>NC_134089.1:140138281-140763281 GCF_000715075.1 Nicotiana tabacum
AATTCCACTCACATACCAAACACATCTTCCCACCTTCCAGAACCCTCCACCCACCTATCAAACACCTCCACCTACATACCAAACACCTTTACGCATATATCAAGCATCACCACCAATATTAACCTTCATCTCTCAGATATTCCCAACCAGCCATTGTCCATCATATTTATAACTCCCAACCACCCCACTTCCAGTCACCACTAACTCACCAAAATTATTCAAGACCAAGAGCCAATTTCGACTGCAAGCCACCCAGACAATATACTGCCATTGCTGAGCCCATTGACCAATTATATGAAAGGTTAAAGGCCGCAGGATACGTCACTCTCATTCCCGCTATGGCACTAGAAAATCTATTCCAATGGGTCAATCCAAACAAAACATGTGCATACCACTCCGGTATGAAAGGACACACTACTGCTGAATGCCGAACACTGAAGGACAAGATCCAAATGCTAATTGACAACAAGGTCATACAAGCGAAGGAAGTCGCACCTAATGTCCATAACAATTCCCTCCCTAATCATGGAGGTGACAATATACATATTATAGAAACAAATGAGGAATGGGACCCTGAGGGGTCAATCGTGCTTATCCAGGAAGGCGATGACTTTAAAGTTGCAGTTACTCTTACTCCTATCGTGGTTCAGACTCAGGTACCTATTGATGTTGAGGTAGCTGTATCAGCTCTATTCGAGGTGGAATA
This sequence comes from Nicotiana tabacum, assembly GCF_000715075.1. Lineage (NCBI taxonomy): Eukaryota > Viridiplantae > Streptophyta > Magnoliopsida > Solanales > Solanaceae > Nicotiana > Nicotiana tabacum. The sequence goes on from NC_134089.1 coordinate 140,138,988, forward strand.
ACTCCGCCCATAGCCACCTTCGCTCCATTCGAAGTAGAAGTGGTCACACCTTTTACTGTGACGGTGTCAACCACACCCCCATTCAACTCAAAAGCGATACCCTAGGATTATGTCGCCGAGGCTTGGCGGAAAGGGAAGACTAAGATAGAGGAATATGATGTTGCACAAGGGATGACTAGAACTGGAAGAGTCTACACACCTGAACACCTCGGAGGTTCAAGTAAGGATGCCACTACTAGGAAACCTATCATTAAGACCAGGCTGGATGACCTGTAGAGGAAAGTACAGGCGAAAGAGTATTCTGTTGTTGATCACTTGAACAATGTCCCTGCTCAGATATATATCCTGACACTGTTACAGAATTTAGAGGCACACAAGAACGCCTTGATGGAAGTACTCAGCGAGGCTTATGTACCTAATAATATCACTGGTGGAGAAATGGACAACATGGTCGGTCAGGTGTTGGAGAGCCATAAGATTATCTTCCATGAAGATTAGTTATCGCCCGAAGGTCTGAATCACAATCGGGCATTGCATATCACAGTGCAATTTGAAAACAATTTTATTGCTAGGGTCTTGGTTGATAGAGGTTCTAGTTTGAATATTTATCCACTGGTTACCCTGAAAAGGTTGGTCAAAGGTTTCCATGAAATACATACCGGAAGCATGAATGTGAAGGTTTTCGATGGGTCCCAAAGGGCCACGATCGGGGAAATCAACCATTGCCTGCAGATGGGACCGACTTGGTTCGATGTTGAATTCCAAGTGCTTGACATACCAGCCTCATATAATCTTTTGAAGAGCTGCCCATGGATCCATGCTGCTGGAGCCGTGCTCTCCACACTACATCAAGTCGTAAAATTCGAATGGAACCGTCAGCAGGTAATCATCCATGGAGATGGAACTAATCCCATCTACACCGGTCAAACTATTCCGGCCATTGGACATTGAAGGAGGCTAGGAGGGAAAACCTACCATCATATTGAACGGGTCAATACTGTCGAGAAGGATAAGTGGTGGAGTAACAAGATAGAAAGCATACTAGCGTGGTCCGGATATGAACCCACCAAAGGGTTGGGAAAGAACCTCATGGGTATCACCAAGCCGATACGGCCGAAAACCCATGGTACCACCTTTGAGCTCGGGTACCAGTATACATGGAAAGAGTACAGAGAATGGTCGCCTCTATGGCATATACCATATTACCCTCTTGAGCAATCGGTACCTCGTTTGGAACAAGCTTTCCATCAGGCAGACACAATATCGGGACCTGCTGAAGAAGACACATTAGCTGAGTTGAAGGATTTGTTCTTGGAAGATGGGCATATGGACTGCGGTGCCATAATTGAGGAGAAGAAGGAAGAAGGCCTCTCCATTCAGATTGTGGTAAAGGGAGATATTCTCAGAAACTGGACCGCCACACCATCCCGAGCCCGCCGAGTCCCTGGTAGCTTGGCAGGATTTACTTTTATAGCCGTCCTAGGCATTTTAATTTTCCATCAATTTTCTTTTAAGATTTCTTTGTTTCAAACTAAATGCTCGATCCATCGACCCAAACTTTGTTCGAAAAATTTTCTCAGTTTTAATCGAACGTATTTATCCTTTATCAGTATTCATTACTATTTTTATACTTTTCCCTTCTACAATGTTATTATTACTTTTCCTGATGAACCAGTGACTGTGACATGTAATGAGGCAACGCAACATGAGAATAGTGACTCAGAGGAAGAAGATGAGATACCCGAGGAAATTGTCACAGAAGTTGAGAATTTTGAGAACAAGCCTAAATCCAACTTGGATGAACAGAAATAGTAAATTTGGGATGTGTTGAGACCGTCAAAGAGACCCGCATCAGCATTCATTTGTCACCAACAGAGAAGGAAGACTAGATCCATTTTCTAAAGGAATATGAGGATATCTTCGCATGGTCGTATGATGATATGACCGGTTTGAGCACATCTATAGTGGCTCACAAGTTGCCTACCAATCCCATGTGTCCGCCAGTCAAGCAGAAACTCAGAAAATTCAAACTAGACATGAGTCTGAAAATCAAGGAAAAGTTACCAAGCAGATCAAGCCAAGGTTCTCAAGGTGGTTGAGTACCCGACATGGCTAGCTAACATTGTGCCAGTTCCGAAGAAAGACGGGAAGGTTCGAGTATGTTTTGATTATTGGGATTTCAATAGAGCAAGTCGCAAAGACGACTTCCCACTGCCAAATATACATATCCTGATAGATAATTGCACCAAGCGTAAAGTCCAATCCTTTGTAGATTGCTTCGCAGATTATCACCAGATCTGGATGGATAAAGAAGATGCCGAGAATGTTGGGGCCTAGAATTCAGAAGAATGTTGGGGCCACTTACATGAGGACCATGAGGACCATCTTCCATGATATGATACACAAGGAAATATAGGTATATGTGGACGACGTCATTATCAAATCCAAAAGGGTCGCAGGTCACATAGCAGACTTGAGAAAATTCCTCGACAGGCTCAAGAGGTACAATTTGAAGTTGTACCCCGTGAAGTGTGCATTCGGGGGTCCCACAGGAAAGTTATTGGGATTCATTGTTAGTCACCGAGGGATCGATCTAGATCCGACTAAAGTCAAAGCTACTCAGGAGTTACCACCACCCAAAAGCAAGAAGGATGTGATGAGCTTCCTGGGACGTCTCAACAACATCAGCCGATTCATAGCATAGTCCACAGTAATATGTGAGCCCATCTTCAAGATGCAAAGAAAGGATGCCGAGACGAGTTGGACCGAGGATTGTCAGAAAGCTTTTGACAAGATCAAGGAATACCTGTCCACACCGCCAGTTCTGGTCCTGCCAGAACCAGGACGACCTTTGCTACTTTATCTATCCTTGTTAGATGAAGCCTTTGGATGTGTTTTGGGACAACATGATGGGACAGGAAGAAAGGAGCAAGCCATATATACCTGAGTAAGAAATTCACACCTTATGAAGCACGGTATTCTCTGCTCGAATGCACTTGTTGTGCTTTGACCTGGACAGCCCTGAAGTTGAGGCATTACTTCTGTGCCTACACTACATACCTCATATCCAGGATGGATCCTCTGAAGTACATATTTTAGAAGCCCATGTCTACTGGGAAGTTTGCTAAATGGCAGATACTACTGAGTGAGTTCCAAAATCGTCTATGTAACTCAAAAAGCAGTCAAGGGACAAGCATTGGCAGATCACCTTGCTAAGAATCCAGTGGGAGGAGAATACGAACCCTTGAAAACATATTTTCCTGGAGAAGAAATATCATTCGTAGGAGAAGACATTACGGAAGCATATGACGGTTGGAGGATGTTCTTTGACGGAGCCGCAAATTTCAAAGGAGTAGGCATCGGAGCAGTCTTGGTATCGGAAACGGGTCAGCATTATCCCGTATCTGCCAAACTCAAATTTCCTCGTACCAACAACATGGCAGAATATGAAGCCTGCATACTAAGGCTCAACATGGCAATCGACATGAACATTCAGGAGTTGATAGTGATCGGCGATTCAGATTTGCTTGTACACCAGGTGCAAGGAGAATGGGCTACCAAGAATTCCAAGATATTGCCATACCTGCACCATGTGCAAGTATTGAAAAGGAGGTTCACGAAGATAGAATTCCGACATGTGCCTAGAATTCAGAATGAGTTCGCTGACGCATTAGCCACTTTGTCATCAATGATATAACATCCAGATAAGCACTATATAGATCACATTTTGGTGAGGATCCACAATCTGCCGGTGTATTGTGCTCATGTCGAGGAAGAAGCAGATGGAAAGCCTTGGTTCCATAACATCAAGGAGTACCTATCAAAAGGAGAATATCCGAAGCATGCAAATCACATTCAGAAATGCACGCTCCGGAGATTGTCAAATCACTTCTTCCACAGCGAAGGGAACTTGTACAGAAGAACTACGGATTTGGGTTTACTAAGGTGTGTCGACTCAAATGAAGCTTCTAAGCTACTTGAGGATGTGCATGCTGGGACCTGCGGTCCGCACATGAATGGTTTTGTTCCGGCCAAGAAGATACTCAGGGTAGGTTACTTTTGGATGACCATGGAGAAGGATTGTATTCAGTATGTTCGAAAATGCTTTCAATGTCAAGTCCATGCCAACATGATAAAAGTACCACCAAACGAGCTCAACACAACAAGATTACTTTGGCCATTCGCCGCCTGGGGAATGGATGTTATTGGTCCGATTGAGCCCACGGCTTTAAACGGACCCTAGTTTATTCTGGTAGCCATTGATTACTTCACAAAATGGGTAGAAGTTGTATCTTACAAAGCTGTAACCAAGAAAGTACTTGCAGATTTTGTCAAGGATCGTATTGTGTGCTGATTCGGAGTTCCTGAGTCCATTATTACCGACAATGCCACCAACCTCAACAGTTACCTAATGAAAGCTATATGTGAAGCTTTCAAAATCAAGCACAAGAATTCCACAGCCTACAGACCTCAGATGAATGGAGCAGTAGAAGCTGCTAACAAAAACATTAAGAAGATACTAAGGAAAATGGTAGAGAATCACAAGTAGTGGAATGAGAAGTTACCCTTTGCTCTGTTAGGGTACCGCACCACAGTTCGCACGTCAACCAAGGCAACCACCTACATGCTGGTTTATGGTACCGAGGCTGTCATCCCAGCCATGATAGAGATTCCTTCTTTAAGAGTCATACAGGAAGTTGAGCTCAGCGATGTGGAATGGATAAGAAGACACTATGAATAGTTAGCCCTTATCGATGGAAAAAGAATGAACGCAGTATGTCACAACCAACTGTATTAGAACAGAATGTCCAGAGCTTTCAATAAAAGGGTCAAACCAAGATAGTTCGTACCAGGGCAGCTGGTATTGAAGAAGATTTTCCCCCACCAAGATAAAGCCAAAGGGAAATTCTCTCCCAACTGGCAAGGTCCGTATATGGTTCATAGAGTACTAACAGGAGGAGCACTCATACTTGCAGAAATGGATGGAGAAATATGCCCAAAACCCATCAATTTAGATGTAGTCAAGAGATACTATGCCTAGATTATTTTGCATTTTTCTTTTCTGATATAATTGAATTATGCTTGACCTGATTCTCATTTAATAGGGGATACATAGGCAGCCTTGTGGGTTCGGTGATATCATAATAAAATTTTCATTTCCCCAAAAATCAGAAACTGGGGCAGAATTTGAGGAGGGTCCTCAAAATTCTGGAGCAAGTCCAGCCAGCACCATCACATGCTAGGAAGTCAGTCGTCAGTCAAGAACTGGGGCTGAATTTTGAGAAGTTTCTCAAAATTTCGAAGAAAATTCAATAAGGTCCGCCATCCGCAAACGGTTAGAAATCATCTACCAAACTGGGGAAGAATTTTGAGGAGGACCCTCAAAATTTCAACATAAGAGAGTTGCAATGCCTTTGAATCACAGTCACTAGTTCATCAAAAGTTACTTGATATATCAATACGCTTCCAAAACAATCCTATTTTATCAATGAACGAATATTTTTCAAAAATTCTATGTTTTCATAACAGTCAGGTGCTACCTAGGGGAACTCGAAAGGGGGCTTCCAAAGCGGAGCAAAGCAAGGCCGGCAGACGAAGCAAGAACCAACCTCCCCCCATGAAACTTACGATTTTTCTTTGAACGCAGGCACATTTGACGATAGCATTTGTACACAAAGCAAATTCACCATCCATCCAGCCATTAGACGCTGAACCTATCCTAGCTAAGATATACTGTACCCTTATCTTCTATTTTCTCTTGGCATGAGTCTAATCTCTGACTCCGTATTTGCATGAGTCTAATCCTTGACTCCACATTTGCATGAGTCTAATCCTTGACTCCACATTTGCATGAGTCTAATCTCTGACTCCATATTTGCATGTGTCTAATCTCTGACTCCACATTTGCATGAGTCTAATCCTTGACTCCATATTTGCATGAGTCTAAACCCTGACTCCATATTTGCATGAGTTTAATCTCTGACTCTATATATGCATGAGTCTAATCTCTGACTGCACATTTGCATGAGTCTAATCTCTGACTCCACATTTGCATGAGTCTAAGCCCTGACTCCACATTTGCATGAGTCTAAGCCCTGACTTCATATTTGCATGAGTCTAATCTTTGACTCCACATTTGCATGAGTCTAAGCCCTAATTCCATATTTGCATGAGTCTAAGCCCTGACTCCATATTTGCATGAGTTTAATCTCTGACTCTATGTTTGCATGAGTCTTATCCTTGACTCCACATTTGCATGAGTCTAATCCTTGACTCTATATTTGCATGAGTCTAATCTCTGACTCTATATTTGCATGAGTCTAATCCCTTCCTCCACATTTGCATGAGACTAAGCTGTGTCTCTAATCTTGCATGAGTCTAATCCCGGACTCCATATTTGCATAAGGGTAAGAACCGCCTTCCCTCTGCATGAGTCTAAGCCCTAATCCATATTTGCATAAGGCTAATCCTTGCCTCCCTGTTTTCATAAGACTAATCCCTGCCTCCCCACTGGTACAAGACTAAACATTGTCCCTCATTACACCAATATTGCTCTATTTTCTACTACTATCTACCTGCTTTTCAATTGGGCTAAGATCTGCCCTCTACTTCGCAAGACTAAACCTTGTAACCAATAAACAACCGCTATCCTAGCTGGAGCGATCTCGCTCCAGTTCCCTCCAACCGTCCCGATAGAAGCCGCTTCCACATCTCATGTCCGTTCCTACAATAACTTCATCGGCATACTCCGCAGGTGAATTCAGAACTACACATGGCCCGATTCCTGTAAAACTAGGGATATGTAGGCAACTAGAAAACTAGAGTTCGGCCTCTGTCTTTTAAAACATCCATCCAATCAAAATTGGCCATCATTCTTTACCTGAAAACTCTTTCATCCTTTCAGGATAAAGATGGGCAGCTGTTGATACCCAATTTTTCCCTATATATTTTAAATATGCATAAATACCTTCAAAATAGCATATATATGCATATATAAGTATGCACAAAGTTTTTATTATTTTTTTCATAATTTTAAGGGTTTAAATTAATTCATTTCTCTCTCCTTTTATTCATAAAATCCCCAATATTTATATTCTAAATTATTTTTATGATGATTTATTTATTTAATTTCTATACTTATGCCAAAATATGGTTAATATAATTTTTATGCATTTTTATAATTACATTTAGTATTTTTTTAAGCTAAATTGTATATAATTACAATGTTAGCCCATTTTAAGATACAATTATATTTTATATGCATAAAATTGATCCCTAACCTTAATCACTTTTCCAATCCGCCGCCTTCAGATGCTCTCATCTCCCTCTTCTCTCTCAACCTAACCCTAATCACTTTTCAACCACCTCCTCCCTCTTCGGTCGTCTCCGACGACTACCTCTCAACCCCAAGCCTCCAACGGTCACTCCACGACATTGCTCATCATCTCTAAGGCCTTCAAGGATCCTGGACCATGCTGATTTAGATCTAGAGTTTCTGTTTCTATTACTCATGGGTTCTCTGGTGTGATTTTGGGCAAAATCACACCTTATTTGTCCCGATCAGTGAAGTTTACGACAGGTTGTTTCGTTCTATTTGGGTTTCCCTTCGAAACCCTAACTCTCGTTTGAATCCCTTAGATCTGTGTTATTTTTAACGCTTTAAGTGTGTTTCTTCTTATGATTTGCACTATTCTCGAACTTCTTCTGCAAGATCCTCAACTTTAAACCATTTTTGCTTTCTTTAAAAAATTAGGGTTTTCTCGGAGTTCTTTCTACACTTGTTTTAACCGACTTTCTTTATGATTTAAACCTATGTACTTGCTTATTTTGACCAATCTTACGTTCTTACTGCTTTTAATTCGCCTATTTCAAAAAGCCCTAATTTCTAAGATTTTCTTTAGTTTGGTTCTGTGTGTTAGCCTGTTTACTTGATTCTTGATAATCTTTCGTGGTTACCATGCTTCGAATGTGTTTTTTACTGAATCCTTAGCCTACTTATGTCACTTCTGTATGACTATGCTCATTTTATTTGTTCATCTCTTTCTTCTTTCTGTCACTATGCCTAACCTTGCATGTTTGCTATGTCTGTTCATTCTTCTCTATTTATATGTTGCAATATAGAATCATGACCCTCTCTTGATTTGATTCTTATTTCCTTAATTGATGGCTTGATTGCAAGATTTTCTTTCAAAACTCTGAAATTCTACTCATCTGTTTAAATTGACTGATTTCATTACCTTATTTGCTATGGTACTTTATTTTTACTGAGTCATTCCTTAATTGGGTTTTTCTGAACCTAGTCCTAATTGACTACTCTATGCCTACTAATTTTTTACTCCTTCCTTATTTAGTCATGCACTGATTTTTTCTTCTTGCCTTATATGATACTGAATCTTCCCATTTGATTAGATCCCCTTAACTTAAGGGAGTACTTCCTTGATTCTCTAATTGATTGATTCTGAGTTCTTCAATTATTATACTACTATGATTCTTACCTTATTTCACTACCTGCTTTCAATTATAAATACTCTAAGTATTTCACAAACACAGGACACACGAACACTTGGTTTTCAAAAACTACCTCTCTTACTAAAACTCTCTGCTTTCCCCTCTCTCTTGTGCTATTGACTTCTATTAGCCGGCTGCAAGCTAAGGTTAATCATCTGTGCTATCTTGTTCTTTCATTCTACTTACTTCTCTCTTCACTGGTATGTCCTAGTTTTAATTTAAAGCCTCAACAACAACATGCTTCTCTTATTTCTTCAGTTTCTCTTATTTCTAGGCTGCTTCTACTTGTGGTTCTGTTGTGAAACTTGTAGTTGATTAACATTACTAGCATGCTATTATGTCTCCCCTTCCCTTTAGATTAATATATTCCCTTATGTGTGTTTCAAAGCATGCCTTGTCAATTGTTTTTTATTTACCATCTTATGCATCCCAAATCCCTATCCCCCTCTATGCGTTTATGTTCTCCCTAACTGGTTTGTGATTATGCCAGTGTAAACTATTTCTGAGCATTTCCAAACCAGTCCTAAGACCCTTACTCTAGTTATGTGTTTGCAGTCAAATGTATGTGTATCCCCAAACCCCTTGACCCCTGTGTGACTACTAAATTCATTTGAATTCTGTGTGACCCTATCCTGAAGTGCCTGACTTTGTTTACCACTCCAACCTCTTTTCAAACAACCTCCGTTGCTTTGCTAATGGCTTTCATAATAGTCTTTTAAATCGAGTCGTTAATAAACCTCTTTCAACTTGTGTCATGCACTTTCACTTCACTCTTAGTTAATAAGTTTTGCCCCCTCTAGTATGTGTACTGCCTTGGAATCCTCTTGAGAGCCCTCTAAACTCTGGCATACTAAGGCTGGCCTTTCCACACTGCACTGGTTCAATGCTTGGTTGCTAAGTCTACGCATTGCCCGGGGTCCTTGCGACCCTTGGGGAACTTTGATGGACCTAGACTTTGATTTGTGTATGGAAATGAGGCTTGTGAGACCATTGGAGTCTTTGGGAAACTTGGGCCTAATTGCAGGCTCCCTATAGAATAGCTTCTTGATTTCTATTTTCTACTTATGTAATTCATTTATTGGCATGTAATAATTTGTAAATAGATATTTGGGGTATTTAGTAAAAGGGTGGGTAGATGTATACTTTGTGGGATAATATAGGTAGAAATCCTGCTCTTAGGATCTTACTTTTCAAATATTCCTGCCTTACTCAGTAGAAAACATGCTCATAGGTTTGCTCTTGTGGATCTGATTGCTTTTGCCTAATAGAAATCATGCCTATAGGATCTCATATCCCATTTCGTTTTCATCAGGTAGAAATCATATTCATAAGGTTCTGCATTTTGTCATGATAGAGATCATACTTATAGGTCCCAAACAATCGAGTTTAAATCAGTTCAAATATAGATGCCATGCCTATAGGACTCAACTCCGATTCAATTCTAATAAGTCTTTAAATATGTTACTGCAAATTGACTAAAACCAGTAATGCGCCTAGATACCATGCCTATAGGGATTTCTATTCGCAATTATGTCTGATAATCTAATTAGCCTAATAAATCAATTTCATTTTGCCTAGTTTTTTTTTAAACTAGTCTTATTAAGTGTCAATATTTCCTGAAACTAGTTCTTTCAAAATTGCCTCAATTGCATTAGATATCATGCCTATAGGTATCTATTTTGAAAAACCTGCTTGTTTCTGCATTAACATAAACACGGTCTACTGCATATAGGCAAGCCTTAGGGCGTTTTCAAAACTGTATTTCCCTAAAGCTTCTTCTGTCGTTTAATGTTTCTGATTCTAATAACTTTTAAAAGGAGTCCCTAGGCAACTACTAGGTTACAACTTCTGGGTATAAAAACGTTTGTCTGTTTCTGCATATTCACTTAGATATCCCGCTTTAGGACTTCGACTAATAAGGACCTTAACTGTGTTTGAGTCGTACTGCTTGTACGTTTATTTTTGAGGAGGAAACTTTGAGCCTTTTAATTTCTCCTATTGTGTAAAAGTCCTAAGTGTTTTGACTGTCGCCTTAGAGTTTTCGCCTTTCTAAACCTTAGGGGTACGTCTAGAACTACCTATAGGTAGAGGTCCTAACTCCCTCCGGGACCATTAAGAAGGGATGGGTAGCAGCACGTAATAGGTATTAGTGACCAAACACTCGCTTTGCATGACCAATAAGGGGATGGGAAGGGTAGACATGGGATATGATGACTACGCGTTAATGTCACGTGTATCCCCTCATCGAGGAGTGTTTACCGGATATTGCTTGGGGTGATCCTATAGGACAAACAACCTAGGACCCCTCTTTACCGAATCCTCTCTTTATTTAAAACTTTTGGTCTTTTACAACTTGTTCAAACCTTTATCTTACTACTTGAACTATCCAACGTGCTTTACTTGCAACTCATTTGATTCAACTGTTTATATGGACTAATTTGTAAATATAAGTTCGGTCGGGACCCACAGTTGTGGACTAAGAGGGGTGCCAAACACCTTCCCCTCGAGGTTACTTCGAGCCCTTACCCTAGTCTCTGCTAATGCAAACCAACCCAAGAGTTAACCACTCTAGGTGCCCTAACACACCATAATCCGTTGGGTGGCGTCTTTTCAAATACCTAATTCCCAAAAGGAAATGAGTCATTAAACCCCATGAATGTCAAAACCCGGACATTCTCCGCGAAGGAAAAAAGGGGGCGCAATACCTACTGCTCAAGCTCCAGGACATTCAGTTGTTGTGTATCAGACCCAGGGCGCACTATCTGTAGGCGGAGCCCAGCCAGTGGCAGCGGTTATTTCTGATCCCAGACTAGCTACGGCTGGTGAGCCGCAGAAGCTATTGCGTAGATGGACCGAATTACACCATCCTGTGTTTGGAGGTGATCAACATGAGGATTCCCAAGACTTCACTGATTGGTGTAGGGATAGACTACAAAACATGAGGATATTCGAGTCCCATTAGGTGGACTTTGCTACTTTATAGTTGGAGGGCACGACCCGTAGATGGTGGCAGCCCTATCTTCTTGGCAAACTAGACAGGTTCACCCATATCTTTCTAGATTGGTACATTCCACCCTCTTAGGGGGAAGACTGCGGTTTAAGTTCGAGCATCTCCAGAAGGGTCAGATGTTAGTGACCTACTATGAGGCGAAGTTCTCTGAGTTGTCTCACCATGAATTTATGATACTTCCTACTGATGTAGAGAGAGTGAAGAGGTTTGTTGTGGGATTGCACAGTGCTATTCAGGCTACTATGGCCAGAGAGATTAAGATGGGGACTTCTTATGAGCTAGTTGTGGAGATAGATCGGAGGATCGAGGGTGTATGTCAGTGTAGCTGAGAGTAGGCTATGAGGGGTAAGAGGTTTCGATATTCCGGAGAGTTCAGAGGTGACCCGGCTGGGGCTAGGGGTCAGTTCGTGAGGGGTCAGTTTAGCAGGCCCATATATCCAGCATCGCCACCTCCTCAGGGATGCTCCAGTGTGACCCTATTTTAGCGCCATGCCAGGGAGTTCTTACCACCCGATAGCTATTCAGGGCTCTTCTAGTGGGTATTCAGGTTGGCAATCTATTGTATTGAAAGGTTGTTTCGAGTGTGGGGATCTCAATCATGTGCAAAGGTTCTACCCCAGGCATTGAGGCAAGGCAGTGCAGCAGGGTCAGCAGCCAATGATTACATTATCAGCTGTTCCACCAGCCACCCAGCCGCCTGGCTGCCTAGAGGTGGAGGGCATCTGGGTAGGGGCCGTCCTAGAGGTAGAGGATAGTTATTTGGAGGCCAGTTCGATGGTGCTCTAGCTAGGTTCTATGCTTTTTCGGCCAGACCAGATGCAGCGGCCTCAGATGTCGTGGTCATAGGTATTATTTATGTCTACGGTAAGAATGCTTCAGTACCGTTTGATCCAGGGTCTACATATTCCTATGTCTCATCTATTTGCTCATTTCCTGGATGTTTTCAGTGAGTCCTTGGGTGCTCCTGTTTATGTTTCCAATCATGTGGGCTATTCTGTTGTTGTGGATTGGATCTATCAGTCCTGTGTTATTATGTTCTGTGGTTATAATACTAGAGTTGATCTTCTGTTGCCTGATATGATCGACTTTGAGGTCATCTTTGGCATGGACTGGTTATCTTTATATCACGCCATCCTCGATTGCCATGCCAAGACTATTACCTTGGCGATGCCAGAGTTTTCTAGATTGGAGTGGAAGGGGTCGTCTATCAGTGCATCTAGTCGGGTTATCTCTTTTCTGAAGGCTCGATACATGGTCGAGAAGGGTTGTTTGGCTTATTTAGCATATCTTCGAGATACTACTACAGAGATTCCTACGATTGATTTTGTGCCCGTAGTCTGGGAGTTTTTTGATGTATTTCCTTTTGATCTTCCAGATATGCCACCAGATCATGATATCGATTTCTATATTGATTTGGCTCCAGGTACCCAGCCTATCTCTATCCCACCGTACCGTATGGCTCTGAAGGACTTGAAGGAACAACTTGATAAGTTGCTAGCAAAAGGGTTTGTCAGACTGAGTGTATCGCCTTGCGGTGCACTAGTGTTATTTATGAAGAATAAAGATGGGACCATGCGGATGTGAATTGATTACCGCCAGTTGAACAAAGTTACCATCAAGAACAAGTACCCATTGTCGCGTGTTGATGATTTAGTTGACCAGTTGCAGGGTGCCAGGGTGTTCTCTAAGATCGACTTGAGGTCGGGGTATTATCAGTTGACATTCAGGATTCGGATGTTCCGAAGACTGCTTTTCAGACTAAATATGGCATTATGAGTTTCTAGTGATGTCCTTCGGTTTGACTAATGCCTCGGCGGTGTTTATAGATTTGATGAACATGGTGATCAGGTAATATATTGATTCATTTGTCATTGTCTTTATTGATGACATTTTGATCTACTCGAACAGCATGGAGGAGCACGAGCAGCATTTGAGAGTGGTGCTTCAGACCTTACGGGAACAGAAGCTTTATGCTAAGTTCTCCAAGTGTGAGTTCTGGTTGGATTCTGTGGTATTCTTGGGCATGTTGTATCAGGCGAGGATATTAAGGTAGATACCAAGAAGATTGAGGCAGTTCAGAGTTGGCCTTATCCTACTACGGCGACCTAGATCAGGAGGTTTTTGGGGTTAGCAGGTTTTTCTCGCCGGTTTGTGGATGGTTTCTCATCTATTGTACCACAATTGACTGGATTGACCCAGAAGGGTGCTCCGTTCTGTTGGTCCGATGATTGTAAGGCGAGCTTTTAGAGGCTTAAGATAGCTTTGACTACGACACCAATACTAATATTGCCTTCCGGTTCGGGGATGTATACTATGTATTGTGATACTTCACGCATTGTATTGGGTTCTATATTGATGCAGGAGTGGCGAGTTATTGCATATTCTTCACGTCAGCTGAAGCCCCATGAGAAGAATTAACCTATACATGATTTGGAGTTGGCCGCGATTATTCATGCTCTTAAGATCTGGAGGCATTATCTTTATGGTGTGTCCTGTGAGGTTTACACCGATCATTATAGCTTGCAACATTTGTTCAAGTAGAAGGATCTCAATTTGAGGTAGCGCAGGTGGCTTGAGTTACTGAAGGATTATGATATTACCATCCATTACCATCTAGGCAAGGCGGATATGGTTGCGGATGCCTTGAGCATAAAGGCAGAGAGTATGGGTAGTTTGGCATTTATTGCAGCAGAGGAGAGGCCACTAGCTTTGGACATTCAGTCCTTGGCCAACAAACTTGTGAGGTTGGATATTTCAGAGCCCAGCCAAGTTCCTGCATGTGTCATTGCTCAGTTTTCACTATTCGAGAAGATCAAGGCTCGCCAGTTTGATGACATGAACTTGTTAGATCTCAGAGAGACGGTACTACAGGGTGGTTCCAAGAAGGCTACTATCGGTGGGGGTGGTGTTTTGCGACTCTAGGGTCGCCTATATGTTCCTAATGTTGATGGCTTGAGGGAGAAGATCTTAGAGGAGGCACACAAGTCTCAGTATTCTATTCATCTATGTGCTACAAGGATGTATCATGACCTAAGGAAGCATTATTGGTGGCGGCGAATGAAGGACATAGTTGAGTATGTTGCGAGGTGTCTAAATTGCCAGCAGGTTAAGTTTTATCTCTAAAGGCTTATAGATGATTCCTGCATATTTTATATATATGAGCTTTTAAGAATTGATGAGTGGTGATTTTACCACTCATTTTAGTCTTTTTTCTTTAGTTTTTATGTCCTTTAATTATAATATAAGTGTGTTTATAGTGTGTATTGTTAGAATTTCAGGTAAATTATGCCACGAAGAGAGTTGAATTCAATTGAAGTGGAATTGAGCAAAAAAAGGTTGAAACAATGCAAAACTCTTCAGTGATTCCGCATCTACGGAAGACTGGTCGCAGAAGCGACCTCGCATCTGCGAGGAAATGGTCCACATCTGCAGAATTGAGCTACCTTGCCCGGGATCGCATCTACGAGACAAGAACTACTTCTGCAGTTGCACATCTGTGCTTGCAAGTCTGCATCTGCAGAGCCAGAGTTTCCCTTCAATATTCGCACCTCCGATATGCGATCCGCATATGCGGAGCCGCACCTGCTAAGATCCTTCCGCATGTGCGGTCAACGGGCTTCAAACCTGGGCAGGAATGACATTTCACATTTTCTCAACTCCAAACCCACAAATACATGACCTAGAAGATCTTTGGCAAATCTTTGGCTTAATTTTCTGTCTTAAGACTAGAGAGAATAAGTTTTGGAGCTAGGGTTCTTGCACACACGCTTTGGTCTTGAAGATTTGAAGCTTTTGGTTGAGAATTTCTTAACCATTTATGTTCATTTCTTCATTTCCTTGCTTTGTATTGTATATCTAAGTGTGTAATATTTATTCCAATGCTTGAATCTTGTTTATGGAAATATTCATGTTTAAAGTGTGGATTAAATATCTTGTTGTGCTTATGTATTGAAAGATTTTTATTTTTTATGAAGTGAGTTATTATTTCTTTAATTATTCTTGGTCTTTAATGTTTCCAAAGGGATTAGGTAACTCTAGGACTCGCCCATTAACTTCAAATTAATTTTGGGAAAGATTATTTGGGGTTGGAAAAGATTAATTAACAAGAACTTGAGGCTTTAGCCCTCATTTTATAGATTCTACCTAGGGATAGGATTGAACTACTTATAGCCATAATCGGGTGTGCTTAATCTCTTAATTAATTTAGGAATAATTAAATTAGGAAGTCTTGTTAGTCTTTGGAAGAAGCTAATATAGAATTATTACCCGAGGCTAATTAACATAAACTCTCTCATATTTGTAAAATCGTGAAATACATTGGATCGTTACTTGAGTCTAATTCCCTGTGTATCCATACTTGTAGACATTGATCATTTTACTTACTTTCTAGATTTGTTTAAATTTTTGCAATTAGATATAAATATTTTCTCAAAACAATTCTAAATGTTTGGCATTGCATAACAAGTGATAATTCTCTTACATTCCTAATCGCCTACATATTGTTCTCTGTGGGATTCGATCCAGACTCATAGTTGGGTAAATTATATTGCATGCGACCATGTCCATTTACTTTTTAGTAGTAGATTTGACCGTCATAAAAATTGGCACCATTGCTGGGGAACAATTTAGCGTAATTTAGGTTGTTTGAGATATAAGCGTAAGTGCTTTGGTCCAAACTTGTGAATATTTGTGTACTTATCTTTCTTGTTTGATTCTTGCTTATTTTCTTAGTTTTAAAAATAAAAAATGGCATCATATAATGAAAATTGGTTGGATGGTAGTTGTTCATACTTTGATGACCCTTGTCCTTATTGTGGAGGACCACACTCATGGAAAAATTGTTTAAATTCTCCCGGGGGCGGATTGTGCGCACAATCTCAAACCCATGAGTAGAGTATTTGTGATAAGTGTGGTCGTCAAAATGGTCATTCGGAGTATTGTGCTTATTTGCCCTTCCCTTCCCCAAGCCCCCGCTATGATGATTCTACTTTTTGTGATGAAATTTATAGGGATATGGAGGTGGAAGAATTTGACCATGGTCAACATGGAGAGTTCAAGCTCATGTTAGAATGCCTACATGAAGGGGTAAACAAAGAGCAAAGTGCCTTGGAGGAGCATTTGGAAAATAGTCTCCAAAATGACCTGGCGCTTGAAAGGTTGCACTCTCAAATGGGAGAAATGCTAGAAACTTTAGAGGCCCAAAAAGCTTCGGAAGTGAATGATAGCCAAGAACCTTCCTTAGATGTGCACACCGAAAATCCTTCCTTGGCACTTGATCAAAACCAAGAAGAACTCTCAAATGCTCAAAATGAGAAAATGATGCTCATGTTGGCAGCCATTCTTGAAACTGAGGAGAAGCAAAACTTTGCACTCGAGGACTTGAAGAAAGTCTTGACTCAAAATGCTGAGGATATCCGCACTTTGGATGGTCAAATAAAAATATTGATTGAGGCTCACTATGCCCACCAACTTGAGAGTGTGAAAAGAAGTCATGAAGAGTCCGACTTTGAGGAAGAAAGTGAGCTTTACTTTGAGGAATCAAGAATTGAACATCTGCCAACCGACTCCATGCTTGTTAGTGATACCAAGAAAAATATGGAATTAGAGTCAACCGGTGTAATTGAAAATATGATTGAAATTGACTCTAATCTGGGGGAAAAAAAGGATGTCAAAATCCGGGAATAATTGCAATTTGGAGGGTTGATGTCACATTCCAAGCATTTTTCAACATTGGAATTGTGTGGTGATATGGGAATTGAACTACAAGAGTCAATGAGGGATTGCGAGAAGGAAAGACAAAGGCCATACATCTTACAATTTGAGGGAACAAGAAGGCAAAATAACATTCCTCACATGAAAGACAAGAAGTGCAAAATGAAGAAATTAATGCTTGTCTTGATCATCTACTTACCAACCCCCACCAATCATGGTCACAAGCTTGATTACAAGTTTGGTGCCCAATTCAATCGTCCAACTGGCGGGAAAAGTGATAAAATTGATCCCTGTCGTGCCACGACGTTAAATGTGTCTCTTGGTGGGAGGCAACCCATCGTTTTCAAAATTTTTGGTCGTTTTTGAAATTTTGTTTTTTAGAATAGTTTATTATGTTATTTTTGACTAATCTGCAAAGTTTCAGATTTTTTGGAGTTGAATTAAAGAGTTTGGGATGTTAGAACAACCCAAAGCAGTAGCTGCCCAGAATTGGCCTGCTGAACCCTGGTGTAACCGCACCTACGGACAAGTCACGCAGGTGTGCTTCTGCAGAAGTGAGTTTTCTAGGCGCAGATGCGCAACTTTCGCAGGTGCGATGCAATTCTCGAAGAAGCAGCTGCGCAGAAGCACTTCTCTGACTGCAGGTGCAAAAAATCATCAAGTTTAATGAATTAAGCCCTCATTTCATCAAGTACGCTCTGAGCTTTTTCCCCAAAACCCAAACTCCCCCATCTCTCACATACTCAAATCCTCCATTGCGCTTGATATCTACTGCTCTCACACAAGACAACACAGGTATCTCTCATCTACTCCTCTCTTGTACTTCTCTTTTCTTTTTCTTTTTCTTCTTCTTCATCTCATCTATTCTACAATCATGTTTTCAATTTTTTTTAATCACTGTTAGTTTTAGAAGTGAGGGAAAATGGTTGAGAGTGTCTGTGTGTGTGTTGCTACTGATGAATCAAATTGTTGGGAGGTTTGAGTACCATATTAAAATGAAAAAGCATATCATCATCTCTGCTTGTCATATGTTTGATAGATTGGCTAAAAGAAAATTTCTAGCTAAGTACCACAAAATCAGGTTTAATAGAATCATAGGTTCATGTAGTGCACTAAATTTAGAAGTCTTGAGTATAAATTAGATGCTAAAAATTATGTTATAAGTGAAAATAGTCGAAACTTTCTGGGCGATTGAATCCTTGGATGAACACCGCAAAAGCGGCAAAAAAGTGCCACAGATGCGGCCTCCCACCTACGTTGACTGTTCCGTAGGTGCGAACTCTAAGGAGATAGGCAAATACCGCATAAGCGGGACCGCACCTGCGATGTTCTTTCTGCAGGTGTGGAAACTGAGCAGCTTTTACAATTCCATTTGCTTTGCAACTTGAGCTTCCCGGGCCCGTTCAACTGGATTCTTTGGACTAATTGCATTGTTTTAAGGTTGTTAACATGATTCTACTGCTCGATTAACATTGTTTTGATTTTTAGAAGGTACTTTAAGCTAAAATGAACCCGAAAATGAACGAAAATGTTCTGCTTAGTCATGGAATTAAGGAGAAGGCTAAGGAAAAATTTGATAATTCACGCTTCAAGTCTGCTAATTGTCATCGCCGGTTTTATGACAATCTTATCACAAAGAAGATTGCGCTTGAAAAAGGGATCGTTGAGGATAAATTTGCCAAGTTGCTCCCAGACTTCTATGGTTGTCTACAAACCTCTGGATGGTCATGCTTCATTCCTACTCCATGAAAAGCCAATGGGGAGTGGGTTCATGAATTTTACGTGAATCTTAAGCGTACAAACTTCGTCGACCGACAACTTCCCATAAGGGGAAAGATAGTGAGGTTTGGGACTAAGCAGATTAATGCCATACTCGGGATTCCTGACCATCCACTCGAGCCAGTGCTAGACAAAGATCATTGCAACAATGCAGAAGGGCTTGTGTCTAAACTCTATCCCCCAAGCATGAGAGCAAAATAGGCCAACAAGAGAAGGGGTTTAAAGTCGATCGACTTCACAACTGAAGCTAAATATGGCTCTACATCCTCTGCAATGGGGTATTGTCACACCTCCTTTTTACTTACCCCGGAAAGGATATAAGGGAGTTTCTTTCCAACTTAAAGTGACAATCGAAACGGGATTATTTATCTAAGAATCAGAGTTGCCACTTGGAATAATTTATGGTGTCCGAAGTCACCGGTTCAAATCCCAAATCGAGGAAAAATTTGACTCTGTATTACAGTCCGCGAACCAGAAATCTGGGTAAGGAATTCTGTTAACCTGGGAGAAGGTCTTAGGCATTCCCGAGTTTTCTGGTTCTAGCACGGTCACTCAACTGTTATATTTGGTCTATTTATCTGATTTTAAAACACTTTTAAAACTATGTACATTTTAACTTTAAAACCGCTTTTAATTATTTTAAGGAAGATTTCAACGTCATCTAAAACACGTCTTTGGACCACGCCAGATGAAATGCATCCGCAATCCGAGATATTTGGGCCACATGAAATGAACACCCGAGTTTAGGAAGGTAATTTTTTAAAATAGCATGTCTAAAGCAACTACGCATTTTCAAGTTTGCGAGGGCCATAAAAAATTCGACTAAAATGGCACGCCTCGATTTCTAAGGATTAAAATTAATTAAATGAAGGCCATGCATTTTAAGATTTCATTTGGCATGGAACACCTCAATTTTATTAAACGAAAAAGCCTCCAACTAAGTGAACTATGGATATGCATATTCAAAACTAATTTGAAATTAAATATCACAACTGCACCACGGAAACCATACCCGTGATTTAATTATGTGCCTATAGCTTGCTTACCATATTCATAAGTTGTTTGTTCTTTTCCTATGCTTGAGACCAATTGTATGTGTTTAAAAGTTGCAAAATGGTTTACGTGTAAAGTTTGGAGGAACTTTGGTTAATATGAATAACATTGGTTTTACGAAATAACCATCACCCAGTGCAAACTCAACTTTGTATATCCTCTTTTAAAGTGCCGAAATCAATACTCGTAAAATCAGTTCATACTATGTACACATCTGGCATTTGCCTATTTATCTACTTCACAATTTTAATCACATACAATGCACCGAGATATTTACACAATTAAGTAGTCATCACTTCAATCCAGATGAGCTCATTGCATGAACCAAAACTGCCTTCCACATAATTTCTACACATTAAGTCCTAACTATCTTGTTAATTCGCTTGTGACGGTTGGGTTTTAAACGGACAAATCAAACCAATTATTGTCCAAACTTGTGAAAACTATTTACAACTACCAAATTATTATCATTCTGACCTTGTAATAATGTTGATATCACTTTGTTATAAGAAATGGGATAATTATACTCCTACACTAAAATTGGCAATTTATTGTTAAGAAAGAAGACTAGTCTATAAATTGATTTGATAGGCAAATTGATACTACATCTACCATGAATACACAACTGAACCTCTCATGACAGCCAAATCTGCAATTAATGAAGTACCACAATACTTTAAACATAATGGACTATATCAATTTTATCTCTAACTTATCGTTATCACAATAGCTGTTCTCATATAAAATTACATACAAACAAGAGCAATTATTTCAATCAGAATTAAAACTAAATCTCAGATGTTTGAAGAAGTATACTGCTACAGTTCCTTGACAGTTTCATACTACCATACACTTAGCTAACATGGCTTAAACACAAAACTTAGCTAATGTTCAACATTTTACCAAGTTCCCTATCTCAGCAGTTCAAAACCAGCTATATCCACAAGAATTTCAGAAGCAAGTAAAATTACTGTAGGGTTATACTAACTCCAACAAATGCAAGTCGACTAATAGCTCCCATGTTGAGCATACATCACATTAATTAACTCTTAAAAAAACTAAAATTAAACTACTTGATTTGAACAGGCAGAAACCAACATTTGGAACTTCATATTTCATTTCATTTCATTTCAATATCATGCTTTAGGTGATGTGAATCTAGGAACATATACCTGGAGAGTGAAATGAAAGAAAACAAAAGGAAGTTAGCAACCCAGTAGCAAACAGCAGAATTCAGCACCCAAAATCAGCCAAGGAACCAAATCCAAACCCAGGAATGGAGTTAAACAGCCTAGAAAACAATTCGAATGAATAACAACCAAGCAAACTTCCAACCAATGCTTAAAAGAGAACCAAATTCAATCTATATTAACACTAAATGAATCAGAACTTGCTTTGGTAATTCAGAACTTCAAGATCACTGAAAAGTTTGATAAAACAATAGAATTTCAACTGTTTTGGTATTTTCTGGATTTTATCTCTAAAAAAATCTCAATCTCTTTTCTATGGATGCCTTCTTAAACTTCTATATTCTCTCTGTTCTTTTTCTTTGGACTCTATATTCTGTCCGTTTCTCCCCCCTTCCTTCTTTCAATTCTGATATTTATATAGGCAGTATAAAATGCCCCCTTGGATTCACAAATTCCCTTTCAAAAATTTTTAGTTAACTCCACTTAACTTAGTTCTTTAAATTAATCAGTAGCGTATTCTTAAACCCTACCACTTATTAGAAGCTTCTTAATTCAATTATTGACAGGTTTCCTTAGGCTAGACTACCCAAATTATCCTCAAAGCTTCTGTTATTTATCACTCCTAAACTCTGAATTCGTATAAACAGGAAACAAATGAGCTAATGCAAATGCACTTCAAAATTAAGAAAACATCTAACAACTGAATCATATTAATTCATTGAATTAATCTGCTATAAGACTCTAAATGGAACTAATGACTTCCAAAGCATATTTGAATAAGCCTCGACCAATTCAATTAAACCTAGACCTTTGTTATATGATTATAAATTTAGAAAATGCTATTGAAATAAGATTAATGCAGATGAAAGAAACAGACTTGTGAATGGAAATAATTTAGAAGAATGCTGAAGAAAGAAAACAAGAAGAAAAGAAGAAGAATAAAAGGTGAAACAGAAAAACGAAAGGGAACTCACCAGATAGACTTGAATTCACCCTTGATATCACGACTCACACGAAACTGATGCTAATCACTTGTTCTTTGTAAAGAACAAATGAACAACATCAGTTTTGTGATGAATCAGCCTTCTAATCATGAAAGGTCAGAGGCCTGGATCGATGCATGTCATTAGTTTCAATGGAAATTGATTTTTGAATTTTTAGGGTTTGAACTTAGATTTAAGATTCGACAATTTCTAGAAAGATTGGAGGGAATCTCGTTATGGATTTGGTATGAGGGTGTAACGACCTGACCGGTTGTTTTGAACTTTCGCACTTTGATCGCCAGTTCTCGGGCATGACTTGCCCCGTGTAACGTATTATGACTGATGTAGATCGTTGGTTTTGGTTTTCAGGAAAAATCGGAATGAATTTGAAGGAACAGTCTCAGTTGAAAGCTTTGAATTTGAAAGGTTTGACCAAGAGTTGACTTGTTTGTATATGATCTCGGATCGGAATTTTTATGATTTGGTTAGCTCCATTAGGTGATTTATGACTTAGGAGCGCGATCAGAATGCATTTGGAAGTCTGTGGAAGGATTTGCCTCGAATTGGCAAAGTTAGTATTTTGGCGAATTCCGGTTGATATGTGAGATTTTGATCCGAGGTCGTAATGGAATTTTGAGAGTTGATGTAGCTTTGTTATGTCATTTGTGATGTGTGTGCAAAATTTCAGGTTATTCGAGCATCATTTGGTCGGGTTTTTGATTGAAAGTGTATTTCGGAAGTTTTTGAAAACTTAGGCTTGAATTCGATGAGTTTTGGGTAATTTGATGTTGTTTGAGGTGTTTTGATGATTGGAACGGGTTTGAATGATGTTATTAATTATGTTGGCATGTTTGGTCGGGCTCCCATGAGGCTCGGATAAGTTTTGGAAGAGTTTTTGAAAGATTTTGTCGTTTTGACCATAAGCATGTAATGATCTAAAAGTCTATTTTTAGTTCTAGAGATCAAAATTTGATTTTGAGACTTCCGGAATTTTGATAATGAATTATAGGAGTGATCTGGAAATTTTGGTCTAATTTCATCAAGTCGCGATTGGGTTTTTCACCTGAATCATATGTTAATTGTTTAACGAGCAAAATGGGTATCGCACTAAGTAAACGAGCTCCGAATTGAGTTTCGATTGAAGGACTATGTTCATATCATTATTTGTGACTCATATGAACAAGAATCATTGAATTCCGAGGTCCCATGCCCGAGAAATGAGTTTTTGAGTAAAATTGTTTTCTGAAAATATTTAAGGAAAATGGAAATGAAATTTCATTAGAAAGTGATGATATCGGGCCCGTATTTTGGTTCTGGCACTAGGTACAGGTCTTATATATAGTTTAGGCACTTTCTGTAAAGTTTGGTTGAAAATGGACGTCGTTTGACGTGTTTCGGACTCAAAATGGAAAATTTGATGTTTTATGAAATTTGAAAGAATTCTTGGATTTTAAAGCTTAATTCACGGTATATGACGTTATTTTGGCGATTTGATCGCACGGTTAAGTTCGTAGGATGTTGTTGAGTTAGTGTATGTGTTTGGTTAGGAGCCCCGAGGGCTCGGGAGTGTTTCGGAGGTGTCTCGGAGTGATTTCGGACATAGGAAAAATTGCAGAAAATTGCAGAAACAGTACCGTGTACAGTACCCCATGAACAGTACCCAGTGAACAATACCGTGATCAGTACCCCATAAACAGTACCCCATGAACAGTACCGTGTATAATACCCATGAACAGTAAAAACGTATGAACAGTACCCCGAAAATTTCTGGACAGTGTATAATTTGGGCAGTCCGAGAGTTTTCTCATTTTTTGATCTATGGAGCTCGGATTAAAGCGATTTCCGAAGCGATTTTCACCATATGGATTGGGGTAAGTGTTCTATATCCAAAAGTGATTATATTTAACGATTTCATGGTTATTTTCATCATGAATTAGTGAATCAAATGGAAGAAATTGGAGAAAATTGTAAACCTTTCAAAAAAGAAAATTCTAGATTTGGAGACCGAATTGTTGTCGAATTTTGGTAAAATTTGTATGGTTGGACTCGTGGTTGGATGGGGTTTCATATTTTGTAACTTTTTCCAGGTTCCGAGATGTGGGCCCCACGGGCAAATTTTGAGTGTAATTTCGGATTTTTGATGGAAAATGTAGAATTCCATATGGAATTAATTCCTATAATTTTTATTAACTGAATCGAATCATTATGGCTATATTCATGGTATTCAGAGGTCAATTCGAGGGGCAAAGGCATCGCGAACTAGAGAATTAGCCGGTTCGAGGTGAGTAATGATTGTAAATGATGTCCTGAGGGTTTGAAACCCCGGATTGCACATTGTAGTACTATATTGAGGTGAGACACGCGCTAGATGATGAGCGCGGGTCCTTTACTACTGGGATTGTGACTTGGTCCATCCCGTATTGATGATTTTACTACATATTTGATTGAAACTAATTTGTTATCATCATGATTTGGGCTGGTTGCCGTATTTGGGCTTCGTGCCAATTATTTGAACCCTTCGCGGATTTTTATCACTATTTCCTCACTGTTTTGACTTATATTTAAACTTAGTCCTGTTGATGATTATTGTTTTACAAACTCAGCCACTTTTATATAGATTTGAAACTCAAATGATATTTCTAAATGATATTTTGGGTTGAGAACTACTGTTTTACAAATGCCCAAGGGGCTTGTGATAATTTTCGGACTGAGTGAGGCTGAGGGCCATATGTGAGGATATGCTGAGTGATATGAGGCCGAGGGCCTGAGTTACTATTTATGCCACACGGTGGCTTGAGTGATGTGAGGCCGAGTGATATGAGGTCGAGGGCCTGAGATACTTTATATGCCACGGGGTGGCTTGACTGATGTAAGGATATGCTGAGTGATGATGCCACGAGGTGGTTTGATATAGCGCTTGGGCTGTAAGGGGCCCCTCCGGAATCTGCACACCCACAGTGAGCGTGGGTACCCATTGTTTTGAGTGATTGATACTATGCCCGAGGGGCTGATATGAGTGATTGTGAGGTATCCCGAGGGGCTGATACTATTCTGATATTGAACCCGAGGGGTTGTTATTGTTCTGATATTGAGCCCGATGGGCTGGCACTGTTGTGATATTGAGCCCAAGGGGCTGGTTCTGTTGATATTATGCCCGAGGGGCAGTTTGTTGTACATGTTTTGCCCGAGGGGCTGTTTACATTTCTATCATTTTTGCTACTCACTTGTAAACTATTTGCTTTACTTGTTGGAAAAAAAGGGATTTTCACTTGATTTCTCACTGCTTTTTTGTTTAAAGTAATTTTTCTGCTTCAGAATGGAATACTTTCTGTTTTTGCGTGATTTCTTGCCTTCAGTCTTTATTTATTATTATTACTCACTAAGTCGGAGTACTCACATTACTCCCTGCACCTTGTGTGCAGATTCAGGTATGTTTTGGCTAATCGGAGGCAGAGTCATCAGGGTTTAGCAAGGTAGCTGCCGGTGTTCGCAGCATTGCTTTTCTCTCCCCTCATTTCATTAGTCTGTATTTGTACACTCCAGGCTTTCAGTTGTATTTATACCCTAGTAGATGCTCGTGACTTATGACACCCCGGTTAGGGCTGTATCGGGTTGTGCTTCCGTTAATTATATCATTAAATCATATTTAAGATGTTTATTAATGTTTAACTATTTTTGAAAAGGCGATATGGGTTTATTGGCTGGCCTTGTCTTCACGAGAGGCGCCATCACGACCAGAGCGGGGTTTGAGTCGTGACAAGTTAGTATCAGAGCCTAGGTTACATAGGTCTCACGAGTCATGAGCAGGTTTAGTAGAGTCTCGTAGATCGGTATGGAGACGTCTGTATTTATCCTCGAGAGGCTGTAGAACCTTTAGGAAAAATGCATTTTGAATTCTTATCGTGCGTCCTTGATTCAACTTGAAAAGTAATTCTTGAAATTCCTTCCACGTTTTTGCATGCGCGCATGAGCGCTTAGTATCAGATATGCCTTGATGGCTTGTGATTCCCCGATCGAGGGGCGAGATGTGATCTCTGTAAGTTGATGTTGGGCCAGTCTGAAGGACTTGAGGCCGTATTTTTGCCTATGGCTTGAGCACCGAGGTGCTGATTGTATGAGCAAGTATTTTTGAACGTGTATGTTCGGTATTGTCCCTATTAGTGGAAGTGATGGCTGGATAACTATGTGATGAGTATGTTGGTACTGCGAGATGTATCTACATGATTTCAAAGTGACGAGAAGGTCTGCTAGAGGATAAAAGAACTATTAGGTGCTTGAATCCTATCTTGATTCGAGGTATAGCCCTGAGTTATGGGCGTGTAAAGGATCTTTTTATGTTTCCCAGTTGTGAGTGAAGTAAATTTCATGTTGCGGTATGAGTTCAGAATCAGGAAGACTAAGTGACTGCATACAGTTTATGACGGTGGAAGGTATACATAAATGTTATTTAGTGGCAAAGCAGGTGGGTGGCCTCCTGCGAAATGTTCTAAGGTGGTACGATCCTTATGTGTCTGTTAGAAGATCTCATTTGTGAGTGAAGGATATATGTTGCAATTTAAATTGGGTTGCTTAGAGAGTGGGTGTAACTGTTGCGAGAGTGGAATGCGTGACTTACATAAGAGTTAAAATTCTAGATGATCTATGTTTTCACAAGCGTATAAAAGATTTGAGTTTAATCTCACTATGGTATCATGGCATCAATAGAGTATAATCGTTATAAGTTATTGAGTGTGTGTTTATCTATGGCTTCGAGCCAAGTGGGGGAGTCTGCTATTGATTAGGCGATTGCACGGTTGGGTGCTATGTTGGTTCAAGTTTGAGGCGTGCTGGTGAATAAGTTATGGCTTGCTGAAATTGAGACCGAGGCTGGCTCGAGTAAAGGAAAATTTTGACAAAGGTTATATTATGCTTCATAGTGTAAAAAAAATCACGGAATGTCTAGAATGTTGCTGGTAAAGAATGCTCGGTGCATAGAGCAGGAAGTTGCTTGGTTGTATTGGGATGAGGATTTTATTTTGCGGTATCGGAGTGCCAATGAGGCATGGGTGGTTCTATTTGTTAGGTCAGGTAAGTTGCAGTTTGAATAAGAGTGAATGATTTCGAGAATGGTTCTAATGTGTTCAAGATTCTACAAGGAACAATCGGGTATCTTAAGGTTGTGTATGTGGTTAGAGACTGTGTTTTCATTGGAAGAGGTCAAGACTTGTGGTATTTTTATGTTAATTATGGGATTCTATGTATCAGTATCAGGAAAGTAAAGGTAGCTGATTTAGATTCGCAGGAAGTTCTTCAGAGTAAAGTATTCTGGAATGTGGTGTTTCTGGGAATATTTGAGAGAGTATTCAGCGGCTTATGGGTCTTAGACAATGTGGTCTTGCGCTTGGGTCTCGTCTGGTGAGCCTGGGTTGAGGAATTGTGGTGCAACAGCAAGAGATAATATCAATTGAAAATGAATCAGAAGGAAATTTAGATAGATGGAATAGTTTGATAGTAGACCGAATCGGTATGGTAAGGGTATGATTAATTCTGTGCGTGTGTTTGAGGTAATAAGTTCTTTCAGGTATTTTGCGGCGATTCACTTAGGTTTTGATGACTTTCTTAGCTTGATCGAGTTAGAAGGATTCAGTCCTAACATATCTAATTTGTGCAAAGGGAACTCGGAGAGTTCTTGATGGTTTTACTGCAGTTTGGGAATGTATATTCTCAATGGACATGGGATGTATAGTGATTTTCCTTCTAGATGGGACCAATGGAAGGTTTGTGACTAGTGAATATGTAGTTGATTGTGGCTCGGAAAGGGAATTTTAAAGTTCTCATATTTATCATAGGATGGCAGGTTGTATGTGGTATGTTGTGTAGGCCGGGGATTGGCATATGTAAGGTCACAATTCAGTTTTGAAAGGAAGGTCATAAATTCTTAGACAACACAGGCAGTTTCAGATGACTAGGTAAATGATATTACTAAATGGTGTGTCTTGATAACGGTATGCACTTCAGAAAGAGGGAAATGTGGTTGAATTAATAATACATCATAGGTATTGTGGTTGTGGACTGTGAGAAATTAGCTAAGGTTGGTCAAAGGGTAGTATGTGCTATGATTCAGTCGTTTTGAACCTTCAGAGGATTATTTATCTATTGTGTGTGACTAGACTTGATGTATGGCCCATTGGTAGACCTATATAAATGTGTGTTCTGTATCACGACAGCTTGGTTGACTTCGAGTTGCCAATGGTGAGGTGTGTGTTGATTCGTCTGTTATTGAGCTTATTAGTAATCTGGGGAGACCTATGAGTTACCTTTCTGTGTTGTGAGGCGTTATGATTTGTTGGTTATAGGAACATATGGTGCAGTTCTATTAGTGTTTCATAGTGGAAGTCGAGCGGGAAGAGTAATTTGGTGTTGCTCGGTGAACGGCGTATTGGTTATGTCCTATCGGGTGTGCGTGGTGTATGTTATTTGTTTCACCGTGGGTGTAATAATTGCTTTGGTTCCAGACATCAAATTATGCGTGGTTGTCGATTTCGAGCATAATGACTTGAGGTGTTTCATGTGGAACAGTGTTGGATAGGATCGCGCATCACAGCGAAGTTGTGTGGAGGTATGACCTTGCGGGTTAGATTTGTGTGTTATGTTCCTACAATGCGAGACGGGTTCTCAGCCTTGTGTTGTGGCGGTACTGGTGAGCTTGAGGTACAGCTCTTTCAATTGAGTCATTTTCATAATTTGAGTATGTTCGGACCGTTGCTTATTGGTGTGCGTACTATGCAAGTGGTGTTTTAGGCCTGTACGGGTGTGTCATGTCACCAGAGTAGTGTGTTGGATTAGAGGAGATCGTTGGGATCCTTAATGAATACAAACAGATTCGATTTCAGCATGTCAGGAGGATAAATATCTAGGTTCGGCTCAGAAATTTGCTACGGTCCTTGCCAAAGGAGAAGTGGCCTTATAAATGGTTGATCTGAGAAATGGTTATGGTTTATTGCGTGTTTCATTTATCATTGGTAGTATATGGAAGTGTTGGAATGAGACTTTAGTTGATAAGAGGTTTTCTATCGGTAATTGGTTGTTATGTGCAGCTGCTGTGAATAGAAGTTATCGCTACGAGTGTTTGAGTTATGTGGTATATCATATAATTGCACCTGATGTTGCAGGCATGGGCTATTACAGCTGGTTCGGGCCTATTTAGTGTATAAGTGTGGGGTTTTGATCGTATTGATAGTTGCAGAAGTGAAAATGTTGTTCTATGATTCATGGGCTAGATTGGGTTGTGTAATTTCAGCTTCTATGTGTCATCACACCTATATGAGATAGGGTGACGTGGGATCACCCCCGGGTTATGCATGATAAAGTTATTCAGCTATTGGTTGGCTTTTAGAACAACTCTGAGTACGTTCGAGGACGAACGTGTGTTTAAGTGAGGGAGGATGTAACGACCCGACCGGTCGTTTTGAACTTTCGCACTTTGATCGCCAGTTCCCGGGCATGACTTGCCCCGTGTAACGTATTATGACTGATGTAGATCGTTGGTTTTGGTTTTCAGGAAAAATCGGAATGAATTTGAAGGAACAGTCTCAGTTGAAAGCTTTGAATTTGAAAGGTTTGACCAAGAGTTGACTTGTTTGTATATGATCTCGGATCGGAATTTTTATGATTGGTTAGCTCCTTTAGGTGATTTATGACTTAGGAGCGCGATCGGAATGCATTTGGAAGTCTGTGGAAGGATTTGGCTCGAATTGGCAAAGTTAGTATTTTGGCAAATTCCGGTTGATATGTGAGATTTTGATCCGAGGGTCGGAATGGAATTCCGAGAGTTGTTGTAGCTTTCTTATGTCATTTTTGATGTGTGTGCAAAATTTCAGGTTATTCAGACATCATTTGGTCGGGTTTTTGATCGAAAGTGTATTTCGGAAGTTTTTGGAAACTTAGGCTTGAATTCGATGAGTTTTGGGTAATTTGATGTTGTTTGAGGTATTTTGATGATTGGAACAGGTTTGAATGATGTTATGAATTATTTTTGCATGTTTGGTCGGGGTCCAATGAGGCTCGGATAAGTTTTGGAAGATTTTTTGGAATATTTTACCGTTTTGAGCATAAGCATGTAATGATCTAAAGGTCCATTTTTAGTTCTAGAGATCAAAATTTGATTTCGAGATTTCCGGAATTTTGATAATGAATTATAGGAGAGATCTGGAAATTTTGGTCTAATTTCATCAAGTCGCGATTGAGTTTTTCACCTGAATCATATGTTAATTGTTTAACGAGTAAAATGGGTATCGCACTAAGCAAACGAGCGTCGAATTGAGTTTCGATTGAAGGACTATGTTCATATCATTATTTGTGACTCATAGGAACAAGAATCATTGAATTTCGAGGTCCTAGGCCCGAGAAATGAATTTTTAAGTAAAATTATTTGCTGAAAATATTTAAGGAAAATGGAAATGAAATTTGATTAGAAAGTGTTGATATCGGGCCCGTATTTTGGTTCCGGCACTCGGTACAGGTCTTATATATAGTTTAGGCACTTTCTGTAAAGTTTGGTTGAAAACGGACGTCGTTTGACGTGTTTCAGACTCAAAATGGAAAATTTGATGTTTTATGAAATTTGAAAAAATTCTTGGATTTTAAAGCTTAATTCACGGTATATGACGTTATTTTGGCGATTTGATCGCACGGTTAAGTTCGTAGGATGTTGTTGAGTTAGTGTATGTGTTTTGTTAGGAGCCCCGAGGGCTAGGGAGTGTTTCGGAGGTGTCTCAGAGTGATTTCGGACTTACGAAAAATTGCCAAAACAGTACCGTGTATAGTACCCCATGAACAGTACCGTGTACAGTACCCAGTGAATAATTTCTGGATAGTGTATAATTCGGGCAGTCCGAGCATTTTCTCATTTTTTGAGCTATGGAGCTCGGATTGAAGCGATTTTCGAAGCGATTTTCACCATATGGATTGGGGTAAGTGTTATATATCCAAAAGTGATTATATTTAATGATTTCATTATTTTCATCATGAATTAGTGAATCAAATGGAAGAAATTGGAGAAAATTGTAAACCTTTCAAAAACGAAAATTCTAGATTTGGAGACCGAATTGTTGTCGGATTTTGGTAAAATTTGTATGGTTGGACTCGTGGTTGGATGGGGTTTCATATATTGTTAATTTTGCCGGGTTCCGAGATGTGGGCCCCACGAGCGAATTTTGAGTGTAATTTTGAATTTTTGATGGAAAATGTACAATTCCATATGGAATTAATTCCTATAATTTTTATTAACTGAATCGAATAATTATGGCTAGATTTAAGGCATTCAGAGGTCAATTCGAGGGGCAAAGGCATCGCGAGCTAGAGAATTAGCCGTTTCGAGGTGAGTAATGATTGTAAATGATGTCCTGAGGGTTTGAAACCCCGGATTGCACATTGTAGTTCTATATTGAGGTGAGACACGTGCTGGATGATGAGCGCGGGGTCCTTTACTACTGGGGATTGTGACTTGGTCCATCCCGTATTGATGATTTTACTACATATTTGATTGAAACTGATTTGTTATCATCATGATTTGGGCTGATTGCCATATTTGGGCTTCGTGCCAATTATTTGAACCCTTCGGGGATTTTTATCACTATTTCCTCACTGTTTTGAATTATATTTAAACTCAGTCCTATTGATGATTATTGTTTTACAAACTCAGCCACTTTTATATAGATTTGAAACTCAAATGATATTTCTAAATGATATTTTGGGCTGAAAACTACTGTTTTACTAATGCCCAAAGGGCTTGTGATGATTTTCGGACTGAGTGAGGCCGAGGGCCATATGTGAGGATATGCTGAGTGATATGAGGCCGAGGGCCTGAGTTACTATTTATGCCACGCGATGGCTTGAGTGATGTGAGGCCGAGTGATATGAGGCCGAGGGCCTGAGATACTTTATATGCCACGCGGTGGCTTGAGTGATGTGAGGATATGATGAGTGATGATGCCACGAGGTAGCTTGATATAGCGCTTGGGCCGTAAGGGGCCCCTCCGGGGTCTGCACACCCATAGTGAGCGCGAGTACCCGTTGTTTTGAGTGATTGATACTATGCTCGAGGGGCTGATATGAGTGATTGTGAGGTAGCCCGAGGGGATGATACTATTCTGATATTGAGCCCGAGGGGCTGTTACTATTCTGATATTGAGCCCGAGGGGCTGGCACTGTTCTGATATTGAGCCCGAGGGGCTAGTTCTGTTGATATTATGCCCGAGGGGCAGTTTGTTGTACATGTTTTGCCCGAGGGGTTGTTTATATTTCTATCATTTTTGTTACTCCCTTGTAAACTACTTGCTTTACTTGTTGGAAAAAAAAAGGGATTTTCTCTTGATTTCTCGTTGCTTTTCTGTTTAAAGTAATTTTTCTGCTTCAGTATGGAATACTTTGTGTTTTTGCGTGATTTCTTGCCTTCAGTCTTTATTTATTATTATTACTCACTGAGTCGGAGTACTCACATTACTCCCTGCACCTTGTGTACAGATTCAGGTATGTTTTGGCTGATCGGAGGTAGAGTCATCAAGGTTTAGCAAGGTAGCTGTCGGCGTTCGCAGCACTGCTTTTCTCTCTCCTCATTTCATTAGTCTGTATTTGTACACTCCAGGCTTTTAGTTGTATTTATACCCTAGTAGATGCTTGTGACTATTGACACCCCGGTTAGGGCTGTGTCGGGTTGTGCCTCCGTTAATTATATCATTAAATCATATTTAAACTATTTATTAATGTTTAACTATTTTTGAAAAGACGATATGGGTTTGTTGGCAGACCTTGTCTTCACGAGAGGCGTCATCACGACCGGAGCAGGGTTTGGGTCGTGACAGAGGGAGTCATGGGGATTCTATGGTATCAATTTGGAGGTGATAGAGCCACCGGAACCGCCACAAGGCGATTTCCGGTGGGCGGAGTAAGGCGGAGACAATTTACGGATGGTGGGGTCTGTGAATTTGATTTGGGGTAGGAGGTCTGAGGTAATTTTTGGGTATATTAAAATAGGAAATTAATTAGAGCCGTTGGATGATTGAAATCCAACAGTTGTGATTAATCCTAGCATGAAACGGCGTCGTTTTGGTTAATCTAGGTCGGGTCGGGTAGGGGAGACAGGTCTGGGCCGGTTTGGGTGGGTAATGAGGGTGGATTTTGCTTGGGCCTGGGTAAAATTGAGAGATGGCCCAACAGATTTTACTCCTCTTTCTTTTCTCTTTTTCTTTCTTTCATTTTTCCTAATTTCCATTTGTTTTCTTCTTCTTTTTTTTTTAAAAAAATTGAAACTAAAATCCTAAATTAAATAATATTAACTAATCAAAAAATACTAATTAAGCCTAAATAATTACCATAATTAATTGAGATCTAAATTAAAAGGGAAAACTACCAATATTTAAAAAGTACAACATAAACTATTTTTGATTTTTCATTTTTAGAACAACTAATTAATTAATAATCAATTCTTGAAAATGCAAAGTCAAATCCTAAATGCAAATGCAGCGTATTTTTGTATTTTTCATTAATTAAATAAAATAAACACTCACACACAAATGCAAAAAAACTAACGAAAAATGCCACAAAACTCACAAAATTGCTAACAATGAAAAAAAAATTGTTTTGTTTTGAATTTGTGGGAGTAATTCATATAAGGCAAAAATTACGTGCTCACAGTGGTATCACCCCGTGTAAATGTCTCAGATGTATCATACACTAGAGCCTTGATCATTGCATACCTTCTTGACGCCATTCCTGTGAATGTTGGTCATTATATCCTGCGGGAGCTGAGAGAGTATTTGCTAGGCGACAATGCAAGGTTGATGTTTCCTTTGCTGATTACAGAGTTGTGCAGGTGGGCAGAGGTTGAGGTGCATAGCACCGATTGTTGGTTACCCGCTGACAAACCCTTTCATCTATTGAGAGTAATGGACGAGTGTAGTGCAGTAAAGAGCAAGAAGAGGAAAGTCACCACTATTGTTGCCGGACCAGAGTCATCCTCACAGGTAACTGTGCCTGAGGGACCATTTGGGATGCTAAACTCCCAGCTTGCATCCATTCGCGATTTAGTGTCACAACTCCCTAGTCAGCCCTCATCCTCCCAGTCTATACTTGCATACTTCATCAGGGAAGGCATGAAGACCTACTTAGATGCACAGAAAAAGCAGGCAGAGTCTCAGGAGAAAATAACAACATTTGTTGGCATACTCGAGACAGCCTATGGCAACTTGGCCAAGGCACATGCAGATCTTCAATCAGACTTAGGAGAAGGTGAAGAATAAGAATAAGGGCAAATTTATGATAAAGATGTGGAGATGCCTCAAGGCTATCTTCAAATGGTGGTAGTTGAATAGGAAGATACCAGTCGAGGACGACAATGATAACGAACAGTATTCTTTCATGTCAAATGCTGCTGGTGATGATACCGATGATGATGAGTTTGCGAGTTCTTCACGGTAGTGATTAGCCTTCCCCCCCTCCCCCCGGCAGTCTGCTAGTCTGATGCAGACCTCAGGGAGACCCTCAAACTACTTGTATTTTTATTTTGATATTGTGCAGTGAGGACACTGAAATGTTGTTAGTTAGGGTTGGCTTTAGAGAGTACACCTTGTTTATACATTGATACTTGACTTGTACCCTTGTCGGGCTTATTCTGTTATATGGATATTGTGTGCCCTTGCCGGATTTGTTTTCTTATTGCTTATCATGTGCTCTTGCCGAGCGTAGTTGTGAGTAGTTATATATGTGCAGATTAGTCACTATGGTTGTTCTATTTTATTTTTCTTTCTTCCTTTATTTATTCTTTAGTAGTTCTTAGTTTATGTTATTTTTGCTCCTTTAGTATTAGTTGCCTTTGTTATTTATTCCCTTTAGTAGTTTTCATTATTTATTTTTATTTCTTTAGTAGTATTTCCTTAGATTTTCTTTGTGCTATGGTTCTTTTCCGAGGAACATTTTTGTGTTGAACCGGGTAACTTTTTCCTATGATGGATGGCGTGACAACTTTCTTAAGGGAATTAGTCTTGTTTTTGTTATATGGAGATTTTTGGATTAATCGGTACTAATAAAATTAGTCTCATGTATGTGAAATGTGAATTAAGAATACCCCTCCGAATTTTGATTTTATATTGAAAAAGTAAGTGTCACGACCCAAACTCTAACATGTCGTGATGCCGCCTATCGTGGTACTAGGCAAGCCGACACTTCTCAAAAACTCTTCGATATTTCATAAAAATTAAGTCAACGCTTTTCATAATAGAAATTTCATAAAATTGTTAAACTCAAATAAGAAAATGCGGAAAAGATAGCACGGCATCGGGGTATCTCTAAGTCATGAGCATTTATTACAACTGTTCTGATAATAACAAAACCCACATAGTTTGGGGAAAATGCAAAATACTGCTACGGGAAGATAGAGAAGAAGAAAGCAGGGATGCGGTCGCCAGTTAGCTACCTTACTAAGTCCAATGAACAACAACAGAAAAATATTAGCAGCCGCTACCGTGCCCAGAGATACCTGGATCTGCACACAAGGTGCAGGGGGTAACATGAGTACACCAACTCAGTAAGTAACAAGCCCAAACTATGGACTGAAAGGTAGTGACGAACTCAACCTCAACAGATATATAGAAATAACATACAGAAATGCAGGCATGCTTTCAGTTTAATAGGCAACTATCACCCAATTTACACAACAATCTAGGCAAACTATCAATTTTGAGAAATCAAAAATTTTTTTTCCAGAAATTGTGTTGCTAATATCAGAACTTCCATCTTACAAAATTTTCACATGACTGAGGGCAAACATTTTGGTAAATACATAGGCTTTCCTATATTTAATACAAAGCATACCAAAAGAGATTACCAATTTTTAATTGACAATTTTAAAACTAAATTGGCAGGATAGAAAATAATTTTTTTATCAAAAGCAGGAAGGACAACTTTAATTCGTTCAACCTTACATAACCTTCCTAATCACCTTATGCAATATATTAAACTACCTTCTTATATTATTTCCTCTCTAACTGGCTATCAATGAAATTTTCTATGGAGCACCACTCCTCATAAGAAAAAGTAATATTTAATTAAGTGGTCTAGGGTTACACAACCTTTAGACCAAGGGGGGTTAGGAATACAAAATCTTAGTACCAAACCAAGCTTTGCATGCAAGTCTTGCATGGAGGATATTCCAAAATCCTAACCACTTGTGGGCACAAGTGTTATTACATAGCTATCTAAGGCCACCCACCTTAATTAAACAAAAAGTATCCTCAACATGGCATAATATTATGAAAGGTTGGACCAACTGTTGTTTAGGGTATAAATGGAACCTAACAATTGGACAACATGTAAAATTTTGGACTAATCCCTGGCTAACTCACAATTCTGTGTTTCGTAACAATATCTCTAGGCCCCTCCCCCAAAACGAGGACAAAAAATTAGTTTCTGATTACTACTATAATCATAAATGGCATTTGGATAAATTACCATTTATATTACCTCCTTACTTAGAATCTTCAATCACTGATATCTATATACCAATTGTTCCCACAACATATGATGAACTATACTGGACAATTACACCAAATGGGATATTCTCTGTCAAATCAATGTATAATTCTATCACAAATGGCTTAAACCAAATACCCACAACTGCGCTCATTAGCTATAAGTTAATTTGGAAACTACATATTCCACCTAAAATTTCTTTCTTCTTATGGTTAATCTGCCATGCAAGACTTCCTATAGTTGTTTATCTATATAGATTAGGTATTATTACTTCATATATTTGTCCGCAATGTCATATGGCACCTGAAACATTAAACCATATTTTCCATGAATGTCATAATGCCATTGCAATTTGGTCTGTTCTTAATATCTCAACTACACAACTCCATTCTCCTACTCAAATTGATAGTATTACTTGGTTATACAACTTCATACATAACCAATCTCTCTCCACGTATCATAACATTCCATCTTCCATAATCATACCCTTTGCCTTGTGGCACCTATGGATTATACGAAATAAAAACTCCTTTGAAGGTCAAAAACTTCAGTTACATATACCTTTATTATTCAAACAAGCTGCTGAATTCTATTACCTAACTAATCCAACATCAGGAACTCATTCCTTACTACCTCTTTATATCAAATGGCATCCACCAAACCCCCATCATTTTAAGTTAAACATTGATGGATCTTCCTCCTACACCCACAACAAATTTGGTATTGGTGGGCTGTTTCGAAATCAACATGGCAAATGGATTATAGGTTTTGCAGGAAGATCACAACATGGGACAAGTGTTCAAACAGAATTGTTGGCACTGCTCATGGGACTAAAAATTGCTATCCAATAGCATCTCACACCACTGATCATTGAAATAGATGCGACTGCAATACTCGGTATGTTAACTTCACCTACAATGCAATACACTAATTTAATTAATGAGTCCACTGATTCAAAGCATCTACAGAGAGCAAAATTTTGTTGCAGACTGTCTAGCTAAATATGGAGCCATTCATGCAGAAGATAGTTGTATCCTGTTTGGAAGTCTTCCACCTTTTGTCAAGCCTTTTTACCAGCAAGACCATGATGGAATACTTAGACAAAGAATGATAAAATCACCATCTATGATGTGTAATAGTAGTACATTACCTAGTACTGTCTCTAGTAGTAGTAGTGTTGTAGTTCTTAATCATGCTTTTTTTATAGTAATGGTTCCCATAAGGGGGACATAGTAGCCAACTCTACTTATGTGAAAATGATGCAATACACGCATCTTAACAGCTCTTCTGTACGCGTTTAATTATCTATAATATATATATCCTTTTCAACAAAAAAAATAGGCAACTAAAATAGTAAAATAGAATAGATATGAGCATGGTAGAGGATACAACTCTACCACATCTACATGCCAATGCACATGCTGTATGAAATGCCATGTGCTTCCACTCTCAAGTCCTCAACCACTCGGTACTGCATATGGCCAACCGGCCCAAGGAAATCCATCCCGGAACATATACAACACTGACTACAAGTCAACCAGGGCCGAGTAAGATGGGTAATCCAACCCTAAGGAGGAATCCATCTCCATGTCTATATATACATACTCAACAACTCGGAACCGCATATAACCATCCAGCCTAGGAAAATCTATCCTGAAACATACTTAACATTGACTATAAGTCACTCGATACCGAGGAAAAGGGTAATCCAACCCTGCGGACAAATTCATCTCCAAATATCAATACTTCGGACAAATCCATGTCCAGGGAATCCATCCCTCAATAATATCATCCGCGCTTACTGGGGTGTGCAGACTCTGGAGGGGCTCCTACATCCCAAGCTCTATCATAATCATCGACATAACTGCTGCGGCGTGCAGTCCGATCCTATAACTGTCACTCATAATCAGGCTCTCGGCCTCACTCAGTCATCACTCTCCGGTATCATACACGGGCTCACAATGCCATGAAAACTAGTCCGAAACAATGATATGATGTGTCAATAAATAACAATTGAGACTGAGACATGATAAGAAATGCATGAATAAGACTGAGTATAGAATATCAATGAAACTAGTGAGATGACAGCAAGAAACGACCACTAGGGATCCCAACAGTATTGGCGTAAAGCCCTAACATGATATCTAGCATGATTTACTGATCATTTACTTAATCACATGATGGAAACACGGATATCAGCAAGAAAGAGTCACTAAACGGTGCCATAGGATGAACCAGGTCCCGATTCTCACAGCGCACGCCTGCACACCCGCACGCCTGCACGCCTATCACTTGGCATGTGCGTCACCTCAATACTAATCAAATAACGCATATTTCGGGGTTTCGAATCCTCATAACCAAGTTTGGAAGCGTTACTTACCTTAAACCGAGCAAAATCCTACTCCGCAATGCCCTTGCCTCTCTACTCGGCCTCCAAACATTTCGAATCTTTCAACAAGCAATACAATACGATCAATGTAGGCTAAAGGAACCAAATCTACAAGAAAAATACAAAATTATACTCCAAATCCCGAAGTCCACTCAAACCCGGCCCCTAGGCCCACGTCTCGGAATCTGACAAAAATAACGAAACTATAAAGCCCATTCACTCATTAGTCTACCCATAGCAATTTCATCAAAATCCGACATTATTTCGTCCCTCAAATCCCCAAATTATTCTCTCCAAATTG
The DNA here is from genome assembly GCF_000715075.1 of Nicotiana tabacum. Classification (NCBI taxonomy): domain Eukaryota; kingdom Viridiplantae; phylum Streptophyta; class Magnoliopsida; order Solanales; family Solanaceae; genus Nicotiana; species Nicotiana tabacum. Next base: position 140,178,418 of record NC_134089.1, read on the forward strand.
CAAGCCCTAGTTCCCAAATTTTCGTACCAAAATTCCACTATTGAGGTGAGAAAATAATTGGAAAACACCATAGCTAAAGATAATAGAGCTAAATCAACCTACCTCACTAAATGCCCTTGAATCCCCTTCAAAAATCTCTCCAAAATCTCCAAAATCCGTGTTCAAAATGATGGAAATGGGCAAAAATTCGCGAAGTCTCCTTTATATACTTTCTGCCCAGTAGAAGCGCACTTGCGGTCTACATCCCGCTTCTGCGATGCCGCACCTATAGAATTCTCATCGCATGTGCGGATCTCACTTACTCGCCCAAAGTCTGCATCTGTGGCCAAACAATCACGCCTGCGGGCGCGCACCTACGGGCCCTGCCCGCTTCTGCGATCCTTCCTTCCCAGGCGATATTCCGCATCTACGCTTTGCTTCCGCATATGCGGTCTCGCAAGTGCACTCCAAATCTCGCACCTGCGCTTCCAGTCCAGGCCACTCTTGCCCACACCTACGAGCATTCTCTTTGCTTCTGCGGTCCGCACCTACGGACTCCCCACCGTAGGTGCGAAAACACTAGAACTAGACCACTTCAGCAATCCTTCAAACTTCAATCTTGTTCCGTTAACCACCCGAAGTCAACCCGAGGCCCTCGGGACCTCAACCAAACATACCAACACATCTCATAACATCATACAAACTTTGTCCAATCACCAAATTACCTTGAACTCCATCAAAAACACGAATTACCCTCGAATTCAAGCCTAAGAACTTCAAAACTCTCAAATTCCACGAACGATGCCGAAACCTATCAAATCAACACCCGAATAACCTCAACTTTTGCACACAATTCAAAAATGACACCACAAACCTACTCCAACTTCCGGAATTCCATTCTGACCCCGATATCAAAATTTCCTCTGCCGACCAAAATAGCCAAAATTCTAACTTTCGCCAATTCACGTCTAATTCTACCACGGGCCTCCAAATCACATTTTGGGCACGTTCCTAAGTCCAAAATAAACTAACGGAGCTAATGGAACCATCAAAATTCATGTCTGAGATTATTTACTCATAAGTCAACATCCGGTCAACTTTTCCAACTTAAGCCTTCACAAAAGAGAATAAGTGTCTCAATTCACTCCAAAATCACTCCAGACCTAAACCAACTAACCCGGTAAGTCAAAATACAGCTGATGAAGACAAAAGAAGTAGGATATGGGGGAAAGGGGCTACAACTCTCGGAACGACCGATAGGGTCGTTACATCCTCCCCCTCTTAAACAGACGTTCGTCCTCGAACGGGTCTAGAAACATACCTAATGTCTTAAATAGGTGTGGATATATGCTCCACATCTCCCGATCGGTCTCCCAAGTAGCCTCCTCCACGGGCTGACCTTTCCACTGCACTTTTACCGAAGCTATATCCTTTGATCTTAACTTTTGGACCTGTCGCTCCAAAATAACCACTGGCTCCACATCATAAGTCAAATCACCATCTAACTGAACCGTGATGAAATCAAAAACATGGGACGGGTCGCCGATATACGTCTGAAGCATAGAAACATGAAATGCTGGATGCACCTCCGATAAGCTAGGTGGCAAATCAAGCTCATAGGCTACCTCCCCAATCCTCCGAAGCACCTCAAATGGTCCAATACACCGAGGGCTCAGCTTGCCCTTTTTCCCAAATCTCATAACACCCTTAATGGGTGAAACCTTCAGTAGAACCTTCTCCCCAACCATATAAGATGCATCACGAATCTTTCTATCAGCATAACTCTTTTGTCTTGACTGTGCTGTACAAAGCCACTCCCGTATCACTTTCACCTTATCCAATGCATCCTGAACTAAGTTTGTTCCCAAAAGCCTCGCCTCACCAGGCTCAAACGAACCCACTAGAGATTTACACTGCCTCCCATATAAAGCCTGATATGGAGCCATCTGAATACTCGACTAATAACTGTTGTTGTAAGAAAACTCCGCGAGTAGCAGAAACGGGTCCTATGAACCCCCAAAATCAATTACACAAGTGCGTAACATGTCCTCCAATATCTGAATAGTGCGTTCTGACTGCCCGTCCGTCTGAGGATGAAATGCAATGCTCAACTCCACCTGAGTGCCCAACTCTCGCTGCATGGCTCTCCAAAAATGTGATGTAAAATGTGCGCCTCTATCTGAAATGATGGAAACTCGCACTCCATGAAGGCGAACAATCTCTCTGATGTAAATCTCAGCCAACCGATCTGAAGAATAGGTAGTACACATAGGAATAAAGTGCGTCGACTTGGTCAGCCGATCCAGATCACCCAAATAGCATCGAACTTCCTCAAAGTTCGTGGGAGCCCAACTACAAAATCCATGGTGATCCGCTCCCACTTCCACTCTGGAACCTCCATCTGCTGAAGCAAGCCACCCAGTCTCTGATGCTCATATTTCACCTTCTAACAATCGAGACATCGAGCTACAAACCCACCTATATCTTGCTTCAATCTCCTCTACCAATAGTGTTGTCTTAAATCCTGATATATTTTCGCAGTACCCGGATGGATGGATACCGCGAGCTGTGGGCCTCCTCAAGAATCAACTCCCGAAGTCCATCTACATTGGGCACATATATTCGACCCTGCATCCTCAATACCCCATCATCACTAATAGTCATATCTCTGGCATCATCATGCAGAACATTGTCCTTGAGGACAAGTAAATGAGGATTATCATACTAGCGCTCTCTAATACGTTCAAACAAGGAAGACCGAGAAACCACACAAGCTAGGACCCGACTGGGCTATGAAATATCCAAACTCAAAAACCGATTGGTCAAAGCCTGAACATCACCTGCAAGAGGTCTCTCCCCAACAGGAATAAATGCAAGACTGCCCATACTCACCGCCTTCATACTCAAGGCATCGACCTCCACATTGGCCTTTCCCGGATGATACAAAATGGTAATATCATAGTCCTTTAGCAGCTCCAACCACCTCCACTGCCTCAAATTGAGATCCTTCTATTTGAACAAGTGTTGAAGGCTACAATAATCAGTGAACACCTCGCAAGACACACTGTAGAGATGGTGCCTCCAAATCTTTAACGCGTGAACAATGGTAGCCAACTCCAAATCATGAACAAGGTAGTTCTTCTCATGGGGCTTCAACTAGCGAGAAGCATAAGCAATCACTCTACCCTCCTGCATAAAAACACATCTGATACCGATCCAAGAAGTATCACAATATATTGTATAAGAACCTAAAGCTGATGGCAGAAATAACACTGGAGATGTGGTCAAGGCAGTCTTGAGCTTGTGAAAGCTAGACTCACACTCATCCGACCACCTTAAAAGAGCACCCTTTTGGGTCAATTTGAACAAGGGCGATGCACTAGAAGAGAAACCATGCACGAACCGACAGTAATAACTCGCCAAACCAAGAAAGCCTCTATCTTCTTCGGATCAACCTGAATACCCTCACTGGACACCACGTGCCCCAAGAATGCCACTAAACTAAGCCAAAACTCACACTATGAGAACTTAGCATAATGTTTCTCCTCCCTCAACCGCTGTAATAGAATTCTCAAATGCTCGGCGTGCTCCTCCTGACTACAAAGTACACCAGGATATCATCAATGAATACAATAATGAACGAGTCGAGATAAGGCCAAAACACGTTGTTCATCAAATGCATGAACGCTGCTGGGGCATTGGTCAGGCTAAAAGACATCACGGGTAACTCATAATGACCATATCGGGTCCTGAAAGCTGTCTTAAGAATGTCCAAGTCCCTAATCTTTAACTGGTGATAACCTGACCCGAGATCAATCTTAGAGAACACCCTTGCTCCATAAAGCTAGTCAAATAAATCATCAATACGAGGCAAAGGATACTTGTTCTTGATTGTGACTTTGATCAACTGTCTGTAATCAATGCACATTCTTATAGTGTCATCCTTCTTTTTCACGAATAGAACTGGTGCACCCCAAGTTGACACACTAGGCCTAATAAACCCCTTCTCAAGGAGCTCTTGAAGCTACTCTTTCAACTCTTTCAACTCAGCCAGTGACATACGGTACGGTGGAATAGAAATAGGCTGAGTGCCCGGCACCAAATCAATACCAAAGTCGATATCCCTGTCTGCAGCATGCCTGGCAGGTCTGCAGGAAACACATCTGAAAAATCCCTCACCACTTGAACTGAATCAATAGTAGGAGCCTCTACACTGACGTCCCTCAAAAAAGCCAAATAAGAAAGACAATCCTTCTCAACCATCCGCTAGGCCTTCAAGAATGAAATCACTCTACTAGGAACATAATCTGATGAACCTCGCCACTCAATTCGTGGCACCCCCAGTATAGCCAATGTCACCGTCTTAGCATGGCATTCCAGAATAGCATAACATAGAAACAAGCAATCCAAGCCCAATATCACATCAAAATCAACCATAATGAGCAGCGAGAGGTCCACTCGGATTTCAAAACCCCAATAGTCACCACACAAGACCTATATACGGGGTCTACAATGATAGTATCGTCTACAGGAGAAGATACATGAACAGATAAAATAAGAGACTCGTGGGGTGCATCCAAATTATGAGCAAAATATAACGACACCTATGAAAAGGTGGAACCAGGATCATATAATATAGAGGCATCCCTGTAAAAAAATGAGAGAATACTTGTGATCTTCGCATCTGAAGCAAGCATCTGGTCTGGAAGGGAATGCGGCCTGACCGCCACCTGATCGGCCTCCCTCGCTAAGGCGGCCCCTAGCTGACTGACCCCCCACCCTGAGCTGGCTGGGCGGGTGGTGAAGTAACTGGTGCTGAAGCCGAAGGCTGACTCCTTTGCTGGCCCAAATATAGAACCTCTTGATATGACCCAAATATCCACACTCAAAGCAACCTCTATCGGCCACTAGCAATGGGGACTGAAGGGAGGCTCAAGCACCGGGATACCCACTAGAAGAACCAGGCATAGATGAGCCCTGAGTTGATGGTGCACGAGGCAAACTCTAAGCTAGTAGGGCATTGAGAGATGAGTGACCCTGATGTGAAATGTGAGGACCATGGCCAGATGAACCACCACGGTGACCTGGACGGGCCGTCTGAGCATGCTTGAAGGGACGACCCCTACCGTGGTGAAAGTGACCTCCAAAAGCAACACTACCAAAACTACCAAATCTCCGAGGCCTCTTGGCATCCCTCTCAACTCTCTCTTGGCAACTAGCCAACTCAATCTCTCGAGCAATGTTAACCACCTTCTCAAAAAAAGCACCAGGCACCCTCTCTCTGGTCATAAGAATCCGTCGATGATATGCGAGGCCATCGACGAAACTCCTGATCCTCTCCCTGTCTATAGGAACTAACCAAACAGCATGATAGGCTAACTCAGAAAAATATCATCTCATACAGCATCACAGTCATATCATCCTGACGCAACTTATGGGTCGTGATAGATACCCTGTACCTTATTTAACTAAGTACCGACATAACGTATCTTTTCGTATCATGTTATCATAGGTAAATGAGACGGAAAGGCTCCCGTAGGATAACTAGAATAAAACATGTAATACCAACTTAGACATAGCACGTATTAGCCTATAAGACCAAAATGATCACTTGTATACTAAACATAGGCCGATAAGGCCATACAAATTTTCACGTACATGACATCTATCTATAAGCCTCTTAAGAATACATAATATCATAAAGGTCGAGATAGGGTCGCGCCATTCCAATCAATACATGTACTAATCATACTGACTAAAGAAGCAACTCCGGAGCAAATGGAGCGCACCAACACCTTCCGCTGAGCCGATAGCCTACTTGGAGGACTCTCGACCTGTCTATCAGGACTTGCGGGCATGAAACGCAATGTCCCCGGGAAAAAGGGAAATCAGTACGAATAATGCACCGATTATGTAAGGCACATAAATAAGTATACAAAAAACGTGGAAGAATATGGAGTAAATGGCTCAAACTGTAAGTCTGGATAAATTTGTAAATCATAAAATACTTATAGTGTCATGCATATGCGTATGAATTTCATGTCGTGCATAGGTACATTTGTTCGTAACATCATCAAGCCTCTGAGGGCATCCTATCATATAATCTCGGCCACTGTAGGCAAAATCATCAATGTATACCAGCTAATCAAGTGGTGATGTGTATATAATGCCATAACCTTTTCCCATATTCCATATACATATATATATATATATATATATATATATATATATATATATATATATATACACACACACACACACACACACACACACACATCAATGTACATGTATAAATGAATGCAATGCATGAGAAGTACGTTAATAAAATCTCTCGGAACATCATAAGACCATTATACCTCTGATTAATATCATGAAATGAACTTTATCAACTTACATATTTTTTGAGACCCATGAATAGACGCTAGAATAATAAGACATATGGGAATTCAAGAACATAGACATCTCTAATACTTCTATGAATAGAGTAATTTATGGAATTTGTGAATTCGCTCGTTCCGCTCGTGCCATATAGATCATTCCAAAAAGAAAGAAGGGATAGCCTTAACATACTTGGAGTAGGGAAAATCGGTATGATATTCTTGGAAAAGGTTGCACCGTACTCCATTACAATTGCAAAACCTCAGGTTGCCAATGTGCAAAATCTCCAATTTTCACAACTTTACCTTTTTTAAATATTAAGAAATCAACCATATCAAGAACCCCTTTTTCCCTTTTGTAAGCAAATAATTCCAAAGCTTTATTAGAAAAAAGTTCAGTCTTCGACAAAGCTCTAATTGATTTCCAATGATTATTACACTCAGTAGACCAAAGAAGTGATTTCATAAGATCAGATTCTTTAATGGTGTAGCTTTTGGTGCATAACGTGTTGAGAGTTCTTTATCATGAGTTTTGAGAATTTCAACTGTTGATTGTGGTGAAGATCCTATGATCACAATTTGGGTTCCTAATTTTAATGAGATTAAAGGGCAAAGATTTTGGGATATTTTTATGACTATGATATGTAGATTTTTGCCTATGAAATTTGGTATGTTTCCTATTAACGGCCATTGAAATGGTGCTGGTGAAAGATTTTGGATTTTCAAGAATGTAGAGTTGATTTGATTGAGTATTAGATAGATCAAAGGTGGGACGAAAAAGATGAGTAAAGAGGATAGATTGAAAGATGACAAGTCCATGGTTTTTTTTTCTACTGAAAAGTTTTGTAACTAACACATTAGTTTGCCACCTAATCAAAAATAACTAAGAGTCATGTGATTAGGATGTGTCTTGCTTCCACGTAGGGGTGGGGGGGATTTTAATCTTTATCTACTAACTTATTAATAATTAGGTAATATTTTGTTATCCGATAATTAACTAATTACCCACACAATTAAGAATTATCTTAAATTACATAAAATACAACTCATTTTTAATATACTTTATATATCATACTATTATGGTCATGTGGTACCTTGTATGACACTAGTCCATAAATATTGGGTACTATAGCTCGGATCGTACTTTATCCCAAATGTAAAACTTTGACGAAATTCATTTTCTTCGATTTGCTTACCCTCTCACCTTCACGAATTTACTCATCACTTGTTTGAAATAGCATAATACTTATAATCCCAAAATAATCTTATTCTCGAACTTACGTCGATTAACTTACGATGAAACTTTAACGTATGAAAATGCGGGATGTAGCGTCTCATTTCCGAGCTTTCATCAATTTACTTATGGCATACTTTCACGTATGAAAACATGGGGTGTAACATCATCGTAATATAATACTGCGGAGCATCACCCCGAGTTTGAGGTGCGACACTTATAACCGGATAGCTCTTACGAATGGTTTTAATACTATCCTTTCCATTTAGGTGACTGTTCTGTGAATAAATTCAAAAGCCAAGGCATTCCCCCATTAGGCCTCTTTCTCACACCATGACTAGTAGTCAGAATTCTTTCAAAATCGTAACTATTGCTACCTTCTATCATGCAGTATGTACATTTTTGTCTTTGTATGTGTGCCTATACGACTCTTCTCTCCTCTTTCATTCCACTTTTAGCCAATCTCTAGGCGTCTCTTTGGGAATATATACAGAGCCTTATAAAATGACCCTATGTGCATCTATAGATATACTAAAGTTCTTCGCTCGGTACTTTGTTGAACTTACGAATATTCTATATCTTAATTTGTACTTTGTAACTTTTATTCATCCATTGTTGATTTACCTCAATGTTGATCCACAATCTACCACTGATATCTTGAAATTTCTCATGTAAAACATTGCTACTAGGGCTTACGTTGAATCAAGGAATATTCGAAGTGATTTTCCTGATCCACTTAGCGGCGATCCTAAGCTTTCTATAACTTAGAGAAACCATCAGCTCTCTTATTTTCATGGGCTTAATCCTGAGGACTTATCCATTCTCGTCACCTTCTCACTCGCCCTTTCTCATCCCTACTCCTATCATAAAACCTCGTTGCTTTATTATACTTTAGCTTGTGGCATATATGTATTTATTTATACTATTCACAACCTTCCTTCAACTTGATTACACCATAGATTCCCTTATGTTATTCTAGAACATCTAGTGAAATATCACATCGTCTCTAACTCTTCTTTACTCTCTTGGCTAGATCCCTCGGTACCTAGAAACCATAGGCTGGAAGGTATGCAATTGACGATGCCACTATCATTCCTGGATACTGAATCCCAGCACTTCTAGCCTTCTATCAAAAGTATGGACTATTCATGATCTTCTGCCTTTAAGTATATCGTATGTTGTTCACCTTTACCTTACTTACCTTAAAATCTTGCATCACATCTTCTATCTCTTTCATGACCTCCCTTCCACATAGGTATAATACACATCCACAACTTGAAGCTCTACTACAATACTTGCACCTCTGGGGTGGGAGCTTCATACTGACTTCTAATGAGGTTGGTACTCTTCTAACTAGCTTTATCGTAGAGACATTATAGAATATGGCTACTATACTATCTCTCTTGTACCTCTGATATTAAGAGTGATTCTGCAATATTCTCAATCAGGATGTCTATAATTTTCTGGGTCCATTAATCAAACTCCTGATTTACTTAGTTGAAGTAACTTTTTAGTTTCCTCTTCCTCTGATCGGCCTTTATGTAGGCTTAAGCTATCCCCCGATCTGCGACTTCTAGTAATAGCTATTACTTTAGCCTTTCATAGGCGCTATGGAATATCCATGATGCAATCTTCTAACAATTCAATCGTTTGTTTATGCCCTGGGCTCAATTCTTTATTTTAACTTATACCGGAGTCTTCTACGGTTATATGATTTTCAACATATATGCTACATGGATAATACTCTAAAATCTTAAGTGTGTTCATATTGTAATTATCTTCCGGATCATTGATCGAATAATTCCTTTCGTTCCTTCTCAACTTTCTTTAATTGCAAGCAATTGCTTTTCCTGGTCGTTCTGCCACCTTGTTGTGTGCATACTTAGCTTATATTTCTTCCCACGCATGCTGGAATTTTCGTGCAACTCATATGATCTCGAATATTACTTTTAATTTTACTTCATATTCATTAGCCACAGTAGGTGCCACTTTCTTATGGAGTGCATACAATGTTGTAGTGAGACTCTTGTTACAAGACCATTTCCTCTTTATGTCACTCCGCTTAGGTTGAATCCTTCTTCCTTATTTCCTCAGCTAGTCTTTCGTTGTCGTACTTTAGGGAGGACCCTCTGACTCTTGTAAAGGTGTGATCTTATTACATCATATAATCGACAAAACTTTTGATGTCCCTCCTCGCCTATAATTATCTGTGGTTAATTAACTCTACGCCCTTGTGCTTGTAGGGTTGCTTCTGAACTTGATATTTTTACTATCTTCCCACTGGCACTCTCTTTTATTTTTGTAATACTCATACGATACCTTTAACTACCTCAACTCCTATCCGAATATTTCTCAAGTATTACATTGTCATAACTGTATGGCTAAATTCACTATATTGGGTTTTACTATATTTATCTTGCATGATCTGCTGATTTGTCTGTATCCTCTTGTCTAGCCATAACTAGGCTCTTCCTGAATCAACTACCATCTACTCGCTGGCCCATTCTCATATTAATATTCCATGAGATTTTTCTTGGGTTATTTCCTTTGTCTTATCTTACATCTTGCGCTAGCTCCTTATCTATCAATAACATCTCGGGCAGGAACCCTTACTTCCTTTCCTCGACGTCGTGTTTGCATAATGTTTCGAAATCGTAGCATATCAGTAGGATTTGAGTAAGTGCAATCTCATTCCTTTCTCATTTTTATCGCATTCTTCCTTGACCATTCCATAGTTACTAAACCACTTAATTATGACTTAATGCCTCATAACTCCATATTCCCCCCTTTAGGGTAGTGCTATGATTTTGAGCTACGACGATCTACATATAGATGTTTTACCTCTTCATATTTGGCGTCCTTTCATGTCATCGATGAACCTTACTCGCCTTGCGGTAATACAGTCCCTTAAACTGAACTTTGCTCATGTTGCTTGCTTTAGGGAAGTGTTTTCCTTAATAAACGTTCTTTAAATTTCGCATGAATCTTTTCCTGTTGTCCATTCTATTATCGCCGAAGTGCAACCTGAAATTCTCATGATGCCGACCATTACCAAATCGCTCAGTCCCTAATTCATGTTTAGTTTATCTTGTTCACCAGTCCAAACTGATTTCTATTACTCTGGGGCCTAACATTTCCTTATGGTAATCGCGTTAGAATCATGAACTTATTTCTTGAAATGAGGATATGACTGTGTGGCCTATACCTTTTTGTTGTCTTAAGGTCATGTCACCTCTCATCTCTTCCTTCACTTGACTATTGATTTTGTAATACTATCATTTTTTTTATTTACCGATGTCATCCATGTATCACATCTTACTCATAATGCTTCATTAATTCTCTTCTTATTTTCCTGCTAACATCTATGTCTATCATTTTATTCTGAAAACTTCAATAAGACGTTCTCTTGATTTTAGCTCACCTTACTCCCTCTACTGGCTCTTCGGGTTGCCTATCTTTATATTTTTTTTTTTGAACACATTAGTATTCATATTTAGCTGTATTATTTTAGAGTGCACCATCTTGGTGTCTCACACGGAGACCTATTAGCACATTGCAATATCCTTCAAAAATGTTAACTAACACAAACAATTCATGCACCATTTTGGGTTACTCTAACCCAGTAGGATCCTGATATCCCGTCCTTCTCTTAAACTATATCTGTTAGCTCCCATAGAGCATAACTGAGATGGGTGTGGCTAGTTGTACATACATCTATTACAGTTGAAGGTAACTCAAAATGCTTATATCTTTCTTCCTTAATTGTAGATAATGATCATTTTCACTATGAGTACCTCTTACCCTTCTTCACCTTGCTTCTTTCCCTTGTTGAAACTTGTACCTTCTGATTTCTCGTTGCTTTTTACCATATGGATGGATAAATATTCATTCCTTAGGGCTCCTTATCAAGAAGTTTACACATCTTAGTTTACACATGTTCTGTTGAAGACCTCACATTTATTCATCATAAGCATCAAGAAAAATCGAATTCCTCTGACTCAACTCTTTCCATAGCTACACTCAATCTCTTACCAACTGTGTTTCTAGATGTAGGCATCGTCGTATTATGAATAAGATGGAGTTTAGGAAATTGAGTCCTTACAAATGAGAGCTCTACCACACGATCTAGAGTAAGAAGAAAGAGTGACAGTCCTAAATGCCATGTAGCCTCCTGCTTATAAGTGTGGTCTGCACAACACACCCATAAACAAGACTCTACTAGACACGGCTTGTAGAGTCCCTAGGACAGAACTGCTCTGATACCACTTCCATCACGACCCAAACCGATGGGCCGCGACGGACACCCAGTACCTTACTCAATCGAGTACCGACATAAAGTATCTTTTTGTGTCATGCTATCATAGGTAAATGAGATGGAAAGGGTGCCGTATGATAACTAGAATAAAACATGTAATACCAACTTATACATAACACATATGGACCTATAAAACAAAAATGATCACTCGTATACTAAACATAGGCCGACAAGGCCATACAAACTTTCACGTACATGACATATGTCCACAAGCTTCTAGGAATACATAATATCATTAAGTCGGGACAGGGTCCCTCCATTCCAATCAATACATGTACTAATCATACTTACCAAATAAGCAACTCCGGAGTAAATGGAGCGCACCAATACCTTTCGCTTAGTTGTTAGCCTACTTAAAGGACTCTCATCCTGTCTATCGGGACCTGTGGGCATGAAACGCAGTGTCCCCAGGCAAAAGGGACGTCAGTACGAAAAATGTACCGAGTATGTAAGGCACAAAATAAGTATATAAAATCAGAAGAACGTGGAGTAAATGGCTCAACCTCTAAGTCTGGACAACTCTATAAATCATGAAATACTTATAGTGTCATGTATATACATATGAATGTCATGTCGTGCATAGGTACATGTGTTCGTAACATCATCAAGCCTCTGAGTGCATCCCATCATATCAACTCGCCCACTGTGGGCAAAATCATCAGCGTCTACCAGCTGATCAGGTGGTGGTGCGTATATAATGCCATAACCTTTTCCCATATCCCATATACATATATATATACATATATACGCATATATAACATCATCTGGTCATGGGTCGCGTATATAACGCCATCTGGTCATGGGTTAATGTACATGTATAAATGAATGCAATGCATGAGAAGTACCTCAATAAAATGTCTCGGAGCATCATAAGACCATTATACCTCTAATTAATATCATGAAACAAACTTTATCAACTTACGTATTTTCTGAGACCCATGAACAAACGATAGAATAATAAGACATATGGGAATTCAAGAATATAGACATCTCTAATACTTCTATGAATAGAGTTATTTATGGAATTTGTGCATTTGCTCATTTTGTTCGTGTCGTAAAGATCATGCCAAAAAGAAAGAAGAGATAGCCTTAACATACCTGGATTAGGGGAAAATTTGTATGATATTCTTAGAAAAGGTTGCACTGTACTCCCTTAGAATCATGAAACCTCACGTTCCTAATGTGCAAAATCTCTAATTTTCACAACTTTACCTTTTTTAAATACCAAGAAATCAACCATATCAAGAAACTTTTTTTCCCTTTTGTAAGCAAATAATTCCATAGCTTTATTAGAAAAAAGTTCAGTCCTCCACAAAACTCTAATTGATTTCCAATGACTATTACACTCAGTAGACCAAAGAAGTGAATATTTCTTAAGATCAGATTCTTTAACGGGTGTAGCTTTCGGTACATAATGTGTTGAGAGTTCTTTATCATGAGTTTTGAGAATTTTAACTGCTGATTGTGGTAAAGCTCCTATGACTATAATTTGGTTTCCTAATTTTAAAGAGATTAGAGGGCCAAGATTTTGGGATATTTTTGTGACTATGATATGTGGATTTTTGCCTATTAAATTTGGTGTGTTTCCTAATAATGGCCATTGAAATGGTGCTGGTGGAAGATCTTGGATTTTCAAGAATGTAGAGTTGATTTGATTGAGTATTAGATAGATTAAAGGTGGGACGAAAAAGATGAGTAAAGAGGATAGATTGAAAGATGACAAGTCCATGGTTTTTTTTCTAATGAAAAGTTTTGTAACTAACACATTAGTTTGTCACCTAATCAAAATTGACTAAGAGCCATGTGATTAGGAAGTGGCTTGCTTCCACGTAGGGGTGGGGGATGGATTTTAATCTTTATCCACTAACTTATTAATTAATTAGGTAATATTCTTTTACTTGGTAATTAACCAATTACTCACATAATTAAGAATTATCTCAAATTACATAAAATACTACTCATTTTTAATAAACTTTATGTATAATACTATTATGGTCATGTGGTACCTTGTACGACACTAATCCATAAATACTGGGTATTATCGCTCGGACCGTACTTTATCGCAAATGTCAAACTCTGACGAAATTAATTTTCTTCGATTTGCTTACCCTCTCACCTTCACGAATTTACTCATCACTTGTTTGAAATAGCATAATATTTATAATTTCAAAATAATCTCATTCCCGAACTTACGTTGATTAACTTATGATGAAACTTCAACATACGAAAATGCGGGATGTAACGTCTCATTTCTGAGCTTTCATCAATTTACTTATGGCGTACTTTCACGTACAAAAATATAGGGTGTAACAGCTGAAGCCTACCAAACCTCTCCAATCTATGCTGCTCGTCATTAGGCATGACTGGAACCACATAATCCTGAGCAGGTGCAACTGGCTGGGCTAGTGGTGCCTCCGGTGTCATAAGTCCCTGAACGACCTACTCGGGTGTATGGGCGGTGGGAGTCTAAGTGCCTTCCTGGCATGGGAAAGAGCTGTTGTAGTAGAAATAGAGACCGCCTTAGCAAGAATGGGCACACAATCAAAATCTGAGCTAAGGTCTCCTGAAGACCTGGAATAATAATAGGCACAGCCGGTGCCTGAGTTGGTCCCGCTAGTGCATCCAAAACTGGGACCTGATCATGTTCTCGGTCAACTAGTGGATCTGCAGGTGTTGCCCTAGCTGCTGTGCGGGCTACACCTCTACCTCTACCAAGACCTCAGCCTCTCATGGCCCAACTGGTGGTACTGGTGGCTATCCGCCCTGACTGGTAGCACGTGTCCTCACCATATATGAGATAATAGAATATCAGAAGTTTAGCTACTAGAATCAACATATTCGCACGACAAGAATTCAAGAATGTGAAGTCTTCCTAAAAGTTCTGTAGCCTCTTGAAGATAAGTACAAACATCTTTGTACCGATCCGCGAGACTCTACTAAACCCGTTCATGACACGTGAAACCTATGTAACATAGGCTCTAATACCAACTTGTCATGACCCAAACTCTAACAAGTCGTAATGGCACCTATCGTGGTACTAGGCAAACTGACACTTCTCAAAAACACTTGGATGTCTCATAAAAATTAGGTCAAAGCTTTTCATAATAGAAATTTCATAAAAGAGTTAAACTCAAAATAATAAAATGCGGAAAAGATAGTCCGATATCGGGATGTCACTAAGTTATGAGCAACTATTACAACTGTTCTGATAATAACAAGACCAACATAGCCTGGGAAAAATCCAAAATACAACTACAAGAAGATAGAGAAGAATAAAGTAGGGTTGCAGTTGCCAGGCAGCTACCTTACTAACTCCAATGAACAGTAATAGAAAAATATCATCAGCCGCCACCGTGCCCAGATATACCTGGATCTTCACACAAGGTACAGGGGGTAACGTAAATACACCAACTCAGTAAGTAACAAGCGCAACCAATGGACTGAAAGGTAGTGACGAACTCAACCGCAACAGATATAGAGAAATAATGAACAGAAATGCAAGCATGCTTTCAGTTTAATAGCAGCTGAAATAGTAAAATCGAATAGATACGAGCAGGGTAGAGGTTACAACTCTGCTACATCTACATGCCAATGCACATGCTATATGAAATACCATGTGCTCCCACTCTCAAGTGCTAAACCACTTGGTACTGCATATGGCCATTCGGCCTAAGGAAATCCATCCCAAAACATATACAACACTGATTGCAAGTCAACCAGTACCGAGGAAGAAGGGTAATCCAACCCTGAGGAGAAATCCATCTCCAAGTATATATATACATTCTCAACCACTCGATATCGCATATGGCCATCTAGCCCAGGGAAATCCATACCAGAACATACTCAGCACTGACTATAAGTCACTCGGTACCTAGGAAAAGGGTAATCCAACCCTATGGAGAAATCCATCTCCAAATATCAATACTTTGGAAAAATCCATGTCCAGGGAAATCCATCCCTCAATAGTATCATCTGCACTCACTAGGGGTGTGCAGACTCTAGAGGGGCTCCTACATCCCAAGCGCTACCATAATCATCGACATAACCGTTGCGGCATGCAGCACGATCCTATAACTGTCACTTATAATCAGGCTTTTGTCCTCGCTCAGTCATCACTCTCCAATCTCACACACGGGCTCACAATGCCATGAAAACTTGTCTAGAACAATGATATGACGTGCCAATAAATAACAACTGAGACTGAGACATGATATAAAATGCATGAATAAGATTGACTATAGAATATCAATGAAACTAGTGAGATGACAACAAGAAATGACCATTAGGGTCCCAACAGTATCGGCGTAAAGCCCTAACATGATATCTAGCATGATTTATAGCTCATTTACTTATTCATATGATGGAAACACTGATATCAGCACGAAAGAGTCGCTAAACGGTGCCATGGGATGAACTAGGTCCCGATTCTCACGATGCACGCCCGCACGCCCGTCATTGGCATGTGCGTCACCTCAATACTAATCACATAACGCACAGTTCGGGGTTTCGAACCCTCAGAACCACGTTTGGAAGCGTTACTTACCTCAAACCGATCAAAATCCTACTCTACAATGCCCTTGCCTCTCAACTCAGCCTCCGAACGTCCTGAATCTAGCCACAAGCAATGCAATACGATCAATGTTGGCAAAAGGAACCAATTCCACAAGAAAAATACAAAATTATAGTCCAAATCCCGAAATCTTCTCAATCCTAGCCCCTGAGCCCACTTCTCAGAATCCGACAAAAATAACAAAACTAGAAAACCCATTCACTCATGAGTCTACCCATACCAATTTCATCAAAATCCTACATCATTTGATCCCTCAAATCCCTAAATTACTCTCTCCAAATTCCAAGCCCTAACCCCCAAATTTTCACTTCAAAATTCCACTAATTAGGTGAGAAAACAAAGGGAAAACACCATAGCTAAAGATAATAGAGCTAAATCAACTTACCTCACTGAATGCCCTTGAATTCCCTTCAAAACTCTCCAAAATCTCCAAAACCCGTGTTCAAAATTATGGAAATGGGCAAAAATTCGCGATGTCTCCTATATATACTTTCTGCCCAGTAGAACCGCACCTGCGATCCACATCCCGCTTCTGCGATGCCGCACCTACGGAATTCTCATCGCAGGTGCGGATCTCACTTACTCACCCAAGTCCGCATCTGCGGTCAAACAATTGCGCATGCGGGTGCGCACCTACAAGCCCTGCCCGCTTCTGCGGTCCTTCCTTCCTATGTGATATTTCGCATCTACGCTCCACTTCCGCATCTACGGTCTCACAGGTGCGCTCCTAATCTCGCACATGTGCTTCCAGTCTAGGCCACTCTTGCCTTCACCTGCAGGCATTCTCTTCGCTTCTGCGGTCCGCACCTGCGGACTCCCCACCGCAGGTGATAAAACACCAGAACCAGACCACTTCAGCAATCATTCAAACTTCAATCTTGTTCCGTTAACCATCTGAAATCAACCCGAGGCCCTGGGACCTCAACCAAACATACCATCATGTCTCATAACATCATACAAACTTCGTCCAATCACCAAATAACCTCGAACAACATTAAAACACGAATGACCCTTGAGTTCAAGCCTAAGAACTTCTAAACTCCCAAATTCCAAGAATGAAGCCGAAACATGTCAAATCACACCTGAATGACCTCAAATTTTGCAAACAAGTCAAAAATGATACCATGAACCTACTCCAACTTTCAGAAATCCATTCCAACCCCGATACCAAAATTTCCATTGCCGACCAAAATCGCTAAAATCCTAACTTTCCCCAATTCACGCCTAATTCTACCAAGGGCCTCCAAATCACATTCTGTGCGCACTCCTAAGTGTCGATACCCAATATTTCTCTATATATTTTGAATATGCATAAAAGCCTTCAAAATAGCATATATATGCATACATAAGCATGCCCAAGGTTTTTATTATTTTTTCCCATAATTTTAAGGGTTTAAATTGATTTATTTTCTCCCTTTTTTATCCATAAAATCCCAATAATTATTTCCGAAATTATTGTTTTAATAATTCATTTATTGGATTTCTATATTTATGTCAAAATATGACTAATGTAATTTTTATGTGTTTTAACAATTACAATTAGTATTTTTAAAAGCTAAATTGCATATAATTGCAATGTTAGCCCTTTTTAGATATAATTATTTTTATATGCATAAAATTAGATCATGTATTTTTAAATTGTTAATTATGTATTTTAAATCATTTTGGTACCTTAATTTATTTTCCAAAAATTACCTACTATTTTTTATAAATTAAATAGGGGAAAATTGGCTATTTAAATAACAGCCAAATTTGGCTTTCAATTATAGCCAAAATTGGACCCCTTTCCAGCCCAATTTCACACACAAATAATTTTAATCCTGACAATTGATCTCCCAGATCAACGGTCCAAATAATTCCTTTCCTTTTTAATTTTTAAACAACCCCTAACCCTAAGTCACTTTTCCAAAGGCGTCGCCTTCAGATGCTCTCTCATCTCCACTCTTCTCTCAAACCTAATACTAGATTCCTCCACTCACCTCCTTCTCTGGTCATCTCCCGCGACTATCTCTCAAACCCCAAGCCTCCAATGGTCACTCTCATCACCTTGCTTATCATCTCTAAGGCATTCAAGGGTCCTGGGACATGCCAATTCGGACCTAGGGTTCTTGATTCTATTGTTCGAGGTTTCTCTGGTGTTATTTTGGGCAAAATCACACCATATGTGTTACGATTTATGAAGTTACAACAGGTTCGTTCGATTTCTACCTTGGTTTCCTTTTGAAACCCTAACTCTCTTCTGGATCTCTCAGATCTGTGTTATTTTCATACTTTAAACCTATTTCCTTCTATGATTTGCTTATTTTCAAGCTTTCTTCTGAAAGATCCTCTAGTCTTAATCGTTCTTACTTTCTTTGAAAACTGGGGTTTTCTCGGAGTTCTTTCTATACACAACTGATTTCTTTATGATTAAACCTTTTTTACTCATTTATCTTGACCGATTCTATGTTCCTACTGCTTTTTAACTCATCTCTGTTAAAAGCCTTAATTTTTAAAAGATTTTCTTTACTTGTTTCTGTGAGTTAGCATGATTTTCTTTACCTGTTTCTGTGTGTTAGCCTGATTTTCTTTACTTGTTTCTGTATGTTCGCATGATTTTCTTACTCTGTTTCTGTGTGTGAGCATGATTTTCTTCACTTTGGTTACGTGTGTTAGCATGATTTTCTTTGCCTAGGCTCTGTGTGTTAGCATAACTTTCTTTGCCTTGGTCTTGTTAATTCCTCGTGGTCACCATGCTTCGAATATGTCCTGCTAAATCTCTAGCCTACTTATATCACCTCTATATGATTGTGCTTGCTCATCTCTTATTTCTTTCTGCCTATATAATTGACCTTGTTTTGTTTGCTACTTTTGTTCATTCGTCTCTATTAATATGTTGAAACACACATAATCTTGACCTCTCATGATTGATTCTGATTTTCCTTAACTGTTGGTAATTGAAAGATTTTCCTTCAAGGTCCCAGAATTCTACTCGTCTGTTTGAATTCACTGATTTTATTACCTTATTTACTATGATACTTGGTTTTACTTAGTCTTTCCATAATTGGGTCTTTCTGAATTTGGTCCTAATCAACTATTTTATGCCTCTTGGACTCTGGCTCCTTTACTGGTTTAATTATGCACTGATTCAATCTTTCCCCCTTATATGGTACTGAATCTTTCCGTTTGACCCTGATTCCCCTAACTCAAGTAATTACTTCCTTGATTATCTAAGTGATTGATTCTGAGTTGTTAAATTAGTATTCTGCTATGTTTTTTTACCTTATTCCACTACCTACTTTCAACTATAAATACCCTATTAGTCGGCTGCAAGCCAAGGCTAATCATTTGTGCTCTTTGGTTATTTCATTCTGCTTACTTCTATCTTCACTAGTATGTCCTAGTTTAATTTACAGCCACAACAACAACATGTTTCTTTTCTTGTTTCAGTTTCTTTTATTTCTAACCTGCTTTTACTTATGGTTTTGTTGTGGAGTTTGTAGTTAAACATGATAGTATAACTCTCCTTCCTTTAAGCTCATGTATTCCCTTGTGTGATTCAAGCATGTCTGGACAATTGTTTTCCTTTACCTACTGTGCACTTACCATTTTGTGTATCCCAAATCCCTATTCCCCTCTAAGTGTTTACGTTCCTCATGACTGGTTTGTGATTATGCCAGTGTCAAGCTATCTCTGAGCATGTTTATACCAGTCTTAATACTCCTGCGAGGGTCATGTGTCTGCAGGAATGTCTGTGTATCCCCAAACTCCTTAACCCCTGTGTGATTACTGAATACATTTAGATTTTGTGAACTTGTTGTGTGTGGTCTTATCTTGAAGTGTTTGAACTCTGTTTACTACTCCAACCTCTTTCAAACAACCTCTATTGCTTTACTAATTTCTTTCAAAACAGACCTTTATGTCCAGTCCTTAATAAACTTCTTTCAAACATGTGTCCTACACTTTCACTCTACTCTTAGTTAATAAGTTCTGTCCCCTCTAGTATGTGTACTACCTTGGGATCCTCTTGAGAACCCTTGGAACTCTGGCATACTGAGGCTGGCTTTCCACACTACACTGGTTCAATGCTTGGCTACTAAGTCTAGGTGTAAGCATTGCCCGGGGTCCTTGAGACCCTTAGGGAACTTTAATGCACCTAGTCCCTAATTTGTCTGTGGAAATGAGGTTTGAAAGACCATTAGAGGCTTTGGGAAACTTGGGCCTGATTGCAGTCTCCCTATAGAATAGCTTCTTAGTTTTCTATTTCATTTATGTAATTCATTTGTTGGCCTGTAATATTTTGTAAACAGATATTCGGGTTAATTTATTAAAAGGGGTGGGTAAATGTATACTTTGTGGGGTAATATGGGTAGATATCCTGCTCTTAGGATTTTACTTTCAAATATGCCTGCTTTACTCAATAGAAAACATGTTCATAGGGTGTGACTCTTGTTGAATCTGATTTCATTTTGCATAATAGACATCATGTCTATAGGTTTTCACTTTTAATATCATTTGTATCAGATATAAATCATGTTCATAAATCCTGCATTTGACATGTTAGAAACCATGTTTCCAGGTTCCAAGCCATCATGTTTTAAATCAATTCAAGTATAGATACCATGCCTATAGGACAGAATTCCGATTCAATAAGTTACTGCAAATTTCCTAAGACCAGTAACACGCCTAGATACCATGCCTATAGGGACTTCTACTTGTAATTATGTCTGATAATCTAATTAGCCTTATGAGTCGATTTTATCTCACCTAGTTTACTTCTTAAAACTGGCCTTGTCAAGCGATAACTCTCTAAAACTGGTCCTTTCATAATGGCTTTAATCCCGCTAGATATTCTGCCTATAGGTATTGAAAGGTTCTATTTTGAAAACTTGTCTGTTTCTGCATTAACATAGACACAGTTCTGTATATAGGCAAGCCTTAGGGCATTTTCAAAATTTTCTTCTTCTTCTAAAGAGGAAGTCCAATAATGGGTGAATCCTCTTCTTGAGTGGTATTCAAAGGAGTAGGTAACCCTATTTCTTCTTCTTCTCCAGCTGGTTCTACTTGTTGAGAATCAGCAGCAATGTCTACTACATCATCAGCAGCAGCAGCAGATTCTTCTTCCTCTAAAGAGGAAGTCCAATCTATGGGTGAATCCTCTTCTTAAGTGGTATTCAAAGGAGTAGGTAACCCTAGATCTGGATTTGCAGCACTAGTATTTAAAGGAGGACCACATGGAACAAAAGATTCCCTATTGTCTTGTTATGTGCTAGAAGATAAATTAAAAGGCTCACCCACGTGGCTTATTTGGCTACCCTCTATAGCATCCACATCCTCAAATTGTGAGTTAGAAGAGACAAAAATGTTTATTGTGTCCCCATTGTTTAATAACATAGCAAGGTCCATTAAATCCCTATATTTTGTTAATTCAACCAAACTGTTACCCTTAGCACTCATAATATAAGTTTTTCCTAACTTTGTAATCCCAAAATCCTTAGCATAATCAACTAACTCTGGTATTGACAAGTGATCACAGTCGACATTAGTCACATGTTCAACACTACCCCCAACATATAGAGGTCCTACCTCACTCACCAATATCCCACCAATTTTCCATCTTAGATTCACATACATAGTATCGATGGGACCCTACAAAACAATAAGAAAAAGTAAAAAACAACTCTCAAGACAAAAGTTTGTAAAATTATATACAGAAGATTACAAATAAACAGTAATCGGTAAAGATCCCCACAAATTAACAAACAACATAAAAGCCCTAATTTTACCCTAATCGGCATGCATACAAAAGTCACAATCAATATAAAACCCCTGATTTTACCCTAATAGAAAGAGGCACACATACCTTCAAACTCAGAGTGAAAACGGTAGAAATATTGGCGAGAATCTAAGATACCTAGTAGCTTTTAGCTCCTCCACTGTAGCTTTTAGCAGCACCTCAATGGAAAATCCTATCGACTCGCAAAATCAAGCTCAAGAACACACAATCGTCTCTATCATTGATTATGGGAGTGAAGTGGTAAACCCTAGTTTTTCTATGTTATCGACCAAATGAACGATGGTAAAATGGATGGGTTATATTTGAGGGATTAATTTTCAAGGCTGGTCGGGTATTTTAATTGGATACCCGAATTATTCCAACATGTACAGCCATATCAGCAAGAATTTACATGTATACGGCACGTGTATACATGATAGAGAGGTTTACTAACTTAGGGGGGTAACAAAATCCGAAAAAGTAAGCATAGGGAGGTAATTAAAATCACGTATAGTTAAGGTGTACACTCATTAAAAAGTGACAAGTTTAGGGGGGGTCTTTACCTATTCTGCCTTGAGGAGTATTTACCGTATATTGCGTGGGGTGATCCTATAGGATAAACAACATAGGACCCCTCTTTACAAAATCCTCTCTCTCATTTAAAACTTTTTTTGTATAATTTGTTCAAACCTTTATTTTATTACTTGACTTGTTCAATGTGTTTTACAACTTACTTGTTTATATGGACTAATGTGTAAATATAAGTTCCGTCGGGACCCACAGTTGTGAACCAAGAGGGGTGCCTAACACCTTCCCCTCGAGGTTATTTCGAGCCCTTACCCTAATCTCTGGTAATGCAAACCCACCCAAGAGTTAATTTCTCTAGATGCCCTAACACACCATAATCTGTTAGGTGGCAATTCTTCAAATACCCAATTCCCAAAAGGAAACGAGTCATTACACCCCGTGAATGTCAAAACCCGGACCTCCCTCCGCGAGGACGGGAAAAAGGGGGTGCGACAGCATGGCAACTCTATTGGGGACATCTTTAGGCTCTTACCATAACGAACTTGTTTTTATAAATTAGTCCAAGCATGTTTATCCCATACCTTGCTCCCTTATCAAGATTAAATTGTCTATGTTTTTTTTTCAAGAGTTATGATTCCTTTATTACTTGAAAACTGACTTGTCTCTTTATTTTCCTTTTTTATGTAACTATCTTTTCAATTATTTAAATGTTGTATTTATTTTTCCTACTTCAAAATACTTGCGTACATGTTATTAGCTGCTGCATAAATCATGCTCCACATCATATTCCACTCATGCGTCTCAAATCCTGTAGCAACGCTTTAATGAGTGGTTGCGCTCTTCGTATTTGTTACCCTTAAATTCGGAAAGTGTTATGTGTGATAAAACTAGTCGATCAGCGGTGCAGTCGACGATTTCGTGCCTTCCCCGTCAAATTGTCCGCTTGAGGGTACCAGTCTAAAACCCCATAGAAACCTTACTCTATTTAAATTGTGCGTGTATCATGGTCAAACCTAGTTGGATCAGTTATGTTGTCCACATAATGATCCTTTAAGATAAGCCTTATCCAAAGTCCATCCGGTTTTTCATAATCCCAACAGACGCAATCACGTTCTATTTATTAATTTGGAGAACTAAATGCCGATATGTTGATCGTAAATGTATAAATAGTCAAGTCCGGTGGGGTTAAGGCCTAACCCTTTTATGTTGCAAAAAATGAAGCACGAAGTCCCCAGATTCGGTATGGTTAGCAATATACCTCCATTGTTGCTAAATTGGTGGGAAGATCTTTCCTCAAATGACAAGAAGCATGTGAAAAAGTACCTGGGTAATTTGCCTTCCCTGCTAGATATTGAACGAAACAAGAAATTGATCGAGGTTGTCACCCTATTCTAGGATAGTGAAAGAGATGTGTTCCGATTCGGCGACATAGAAATGACACCGCTCCTAGAGGAACTAGGAGGACATCCCAGGTTGGCTTGGGATAGTCTCGGGCTTTTGGTACCAGAAAACCGTACAGGCAAGGGATTTTTGAAAATGATGGGACTGAAAAAGAATGACAACTTAGTGTGCCTGAAGGACTCCTACATAACTTTCGAATATCTCTATGAAAGGTATGGCCACAGCAAGTCCTTCTGCACTTATCATGATGAGATTACCCTCACTTCACTAGGTCACATCCACTACAGAGTGTTCGTGTTCATCGTGTACTTTCTAAAGATGATATTGTTCCCAATGAAAAAGGGAAGAATCCACACTAGATTGGCCATGGTCGCCAAAACTCTGATAAAGGGGATTAATAGGCAGACGTATACGTAGTCCTTATGATCATAGCTGATATCTATAGAGCCTTGGAACGCTGTCAAAGAGGGGTCCAACATTTCGAGGGTTGCAACTTTTTGCTACAGTTTTGGTTGTTGGAACATCTCGAAAAGGGTCACTATCGCCAAGAATTTCCGCATAGGGCTTGGAACAACCACATCGCTTTCCATCACCCTAAGCAGATGACCTACATCCGGATAGATTAACTCAGCCGGAAAGTGCTAGCGAATGGGTAGAGTTCTTCGACAATCTGACCGAGGAACAGGTGCAGTGGATGGTTGAATAGTTTCCAACAGACGAGTTCATTATCAGGTCCAGGGATGCTCCACATTTGGTGTTGATAGGGTTAAGAGGGATATATCCATATATTCCTATACGAGTTTTGAGGCAAGCAGGCAGAAAGTAGGTTGTACCAAGGGTCGTCAAGATGAGTCATTTCAGGGCAGATTTCCAAGACGATGACATACCTTACAAATGCCAAGCTCAACACATGTGGCACTGCAAAATCATTGTGGAGAAAAGCACTGTCGAGCCAGATAGATATCACACGGGGTGCGAGCCTCTCTACCATACATGGTTGGAGGACAATATGAAAAGAGCGGTGACACTAGGTACTAGTCGAAGGAACAGAATCATAGGCGAGGAAGTTGAAGCCCAAGTCAAGTACAACATGTTACGCAAGAGAGTCCATGACTCTGAGAATGAGCATAGAGAGATGCATGATAGAAACGTGAGGTTGATCGAGGAATGGAAAGAGATGGCGGTCACTTCCAACAAAAAACTGGAATACCTAGAGTGAGGAATAGTGGAACTAGAGGGCAAAGTCATAAAAAGGATTGAAAACTATCAGAATGTTGAAGGAGCCGAGGGAGGACATTTGGACCGAGCCTACTTGCTGCTGGGACTGCGCAAGCTGGGAGATCTGTTTGATGGAGTCCAGAAGATCGAATCTGGGGAAGGTTCTTCTGGGACCAAATAGATTAGATTTACTTGCTTTTCGTAAAATGTAATAAGGCCAAGTGCCAGTAGTGACTTGTTTTGTTATTATGTTAGTGTCATTTTGGATTCGTCTATTTTATATTATGAAATGAAGCATTTATTGGCATTTTAAGTTCTCCAAATTTATTTGTCGCTAGGCCTACCTCTGGCACAACGAGGATCCCAAATTAGAATATGAATTTTTATCTCACACAATGTGTGTTTAAATACTGCAAACATTTCAGGATCCTCACTAACTTGTTACCTTTTGTTTTGTTTATTTTTTATTATTATTATTCCCATCCCATAGGTTGGTTCATCCATACGAGCCTCATCAGCATATCATACCAAATCCAGAGGCTCTCCACCTCCTCCTCCTCTAAGCAACACAAGGTAGAGGGAAAGCAAAGATGGACGACTTAAGTGGAATTCGAAAGGAAAACATTGAGAACACAGAGACTTCCGATGTCCATAGTACTCCGGCCCCGAATGACCTGGTTTTGAGACTTGAACTGTAAAGAGAACTTGAGCAGGTCCGCAATTTGGCTAACTTGTCACTCACCCTCAATGTCCCTGATATCCACCAACAGAACGCAAAGAACCCAACACCTCCTCAAACCCAACAGCCACAAAACCCTACCATACCAAATCAATATGCAACTCCACCTCAAAATGTCAATCCATTACCGATACCAACTCCACCACAACATCAACCAATTCCATACCCACCAACCACCACTCACCACACTCCCCAAAATACACCACCACTCATTCCAGATCGACAAAACTCCACCAATGACCATCACTATACCCAAGGTCTTGGCACCTATCTGAGCAACCCCATATACGTGGAAACTATACCACATTCTACCCAGCCAATCTCCTTTGTAATGGAACCTTCCAAAAAGGACCTGCTCATTAAGAACATGGCCGAAGAACTCAAGAAGTTAACAAGCCGAGTTTAAGGTGTTGAAGGTGATAGAGGAATATAAGGTTTGAACTACGAAGATCTGTGTATACAGCCCGATGTGGAACTGCCAGACGGGTACAAACCTCCCATGTTCGAAATGTTCGATGGTACAGGTGATCCCAGGGTTCACCTACGGACTTACTGTGATAAGCTGGTCGGGGTTAGAAAAGATGAAAAGATTCGGATGAAGCTCTTCATGAGGAGTCTTACTGGGGACGCGTTGTCTTGGTATATCAGCCAGAACCCCAAGAAATGTTCCAATTGGGTAAGCACGGCGTCAGATTTCATGGATCGATTCAGGTTCAATACAGAAAATGCACCTGATGTCTTCTACATCCAGAATCTCAAGAAGAAGCCCACTGAGACTTTCTGCAAATATGATACTCATTGGAGGTTAGAAGCCGCCAAGGTCAGGCCCGCTTTGGATGAAGAACAGATGAATAAATTCTCCCTCAAAGCACAGGATCCGCAATATTATGAGAGGTTGATGGTTATCAAAAATCACAAATTCTCCAACATCATCAAGCTCGGAGAAAGGATTGAGGAAGGAATCAAGAGCAGAATGGTAACAAATTTTGAGGCACTGCAAGCCACAAATAAGGCACTTTAATACGGTGGCATATCAAAGAAGAGAGATGTCGGGGCAGTAATGGTGGCGCAGGGTCCAAAAACTCCGCTCACATACCAAACACCTCCACCCGCATATCAAACACCTCCACCTGCATACCAAGCATCTCCACCCACATACCAAGCATCACCACCTACATATCAACCCTCATCCCATAGATATTCCCAACCAGCCATTGTTCATCACACCTACAATTCCCAACTATCCCACTTCCAATCACCACCAACTCGCCAAAATTATCTAAGACCAAAACCCAATTTCGATCGCAATCCACCCAGATAAAACACTGCCATTTCTAAGCCCTTCGACTAATTGTATGAAAGGTTAAAGGCCACAGGTTATGTCACTCCTATTCCTGCTGTAGCATTGGAAAATCCCTCCCAATGGGTCAATCCGAGCAAAACCTATACATACCACTCCGGTATGAAAGGGCACACCACTGCTAAGTGCCGAACATTGAAGGATAAGATTCAAACACTCATTTACAATAAGGTCATACAAGTAAAGGAAGCCGCACCTAATGTCCGCAATAATCCCCTCCTTAATCATAGAGGCGACGGTGTGCATGTTATAGAAACAAACAAGGAATGGGACCCTGAGGGGTCGATCGGACTTATCTGAGAAGGCGATGACTTCAAGGTGGTAGTTACACTTACTCCTATTTTGGTTCAGACTCAGGCACCTATTGACGTTGAGGTTACTACATCAGTTCCATTCGAGGTGGAAGTAACTCCGCCCGCAGCCACCTCTGCTCCATTTGAAGTAGAAGTGATCACACTTTTTACTGTGATGGTGCCAACCACACCCCCATTTAACTCAAAAGATATACCCTAGTATTATGTTGCGGAGGTTCAGCGAACATGGAAGACTAAGATAGAAGAATATGATACCGCACAAGGGATGACTAGAACTGGAAGAGTTTACACACCTGAACACTTGGGAGGGTCAAGCAAGGATGCCACTGCTAGGCAGCCTGTCATTATGACCGGACTAGATGACTTGTGGAGGAATGTATAGGCAAAAGAGTATTCTGTTTTCGATCATCTGAACAAAGTCCCTGCTCAGATATCTATCCTATCACTACTACAGAATTCAGAGGCACACAAGAACGTCTTGATGAAAGTACTGAGCGAGGCTTATGTATCCAATAATATCACTAGTGGAGAAATGGCCAACATGGTCGGACAGGTACTGGAAAGCCACAAGATTATCTTTCATGAGGAAGAGCTGCCGCCCAAAGGTCTGAATCACAATCGAGCACTTCATATTATGGTACAATTTGAAGACAAATTCATTGCCAGGGTCCTAGTTGATGGGGGTTCTAGTCTGAATATTTGTCCACTGGATACCCTGAAAAGGTTGGACAAAGGTTTCCATGAAATACGGATCGGAAGCATGAATGTGAAGGCTTTTGATGGGTCCTAGAGGACCATGATAGAGGAAATCAACCTTTGCTTGCAGATGGGACCAACTTGGTTCGATTTTGAATTCCAAGTGCTTGACATACCAACCTCATATAATCTTTTGTTGGGCCGCCATGGATCTATGCTGCTGGAGTTGTACCATCCACACTACATCAAGTCATAAAATTCTAATGGAACCGTTAGGATCTAATCATTCATGGGGACGGGAGCAATCCCATCTACACTAGTCAAACCATCCAGGCCATCAGACATTGAAGGAGGCTAGGAGGGAAAACTTATCATTACATTGAACGGGTCAATACCATCGAAAAAGATAAGTGGTGGAGTAACAAGATATAAAGCATACTGGCATGGTCTAGATATGAATCCCCAAAGGGTTGGGAAAGAACCTTCAGGCTATCACCAAGCCGATACGACTGAAAAATCATGGTACCACCTTTGGGCTTGGATACCAGTACACATGGTAGGAGTATAGGGAATGGTCGCCTTCATGGTGTGGACCGTATTACCCTCTTGAACAACCGAAACCCCATTTGGAACAGGCTTTCCATCAGGCAGACACAATATGGGGAACTGCCGAAGAAGAAGCACTACCTAGGCTAAAGAATTTGTTCTTGGAAGACGAGGATATGGACTGCAGTGCCATAATTGAGGAGGATGAGGAAGAAGTCCTCTCCATTCAAATTGTGGCAAAGGGAGTTGTTCTCAGCAACTGGACCGTCACACCATCCCGAGCCCGCCGAGTCCCTAGGTAGCTTGGCAGAATTTATAAGCCGTTCTAGGCATTTTAATTTTGTTAGCAAATTTTGTTTTAAGATTTCTTTGTTTTAAAATAAATACTCGATCCACCGAGCCAAGCTTTGTTTGAACAATTTCCTCGGTTTTAATCAAATGCATTTATACTTTATCATTATTCATTACTAATTTTATATTTTTCCCTTCTACAGTGTTATTATTACTTTTCCTGATGTGCCAGTGACTGTGACATGTAATGAGGCAACACAACATGAGAATAGTGACTTAAGGAAGAAGATGAGATACCCAAGGAAATTGCCAGAGAAGTTGAGAATTTTGAGAACAAGCCTAAATCCAACTTGGACTCCAAAGAGACCCGCATTAGGAGGACCCTCAAAATTCCAACATAAGAGAGCTGCAATGCCTTTGAAATGTGTCATAGTTGCTAGTTCATCAAAAGTTACTTGATATATCAATACACTTCCAAAATAATTCCATTTTTTTTATCAATGAATGCATATTTTCAAAAATATTTATTTTTCATAGCAGTCAGGTGCTACCTAGGGGAACTCAAAAGGGGCTTCCAGAATGGGGCGAGGCAAGACTAGCAGACAAAGCAAGAACCAACCTCCCCTCATGAAACTCACGACTTTTCTTTGAACGCAGGCACATCTAACGATAGCATTCGTATACAAAGCAAATTCACCATCCATCCGACCGTTAGATGCTGAACATATCCTAGCTAAGATATAATCTACCCTTATCTGCTATTTTCTCTCTGCATGAGTCTAATCACTGACTCTACATTTACATGGGACTAAGCCATGTCCCGAATCCTACATGAGTCTAAGCCTTGACTCCACATTTGCATGAGTCTATTCCTTGACTCCATATTTTCATGGAACCAAGCCTTGACTCCACATTTGCATGAGTCTAATCCTTGACTCCATATTTGTATGAGCCTAAGCCCTGACTCCATATTTGCATGCGTCTAAGCCTTGACTCCACATTTGCATGAGTATAATCCTTGACTCCATATTTGCATGAGTCTAAGACTTGACTCCATATTTGCATGAGTATAATCCTTGACTCTATATTTGCATGAGTCTAAGCTCTGACTCCATATTTGCATGAGTCCAAGCCTTGACTCCACATTTGCATAAGTCTAATCCTTGAGTCTATATTTGCATGGGCCAAGCCTTGTCCCGGATCTTGCATGAGGCTAAGACCTACCTCCATATCTGCATAAGGCTAAGCATTGCCTTCCATTTGCATGGGACTAAGCCCTGTCCCGAATCTTGCATGAGGTTAAGCTCTACCTCCATATTTGCATAAGGCTAAGCGCTGCCTTCTCATTGCATGAGACCAAGCTCTGTCTCTAATCTTGCATGACTCTAATCCCTGACTCCATATTTGCATGAGACTGATCCTTGCCTCCATACCTGCATGAGTCTAAGCCCTGACTCCATATTTGCATGAGGCTAATCCTTGCCTCCCCACTCACATAGGACTAAGCATTGTCCCTCCTTGCACCAATATTGCTCTATTTTCTACTACTATCTACCTGCTTTTCAATTGGGCTGAGCTCTGCCCTCTGCTTTGCGAGACTAAAACTTGTCTTGTTACATCATATTATTCCATATCATGGGCTTAAATATCGCCAATCTGTCCAAAGGCATCATAGTCTAAAGGCACTATCCTCATAGCCTGAAGACACCACGTCATGGTCTGAGGATCTCTCAAATTTGCATATCATTATTCAAAGGCGTCATGGTTTGGAGGCACCATTTTCATGGCCCAAGAACATCATTTCATGGCCTGCAAATCCCTCATTAAAACAATTCATGGTCTAGGACGTCATGGTCCAAGGACGTCATCTTTAACCGTTCGAAGACAACCTTCATGGTCCAAAGGGAATTTGCATCATGTTTAAATTTTAGCAAATATGATTGTAGCATATTTTATCTACAAGTAACCAATAAGAAACCGCTATACTAGCAAGAGCGATCTCGCTACAGTTCCCTCCAACCGTCCTGATCATAGCTGCTTCCATATCTCGTGTCCATTCTTGTAGTAGTTTCATTGGCATACTCCGCAGGTCAATCCATAACTACATGTGGCCTGATTCCTGTAAAACCAGGGATATATAGGCAACTCGAAAATCGGAGCTTGGCCTCTGTCTTTCAAAATATCCCATCCGGTCAGAATTGGCCATCATTTCTTTACCCGAAAACTCTTTCATCCTTCTCGGGTAAAGAGGGGCAGTTGTTGATACCCAATTTTCCCTATATAATTTTAATATGCATAAAAGCCTTCAAATAGCATATATATGTATACATAAGCATGCCCAAGGTTTTTATTATTTTTTCCATAATTTTAAGGGTTTAAATAGATTTATTTTCTCCCCTTTTTATCCATAAAATCCCAATAATTATTTCTAAAATTATTGTTTTGATAATTAATTTATTGGATTTCTATATTTATGAAAACATATGGTTAATTTAATTTTTATATGTTTTCACAATTACATTTAGTATTTTTAAAAACTAAATTGCATATAATTTCAATGTTAGCCCATTTTTAGATATAATTACGTTTATTTGCATAAAATTGGATCCTGTATTTTTAAATTGTTAATTAAGTATTTTTAATCATTATGGTACCTTAATTTATTTTTCAGAAATTACCTACTATTTTTTTATAAATTAAAACGGGGAAAACTGGCTATTTAAATAATAGCCAAATTTGGCTTTCACTTATAGCCAAAATTGGACCCCTTTCCGGCCCAATTTTACACCCAAATCATTGACCCATACACTATTAATCCTTATCCAAACCCGAAACCCACCCACCCATTTTAATCTTAACCATTGATCTCCCAGATCAACGGTCCAAATAATTCCTTTCCTTTAATTTTCAAACGACCCCTAACCCTAAGTCACTTTTCCAAAGGTGCCTCCTTCAGATGCTCTCTCATCTCCACTCTTCTCTCAAACCTAACCCTAGACTCCTCCACTCACCTCCTTCTCCAGTTATCCCTGGCGACTATCTCTCAAACTCCAAGCCTCCAATGGTCACTCTCATCACCTTACTCATCATCTCTAAGGCATTCAAGGGTCCTGGGCCATGCAGATTCGGACCTAGGGTTCCTGATTCTATTGTTCGAGGCTTCTCTGGTGTGATTTTGGGCAAAATCACACCATGTGTGTTACGATTTATGAAGTTACAACGGGTTCTTTCGATTTCTACCTAGGTTTCCTTTTGAAACCCTAACTCTCTTCTGGATCTCTCAGATCTGTTGTATTTTCATGTTTTAAACCTGTTTCCTTTTATGATTTGCTTATTTTCGACCTTTCTTCTAAAATATCCTCTAGTATAAACTGTTCTTACTTTCTTTGAAAACTAGGGTTTTCACGGAATTCTTTCTATACCGGTTTCAACTGATTTCTTTATGATTAAACCTTTTTCCCTCATTTATCTTGACCGATTCTATGTTCCTACTGCATTTTAACTCAACTCTATTAAAAGCCGTAATTTTTAAAAGATTTTCTTTACTTATTTTTGTGAGTTAGCATGATTTTCTTTACTTATTTCTATGTGTTAGCCTGATTTTCTTTACTTGTTTATGTATGTTCGCATGATTTTCTTACTCTATTTTTGTGAGTGAGCATGATTTTCTTCACTTTGGTTTCATGTAATTAGCATGATTCTCTTTGCCTAGGCTCTGTGTGTTAGCATAACTTTCTTTGCCTTGGTCTTTTTAATTCTTCGTGGTCACCATGCTTCGAATATGTCCAGCTGAATCTCTAGCCTACTTACATTACCTCTATATGATTGTGCTTGCTCATATCTTATTTCTTTCTGCATTTATAAATGACATTGTTTTGTTTTCTACTTCTGTTCATTCGTCTCTATTTAAATGTTGAAACACGTAGAATCATGACCCCTCATGATTGATTCTGATTTTCCTTAACTGTTGGTAATTGAAAGATTTTCCTTCAAGGCCCTAGAATTCTACTCGCCTATTTGATTTCACTGAGTTTATTACCTTATTTACTATGATACTTGGTTTTACTTAGTCTTTCCTTAATTGGGTCTTTTTGAATTTGGTTCTAATCGCCTACTTTATGCCTAATGGACTCTGGCTCCTTTCCTTGTTTAATTATGCACTGATTCCTCCTTTCCCCCTTATATAGTACTGAATCTTTCTGTTTGACCCTGATTCCCCTAACTCAAGAAAGTACTTCCTTGATTCTATAAGTGATTGATTCTGAGTTCTTAAATTAGTATACTGCTATATTTTTTACCTTATTCCACTACCTACTTTCAACTATAAATACCTTAAGTCTTTCACAAATGACACACACTTGGCTTCCAAAAAACCCCTCTCTTATTTAAAATCTCTGTGTTATTCTATTACTTTTAACCGGCTGTAAGCCAAGGCTAATCATCTGTGCTCTTTGGTTCTTTCATTCTGCTTATTTCTATCTTCACCGGTATGTCCTAGTTTAATTTACAGCCACAACAACAACATGTTTCTTTTCTTGTTTCAGTTTCTTTTATTTCTAGCCTGCTTTTACTTATGGTTTTGTTGTGGAGTTTGTAGTTAAACATGCTAGTATAACTCCCCTCCCTTTAAGCTCATGTATTCCCTTATGTGATTCAAGCATGTCTAGACAATTGTTTTCCTTTACCTATTGTGCACTTACCATTTTGTGAATCCTAAATCCCTATTCCCCTCTAAGTGTTTATGTTCCTCATGACTGGTTTGTGATTATGCCAATGTCAAGCTATCTCTGAGCATGTCCTACTAGTCCTAATACTCCTGCTGGGGCCATGTGTCTGCAGGCAATATCTGTGTATCCCCAAACACCTTAACCCCTGTGTGATTACTGAATACATTTAGATTATGTGAACTTGTTGTGTGTGGTCTTATTCTGAAGTGTTTGAACTTTGTTTACTACTCCAACCTCTTTCAAACAACCTCTATTGCTTTACTAATTGCTTTCAAAATAGACCTTTAAGTCCAGTCTTTAATAAACTTCTTTCAAACATGTGTCCTGCACTTTCACTCTACTATTAGTTAATAAGTTCTGCCCCCTCTAGTATGTGTACTGCTTTGGGATTCTCTTGTGAACCCTTTAAACTCTGGCATTCTGAGGCTGGCTTTCTACACTACACTGGTTCAATGCTTGGCTACTAAGTCTAGATGTAAGCATTGTCCGGGGTCCTTGAGACCCTTAGGTAACTTTGATGAACCTAGACCCTGATTTGTCTTTGGAAATGAGGTTTGAAAGACCATTGGAGGATTTGGGAAACTTGTGCCGATTGCAGGCTCCCTATAGAATAGCTTCTTAGTTTTCTATTTCATCTATGTAATTAATTTGTTGGCCTGTAATATTTTGTAAATAGATATTCGGGGTAATTTAGTAAAAGGGGTGGGTAGATGTATACTTTGTGGGGTAATATGGGTAGAAATCCTGCTCTTAGGATTTTACTTTCAAATCTGTCTGATTTACTCTATAGAAAACATGTTCATAGGGTGTAACTCTTGTTGAATCTGATTTCATTTTGCATAATAGACATCATGTCTATAGGTTTTCACTTTTAATGTCATTTGCATCAGATATAAACCATGTTCATAAATCCTGCATTTGTCATGTTAGAAACCATGTTTCCAGGTTCCAAGCCATCATGTTTTAAATCAATTCAAGTATAGATACCATGCCTATAGGACATAATTCTGATTCAATAAGTTACTGCAAATTGCCTAAACCAGTAACACGCCTAGATACCATGCCTATAGGGACTTTTACTCGCAATTATGTCTGATAATCTAATTAGC
Organism: Nicotiana tabacum; assembly: GCF_000715075.1. Taxonomy (NCBI): domain Eukaryota; kingdom Viridiplantae; phylum Streptophyta; class Magnoliopsida; order Solanales; family Solanaceae; genus Nicotiana; species Nicotiana tabacum. The sequence continues at coordinate 140,213,577 of NC_134089.1, forward strand.
CTAATGAGTCGATTTTATCTCACCTAGTTTACTTCTTAAAACTGGCCTTGTCAAGAGATACCTCTCCAAAACCGGTCCTTTCATAATTGCTTTAATCCCGTTAGATATTCTGCCTATAGGTATTGAAAGGTTCTATTTCAAAAACTTGTATGTTTCTGCATTAACATAGATACAGTTCTGCATATAGGCAAGCCTTATGGCATTTTCAAAACTTGCAATTCTCTGAAGCTGTTTCTGTCACTCGACGTCTCTGAATTCTAATAAGCTTTTAAAGATGAGGTCCTAGGAAGTTAATAATGTTATGTCTTCTGTATCTGAAAGTGTTTTATTTTTGCATAATCACTTTGAAATCCTGCTTTAGGACTTTGATTACTAAAGACCTTTCCTGTGGTTGAGTCTTGCTGCATGCATGCTTGTTTACGGAGGAAACTATGAGCCTTTTACTTGCTCTCATTTTGTGAAACTCCTAGATGATTTTTGATTGTTGCCTTTAGAGTTTTGCCTTTAAAACCTTAGGGGTACGTCTAGAACGACCTATAGGTAGAGGTACCAACTCCCTTCGGGACTATTAAGAAGGGACGGGTAGCAGCACGCAATAGGAATCAATGACCAAACACTCGCTTTGCATGACCAATAAGGGGATGGGAAGGGTAGATATGGGATATGATGACTATGCGTTAATGTCACATGTAGCCCCTCATTGAGAAGTGTTTACCGGACATTGCGTGGGATGATCCTATAGGATAAACAACCTAGGACCCCTTCTTACCCCAAATTCTCTTCTTATTTAAAACTTTGTTTGTATAATTTGTTCAAACCTTTATTTCATTACTTGACTTGTTCAATGAGCTTTACAACTTACTTGTTTATATGGACTAATTTGTAAATATAAGTTCGGTCGAGACCCACAGTTGTGGACCAAGAGTGGTGCATAATACCTTCACCTCGTGGTTTTTTTGAGCCCTTACCCTAATCTCTGGTAATGCAAACCAACCCAAGAGTTAATTGCTCTAGGTGCCCTAATGCACCATAATCCATTAGGTGGCGACTCTCCAAATACCCAATTCCCAAAAGGAAACGAGTCATTACACCCCGTGAATATCGAAGCCCGGACCTCCCTCCGCGAGGATGGGAAAAAGGGGGTGTGACATTAAGTCCAAAATCATCTAAAGGAACTAATGGAACCATCAAAATTCACATCCGAGATCGTTTACACATAAGTCAATATCCGGTCAACTTTCTCAACTTAAGCCTTCACAAAAGAGACTAAGTGTCTCAATTCACTCCAAAATATCTCCGGACCCAAACCAACTAACCTGGTAAGTCAAAATATAGCTGATGAACACAAAAGAAGTAGAAAATTGTCGAACGGGGCTACAACTCTCAAAATAACCGATCGGGTCGATACAGTAAGTTGCATGGGGAGGAATAATATTTGTGATAACATTTTGGCTCTTTTGGTGACTCTTTTCCCACTAGTTAGTATGATATTGCTCTAGATGCTCTTATTAAGAAATGAAATTGATCCGTCTTGATTAGTTCATGTGCCATGTGTGCTAGTTTTTGTTAAAAATAATTCTTGTGTTTACTTATATCATCTAGAACTTGCCCAGTTGGTCTTTCAATGCTAATATTTATTATGTTTGGTTGGAGGGATGACCTTAGGCATTCTTTGTGATCGTTGAAAAAGCCTCTTTAGCTTTTCAAGCCTACCATTGCATAAATAGTATCACTAGTTTACCCTCATTTGGGCCTTTAACCATTTATTTTGCCACCTCATTACAAACCTTTACCCTTTTGTGAAATAATTCTCTCTTTTGAACCCGTCCCTCCTTGAATATTGAGAATGAGGCTAAAATCCTAAGTTGGGGGTGTTGGTGTCAAGTTAGAAATTGGTAAGGTTATACATTGAGGGTGGAAACATATACCTCAAAGTTGTTCATATGAAATTACTCAAGCTCCAAAAGAAAATAGTTAATACAAATATATATAAACATGGAGTACTGAGAAAATTAGAGAGGTACTTTAAGGTGGTTTTATGATCGTAATTAGATGCCAATAAGGGCTATGTGGTTTAAAAAGAAGCAAAACGCAAAAAGAAAGATAAATGTGAGTATTGTTCAAGGAGGGTATAGTCGCTTGTATCCCAAATACTTATCCAACCCTTCCTTAAACCTACATTACAAGCTTAAAAAGTCTGTATGGGATCTCCAACCGAATGTTCTTGAATAGGCGGAAAATTAAAATAAGGGCAAGCTTATGGCATGATATTTTGTAATACTTGAAATTCTTTGTTGAGAGTGAGTGTCTTTGTGCATTTTTCCCATGTGTTATTTTTGTAAATATGGTTATTTTGGGACTTTCTTTCTTTTGAGGGCACATGAATTAGGATGGATTGGTGATATTGATGTATCTGAAAATGAGTAAATTAAGCATATGTAGTAGACTAGTGGTTTTGAGTCATTTCTTGAGGCTTATTGTTGTCACTTGATTATTTTGAAACTCCTTTGCATTTCTTGAAGTTGTTTTTAAATGAGGGAGTTATTTGGTTAAGACTCACATGTTTGGGCCTAATTATTAGTACCAACCAAATCCATAAGTATGGTGCTTAATTGGAGAATGTGATTTGTAAATGATAGGAATACTACTTGTGCTTTAAATGGTAGAACCTCATTGAATTGTTGGTTTTTATTTGCTTGAGGACAAGCAAAAGCTTTAAGTTGGGGGTGTTGATGAGTTGTTATTTTAGCATTCATTCTAGTCTTTTTTCTTTAGTTTTTATGTCCTTTAATTATAATATGAGGGCATTTATGGTGTGTATTATTAGATTTTTAGGTAAATGATGCCATGAAGAGAGTTGAATTCAATTGAAGTGGAATTGAGCAAAACAAGGTTTAAACAATGCAAAACTCTTCAGTGATTCCGCATCTACAGAAGACTGGTCGCAGAAATGACCTCGCATCTATGAGGAAATGGTCTTCATCTGCGGAATTGAGCTACCTTGCCTGGGATCGTATCTGCGAGACAAGAACTGCTTCTACGGTTGCACATCTGTGCTTGCAAGTCCGCATCTGCGGAGCCGGAGTTTCCCTTCAATGTTCGCATCTGCGATAGGAGATCCGTATCTGCGGAGCCGCACCTGCCAGGATCCTTCTGCAGGTGCGGTCAATGGGCTTCAAACCTGGGCAGGAATGACCTTTCACATTTTCTCAACTCCAAACCCATAAAAACACGTCCTTGTAGATGTTTGGCAAATCTTTGGCTTAATTTTCAGTCTTAAGACTAGAGAGAACAAGTTTTGGAGCTAGGGTACCTCTTGCACACACACTTTGGTCTTGAAGATTTGAAGCTTTTGGTCGAGAATTTCTTACCCATTTATGTTCATTTCTTCATTTCCTTGTTTTGTATTGTATATCTAAGTGTTTAGTATTTATTCCAAAACCTTGAATCTTGTTTATGGAAATATTCATGTTTAAAGTGTGGATTAAATATCATGTGCTTATGTATTGAATGATTTTTATCTTTTATGAAATGAGTTTAATTATTCTTGTTCTTTAATGTTTCCAAAGGGATTAGCTAACCCTAGGACTCACCCATTAACTTCAAATTAATTTTGGAAAAAATTAATTAACAAGAACTTGAGGCTTTAACCCTCATTTTATAGATTCTACCTAGGGATAGGATTGAACTACTTGTAACCATAATAAGGTGTTCTTAATCTCTTAATTGATTTAGAGATAATTCCATTAGGAAGTCTTGTTAGTCTTTGGAAGAAGCTATAATAGAATTATTACCCGAGGCTAATTAACATAAACTCGCTCATATTTGTAAAATCGTGAAATACATTGGATCGTTACTTGAGTGTAATTCCCCTTTTATCCATACTTATAGCCATTGATCGTTTTACTTGCTTTCTAGGTTAGTTTACATTTCCGTAATTAGATATAAATATTTTCTCAAAACAATTCTAAGTGTTTGGCATTGCATAACAAGTGATAATTCTCTTACATTCCTAATCACCTACATATTGTTCTCTATGGGATTCAACCCCGACTCATAGTTGGGTAAATTATATTGCATGTGACCGTGTCCATTTACTTTTTAGAAGTGGATTTGGACGTCAACAGAGTGCATTGCTATAGATTTCATAGTTGGGTTGTCGCGGACCTTGTAGAAGTTTGATGTAGTTTGGGTCATTGTCGACAGGTTGACGAAGTCGACACACTTCATTTAGGTCGTGACCACGTATTCTTTAGAGAGGTTGGCCCAGATTTGTATTCAGGAGATTGTTCGGTTACATGGTGTGCCAGTTTCCATCATATCATATAGAGGCCCTCAGTTTACTTCACATTTCTGGAGAGCCGTATAGAGTGAGTTAGGGACCCATGTGGAGCTCAGCACAGCCTTTCATCCGCAGACCGATGGGTGGTCCGAGCGAATAGTTCAGATCTTGGAGAATATGCTCAGAGCATGTGTGATTGACTTCGGAGGGTAGTAGGATCGATTATTGCCTTTGGTCGAGTTTGCTTACAACAACAGTTATCAATCCAGCATCAAAATGGCTTTATTTAATGCTTTATATAGTTGGCTATGTCATTCTCCCATCGGATTGTTTGAGCCCAGAAAGTTATGTTATATGGTACGAATTTGGTGAAGGATGCCTTAGAGAAGGTAAAGTTTATTCTGGAGCGACTTCGCACAGCACAGTCCAGACATAAGAGTTATGCAGATGAGAAGGCACATGATTTATCATTTATGGTGGGCAAGAAGGTTCTCTTGAAAGTCTCGCCGATGAAGGGAATCATGAGGTTCAAGAAGAAGGGCAAGTTGAGCTCAAGGTTTATAGGTCCATTTGAGGTGTTGAGACGGTGTTGAGATGAGTTGGGGAGGTTGCTTTGCCTCCTATCCTGTCGGGAGTTCATCCAGTTTTCCACATGTCTATGCTCGGGAGGTATCATGCCGATAGGTCACATGTGTTAGACTTCAGCACGATTCAGTTAGATGAGAGTATGGTTATGAGGAGGAGACAGTTGCCATAGTTGATAGGTAGGTTCGCCAGTAGATGTCCAAGAGGATTTTCAAAGTAAAGGTTCAATGAAAGGGCCAACCAGTCAAAGAGGCAACTTGGGAGGCCGAAGAAGACATGCTGAGCATATATCCAGACTTATTTGGCACTCCAAGTATGATTCTAGACCCTTTCGAGGATGAATGTTTGCTTAAGAGGTGAAGAATGTAACGACCCAACCAGGCATTTTGCTTTCTAGAGCATCGTTCCCCTAAACAAGACTCCCCATTTGTTCTTTTACTATTTTATGACTTGTGGGGATGGTCAACTCGAGATTTGGAAGGGTTCGGGTTGAAATAGGAACACTTGGTTCCTTGGTTTGGCTTTAAAAGTCTAAGTTTGACTTAGGTCAACATTTTAAGTAAACAACCTCGAAATTGGGATTTGACGGTTCCAACAGGTTCGTATGACAATTTCGGACTTGACCGTATGTTCGGATCGGATTTCAGATGAACCGAGAGAGTTTTAGTGCGAAATAGTGAAAGTTGGCTCATGGAAGGTTTTAAAGTTCTTAAATTTGGTTTGGAGTAGGTTTTAGTGTTATCAAGGCCCATTTGGGATTTTGAGCTTGGGAATAGTTCTGTTGTAACAACCCGATCGATCGTTTTAAGAATTTGCATTTTGCTTGGTAGTTTAGGGGCACGAGTAGTTTCATATGATGTATTAGGACTTGTGTGTAAAATTTTAGTTCATTTCGAGTTGACTTGATATGTTTCGACGCGAGTTTTTGGAAGTCGAAAGTTCGAAAGTTCACTAAGTTTGATTTTAGGCGTGTTTCGTCATTTTCAATGTTGTAATGAATGATTTGAGGCCTTGATTTGGTCTGTGTTATGTTATGGGACTTGTTGGTATGTTCGTACGGGGTCCCGAGGGGCTCAAGTGAGTTTCGGATAAGTTTGGGCTGCGTTGCGCTCGTTTTTCTTATGTTTGAACGTCGTTTCTTCAAGCATAAATGGTACCATATTAAGCAAAAGAGCTCCAACTTTTATTTTGATAGAAGCATTAGATCCGTATCGTAATTACATAGCCATAGCAAAAAGAATCGTCGAATTTGGACATCGTATGTGGAATTTATGGTCTTTTTACTAAGAATTGGGTTGTTAGATTTTTCAGATTAATTACGAAATTGCCACTGAATTCATATTTAAAAATCTGCACTATTTGCAAATATGGAAACCAACATATCTCATTCATTATAAGGTCAAATGAAGTGATTCAAAAGACTAACTTGACAAAAATTTCACAAGGAATTCATTGGAGGCATAAAAAGTGAGTTTCGAGATTGTTTGGCATGAGAAACGATGTAGAATAGCTGACAGAAAAAATATATAAAACAAGGGTTTGTTCATTTGGTCATATTTTGAGTTGGGGAGCTCGGATTTGGGCGATTTTGGAGGCAATTTGCACCATATGGATTGGGGTAAATGTTCTCTACTCGGTTTTAGTTATATTTCATGAATCTATCTTTATTTTTGGGATTTGATTGATAATTTCAAAGTGCAATTTAGGGGTTTTTTGTATAAAGTTTCATAAAGTGAATTTTTAAGTTTTGAACATCGATTCGGAGTCGGATTTGAGTGAAATTAGTATAATTGGACTCATAATTGAATGGGTTGTCAGATTTTGTGAGTTTTGTCAAGTTCCGAGGTGCGGGCTCGGGTTGGGTTTCTTTGACCGATTTTGAACTTTTGATTAAAGATTCGACCTTTTTCAATTGGGATTGGTTCCTTTAGAATTGTTTGATTTATTTGAGTTGTTTTTGGTTAGTTTCGAGCCGTTCGTAGGTTGGAACGTGCGTGATGGCGTTTTTGGAGCATCGCTTGGCTTGCTCGATAATAGAATTGACTCGTTTGAGATAAGTAACTCTTTTAAAATTAGTGTTGAGGGTATGAAACCCCAAATTATGTGTTGTGTGATTGGTATTGAGGTGACGCACATACTAGGTGACGGGCGTGTGGGCATGCACCCTGTGAATTGTGACTCTGTTGTTTCCCTGGCACTGTTTAATGGCCCTAGTTTGTTGATATTTGTGTTTTTACCATGTGATTAATTAATTGAGTTGTTAACCATGCTAGATATCATGTTTAGGCTTTATGTTGATATTGTTAGGACTCATATAGGTTATTTCTTTCTATCACCTTACCGATTTCATTGATATTTCGTACTCACCCATATTCATGCATTAATATCATATCTCAGTCTCAGTTGTTATTTATTAATACATCATATCATTGTTGTTAGGCTAGTTTAATGACATTGAGAGCCCGAGAGACTGGAGAGATGGATGACTAAGTGAGGCCGAGGGCTTGATTGTGAGGATGTTGACACTATAGCATGTGAGTTGTCCGTGAGGATTCTGATATTGATACTATGGCACGTGAGTTGTCAGTTTGGATTCTGATATTGACACTATGGCACATGAGTTGTCGGTGCAGATTCTAATTTGATACTACAGCACGTGAGTTTTTTGTGCAACACGTGAGTTGTCCGCGCAGATTATAGAGTTTGGGGTAAATGAGCCCCTCTGGAGTATGCACACCCCCAAAAAGCGCATGTACCTACTGAATGTGAGCGCAGGTACCTACTGAATGTGAGTGCTGAGTGCCGATTGCCGAGTGCCGAGTGCTGAGTGATTGTAAGGACTGAGTGACTATGTAGACTGAGTGAATTGATACTCTAAGTATGCATATGGTTTTATTACTGAGTCGCATCGCATTTGGCATGCACATGACATACAGGCACAGAGATGTATTTTCCTCATGATGTATGGTATCACATCATTCATGACGTTTTACACACATTGATATGTGGTTATAGAGAGGTATTTCACACAAGCTATCTGGAAAGAAAATGAAACATCATATATACTGTTGAAAGGATTTTTGGGAAAAAGTTACAGTTTTCAAACTTACTCATATTCTTGACGGTTTTGGTAAAGGATTTGGGTTTTCATTAGTATACTTGAAAAGCAGAACTATTTTCGGAAAACTACGAAAAGGCTGAGCACTTTATCTCTAAGCTATTTCTTTATTTATTTGCTTTACACTGTTATGAACTGCTATTTGGTTATTGGTGTTGGACCCGGCCTATGTTCCAGCTCGTCAATGCTTTCAGCCTCAGATTAGGTTTATTACTTATTGAGTACATGGAGTCGGTTATACTCATATTACACTTCCTGCATATTGCGTGCACATTTCGGATGTCGATGTTGCTGTGTTCGATGGTTGCTAGATTTGAAGATGTGCCTGCGTTCCTATTGTAGCCGCCTCTTGTTTATGGCAGCCTTAGTTTTATAAAACTTTGTTTACGTACTTTTCAAACAGAAGATGTATTTACTTCATATCAGCTTTGTAAACTCTATTCTTAGAAGCTCATGATTTGTACTACCAGTCCTTGGGAACGGGTATAAGATTTAGATAATTCGCTTGTTTAAACTACCTTATAAAATATTATAGGAATTAGATAGTATAGTTAGCTTACCTAGCGGGTTGAGTTAGGCGCCATCACGACTAGTGGATTTAGGTCGTGACATCTGTATGGTAATTTAATACTTACATGCAAAATTTGGTGTCATTCCGAATAGTCTAAGTATGATTCGGCGCATTTGAAGCGAATTGGAAACTTGAAGTTCATATTTTGATTCAACTTGTTTTAGGATGTGATTCTTAGTTTCATTGATATTTTACATGTTTCGAGAGTTCGAGCATGTCTGTATTATGTTTATGGACTTGTTGGTGCATTTGGACGTGGTCCCGAGTGGCTCGGGTGGGTTTCGGACCGCCCAGAGCTATGTTGCAAAAACTAGATTTCCAATTCTGCTTTCCTTCTTCACGAACGTGGAAGGACCCTCGCGTTCGCGATGAAGGAACTGGGCTGGGGGAAACTTTATGCTTCACATTCGTGGGATGGAGTTAGGGTTCGCGAAGGGTAAGCCGAGCTGGGTGGGGGTGAGACCATTATTCTTCACGTTCGCGAAGGTGCCCTTGTGTTCATGTAGGGTAAGGCTGGTAAGCCTCTACATTCGAGAAGTCCAAGTTTTTCTAGGCTGGGGCCATTTTCCTTCGCGAATGCGAGGCCCGTTTTGCGTTCGCGAAGGATGATCTCTAGGCAAAGAGTAGATTAAAAACGGGCCTTAGGCTACTTTGAGCTTATTTATTACACCCTTGAGCAATTTTGGAGCTTTAAAGAGGGGGATTTCAATCTAGCTTTTGAATGTAAGTAATTCCTACCCAATGTGAGTTTAATACATAGATTATGAGTAGATTTTAACATGTAAAATTGTGGAAATTATGGGTTTAGATGAAAAACCTAGGTCTTGATAAAAATGGGATTTAACTGCGAAAATAATTGTGGAATGGGATGAAAATTATCATTTGAGTTCGTGAGGTTATGGGTAACAAAATTATATATTTGGATTGTTCGGCACTAAGTTGAGGCTTTAGAGTGAATTTGCAGCCGGAAAGTGAGCTTTGAGACGAGATAAGTGTCTTACCTAACCTTGTAAGAGGAAATTTACCCCATAGGTGATTTAAATTAATATTTGTTTCTAATTGTGGATCTACGTATGCACGAGGTGATGAGAGTCCGTGCGTAGCTACTATTTATGCTTATGTCCGGGTAGTTGAGGACCCAAATCATGAATTTCTTGAAATGTTTGAACCTAATTTCTAATTTGAAATGCCTAAATTATATTAGAACTTGTTAGAGAAATTGTAAAGAGACCAAACTTCACTTGCTTCAATTTTGAGCGGATTAATTGACCGTTAATGGAAATTGTACGATATTGTCTATTAGCCTTGTGATAATGTTTAATTCAAATGCTTATAAAGTATTTCCCCTTATTGTGGAGCCGGTCGAACGCCTCGGCAGTAGAATAGATGCATCTATAGATCATGCCGCACATCCCTCAGCAGTGTACACATTCGGAGCCTAATCATACTTGATATTATTTGTTGTTTGTGAGGAAACAAGCATTAGTAACAGGAATTTACTTGGAACTTGATCGTTTGTGAAAGCATTTCTTGTTCCTGCTTGCTAATGAGTTATTATTATTGTTCACATATCGCATGTTCATTCAGATTTTTCTGTATTCATATAATTAACCCATAATAAGTGTTGAAGTCGACCCATCGTCACTACTTTTTCGAGATTAGACTTGATACTTACTGAGTACATGTTGTTTATGTACTCACTCTAAACTTCTGTACTGACTGTGCAGGATCTGAGGCAGGTGCATCTGGAGATCACACCAATGCGCACCCTCGTTACCCGAAGGCCTAGTGGTGAGCTACCTTCCTTAACCGTTCTGTAGCATCCTAGAGTCTCTCCTTTACTTTCATTTCTGTTTATTTTTATTTCAGACAAACGTTTCATTTTCACAAAATGTTATGCTTACCTAGTTTTCTCTCCTCACTTGTTAGCTTTTATGTTATCGTTTCATTTTCGCAAAATGTTAGGCTTACCTAGTCGTAAAGACTAGGTGTCGTCACGACACTTCACGGAGGGAGAACTTAGGTCGTGACAGAGACTTTTTACCTACCTTGCTTACATCATTGTATGTGATGTCACATATGTACTATTAACATCAAGGGAGGTAAAACACATTCACTTGAACACTTAGAGATTTCACTCAAGCTCACTCGCGTGATTATTGAGGAAGTAATTCTCAAGTGCATCAAGAACAAAGAACAAAACAACTACAGACCAGTTCCCACATCAAGTTATTCTATGTCCTTAGTTGACTTGTAACTTTATAATAGTTCTTCAATTGTAATTCCTACCTAGCTTGTTTAGAAGGATTCTGTAGGAAACCCTTATAAACCTTAAACCTGTGTGTTTGAGTCTTGGCTAGAGTTAGTCAAGTTGCAAAGTCTTTGTAATAGAGTTATTAAAAAGTGGATTATAATAGAGTATTACAAGTTAGTGAGGGATTAAAACATTAATTCCTAGGTTGCATAGGTTGTAATCTAAAAGTTTCTCAATAGTAAAGTTGAAATCCTACAAGGGTAGGTCGTGGTTTTTAATCCCGTTATCTGGGAACTTTCCACGTAAAATTCCTCTTGTCATTTATTTACTACAGTGTGCGTGTGTAATGTTAAACCTGATAGGGAACCTGGTTCTCTATAGAGTTTGGTGGAATCTTATATTCTATCAATTGGTATTAGAGCAGGTTCTTTCTATCAGGTTATCACCTAGAAAGGATCCTCATGGCTACTCCTCCAAGCTTTGAATAAGGCTAGTCTACTTATAGACCTCCAAGGTTCAACGGGCAATATTATGGATGGTGGAAAACTAGGATGCGCAACTTCATCATGGCTGAAGATTCTGAGTTATGGGATGTCATATATGATGGACCCTTTGTCCCTACCAAGAACCTTGGCGACCCAGCTGTAGCCATTCCCAAGACGAGGAAGGAATTCAATGACGCTGATAGAAAGGCCATAGAAAAGAATTTTTCTGCAAAGAAAATTCTTGTGTGTGGCATTGGTCCTGATGAATATAATAGAATACCAACATGTCACTCAGCAAAAGAAATCTAGGAGGCTCTTCAGACAGATCATGAGGGAACAACACAGGTGAAGCAATCCAAAATCGATATGCTCACAATTGAATATGAGCTCTTCCATTTGAAATATGATGAATCCATACAAGATATTCACACTCGATTCACCTCTATTATCAATGAGCTTCACTCTCTTGCTAAAATTATTCTGACAAACAATCTTGTTAGAAAATTCCTTAGTGAACTGCCCAGTTCCCGGGAAAGCAAAGTAAACATAGGCAAAGGACTTGGAGATACTAACCATGGATGAACTTGTTGGAAACTTGAAAACATATAAAATGAAGAAGAAGAAGAAGAAGAAGAAGAAGAAGAAGAAGAAGAAGAAGAAGAAGAAGAAGAAGAAGAAGAAGAAGAAGAAGAAGAAGGACAATGAAAGAAGAGAGCCCAAGAGGGAGAAGAACCTGGTCCTCAAAATGGACAGCAATGACTCAATTGGTGAAGACAGGGACATGGCTTACTTGACAAGAAGATTTCAGAAGATGGTTCGTAGGAATGGAGGCATTTCAAAAAGGGGAAGTTCTAGCAAATCAAGAAATTATGACCTCTATCATAAATGTGGCAAGCCAGGACACTTCATCAAGGACTGCCCTCTCCTAAAGCAAGATCAGTACAATAACAACTTTGACAAAGCAGCTAAGAGGAACAATGTTATAAAGCAAGATCTTTATGCATGTGGAGAGTTCTTTAGCGAATCTGAAGAAGAAAATGGTCATGTTGGTGGTTCAATGATAGCAATGGAAAATGAAACAAATGAGTATGATTCAATCTTTAATTTAATGGCTCAATCTGATGATGATGAAGATGACGACGACAATGAGGTAAATTTTCTGGATGTTCAGAGAAATCTAAAATCTTACTCTCCTAAAAAGCTCATGTCATTAGCAAATGTATTAATTGATGTGTACCATAGCCTTATCAATGATAAAGATGCATTAACTATGGAACTAGGAGAAGCTAAATAAACTAGAGATGACTTAGTAGTCATTGTAGTTGATTTAAAATAAATAATAGAGAACCTGAAAAGGAGAATAATGCCTTAGAAGAAAAAATTGCCAGTTTAGAACATGAAAGAGATGATCTAATGGTTGTTGTGGTGGACTTAAAAGAACCATTGAGTGTGTAAGTAAAGAAAAAAACCTTGATTGAGAGAGTTTCTATAGTGGTGGTAGTAGACTTGAAAGAGACAATTGATGAAATTAAAATCGTAAGTAGGCCTGGAAACTCTGAAAAGGGAAAGGAAGTTGCAAGTGAGGCACACATTAAGCTTGAAAAAGAGTTAAATTTGGTGAAGACTAGTCTGTGTGCTGAGCTTGAGAAAAACAAACAACTTCAGGAAGAACTAGGGAAAGTAAAGAGTGACCATGAAAAATCACTAAAGTGGACGTGGACCTCTGATGTTATCACTGCCTGTACACCAACAGCAGGGAAAATAGGCAGGGATAGGGTTTCAAAGGGAAAAGATTCTCTACAACCCTCATAGACCGACAATTGGCTATGTACCCACTGTGGTAACAATGGGCACCTCAAGGAAAATTGCATGGCTAGGGTTTAGTCTCATCAAAAAAATAAAGTCTTTGCTAAGAGAGTAACTACTGCTAGAGGACTTGGTCCGTCAAATAGGAAGCACATTTTGCCTGATTGGACTAAGAGAGCACTCATTTATCCCTTCTCTCTTAACAAGGGACCCAAACTCGTTTGGGTTCCTAAATCTAACCCTTAATTTCCTTGTGTAGGGAGCAGTGAAGGTGAGCATCCAATAATACTCAAAGCACATGACTAAAATTACAATCAATTTTCCTTCACTAAAAGCCCTGCAAGAAGAGAGTATACCCTTTTGAAAATAGCTAAAAGGGGTACACTTTAGGAGTTGGAAGATATGTGACAAGGGAAATAAAGTGGAATTCCTATCCAGGATATGCACAATCTCAAATCCTATGACTGGTGAGGTGGAGTTGTAGCCAAAAGATACAAGAATACTTATGTTGTTGTGCTTGAGCCTCTGCAAAGTTGTGATATAAGTTGGTTGAGAGCTGTTGAAAACAATGTTGAACTATGGGATAGAAGGCTGGGATATGCAATTTTTTCGTCACTGAATAAACTGGCCCTGAAGGACCTGGTTCATGGTCTAACCAAGTTGAGTATCAAGGAACACAAAGTGTGCAATGCCTGTGCAAAAGAAAAGTATGCCATATCTTAATTCAAGCCCAAAAAAGCGCAGTCAGCACCTCAAGGCCACTTGATCTTCTTCATATGGATCTATATGGATCAGTGAGAGAGCCAAACAGGAAAGAAAGAAGACATATATGTTTGACAGTGAATGACTACTCCAAGTCTAGTTGGACTCTGTTCCTCAAAACCAAGGATGAGATCTTTCAAGTAATTGTGGCTTTTGTCATGAAGATTCAAGTATAGATGGAAACAAATGTGGCTTGCATCAGATCAGATCATGGAACATGTTTTGATAATACCAGAGTGGATGAATTCTACATTACAAGAAGGATTACTTAACTTCTCAGCTCCAAGAACACCGCAACAAATGGAGTTGTGGAAAAGAAGAACATGACTCTTGAAGATTTAGCATAGTCAATATTAATTGATAGAGGGATTGCAAACATCTTGACCAAAGTTGCTGACTCATTTGGGGATATTTGGGTGCAATTTTTATGTTCTCAATAATGGGAAGGGTCAGCTTTGAAAATTTGATGCTAAAAGAGATGAAGGAATCCTCCTGATGTACTCGTCTCAAAAGGGAATAGAAATACTGATCAAGATGGAGAATGCTTATTGATTCCAACGAGAACCTGGTCCCACGACTACAACAACAGACGCTGAAAATTGAGTTATTGAAAAAGGTTTAAAATAAAAGCATCACAAGTTATCGGCACTCACATTGCCACAGCTACACGCCTAGACATGGATGAACCTGGTTCTCTACTATCCTTCAAGTAATGGATAGGAAAAGCACGTCTAAAATGGGACATTCTCTGGGTTCCTATCTTGTCTCAGGAGGTTCAAGGAAGGAAAATTCAACGGCATTCTCAATAGTTAAAGCAGAATATGTAGCAGCCACCTCCTGCTATGCTCAAATGCTATGGACAAAGCATCAAATTGGAAGACCTTAAGTCCAACTCAAGATGGCCAAATACATTGATTTTTGAAGATCAAGTTACTGACATCTTCACCAAAGCCCTGAGAAGAAAACATTCTGAGAAATATCGCCTTACACTAGGGTTGATAAAACCTAATTAAGAACCTTGTTCTTCATTATTGGTTATCAAAGTCATACACATGTAAAAGTTAGCTAAAGTCTTTTCAGGAAAAGTCTAACTCACATCTATACCGTTACAAGTAGAAACTCATGATGACTACAGAGCAGCTGTTGTAGTGCAAAAAGGGGTTAAACTCACTTGCCAGACCTGTCAGGGAACCTAGTTTTCTTGATACAGGTTAGTAGCTTCTTTGTTCTTTCATAAACAATTTAAAATGGACAAAAACAATGCCACATCATCATTGTGTCAGTCTCTTTAAGTTGTGGTTTTAATCCAAAGCGTCATACCTTTTTTGAACGATACAGCTCCCCAAGTTTTGCTGCCGCTTTAGAACCGCTCCCTCATCATAAATAAATCAACATCACAACCCTTTACTTCAAAATTCAAAACCTCCTCTTTGCCTTCTCTTGTCTCAATACATGAACCCTTCGAGTACAATTTTACCATGTCTGTGAAAATCAAGTAACCTCCAGTGTACTCGACAATACTATCACTGAATCCACACCAGTTAGTATTCCAGTAGTAGACTCCTTCCCCAACACAATCACTAGTATAAACCCTAAAGCAGAGTCTCTCCCACACTCTACTCCTTCTCCTACCTCCCTCCGATTATGTTCCTTATCTGAGCAAGATTGAGAATGTATGTCCTCCTCTAGTCTCACCGGTCAAACAGAGTGAACATGGTAAACAAGGGAACCTTGTTCAGGAAATATCAACTCTCTCCATGGTTGGGCACTCTAGTAAAAATCCAGTGATTAGTCATGAAATGACTAAGACAACCATGACAAGCTGCGATTCTACATGTATCACTCCTTCTTCTGCTGAAATTTACATGAATCCCCAAGAAAATGAGGGAATAGAAAATATGCTTTCTATTGCTTCAGAAGGAGTTGTTGTAGAGGAAGGTGGAGGAGTGTCTGAGTCTCAGGGGGAAGAGCCTTAGTCCATATAAGACTGGGGAGCACTTGTTCCTTTTGAACAATCGAATCAAGATGCCACTACTGGGGTCCCAAGTGATGAACCTAATCCTTCTCCTCACTTCTATGTTGAGCCTCTAAATATGGTGGTGCTTGAAATGAAGTCTGATAGTGAAGAAGACGCAGATGATTTGGTAATTGCTAGTTTTATCAGGGCTATGAGTAAGCCAGTTGCAACTCCAAAGCCAATCCTTAAGCAACCAACTACATCGTTGCAGAAAAAGGAAGCTCTAGAGTCTGCTCTCAAGAAAAGCCTAAGGAGTAAGAGAAAGAAAAGGCTAGTAAAGGATGGAAAAGTTATGCATGAAAAAGTCATCCCTGTGGTAAATGTGGATGAGGAAGAAGAAGAAGAGGAACCTACTTGCTTAACCCACAAGTCCTCGAAGCAGAATCACTCTCACTCTCAATCTATAAGGCACACTTCTACAAATGTTGAAAGTCCTTCCAAGAGTGTTGATGCTGCTTCCAGTGAAAAGTTGGTGAAACATTCTGGTGATAAGACAGTGAAATAGAGTGGTGACAAGTTTGATGATGAAGAAGTGGAAACATCTGGTGAACATATGCATAAAAAGTCAGTGGAGAAGGAAAAGTCTATTCGCAAGTTAGTAAAAAGAAAAATGGATAATGATGAGGAACCCGGTACCATCAAGAAAGCAAAAGCTGGTGAGTCTCAGAGTTCTAAGAAAAGGAAGTTGAGAATCAGAAAGTACTGTAGGGCCGCAAATGTGAAGGATTTGTCGCAAATACGAACCTGACGGAGGTCGTAAATGTGAAGCCTGACCTCGCAATTGCGAGGTCTGAGGCCTGCACCAGAACTGAAGCACACCAGCAATGTTTCTAAGTCCAAATTCACTCTGTACCCTATCTGAAACTCACCCGAGCCCTCGGGGCTCCAAACCAAATATTCACACAAGTCCAAGAACATCATACGAACTTGCTCGCGCAATCAAATCGTCAAAATAAAACCTAGAACTACGAATTGGACACCAAATGAAATGAAATATTCAAGAAAACTTTGAAACTTCTATTTTAACAACCGAACATCTGAATCACGTCAAACCAATTCTGTTTCTCAGCAAATTTGACAGAAAAGTCATAAATGTAGTTATGGACCTGCATCGGATTTCGGAACCAAAATACGGATACGATATCAATAAATCAAATAAAGTTATTAAGCTTTTAAACTTTCAAATTTTAAAAAAATACGATAACTCAAGCTAGGGACCTCAGAATTCGATTCCGGGCATATGTCCAAGTCCCAAATCACGATACGGACCCACCGGGACTATGAAACACGAATCCGAGTCCGTTTTCTCAAAATATTAACTGAAGTCAACTCAAATAGATTTCAAAGAAATAAATTCATATTTTATCAGTTTTTAACATAAAAGCTTTCTGGGACTATCAGTTTTTAACAAGCATGTTGGATGATTCAACAAATACTTAATGCTAGAAGCACTGTGAGCCAAATACAAGGAATAGATGAAAAGAAAAACATGATCAGGTACATATATCTACAACTCTTGGGCGATAGACCTCGAGATGCTTGGAAATGTTTAATGTTTCAAAACACTGCCAGTCCTAAAGCTTAGTTCACTATGTGGATGCTAATACAAGGGAAGCTCCTTACTATAGATAGGCTACGAAGCTGGGGAGTGAATGTGGATTCACAGTGTATACTGTGTCATGAAGATGTGGAAAGCAGAGAACATTTGTTTGTTAGGTGTGTCTTCACTCAGAACATATGGAGCAAAATTGGATGCTGGATGAAATAGGATTATAGAGTGACAACAACCTGGGAGCAATACTTAAAATGGATTCTGCAGAGTGCCAAAGGGAGAACTCAGAGAGCAAAAATATTTTGGATGGTCTATGTAGAATTCTCACGTGCTATTTGGATAGAAAGCAATATGAGGATCTTTCAAAAGAAGAGTCAGAGCTGGATCGCCATTGCACGAGAGATAGCTTACAATTGCAGCATCAGAGCTACTGATGATGTACATAGATTAGTTCAAAGATTTTTTTCTTAGTACATGTATACATGCATATGTAGGCTAGGTGTTTTGGTTCTGTTTATTTGGAGGTTGTAAAAGATAGCAAGTTGTGTGAGCAAGCTATGTATTACATCTCGCGTTTCTCGTACGATAAAATTTTATTTTCAGTTAATAGACATAGACTCGTGGATGAGATTATCTTGAGATTAGCATATTTATGCCATTTATAACAAGCAATAAGTAAGTGCCATGGAGGATAAAGGGTGCACGATTAAACAAAATGAGTTTCGTTGAAGGTTGTCGATTTGGGGTAAAATACGGTCCGAGCTATAATACCCGATATTTATAGACTAGTACCATACAAGGTACCATATGACCGTGATATTATGATGTATAAAGTATATTAAAAATGAGTAAAACTTTTAAGTAATTTAAGACAATTATTAATTATGCGGGTAACTGGTTAATTATCATTTGACGGGACATTACCTAATTAATTAATAAATTATAAAATAAGATCAAACCCTCCCCACACACACACAAAAAAATGTGGCAGCTATGCTACTTTCCAAACAATGACTCTTAGTCATTTTTGGACTAGGTGGCAACAAAATAGATAACTAAAAGACACCACACTTTATCTTGAAAACGTTAGCAAAATACATTCTAGGATACAAGCCCTTTATTTCTAACCTTTTCATCTCTAACAACACTACTTCATTTCAAAAGCATTTCAATACTATGATCAGATGGGAGGTTTGGAACCTTAGCAACAAAATCTTTTAGAAATTCCTACAAAATAGTAGCAGCGAGATTTCTTCAACCAAATCCAACGTGAATTGTTAGAAGCTTAACAACGTGAAGATTTTGCAATTCTAAAAGAGTATGGTGCAACCTTTTCCAAGAATATCATACTTATTTTTTTCCTACTCCAGATATGTTAAGGCTATCCCTTCTTTCTTTTTGGCATGATCCAAATAATACAAATGAAACGAGCAAAATACGCAACTTTCATAAATGACTCTATTCATAGAAATACTAGGGGTGTCTATGTTCTTGATTCCCCATGTGAATTATTATTATATCTTCTGTTCATGGGGCTAAAAAAAAGATTGTTACGTATTTCATAAAGTTTATCCGTAAGGCATATTGATTTTTATGGCATTCCGAGAAAATCTCATTAACGTATTTCTTATGCATTTCATGCATATATACATGTACGCTGATCCATAACCAGATAGCATTATATATGCATATATATGTATTTTATATTTATATGGGATGTGGGAAAAAGGTTACGGTAATGTATATGCACCACCACCTTATCAGCTGGTATATGTTGATGATGTTGCCTATATTGGCCGAGACGATATGATGGGATGCTCTCAGAGGCGTGATGATGTTATGTGCACCTATACCTATGCATGACACAAAATTTATATGCATGTGCATGACATTATAAACGTGTTAAAATTTACAAGGTTATTCAAACGTACAGGTGGATTTCTTTATTCCATGTTTCACCTATGTCTTTTATGTACCGATTTTCATGTATTACATACTCAGTACATTATTCGTACTAACGCCCTATTTCCCGAGGCCTGCATTTCATGCTAGCAGTTGCACGTAAATGTATATATGCCTTTTGGGCAGGTTTCCTTCATGCATATTATTCTCGTAATTCAGCAGATGTTATTCAGGTTTATATCTTTGACGCATGCTTAGGGGTGTTTGACAGGTAGGACTTGGGCACCTGTCACGGCCCATCAGTTTGGGTCGTGACAAAAGTGATATCAGAATAGTTTTTTCCTAGGGTTGTCTACAGTAGTCTTGTTTATGGGTGTATTGTGCACCACACTTATAGGCAGGAGGCTACCGGATATTTAGGATGGTTACTTTTCTTTTTAATCCAGATTGTGAGATAGAACTGAGTCATAAGTATCTACTCCTAATCTTTACCTTATTTATGTTTTTAATGATGTCTGTTACTACTAGACGACGGGCGCAAGCCGCTAGCACGGGTTAGAAGGCTACGAAAGTGTTATAAAGAGATATAAGTTACACTATGGAGTCAAACCCATCAGAGATCATGGATTATATTGAGGAGGATCTATTCGAGGATCCATATGAGCCATCCGTTCGAGCTGTTTCGACCACTCCGGCAGTAGATAGGGTGAGATAAGTTTCGACCTCACCAAGGCCCTTAGTTTCATTATCATAGCCCATTGATCAGGGTATGAGCAGAGTAGTGCATCGATTGGCATAGTCAGGTTCCCCTCAGGCTCAAAACTAAGTCAAAATATTTGCGGATACCAGCTCTTCTGAGGTTCCAGATAGTCCACAGTCTTGGGAGTCCATCAATCAAGGTTCGTCTGTGTATGTTATGGGATACGCAGAGGAAGAGGATAGTAGTCGGACCAAGAGGAGGAAGGTAACTTATAAGGATATGAAGGTTCCGCTTTGAAGTTTGTCTGGTCGAGGTTCTCATATAGGATGAGGCAAGGACCCTCTACTGTAGACTTCCTCCAAATATCAGCTTTTGGTTGGTGAGTTCTACCTCTTCATGGAGTATTAGCAAGTCAGGGTTTGGAATGTGTTAGGTTGTTTAATGAGGTCGTAGGCAGCCCCGTCCCGACTTGTATATATTATAGTTATGTGTTTTTAAGGGATTTGTAGATAGTATCCTGCATATAGTTTTGGGTATGACATGCCTATGGCCTCGTTAGCTCTTATGTATCCATATAAACCTCTTTTTTAATGAGTTCTGCGAGTTAAGTGCTAATATTGTTACGTATATATATAGATATAGGTGACGTAATGGCCCGTGTTAAGTTTGATAATAAATAAGGATAAGGTATGTGGCTCTTGGTTGGGCAGAATTTGATGTTATAATGGGTATGGATTGGTTGGCTTCTTGCTATGCTAACGTTGATTGAAGAAAAAAGGTGGTTCAATTCTAATTTCCAGGAAAGCCTATTTTTGGAGTAGAAAGGTAATATAGCATCGCCGAGAGGTAGATTTATTTTCTGTCATAAGGCAAGAAGCATGATCAGAAAAGGTTATGATTATCACGTAGTTCGGGTAAAGAATGTGAAAGTAGAGTCACCAACCATTCAATCTATCCCTATGGTTAATAAACTTCCCGATGTTTTTTTCGATAAGCTTCCAGGTCTTCCGAAAGAACAAGAAATTAAGTTTGCTATTAACCTGCTACCAGCTACTCAACCAATATCTATTCCTCCATATAGAATGGCCCCCGCAGAGCTGAAAGAGTTGAAGGAACAACTAAAGGACTTGCTTGAAAAGGCTTTATCAGACCTAGTACATCACTATGGGGAGCACTGACGTTATTTGTAAGGAAGAATGATGGTTCCTTACGGATGTGTATTGATTATAGACAGTTGAATAAGGTGACAATCAAGAATAAGTACCTGCTCCCGAGGATCGATGATTTATCTAATCAGTTGCAAGGTGCCAAGTGTTTTTCAAAAATAGACTTGAGGTCCACGTACCATCAGGTAAGGGTTAAGGAGAAAGATATCCTGAAGATAACATTCATGACCAGATATGAGAACTTTGAGTTTCGTGTTATGTCGTTCAGTTTGACCAATGCCCAGCAGTATTCATGGATTTGATGAACCGTGTGTTCAGGACCTTTTTAGATCTATTCGTAATTGTATTTATCGACGATATATTGGTGTATTCTCGTTTAAAGGCGGAGCATGCAGATCATTTGCATACTGTGCTCAGAGTCCTACAAAAAGGGAAGTTGTATGCAAAAATAATTCTCTAAATGTGAATTCTGGTTGAACTTTTTAGCTTTCCTTGGGCATATCATTTCATGTGAAGGCATCCAGGTGGGTACACAAAAGATTGAGGCAATAAAGACTTAGCCTAGACCCACAACACCGACGGAGGTTCGTAGCTTTCTCTATTTGGCAGGTTATTATAGGAGATTTGTAGAGGGATTCTCTTCCCTTTCAGTACCTTTGACAAGGTTTTAGAAAGACACGAGGAAAGATAATAAAAGATGAGTGAAAAGTTGACGAGAATGGATAAGTCCTTGGGGTTACGCTCATAAGAGAGTTGATAGTTTCTCTAAGTTATAGAAGGCTTAGTATAGCCTGAATGAACTCAAAGGAGTCTAAGACTAGTAACATTTAGAATAGATGAAATAATATCCTGGTAGTGGAATAAGGGCGTAATTGTGATAGATAAAGGATGAAGTTTGGGCCTTCGAAGAGGGGAATTTCATGAATTGTGAAAATTAGAATACCCATGTAAGTTAACTCAGATTTAATGGATTTTTTCTTACTGACACCCTATTTCTCGGGGCCTGCATTTCATACTGACGCCCTATTTCCCTCATTCTCTCTTACATACTCAGTATATTATTCGTACTGACGCCCTATTTCCCGGGGCCTGTGTTTCATGTTCGTAGGTGCAGGTAGGCAAGCTGACGGTCCCCCTTTTTAGGATCCCTGATCAGCAAGCTGACGGTCCCCCTTTTTAGAATTCTTGATCAGCGAGAGTTGGCGTGCTCCAATTGATCCGGAGCTACTTTTGATTTTGGTATGATATGTTTATATATATATATGGGTATGACGTGGCTATGTCCCGTCTTTATACAATTATATTTCTATTAGAGGTTTGTAGACAGTATGTCTAGTTGGATAGTATGTGGCATTGCCGGCTTCCAGTTTTGAGGTATATAGTTGTCTATAGCAGCCTTGTCGGCTCACCCTACGTATGTTGCACGTATATTTACATATGCCTTTTAAGCAGGTTTCCTTCATGCATGTCATTCTCGTAATTCAGCAGATGTTATTCAGGTTTATATCTTAGACGCATGCTTATGGGTGTTTGACAGGAAGGACTCGGCCATCCGTCGCGGCCCATCGGTTTGGATCGTGACACTATGGATTTGTACAGTTTACTGGTGATTAATACAAAATTTTAGTTAATTACCAAAAAAACTATTTTTTTAAATGAAGCGTATTTTATTTTAAAATTTGGATTTAATCATTTTGATAAAATAATGAAAATCGTAACTTTTAAAGAGCAACTCTTGGAGTATGAGTTGCTTGTTGATGATAAAACCTAATGAAAGAGATAGGTCAAAGGCTTGTATTATATGAGGAACCACCTTTAAACAACTTTCATATAGTTTTTGACAACTTGTCAAATTATCAATGATGGCCTCACGGGAAATAATTGGCAAATATTAATATAATAATCCTGAAATCTACTTATTCTAATTAAGTGTGATAA
This sequence comes from Nicotiana tabacum, assembly GCF_000715075.1. Taxonomy (NCBI): domain Eukaryota; kingdom Viridiplantae; phylum Streptophyta; class Magnoliopsida; order Solanales; family Solanaceae; genus Nicotiana; species Nicotiana tabacum. Next base: position 140,236,715 of record NC_134089.1, read on the forward strand.
CGTGTCTGATAGTGAGACGACCCAAAGGGTCATCACCTATTTTCTACCCATTATGTATTTTTGAGGCCTTGAAAACCTTATTTAGAGTCGCTTCGATTTGCGTGCGTAGTCCGGGCGCGTAGCCGAAAAGCTTAAATATGAAATTCTGTGAAAAATGTTAAGTCTTGACTTTAAAATAAATAAATTTTACTTCGGTATACTTCGGGTATACGGATCCGGACCCGTGATTTGACGGTCCTGGAGGGTCCGTAGGAAAATATGGGACTTGGGCGTATACCCGGAATCGGAATCCGAGGTCCCTAGCCCGAGAAATGAATTTTTAAGTGAAATTGTTTTCAGAAATTGTTTAAGGAAATTTGAAGTGAAAACTGATTAGAAAGCAATGGTATCGGGCCTGTATTTTGGTTCCGGCACCCGGTATAGGTCTTATATATGACTTGAGTCATTCCTATGAAATTTGGTTAAAAATGGACGTTGTTTGACGTGATTCGGACCTTAATTGAGAAATTTGATATTTAAAAGAGTTCTGAGAAATTTTATTGATCTCGAGGTTTAATTCGGTGCTCGTGATGTTATTTTGGTCATTTGAGTACACGAATATGTCCGTAGGATATTTTTGAGGTTGTGTGTATACTTGGGTTGGAGTTTCGAGGGCTCGGGTTAGTTTCGAGTGGGATCCGGAATGCCTTAGGCTTAGAAAGTCAGATGTTGCAGGTTCAGGAAGTTGCAGGCCTCTGAACCCTTTAGTGCGGTCCGCGAGAAACTGCGTGCGAGCGCAGAGGGGCCAGCGCGGCCGCGGTCGCCTTTGTGCAGGATGCGGTGGAGGTTGTGTAGCCGTAGTCACCCTTGTGCGGTCCGCACAGGGTGCTGAACTGCAGGTCTTCAGGGAAGCCTGTGCGGCTGCAGTCCGGTTAATGCGGTCCGCGGTGGAGCTCCGTGGTCGCAGTCCTTTTTATGCGGTCCGCGGTGAGGGCCTGAGAGGGGTATAAATAGACGGGATTTTCAGTTATTTTTCACTTTTCAAAACCCCAAAACATAAGAGGCGATTTTTCAAACAACCTTTCTTCTCCAAAACGTTGGTAAGTGATTTCTAACTCATTTTCTTCACTCCTTAACATCTTTTAGCATGATTTTAACTTCAAATCAAAGATTTTCATGGGGAAAATTGGGTGTTTTGGGTAGAACCTAGGTTTTTCTAATATTGGGGATTTGGACCTCAATTTGAGGTCCGATTTCAAAACAAATTATATATTTGGATTCGTAGAGGAATGGGTAATCGGGTTTTTGGTCCGAACCTCAGGATTCGACCATGTGGGCCCGAGGAATGATTTCTGACTTTTGGGTAAAACTTTAGAAAACTCATTTTCATGTATTGGGGTTGATTCATTTAGCACTTATTGATGTAATTAAGTAACTTGTGACTAGATTCGAGCGGATTGGTGGTGGAATCAAGGGGTAAAGCTATAGTTGAGACTTGAGTGGTGATCAAGGCATCGAGGTAAGTATTTGGTCTAACCCTAGCTTGAGGGATTAGGAGTTGAGTCATACTTGCTACTTGCTTCTTTTTGAGTACGATGTATAGGCATGGTGACGAGTATTTATACGTTGGTGTCTAGCATGGTCGTGGGTCATTAAATTGAAAGTTGTTGTGTTGTTAAATGACACTTGGGTGCTTTATGTAATGATCTTCTATGATTGAGTATTTTCAATAATTGAACTGAGTACAAGTTGAGTTGAGGTTGGTTATAGTTGATTCTCCCTTGCCGGGATGACTAATTCAATATTGTTGTTCCCTTGCCTGGAAAATTATAACATTGTTGTGTTCCCTTGCCGGGAAGTTATTATATTATTTATGTTCCCTTGCTGGGATTTCTTGTGATTATGTGATGAAATGTAAAAGGGAGCGGGTTGTACGCCCCCGAGATATAATGAAATTGGAGCGGGTGGTACGCCTACCACAAGATATAATAAAATGGGAGCGGGTGGTACGCCTACCACAAGATATAATGAAATGGGAGCGGGTGGTACGCCTACCACGAGATATAATGAAATGGGAGCGGGTGGTACGCCTACCACGAGATATAATAAAATGGGAGCGGGTGGTACGCCTACCACAAAATATAATGAAATGAGGTGGTACGCCTACCACAACATATAATAAAATGGGAGCGGGTGGTACGCCTACCACGAGATATACTAAAATGGGAGCGGGTGGTACGCCTACCACAAGAGATACTGAAATGGGAGAGGGTGGTACGCCTACCACAAGATATGAGAAATGGGATCGGGTTGCACGCCTGCAACAAGATGAAACTGAAAGTGAAAGTTGACTTATTTCTTTTTATCTGTGTTAGAAGTTAAATTGTAGTTTCCTTACTATTCTTTGGTATTCTGTTTTATCTGCTACCCCCGGAGCATGTTTCCCCTTTCCTAGCTTTGATTGCTTATTACCTGTTTACTTTTACGCCATATAGTATATAGCTGCACAGGTTTATCTGGAGTTTGGTCCTAGCCTTGTCACTACCTCGCCGGGGTTAGGCCAGACACTTACCAGCACATTGGGTCGATTGTGCTGATACTACACTCTGTGCTCTTTTGTATAGATCCAGGTATTGGACAGCAGCTGTAGCACGGGAGCCAGCTTTCAGTCCAGTGTGACACCGAGGTAGCCTTGCAAGCGTTCGCAGGCCCGGCGTCTCCTCTATCTTTATTTCAGTCTATTATCTCATGTATTCGAGACAAACGGTTTATATTTTTCTTTCAAACTGTTGTATTTAGTACTCTTAGAAGTTCGTGAGTAATGTGACACCAGTTCTTGGGTAGAGGCATTTGTTGATTTCCGTATTATTGTTCAGTTTCTTTAATTTAAGTCTTTTGTACATTTATTAACTTCCGTTGTTTTCATACTATCACTGATAATCGTTAAAGAAGTGATTTGCTAATGAAGTAAGCTGTTAAGTATTGGCTTGCCTAGCTCACATTAGTAGGCATCATCACGACTCCCGAGGGTGGGAAATCCGGGTCGTGACAAGTTGGTATCAGAGCTCTAGGTTACATAGGTCTCACAACTCACGGACAAGCTCAATAGAGTTTGAGGGATCGGTACGGAGACGTCTATATTTATCCCTCAGAGGCTACAGAGTTAGGAAAATCTCACATTTGTTCTTTCTTGTCATGCGGATTTGTTCCTCAGATGCTAATTGGATTTCTACTTTGTTCTTTCGCAGATGGCAAGAACACGCACTTCCTCATCTACCGCTCAGCAACCCGAGCCCCCAGCAATAGCTCCCACTAGGGGCAGAGGCCAAGGTTGTGCTAGAGACCGAGGTAGGGGCAGAGTTCAGCCCCGAGCAGCAGCACTAGTGGCGGAGCCTCAGGTTGATTTTGAGGAGGAAGTTCCAGCCCCAGCAGTTCCAGTGGGCCCAGCTTAGGTCCCAAAGGGGTTTATTGCTACCCCAGTTCTTCAGGACGCTCTCATCCGATTGGTGGGCCTCATGGAGAGTGTCACCCGAGCAGGTTTGCTTCCTGTAGCACCAGCCACTTCTCAGGCTGGAGGAGGGACTCAGACTCCTGCTACACGCACTCTAGAGCAGGTAGCTCCTCAGATTCAGACTCCATCAGTTCAGCCAGCTGGAGCAGTTCAGCCGGGTGTAGCAGCTCAGACTAGTAACGGAGCGGCTATGTCTGCCGATGCTTTGTGGAGGCTGGATAGGTTCACCAAGCTCTTCACTACTACTTTCAGTGGTGATTCTTCTGAGGATCCCCAGGATTTTCTATATAGCTGTCACGAGGTTCTCAGGAACATGGGTAATATTGAGACCAGTGGGGTTGATTTTGCTACATTCCGCTTGTCTAGATCCGCCAAGACTTGGTGGAGGGATTATTTCTTAGCTAGGCCAGCTGGGTCGCCATCTTTAACTTGGGAGCCGTTTATAGTATTGTTTCTGGAGAAGTTTCTCCCCGTTACTCAGAGAGAGGCCTATCGGAGGTAGTTCGAGCGCCTCCAGCAAGGTCCCATGATGGTTACCCAGTGTGGGACCAGGTTCATCGACTTAGCTCGCCATGCTCTTGTCATACTTCCTACCGAGAGAGAGAGGGTGAGGACGTTTATCAATGGTATTATTCAGCCTATTCATCTTCAGATGGCCAACAAGGCCGGGAGTGAGATCCTTTTTAGGAGGCGGCCAATATAGCCCGCAGAGTTGAGATGGTTCTGTCGCAAGGAGGTGGTCAGGGATCGGATAAGAGGCCTCGTCATTCAGGAAGATTCAATAGTAACTCATCTAAAGGTAGAGATTCATATGGTAGAGGCCATCCTCCTAGGCCTTTTCAGTCAGCTCTTCAGGCTTTTCACGGTGCTTCAGGTGGTTGTGGTCCTCCGATTCAGTATTCTGATCAGCAGTCCTTCAGTTCACTACCAACACTTATTAGTGCACCGCCGCTTCAGAGTTTTTAGGGTCGTCAGCCCTAGCAGCCGAGGGCTTGTTTTACTTGTGGCGACATGAGGCACATTGCTAGGTATTGCCTTGGGCTTCGAGCAGTTCTCCGCATCATGGTTCACATGCTATGGTTAAGGCACCAGATGTTCCACAACCTGCCCATCCAACTAAAGGTGGGGGTAGAGGTGCTAGAGGTGGAGGTAGAGGTCCTAGAGGAGGAGCTCTGGCCGCCAGAGGTGGAGGCTAACCAGCAGCAGGCCGTCCCAAAGAGGTAGTTCAGGTTGGTGGGGCCCAGCCCCGATGTTATACTCTCCTAGCCAGGCCCGAGGCTAAGGTTTCAGATGCAGTTATTATAGGTACGGTTCTGGTTTGTGATAGAGATGCTTCAGTGTTATTTGATCCAGGGTCTACATACTCGTATGTGTCATCTTATTTTGCACTGTATCTGGTCATGCCTATTGATTCGTTGAGTATTCCTATTTATGTGTCTACACTGGTGGGTGATTCTATTGTGGTATATCGAGTCTATTGCTCTTGTGTAGTTTTGATTGGGGGTCTTAGGACTCGTGTGGATTTGTTGCTTCTAGACATGGTCGATTTCAATGTCATATTGGAGATGGACTGACTATCACCTTACCATGCTATCTTGGACTGTCATGCCAAAACTGTGACCTTAGCTTTACCGGGTATGCCTCGTTTAGAGTGGAGAGGGACTCCTGGTCATTTTACCCGTAGCGTCATTTCTTATGTGAAGGCTCGACGTATGGTCGAGAAGGGGTGCTTGGCCTATTTAGCTTATGTTCGTGATTCTAGTACGGAGGTTTCCTCTATTGATTCTGTGTCTGTGGTTCATGAGTTTCCTGAGGTATTCCCTTCAGACCTGCCGGGTATGCCGCCCGACAGGGATATTGACTTTTGCATTGATTTGGCTCCGGGCACTCAGCCCATTTCTATTCTGCCGTATCGCATGGCCCCACCCGAGTTGAAAGAGTTGAAGGAGCAGTTGCAGGACTTGCTTGAGAAGGGTTTCATTAGACCCAGTGTTTCGCCTTGGGGTGCGCCGGTGTTGTTTGTAAAGAAAAAGGATGGTTCGATGAGAATATGCATTGCTTACCGACAGTTGAACAAGGTCACCATCAAGAATAAGTATCCACTACTGAGGATCAATGATTTGTTCGATCAACTTCAGGGCGCCAAGGTATTTCAAAGATCGACTTGAGATCTGGCTACCATCAGTTGAGGATTAGGGCATCCGATGTCCCTAAGACAGCTTTCCGCACTCGGTACGGGCATTATGAGTTCTTGGTCATGTTATTTGGGTTGACAAATGCCCCAGCGGCTTTTATGGATTTGATGAACCGAGTGTTCAGACCATATTTGGACTCATTCGTGATAGTCTTCATTGATGATATTTTGATATATTCCCGCAGCCAGGAGGAGCAGGAGCAGCATCTTAGAGTGGTTCTTCAGACTCTGAAGGATGGTCAGTTATATGCTAAGTTCTCGAAGTGTGAGTTCTGGCTGAGTTCAGTTGCATTTCTGGGTCATGTTGTATCAGTAGAGGGTATTCAGGTTGATCCGAAAAAGATTGAGGCAGTTAAGAACTGGCCTAGACCAACATCATCTACAGAGATTCAGAGTTTCGTGGGATTGGCAGGCTACTATCGTCGGTTTGTGGAGGGATTCTCATCTATTGCAGCCCCAATGACTAGGTTAACCTAGAAGGGTGCCAGTTCAGATGGTCAGACGAGTGCGAGGCGAGCATTCAGAAGCTCAAGACAACTCTGACTACCGCACCGGTGTTGGTTTTGCCCACAGGTTTAGGGCCTTACACAGTTTATTGCGATGTTTCCCATATGGGGCTTGGTACAGTGTTGATGCAGGATGGCAAGGTCATTGCCTATGCTTCGAGGCAGTTGAAGATTCATGAGAAGAACTATCTGGTCCATGATTTAGAGTTGGCAGCCATTGTTCACGCACTGAAGATTTGGAGGCATTATCTGTATGGCGTGGCATGTGAGGTGTTCACTAATCACAAGAGTCTTCAGTATTTGTTCAAGCAAAAAGAGTTGAATTTGAGGCAGAGGAGATGGTTAGAGTTGTTGAAGGATTATGATATCACTGTCTTATATCACCCGGGAAAGGCCAACGTGGTGGCCGATGCTCTGACTAGAAAGTCAGCCAGCATTGGCAGTCTTGCTTATATTCCAGTCGATGAGAGGCCGCTTGCGTTGGATGTTCAGAATTTGGCCAATCGATTTGTGAGATTGGATATCTCTGATCCTAGCCGAGTATTAGCTTGCACGGTCGCTCGATCTTCATTATCGGAGCGTATCCGTGATCAACAGTTTGATGATTCCTATTTGCATGTCCTTAGAGACACGGTGCAGCGTGGAGGTGCCAAGCAGGTTACCTTAGGTAATGATGGAGTTTTGAGATTGCAGGGGCGAGTTTGTGTGCCTAATGTGGATGGGCTTCGAGAATTGATTTTAGAGGAGGCCCATAGTTCCCGGTACTCTATTCATTCAGGCGCCGCGAAGATGTATCAGGATTTGTTGCAGCATTATTGGTGGCGTAGAATGAAGAAGGATATTGTTGCATATGTGGCTCGATGTTTGAATTGTCAGCAGGTTAAGTATGAGCATCAGAATCCTGGTGGATTGTTTCAGAGGATTGAGCTTTCGCGAGTGGAAGTGGGAGCGGATCACTATGGACTTCGTTATTGGACTTCCGCTGACTCGGAAAAAGTTCGATATAGTTTGGGTCATTGTTGATAGGCTGACCAAGTCAGCACATTTCATTTCTGTGGTAGTCTCCTATTCATCCAAGAGGTTAGCTGAGATCTATATCCGGGAGATTGTTCGCCTTCATGGTGTGCCTGTGTCTATCATTTCGGACCGAGGTACGCAGTTTACCTCGCATTTTTGGAGAGCAGTTCAACGAAAGTTAGGTACTCAGGTGGAGTTGACTACAGCCTTTCATCCCCAGACGAACGGCCAGTCCGAGCGGACTATTCAGATTCTGGAGGATATGGTCCGAGCTTGTGTCATTGATTTTGGAGGTTTGTGGGATCAGTTTTTGCCTTTAGCAGAGTTTTCCTACAACAACAGCTACCAGTCGAGTATCCAAATGGCTCCTTGTGAGGCTTTGTATAGTAGGCGATGTAGATCTCCGGTTGGATGGTTTGAGCCAGGGGAGGCTCAGTTGTTGGGTACGGATCTGGTTTAGGAGGCCTTGGACAAGGTCAGGATCATTCAGGAGAGGCTTCGTACAGCTCAGTCCAGGCAAAAGAGTTATGCAGACCGCAAAGTTCGAGATGTGGCTTTTATGGTTGGTGAGCGGGTATTGCTCCGAGTGTCGCCTATGAAGGGCATGATGAGATTCGAGAAGAAGGGCAAATTTAGCCCTAGGTGCATTGGTCCATTTCAGATTCTTGATCGAGTGGGAGAGGTGGCTTATAGACTTGCATTGCCGCCTAGCTTATCAGTTGTGCATCCAGTATTTAATGTGTCCATGCATCGGAAGTATCACGGCGATCCATCCCACGTGTTAGATTTTAGTACTGTCCAGTTGGACAAGGACTTGTCTTATGAGGAGGAGCCGGTGGCTATTCTAGACCGACAGGTCTGTTAGTTGAGATCGAAGAGTTTTCCTTCGGTTCGTGTTCAGTGGAGAGGTCAGCCTCCTGAGGCATCGAACTGGGAGTCCGAGTTCGATATGTGGAGCCGTTATTCTCATTTATTCCCCGACTCAGGTACTTCCTTCTTCTGTCCGTTCGAGGACAAACGGTTGTTTTAGAGGTGGAGAATGTGACGACCCAAAGGGTCATCACCTGTTTTCTACCCATTATGTGCTTCTGAGGCCATGAAAACCTCATTTAGAGTCGCTTCAATTTGCGTGGCAGTCCGGGCGCGTAGGCGGAAAGATTAAATATGAAATTCTGTGAAAAATGTTAAGTCTTGACTTTAAAATGAATAAATTTGACTTCGGTCAATATTTTGGGTAAACGGACCCGGACCCGTGATTTGACAGTTCCGGAGGGTCCGTGGGAAAATATGGGACTTGGGCGTATGCCCAGAATCAAAATCCGAGGTCCCTAGCCCGAGAAATGAATTTTTAAGTGAAATTGTTTAAGGAAATTTGAAATGAAAACTAATCAGAAAGCAATGGTATCGGGCCCGTATTTTGGTTCAAGTTCCCAGTACAGGTCTTATATATGACTTGAGTCATTCCTGTGAAATTTGGTTAAAAATGGACGTCGTATGACGTGATCCGGACATTAATTGAGAAATTTGATGTTTAAAAAAGTTTTGAGAAATTTTATTGATCTCGAGGTTTAATTCGATGCTCGTGATGTTATTTTGGTCATTTGAGTACACGAATATGTCCGTAGGATGTTTTTGAGGTTGTGTGTATACTTGGGTTGGAGTTTCGAGGGCTCGGGTGAGTTTCGAGTGGGCTCCGGAATGCCTTAGGCTTAGAAAGTCAGATGTTGCAGGTTCAAGAAGTTGCAGGCCTCTTAACCCTTTAGTGCGGTCCGCGAGAAACCGCATGCGACCGCAGAAGGGCCAGCGCGGCCGCGGTCGCCTTTGTGTGGGGTGCGGTGGAGGCTGTGCGGCCGTAGTCGCCTTTGTGCGGGTCCGCACAGGGTGCTGAACTGCAGGTCTTCAGGGAGGCCTATGCGGCCGCAGTCCGTTTAATGCGGTCCGCGGTGGAGCTCCGCGACCGTAGTCCTTTTTATGTTGTCCGCGGTGAGGTTCTAAGAGGGGTATAAATAGACGAAATTTTCAGTTATTTTTCACTTTTCAAAACCCCAAAACATAAGAGGCGACTTTTCAAACAACCTTTCTTCTCCAAAACATTGGTAAGTGATTTCTAACTCATTTTCTTCACTCCTTATCATCTTTTAGTATGATTTCAACTTCAAATCAAAGATTTTCATGGAGGAAATTGGGTGTTTTGGGTAGAACCTAGGTTTTTCTAAAATTGGGGATTTGGACCTCAATTTGAGGTCCGATTTCAAAACAAATTATATATTTGGATTCGTGGGGGAATGGGTAATCGGGTTTAGATCCGAACCTCGGGTTTTGGTCCGAACCTCGGGTTTCGACCACGTGGGCCCAGGAGGGGTGCTTTCTGACTTTTAGGTAAAACTTTAGAAAACTCATTTTCATGCATTAGGGTTGATTCATTTAGCACTTATTGATGTAAATAAGTAACTTGTGACTAGATTCGAGTGGATTGGTGGTGGAATCAAGGGGTAAAGCTATAGTTGATACTTGAGTGGTTATCAAGGCATCGAGGTAAGTGTTTGGTCTAATCCTAGCCTGAGGGATTAGGAGTTGAGTCATACTTGCTACTTGCTTCTTGTTGAGTACGACGTATAGGCATGGTGACGAGTATCTATACATTAGTGTCGAGCATGACCGTGAGTCTTAAATTGAAAGTTGTTGTGTTCTTAAATGATACTTGGGTACTTTACTTAATGATCTTCTATGATTGAGCATTTTCAATAATTGAACTGAGTACAAGTTGAGTTGAGGTTGGTTATAGCTGATTCTCCCTTGCCGGGATGACTAATTCAATATTGTTTTTCCCTTGCCGGAAAAATTATAACATTGTTGTATTTCCTTGTCGGGAAGTTATTATATTATTTATGTTTCCTTGCTGGGATTTCTTGTGATTGTGTGATGAAATGTAAAAGGGAGCGGGTGGCACGCCTACCACAAGATATAATGAAATGGGAGCGGGTGGTACACCTACCACGAGATATAATGAAATGGGAGCGGGTGGTACGCCTACCACAAAATATAATGAAATGAGAGCAGGTGGTATGCCTACCACAAGATATACTGAAATGGGAGCGGGTGGTATGCCTACCACAAGATATAATGAAATGGGAGCGGGTGGTACGCCTACCACAAGATATAATGAAATGGGAGCGAGTGGTACGCCTACCACAAGATATGAGAAATGGGATCGGGTTGCACGCCTGCAACAAGATGAAACTGAAAGTGAAAGTTTCCTTATTTCTCTTTATCCGTGTTAGAAGTTAAATTGTAGTTTCCTTACTATTATTTGGTATTCTGTTTTATCTGCTACCCCCGGGGCATGTTTTCCCTTTCCCAACTTTGATTGCTTATTACCTATTTACTTTTCCGCCATATAGTATATAACTGCACATGTTTATCTGGAATCTGGTCCTAGCCTCTTCACTACCTCGCCGGGGTTAGGCCAGACACTTACCAGCACATGGGGTTGGTTGTGCTGATACTACACTCTGTGCTCTTTTGCACAGATCCAAGTCTTGGACAGCAGCAGTAGTGCGGGAGCCAACTTTCAGTCCAGTGAGACACTGAGGTAGCCTTGCAAGCGTCCGTAGGCCCGGCATTACCTCTATCTTTATTTCAGTCTGTTATCTCATGCATTCGAGACAAACAGTTTATATTTTTCTTTCAAACGGTTGTATTTAGTACTCTTAGAAGTTCGTGAGTAATGTGACACCAGTTCTTGGGTAGAGGCATATGTTGATTTCCGTATTATTGTTCAGTTTCTTTAATTTAAGTTTTCCGTACATTTATTAACTTCTGCTGTTTTCATACTATCACTGATAATCGTTAAAGAAGTAATTTGTTAATGAAGTAAGCTGTTAAGTATTGGCTTGCCTAGCTCACATTAGTAGGCGTCATCACGACTTTCGTGGGTGAAAAATCCGAGTCGTGATAGATAGCACTAATGATTTCTTACAGATTAATGTGGTAATTTGCAGGTCGCTAGAGTTTAAGTACAATTATTTGCTCTTCCTTTTTGGTTTAGCTTGTGTGCTATGTAAGTGGACCTGCTCGGCACAGACAATCATAATTATTCACTCATAACCTGCCAATTTAATTTTAATAACAAACGTATACTTAATGAAGTGATTTATGTATTAGACCCCTTAACATAATTATAACGCCATGTTGTAGGAACTCATCTGACAAAGTTAATTCTCCATTATTTTCTCTGGCCTGCCAAGGTATATCATTCATTTGATTCCGGTGCTTCATTATTCTCTATATTAATTAATGCATCATCTGCAGTTTAGGCCGGTGTAACTTTATGTTCACAGGCCACCAAAAAGTGATGCTTGTGGGTTTTGGTGTAGGTTTATAATAACAAAATTTATTATATAGAAAATACTTGTGAGAAACAGTTCTACATTTGAATTAGCTTTTTTTTTTTTAAAGGAACATTAATTAAAACGGAGAAATGTTATCGGGGTGTTATAGATACAATAGAAAGAAATTTACTAAAGTAAAAAATAAGTTCTATAGAATAATTGTAAAACTGATAATGTTATATGAAAACAAATGTTAAGCTTCTAATATAAAGTCCAACATATTCACAGGATTAATGAGTGTCGTAAAGAGTAGATGCTAAGATGGATAAGTAGTCACATAAAATTAGACAAGATTATAAATTTAAACAATCGAAAAAAAAGTGCAAGTAGCACATACAGAGGATAACACAAGAGGTTCCTTTAAACGATTTGGATGTCTTACGTTGACCTTCAGATATAATACAGTTTATAAATATCAAAATCATGTTGAAGTAAAGTGTTAAAAAGTGATGAGTATACCTAAAATTACCCGCAAACCTCGTAAAAGATGGGACACAATAAAAGAAATAAATGGGGGAATATCAATTAGTTGTAATTAAGTTTTAGTCATATTCGTATGTTTATTTTAGGTTCAATATTTTTTAGTATCTTTTGTCTTGCTAGAAATTTATATGCCAATAGAAACTATAAAAACAAATTAGTAATTTTTTATTTTTAATTGCATTTTATGGTATAAGATTAGTATGATTTTAAATGGAGACGAGCCTAACTTTACTTGAGATTGAAATATAATCGTTGTTTTTTATTTGTCAATTTTACAAGTTTGAAATCTGCGACGAAATTAACCAATTATTGGAACAAAAATGTTGTTGTAATACGAAATTTATAAACAATATTAACAGCTATGACAAATGCAATTAGCAATAACACATTGCAATTGTATACCAAGATAATTTAATTTACTATGGTTAATGATCAAGTTAGGTGAGAATATTATCAACTATGATAAGTGTAAGAAATTTTTATGTAAACACATGTAATATGTGCTATTAATCTAATGTAAACACGTTTTTTTTCTTTTCCAAACTTAAAGTACTATGTATAGGTAAGAGAAATAATATTGGAAGGTGAATATTATAAAGAGGGTTCCTAAAGGTGGTAAATATTAATGGAAAGATGTGAACACAGGCTAGGTCTACCCTCGACAATATAAGCTTGCGGGGTCGACTACACTGGCTACTAGCAATGAGTTCCAAATGACATAAATATTAGGATTGTAGATTTGTCCCAAGTGAAAGAAAGAGGAATAAGTAGGAGGGCCAGTGGCCCAGGCTCCTCATTTCCCCACATACTTACTGAAACTACAATGATGGTGTTATCTCTGCATGGGGGAATGGCGTGAATTACGCACTCATCATTTGTCTCTAAATCCCTTCCCTTCCTCCCCTCTCCAAAGCAGGGGCGAAACTCGGAGGGAACCTACCAGTGCCAGTGAATTTAGTAGTATTAGTCAGATGCCGAGCCAGAAATTAAAGTTTATGAATGTGAAATTTACCATCGAGTTCATAGCTTTTTTTATTTATTGGGTTCACAATTAAATATTTATATACAAATAGATTTTTTAATATAAATATATGGTCTAAGCAAAAATTATTAAATTTGGACGAACGTATAACCACCACGCATTAGCTCTGCCTCTGGCTTTAGTACAAATCTTATATATGTATTAAGAAATTTATTAAATTATTTACAAAAATTAAATTAAGTTCCTAAAACATGATATCGCTAAAATTTAGGGAACTTATGAAATTCAAACTCTATAAACGCTAAGGTAGGCCACTAAAACTTTTAAAACTCGCAAGATGTTCTTCTATTGGTCAAAATAATTGGTGTCTTATTTAATATTTTTGAATTTTGGGAGCCATATATCAATTATATACACTAATTGAAAATAATCTGCAAGATCTTTAAACACCATCATTCCTAGCGTGCACGCTTTCCCTCCGATGGGCTTCTGCCAAACCCCTTATATTTTTCTCATATAGCCTTTTATTTAAAGCTAATATTATTAACACAAAAACATAGACTATACGACCATTACACCGTAGAAGGCGGTTTGGTCTCTTTTTAGCTTTCTCTTGGATCCATGCATGGGTAGAGAATCCTTTTGCTTTGTCAAAAAGGCTAAAATAAAAGGACTGATAAAACATTACAACTGTTATGAATAGTTTGTACATTGGATGTCATTGGATGTTATATTGGATGTACATGTTATGAATAACTTAAAGATTAAATCTCCTACTTTATGTCCATCATCTTTACTTTTTATGCCTATAAAAGGTCATGTAATTGCAATGGAAAGATATACCAAAGTGAAAGAAGAAAACACTTCTCCCTTCTTTCTATCTCTTCTTATTTACATTTTACTGCATTGTTTTTATTTTATAACACGTTATCAGCACGAAGCTCTAATTTTATTCTTAACTCCTGCTAAGTTGAGCAATATTTTATTAAGATATATATCATTATAATCATTTTATTTATGGCAGTACATATCATATGCTCACTGTTTGCAGATTACTTGTGCGCTTGGGCATCTTAAATAGTTTAAGTACATTGCAGTGATAAAATAACTATTTTCTTCCGTGCTCAACTCTTAGAGGACCTCAAAGTCATCAAACTAGCTATGCACTAATGTCAGACTTATAATATTCATGGACTCCGTGGATCAAAACATATCTTTAAGGCATTTTGAAGAACTGTGAGAAATGAATTGACAAGCAATAATTTTATAGTTTAATTACTTTATATTTATTGGAACATATAAATAATGTTAGTCCCGTTCAATTCTATTAACACATATATATATCAATAATATAAAGTGAAATGAAACAAGTATGTAATTTCTACTTTATGGCAAGAATAAAATGAAATAGTAGATTGTTAACATGATATAGCTCTATTTTCATTTCTTTTACCTTAATCGTTTTGTTTTCATTAATTGTTTATTATTATAATGATTTCTCTAATAATGATTTCTCTAACTTATTCATCTTTTATGATAGTTTTCACTATGTCAAATTTATCAAAACTTGAATTTGTGGCACTTGACAACACCGGGAGGAACTATTTATCATGGATCCTTGATGTTGAAATTCACCTTGACGCTAAAGGTCTTGAAAATACTATTATACAAGGAAATGAAGCATCAAATCAGGATAAAGCGAAGGCCATAATTTTCCTTCGTCATCATCTATATGAAGGGTTAAAATTTGAATATTTAACCGTAAAAGATCCACTTGAATTATGGATTAATTTAAAGGATCGGTATGACCACCTAAAACTTACGGTATTACCGAAAGCTCGGTATGAGTGGATACATTTAAGGTTGCAAGATTTTAAAACCGTAAGTGAGTATAATTCCGCTATCTTTAAAGTAAGTTCTCTATTAAAATTATGTGCAGACACTATCATAGATGAGGACTTATTGGAAAAAATATTTTCTACTTTTCACGCTTCAAATGTGGTGCTACAACAACAATACCGTGAAAAAGGTTTTAAGAAATATTCTGAGTTAATCACATGCCTACTTATGGCAGAGCAGAATAAGACTCTATTAATGAAAAATCATAAAGCTCGTCCCACTGGGTCAGCTCCATTTCCAGAAGTGAATATTGTAGCAGCATATGATAAGTTTGAAAGAAAATAAAATAATTACCGTGGTCGTGGACATGGTCGTAAACGTGGACGTGGCAGGGGGCGAAACAATTATCGTCATTATGGTGGAAATAAATTGGAGAACAATAAGGGTTCTCAAATTAATCATTCAAAAGGTAAAACTAGTATGTGTCACCGATGTGGTATGAGAGGTCATTGGGCACGCATTTGTCGTACGCCAGAACATTTTGTCAAACTTTATCAAGCCTCCCTCAGGAAAAAAGAAAATAATGTGGAGGCACACTCGACTTTTCAAAATAATGATGATGAAGCAGATCCCTCAAACAAATATGATTCTAAGGCACATCTTGCATATAAAGATGATGATTTTGAAGGACTAACAAATATTACTCATTTAGAAGTTGGAGACTTCTTTGAGAATATTGACTGAAGAACTAATCATCTTACTGGGGAATGAAGCTATAAAAGTTGTTATTTTTATGTTTGCAACTAGTTTATTTTTCTTGAGTGTATTTTCCTAATGCATCGTATGTTGCTAGTTTCTACATTCCTAATGTATTTCTTAATGTTTTTTTCTGCTTGTCTTTCATATTTCTTATGATGTATTATTTGTCTTTTTTTATGAAGAATATGAAAATTCTCCAGTCTTCAATTGGACTCAAGATTAATAAAGATGATATATGTCTTCTGGATAGTGCTACAACACACACTATTTTAAAAGCTAAGAGATATTTCTCTTATTTGGTAATGAAAGAAGCGAATGTTAATACAATATCCGGTAGTACAAGATTAATTGAAGGTTCTGGAAGAGCCAATTTATTACTACTAGGAGGAACAAATTTGGTTATTGATGAAGCACTATATTGTAGTAAATCTCAAAGAAACTTATTAAGTTTCAAATATATTCGCCAAAATGGCTATCATATTGAGACTACAAATGATGAAAAGATTGAATATCTTTATATTACTACAATAATGTCCGGTAAGAAATATGTGCTTGAAATGTTACCTGCTCTTTTCTTCGGCTAATACTACACAAGTATTAGCAGGATTGAAACACATGCCATAGTAAACAAGAAATTTACTAATCAAGATAATTTTATTATTTGGCATGACCGGTTGGGCCATCCAGGTTCTAATTTGATGCGTAAAATAATTGAGAATTCACATGGACATGCAATGAAGAATCAGAAGATTCTTCAATTTAAGAAATTCTCTTGTGTTGCATGTTCTCAAGGAAAATTAATTATTAGACCATCAACTATTAAAGTTAGGATGGAATCCCCTACATTTTTGGAACGTATACAGGGTGATATATGTGGGCCCATTCACCCTCCATGTGGACCATTCAAATATTATATGGTTTTGGTAGATGCATCTACAAGATGGTCACACGTGTGCTTACTATCAACTCGCAATATTGCATTTGCGAGATTGGTGGCTCAAATAATAAAGCTAAGAGCACAATTTCCAGATTATGCAATTAAGACAATTCATCTTGATAATGCTGGTGAATTTACATCCCAAGCCGTTAATGATTATTGTATTTCAACTGGGATAATAATTGAGCATTCGGTTGCTCATGTTCATACACAAAATGGACTAGCAGAATCATTGATCAAACACCTCCAATTAATTGCTAGACCAATGTTTATGAGAACAAAATTTTCCATTTCAGTATGGGTTCATGCTATTTTGCACGCAGCAGCACCTGTACGGATAAGGCCCACAAGTTATCATAAAGTCTCCCCATTGCAATTGGCTTTTGGTTAGGAGCCAAATATTTCTCATCTTAGGATCTTTGGTTGTGCGATATATGTTCCAATTGCTCCACCATAACGCACAAAATGGGTCCTCAAAGAAGGTTGGGGATATGTGTTGGATATGAATCTTCTTCTATTATAAAATATCTAGAGCCGATGACTGGAGATTTATTTACGGCAAGATTTTCTGATCTCCATTTTGATGAATCAGTATATCCAACATTAGGGGGAGAAAATAAGCAGCTAAAAAAAAGATAGATTGGAATGCATTATCACTGTCTCATTTAGATCCTCGAACAAATCAATGTGAACAAGAGGTTCAAAAGATTATTCATTTACAAAATATTACAAATCAATTGCCAGATGCATTCACTGACCTATCAAGGGTGACTAAGTCACATATTCTAGCTGCTAATGCTCCAATTCGAGTTGATATCCCGGCAGGACAATTAATTAAAGCAAATGAGTCTAAGCCATGCTTGAAACGTGGTAGATTAATCAATTCTAAAGATAAAAATCCTCGAAGAAGAAAAGGAGCAAGTGATCAAAGTGAACATAACACAGAGGTAGTGGCTCAAGAAGAGCCTCAAGACGTAACAAATGATAAGACCTTAGGGGAGGTCCAGGTACCTGAAAATAATGAGAATGAAGAGATATCAATAAGTTACTCCTCAACCAGGAAAAGATGGAACCGAAATAATATTGTTATCGATAACATTTTTGCTTATAATGTTGCTGTTGAAATAATGCAACAAGATGAGGATCTTGAACCAAAATCTGTCAATGAATATAGACAGAGAAATGACTGGCCAAAATGGAAAGAAGCTATCCAGGCAGAGTTAACTTTACTTGGAAAACGTGAAGTCTTCGGACCCATAGTTCGAACACCTGAAGGCATAAAGCCAGTAGGGTATAAATAGGTTTTTGTGTGAAAACGAAATGATAAAAATGAAGTCGTTAGATATAAAGCGCGACTTGTGGCACAAGGGTTTTCCCAAAGGCCTGGAACTGATTATATAGAGACATATTCTCCTGTAGTGGATGCTATCACCTTCAGGTATCTCATAAATATGGCAGTGCAAGAAAAACTTGATATGCATCTAATGGATGTTGTTACAGCCTATTTGTATGGATCATTAGACAACAAAATTTTTATGAAAGTACCTGAAGGATTTAAAGTGTCAGAAGCATATAAAAGTTTTCGAGAAATTTGTTCAATAAAGTTTCAGAAATCTTTATACGGATTGAAACAATCAGGTCGCATGTGGTACAATCACCTGAGTGAATACCTGTTGAAAGAAGGGTACAAGAATGATCCAATTTGTCCTTGTGTCTTTATAAAAAGGTCTGGATCTGAATTTGTTATAATCACTGTATATGTTGATGATTTAAATATCATTGGAACTCCTGGGGAGCTTCCAAAAACAGTAGACTGTTTGAAGAAAGAATTTGAAATGAAAGATCTTGGAAAGACAAAATTTTGTCTTGGTCTACAAATTGAGTATATGAAAGATGGAATATTTGTCCATCAATCAACATACACCGAAAAAATTTTAAAGCGATTCTATATGGATAAAACACATCCATTGAGTACCCTGATGGTTGTGAGATCACTTGATATAAAGAAAGATCCACTCCGACCTCATGAAAATGATGAAGAGCTTCTTGGTACCGAAGTACCATATCTTAGTGCAATTGGGGCATTAATGTATCTTGCCAATAATTTTCGACCAGATATAGCTTTCTCAGTAAGCTTATTGGCAAGATTTAGTTCTTCGCCAACACAAAGACACTGGAATGATATTAAACATATATTCAGATACCTCCAAGGGACCATTGATATGTGTTTATTTTATTCAAATGAATCCAAGCCATCATTGATTGGTTATGTAGATGCAGGATATTTGTCTGATCCATACAAAGGTCGATCTTAGACAAGCTATTTATTTACAAGTGGAGGTACAACCATATCATGGCATTCGACAAAACAAACTATGGTTTCTACTTCTTCAAATCATGCAGAGATAATAGCCATTCACGAAGCAAGTTGAGAATGCGTTTGGTTGAGATCTATAACTCAACACATTCAGCAAACATGTGGTCTTTCTTCGAAAGAGAATATTCCAACAATATTGTATAAAGACAATGCTGCATGCATAGCTCAATTGAAAAGAGGATATATCAAAGGAAATAGAACAAAACACATTTCACCGAAAAAAAATTTCACTCATGATCTTCAGAAGAATGGTGAAATAGATGTACAACAAGTTCGTTCAAGTGATAATTTGGTTGATCTGTTCACTAAGGCATTACCAACCTCAATATTTGAAAAGCTGATATATAAGATTGGAATGCGTCGTCTTCGAGACATTAAGTGATTTTTCATCAGGGGGAGTAACTACACGCTGTACTCTTTTCCTTAACCAAGCTTTTGTCCCACTGGGTTTTCCTGGTAAGGTTTTTAATGAGGCAGCAAGCAATGCATATTATAAATAACTACGTACATCCCAATATTTTTTTTTGTAAGTTCTTAATGAGGCACATTATCTTATATGGACATCCAAAGGGGAGTGTTATGAATAGTTTGTACATTGGATGCTACATTGGATGTCCATGTTGTGAATAACTTAAAGATTAAATCTCCTACTTTATGTCCATCATCTTTATTTTGTATGCCTATAAAAGGTCATGTAATTGCAATGGAAAAATACACCAAAGTGAAAGAAGAAAACACTTTTCCCTTCTTTCTATCTCTTCTTATTTACATTTTACTGCATTATTTTATTTTATAACAACAACATGATTCTCCATACTATATAATACATATATATGAACAGAGAAAACGTACGAGATGGGCAATCTAAGCTTGAAGTATCCATTAAAGAAAAAAGGAACGTTCTTCAAAGGCATTTCGAAGCCATCAAAACTTTAAAGTTGCTTGGCTTGTTCACATTACCCTATCACTCTTTTTTTGTGTCTCTTCGTGTTTTGCATATTTTAATGTCATGTTTGCATAAATAGTTACAACGTGACCTTCTAATCTATTCCTAGTTACTCAAAAAATCCGAGTCTTTCTCTATAGAATCCGATGAGGACAGTGCTTGTAACTGACAAGTACAATTCACCCTTTTAGGCAACCTATAAATCCCATTCATTTTACTGTTCTATTCTCTTTTCTCATTTGCTATTTTCTAATGAATTCAAATTCTATACTGTTAGAAATCGCCATTAGTGAGCTCTGCACATGTGAGGATGAAGAAGAGGGAATTTGGGAAATTTTCCAACTGCAATTACTGTACCAACTGAATTAATTATATACAATTAATTGTGAAAGCTAAATAATAAAAGACTCCCCCTAACTCCTAGTAATTACATTTGGGTCCCAATTACAACTAACTCCTAATCTAACTTCTAATCCTCTAACTTCCAATACAATAATAATGTCAAAAATCGTTGCAAATTTATACTCTCTCTGTTTCAAGTTAGATTAGCTAGTTTGACTTGGCACAAAAAAGACTTTTGAAATATGTACGCGTTGGTCCTTTGTAGAAACTTATTGTGTGACCAAGGTGCCATCCTTGATACCTTCACAAATAAAATGACAATCTATCTCGATGTGTTTTGTACGTTCATGAAAAATAGAATTCGCAGCTATTTGTATTGCTGCTTTGTTGTCACGGAATAGTGTAACAGGCTTAAGGACCTGCACTCCCAACTCTGAAAATAGCCCCACCAGCCACACTATTTCTGAGACTGTCGATGCCATGCTACGATATTCTGCTTCAGCACTGCTTCGTGAAATAGTGTGTTGCTTCTTAGACTTCCATGAAATTAATGAATCACCAAGTTTGACTGCATATCCACTAACAGACCTTCGTATCATTGGGCAAGCTGCCCAGTCGGAATCACATAAAGCTGTCAATGTATCTACATTCCCTCGCTTCAATAGAACTCCCATTCCTGATGTAGCTTTCAGATATCTCACTACTCTAAAAGCAGCCTCCATGTGTGACTTCTTAGGTAGTTGCATAAATTGACTCAAGGTTTGGAACAAGCTAATATCTGGTCGACTAACTGTCAGGTAGAGTAATTTCCCTATCAGTTTTTGATACTTGTTTGCATCTGCCAAGGGATCTTTATCCTGTATCCCAATAGCTCTGTCATATTCCACACTTGTAAGATTTTGATTGATTTCAAGTGGTGTTAAAGCTGGCTTGGCACCACTTAAGCCCAATTCAGAAATCAGCTCCAAACTGTATTTCCTTTGATTAAGTAATATTCCATGATTAGATCTCAACACCTCAATCCCTAAGAAATACCTCAGTTCTCCTAGGTCCTTTAGTTTGAATTGCTGATGCAAAGCTGCTTTAGCTTCATCAATTAGATCCTTATTGCTTCCAGTCAACAGCAAATCATCAACATAGATAAGGATGATAACAATATCCTTGCCTGACCTCTTAGTGAACATAGAATAGTCATGAGTGCTTTGTACAAAGCCTGCTCCCACCAATGCTTCTGTGAGTTTCAAATTCCATTGCCTAGATGTTTGCTTGAGACCATATAGGGACTTATTTAGCTTGCACACCTTCTGCTCCCCCTGCCTTTAAAAACCCTGTGGTAAATCCATACTGACTTCTTCAAACAAATATCCTTGAAGAAAAGCATTAAATACATACATTTGGTATAGGGACCAATCCTTTGCAGCTGCAAGAGCTATCACAGACCTAACAGTTACCGTCTTTGCAACTGGTGAAAATATCTTATGATAGTCTAATACCTCTTGTTGATTGTATCCTTTTGCCACTAGTCGTGCCTTGAATCTTTCAACTTCTCCATTTTCTTGGTACTTTATTTTGTACACCCACTTGGATCCAATGGGGGTTTTACCTGGTGGAAAGTCAACAACCTCCCAAGTCTTATTATCTTCTAGTGCTTGTATCTCCTGCTTCATGGCCGTGATCCCTCTCTCATCTTCTACAGCTTCCTTGAAGTTACAAGGCTTCTTCAAGACTGAAAAAACTGAAATATAGTTTCTATATTTTGATGACATCTTCTCATAGTATAGGAAGTTTGAGATTGGATAATTGCATTGTGAGGGCTTCTGTGTCTGCAACACATAGTCTCTTTGCCATATAGGTGGATTCTTTGTTCTTAGAGATTGTCTAGTTGGTGCTGGTGCATTAGAAACAGGTTGAGTCCTAAGTGTGTCTTCCCCATGTTGAATATCTTCATTGACACCATCTTGAGTAAGTGAACCAGCAGTTGTATCTTCAACACTCTCCAGTACAATAGCATCATGATTTTCATTTGATACTGATGGTCCTTCTAGATCTTCTGCTATTAATGTTTCAGTACCTTCTAGATCTTCTATTGTTGATGTTTTAGTACCCATTCCAATATTCCCAACCTCTGCTAGTGAACGGGTGTCTATGTCTGCAGCAGGAGGTACCTGAAATGAACCTGCTGATAATCCATCTAGTTGACCCTGCACATCAATTGTCTCCAAGAAACTAGAACCAAAATTATTAGTTATAAATGGGTGCTGTGTCATTTTCCTAAACGGAAACTCTCTCTCCCTAAATGATACATCCTTGTTAATGAAAAAAGTTCCAATAGTTAAATCATATAATCTGTAGCCCTTTTGTGTAGTTGAATACCCCATATGAACAGCCTGTCTAGCCCTTGCACCAAATTTGTCATCTAGGGTCAGATTTGTGGCATAGCATAAGCACCCAAAAATCCTTAAATGTGCTATTGAGGGCTCTCTACCATACATCATTCCGTAAGGGCTTTTACTATTTAGTATCCTAGTAGGCAGTCTATTAATCAAGTAAACAGCAATTTGTACACATTCCCCCCAAAACATATCTGGAACATGACTTTGAAACTTCAATGCCCTGGCAGTATTCAGTATATGTCTATGTTTTCTTTCAACTATTCCATTCTGCTAGGGTGTATATACACAACTACTTTGGTGAATGATTCCCTGAGATAGCAAGAATTCATTCCACTGTGTATTGAAAAACTCCTTACAATTGTCTGATCTCACAACCTTAACACAAGTATCAAATTGTGTCTTGACCATGGAAATGAATTGCTTCAGAAAAATAATAGCTTCGCTTTTATACTGCATCAAGAAAATCCAAGTAGCTCTAGAGAAATCATCTACAACTGTAAAAAAAAATTAATGTTTTCTATCATGAGCACTCTTCTTATATGGTCCCCATACATCCATGTGAACTAAATTAAAAACTCTAGCACTCCTTTTCTCATTGTTAGGAAAGCTCAATCTTGATAGTTTAGCTAGAGGGCAAACAGTACATTTATTCTGCATATTATTATCTACTTTATTATGCAAAAAAACATGCTGCATTACAGGAACAGAAGCATGACCAATCTCTCATACCACAAGTAAGCTGTTTCAGCACTTGAACCTCCTACATTCACATTTGCTGCTAAAAGTCTGATTCTTCTTCCTTTTAGTATGTACAAACCTTCATTCTCTTTACCAGTCACCTTCACCCTGCCATTGTAAAGGTACTGAAACACACACAGTGTGGGTAGAAATGTGGCAGCACATTTTAGATCTCTAGTTAGCTTGGACACTGACATTAGATTAAACTTAAAGTCAGGGACATGTAGCACATTCTCTAGCTTATCAACATCTGACAAATATGAACTCCCCACATGTTGAATATTTGTAGTGACACCATTTGGTAGTGTCACTTTATCTTGTATGCTGTCATCTACTCTTCTTACATCATTCATTAAATCTAAGGTAGATGAGATGTGATGTGTTGCTCCTGAGTCTACAATCTAATCATCATTCCTTTTGTTTGGGATATGTACACTAGACGATAATGCAATGATTATACCTGCAGTTGTTGCCTGATTCTGTGCCTTCAAGTCATTTGGTGGTGAGTCTCTCAACAAACCTAGAATCTGCTGATACTGTGCTTCTATAAAGAAGTGATCTCCTTCTCTAGCTTGTGATGTGGCTGATATTCCCTGTGAACTCTGAGCCATATTTCCTTCTTCATGATTCACAGAACCTTACACATGATTTGCAGTTGTTAGAATCCCCTTATGAGGGAATGTTTTCCTCCTTCTGAAATCTTCAGGGTATCTTACTATTTTATAACAGTTTTCATTTGTGTGTCCTCTCATATGACAATGTTTACACTGCAGAAACCGTTTCCTTCCACGAAATCCTTGACCTCTGCCTGCTTGCATGGCTAAGGGATCTGATTTGTGACCTAGAACTCCACCTCATGTACATTGCTGACTCTCATCTTGTGTTATGAGTGCATATGCCTAATTAAGCGTGGGTTCAGTTGTCTTCATTAAAATTTGTCTATGAGCTTGGTCATATGTATCATTCAGTCCATCTAAGAACTACATAAGTCTTTGTTGCTGTAAAAAAGTCATGTGTTCTTTAGATTTTGGACAACCACAGTCCGAATATGGCACCAAAACATCATACTCAGCCCACAGCTCCTTCAATTTGGTGAAATATATAGCCACAGAATCTACTCCTTGAGATAGCCTCGAAATCGATCTGTGTAATTGAAAAATTCAAACTCGATTTACTTTATCAAATCGCTCCTATAGATCTTCCCAAACTGCATGTGTATCTGATGCATAAATGATACCACTAAGCAGATCTTTCGAAATAGAGTTCATAATCCAATTGTGCACTATCACATTGCAAGTCTCCCATTCCTCATGAAGATTTTTCTCGAATGACTCTTTCGCACATGCTCCTGTTACAAACCCTAACTTTCGCTTGGCCTTGAGAGCAAGGCGCATCGATCTACTCCTGATCCTGTGAGCTGAATCGGAATTAGAACCAATCCAGGCGTATCTGAAGGTTGGAGAAATAGTGGATGAGTGTGGTCGATTTTCACTGGTGTTTCTGCTGCCATTGATGCTCATGCAGAATATCACAGACTAGAAATTGATTTAGAAACGAAAAACGAGAAGATGAATAGGATCAAGCTGTCGATTAGTTGAAGAGATTCCACAATCTCACGGATCAATCTCTATGGCTCTGATACCATGTTAGAAATTGCCATTAGAGAGCTCTGCACACATGAGGAAGAAGAAGAGGGAATTTGGGAAATTTTCCAACTGCATTTACTGTACCAACTGAATTAGTTATATACAACTAATTGTGAAAGCTAAATAATAAAAGAGCCCCCTAACTCCTAGTAATTACATCTGGGTTCCAATTACAACTAACTCCTAATCTAACTTCTAATCCTCTAACTTCCAATACAATAATAATGTCAAAAATCGTTGCAAATTTATACTCTCTCTGTTTCAAGTTAGATTAGCTAGTTTGACTTGGCACAAAAAAGACTTTTGAAATATGTGGTGCTAAAAGCTTAAGGAGCAAAAACTTTAGTTTACCCTTAAAAATGGATAATAATTGAATTTATACGCGGTTTTAAGGATATGTGATCTAATTCAATATAACTGATCAATGTCGTTAGATTAAGCAAATAAAAGACGTAATAAATGACCAAACCAATTATAGGAGTGAGTCCGAGCTCGGTTAAAGGCTTAATAAGGGACCCGCCTTTGGTTCCAAGCTTGCAATTATGACCTTTATGAACAAAAACAAAAACGGCCAATAATCTTTAGAAAGAACAGAAGTATATTGCCTTGGTAAGCATGTTATAATGTGTCTAATGAATAGTTAGTTTCCCTTTTATATAGTAGGAGAATTTTACCCTAAGTACAATTGTAAAAAGGAGTAAAAAATCTTTCTTTTCGCTAATCACTGATCTATCGCTGATACGGATCGAGATTTACGCTGTGACATCCGACTGGGCACGTCTATCACGGCCCTTTGTTAGTCGTGTGAGGTTGTATGGTAATGCTCTCCGAAGTCATGGGACTCAAGCCGGACCTGGAGGACGTGGTCTCAATGCCTCCGAGGGCAGGTGTATTGCTCGAACCCCGATACGAGAGGCTCCTCGTCCTGATTCCGATTCCTTATTATCACGTCCCTGCTCCGTTTGCCTAATCACCAGGAAACCGAGGTGTTCAACAAGCTCGGTTTCACCTGTATACATCTTTGTGGGGCCATGCCATTTGTGTGACTATAAAAGCTTCTTATTAAGAGTAAAGTGAGTAAAATAAAAAGTTTAGAGTTGATTGTTTTCAAATATAGAAATGTGTTATTCATTTTGGAACGGATTAATAAAGAAAGTGTGTCCTTTAAATTGAAACGGAGGAAATATTAATATTTATGATAAACATTAGTGATTGATAATCTGATAAAAATTATAACCTGCTATACTAAGTTAAACTATATGCTGTAAAATATATTTATATTGTAACTTAAATCCAATTTTTAATTTTAAGTATTGCGCCAGGGGTATCTTGTAACGTTACCAGGAAAATTAGTTTACTTTTAGACAACCTTGTGTTGTTGCTACAATAGTTTGTTCCCGCTTTCACAAAAGGAGAACTACTCAAAAAGACTAATTATTTACCATAAAAAATTACTACTACAAGACAATTCCCTCCTAAAGTTGAAAAACTAATCAATCAATGTTAATTTTTCTCCTTTTTAAATCCTTTTTACAGAATCTAACTACTTCAACAGCCATCATCACCCATCAGAAAATAAAAATACAAATGAATAACAAAATAAACGAAAAGTCTAGAGCGAAGAAACGAGCAACAAGAAGTGTCCTAAAAAGAAAATAGTGGAAGATGCTAAAACTTGACTTTTTACATCTAAAAGCGGTAATTCGGTCAACTAAAACGAAATGATTTTGAAGTAAGTGACAGGGCTGTTACGTGGGTAACATGTGGTGCATTTTTCCAATTTTTGTTTTTTTGGTTTCAGCATTATAAGAGGCATTTGACAAGTACTATAGAAAAAAGAAGGCTTTTCTCTATTTACTAATATATGGACATAAAAATATTTAAGTTTAACTTATATACTGATAATGTATAGCAATTTTTTTCTTTACAATCAGATTAGTTAGAAGATAATATTGGTAATCATTCATAACGAAACTTCATATAGGTAATTATTCGTTGTACACAATGTTTCAGTGAGGTACAAATACATTTCTTATCACTTCTTATATTTCCACTTGAACCGGCAACAACGAAATTTGATTAATAAGGAGTAAAAAATTGGACAAGTTACGTGTTAGACTAGATTAAAAAACATTGGTAGGGTAAAAATTTGTTATATCCATACCCATTACATATTATTTTTATCTTATAAATTACTTTGACCAAGTCAAAAAAACATAATGACGTGACTAACATCTACATCCTGTCACTTCAATGTTACACGAGAGAGACTTGAGCCCATTACTCAGTGATTGCTACATCAACCTTTTTACAATTTATAGAAAGAACTGATTTTTATGTTCATATTACGTTGGGTTTGCGAACAAAGTTTCACAGTAATAACTAAAAAAATTGATAGTATACATATAAGATGGAAGTATCTCTTAATGGTGTGTGACCTTTTAAAAAAAAACATACAAGCTTAACAAAAAGAAAATAATATTACACCATATTAAAAGTATTATTGGATCGTTTTAGCCCAACCTCATATTTCTCCTTTTCCCTTCTAAAGTCTAAACGGCCTCCATCTATGTTACAACCAAGAATGCCTTCTGTTAAAATATTCGATAGATTGGTGAATTATGTCAAAAGTAGGTTCTATTACTTTCACAGGAAGTGGGAGCCTGATTATTTAAAAAATAACCCAACACTTTACTGTTCGGTTTCAAAAGTGAGAGTTCCTTGCCTGCGTTCCCATTAACTTTATCCTTTGGTACAAGAACTGCATTACTATTGCCATCACTTATTTGCAAAAGGGACCATACCCTTATGCTTAGGTTTTTCACAACTGGAAGCAGCTTTTGTGAAGCATGTCAAACTAGGGTCCTTATTTGGAGCACACCAAAAGTAATGTCCGGTAAAAACAATGGTTACTCTAATTGACTATTCTAAATTCTATTCATAATAATAATAATAAGCCTAAAAAACAACAACAACAAACCCAATTTGATCCAACATGTGAAATCTGAGAAGGGTAATCTAAAAAAACACTTTCCAATTAATCTAATATTGGAGATTGGGATAAAGGAAATGAAAAGAGCTCATTTTCTACACACAGGACAGTCTTGGTCAATTGTGGCATTAATTTAATTATACATTCAACTATGTGTGTGTGCAAAAAAATTTCCAAGAATAAAGAATTACCATTAATATTGTGGACACAATAGCTGTCAAACGTAAAAGAAATTTGCATGTACATAATTATATCCCATGGACAATAGGTGGAACAATGTCTGAAATTGGTCCCAGATCTTGGTATAACAGGAAACAAATTATATATAGCTTATATATATGGAGTACCGTCATCAATTTTCTATCTCTTCCAGTGAGCTTATATATAATATAGCTACTCCGGAAATAATTTTATGCATGGTCATTAGCTTTTGTGTTTGTTACCCAAAAATCACTTTCTTATTTTTTTGTTATGTATAAATCATTCAACTTTGTGTTCATTACACAAAAATCAATTTTCTTTCTTTTGTTACACAAAAATTATTTTACTTTACTCTAGTTATCACAAAAGTCACATTTTTACTTAAAAGTCTATTATGCCTTCATATTATATAAACATTCATATTTATGTATTACCTTCTATATTATATACTATATAATATAATTTTAACTATATATCTTATTTATAGATAATATTATTATTTTTATAATATATTCGTATATTAATTTTTTCTTAACGTTAATTTTCAAGATATATTAATAGCGTTATAAAACAACTTTTTTCAGCATTTTTTTTAATTTAATTGACCGACCAAAAGTGGTCTGTAATTACCGACCAACTTTGGTCGATATGCCCTTCCGACCTTCAAAATACCGACCACACGTTAATGGTCGCGTTTTGGACGGTTATTGGCCATTACCGAGCAACTTTGATCAATTTTTTTGGACGATTTTTCCCGAATTTCTAGTAATATAATTTCCCAAATAACCAATTGCCCTGGTAAATACCCAAGAAAATATCCCCAGCTAAATTCGCATGTAGTACCTAGGGATTTTCCTTCATAGTAACATCTAATTTTTTCCTCATTTTCTTGTTTGTTTGCCTATGAATTTTCTCACAAAAATGTACTTGCCGATTTATTTCTCAACTAATATATATAAAAGTTACTGATAAATTTTATAACGCTACTAATATATTTTTAAAGTTAACATTAAGAAAAAATTAAATATACGAATATATTATAAAAATAATAAATAAAATAATATTAAGTTATTTTATTTATAAATAAAATACATAGTTAAAAATATATTATATAGTATATAATATAGAAGGTATTACATAAATATGAAGGTTTATATAATATCAAGGGCACAATAGACTTTACAAGTAAAAATGTGATTTTTGTGATAACTAGAGCAAAGTAAAATAATTTTTGTGTAACAAAAGAAAGAAAAGTAACTTTTGTGTAATGGACACAACGTTGAATAATTTTCACGTAACAAAAAAAATGACTTTTGGATAACAAACACAAAAGTTCAATGACCATAAATAAAATTAACTCGCTTCTCTGTTATAGACACTTTACACTCTTGAAATCAATAAAGGATACTACTACATTATTGAAGAGGTTATTGTTTGATTATTTTGGACTGTGAGTTGTATAGTTCTTATAAATTTCGTAACAACAAGAAAAAGTCCGAGTGTCTGCGGAATTGATTACCTATAAAATTTGTAGTGGACTAGTGGATCCCTGGTTTCTATGTTTTGATAATTAGATAAGGTTTATTTTGGAAAACCTACTATGACTTGATTCAAACTCAAGGCATTTCCCATATTGACTTTTGTTTCCACTAAACCCCATAGAAAGAAAAAGTTAAAATTCAAGCTAGTTTAAGTGGGGATTAAACTAATAGTGTAATAACTCTATGACTGCATAGAAGTTGCTAATGTTTTGTCCCATTGATAATCTTTTTCTAGTTGTATGGAAGATGGACATACATTCAATGACACGAAACCAAGCTGTCACTCTGCCAAGACTTAGGGGCAAAATAAATAATTACATTGTAATGTACTATATCTTTTTTGGAGTTTTTCCTTTGGAAGAATGGTGGCAGTGCTTATTTTATTCATTTTTGTCTTGGAATAATTATATGGTGTTATTCGAAGAAGCGGATTTCAAACTTGTCCTTGCCTTTGAATATGTCCAGTGATTTTATTTGAATAAAGGTATGAGCCTCACCTTGCTTATTGTCTCTATTCTGGGGGATATGGCAAAGAAGACATTTATTTAGTATATATAAATATGTAACGGCTAAGATCAATTTTGGTCCGGAAATTATTTATATTTGATAGCATATAATTTATATATATTTTTATATAACATATAAAAATATTTATATATGCAAGTAAAATTTACATATATATATATATCGACTATTATTTTGAGAGCAGCTATACAATGTCATTTTTTCAATATGTACAGAATATGTTCTCACTACATTTGTCAAAGGTTTTTTTTTTATCCCGAACGCAATTTCAACTGATTTGGTAGTGTTAAAACTTGAAATTGGTAAACCTATTCCAATTAACAATGGGCGTATTAGTTGATAATCTTGACCATAAAACATAAATTTGTTTCTTGATCCATCTCACATTGAAATTTATAAGTAACGACATTTAGTCTTAGCTCCCGTTTGGCAATAAAATTTGGGAGCTTTTTTTCAAATTTTATTTTCAAATATCTTGCTTGTTTATAGATTTTAATCAATTGACATTTTTTGAAAACAAGGTCTTCAAATCCCAAAAACAACTGTAGAATAGTTTTTGAAGCTTTTGAATTTTTCTACTCACAGAATTTTAAATTCTTTTTAAGTAAAATGCATGTCCAAATATAATTTTAACTTTCATAAAATATCTTTTATTTCATCTTCAAAAAATTATTTTTAAAAATTCAACCAAATATATATCCAAATACCATACTAGAGTAACGATCACATGTTAGAAAAGATGACAGACGAGTTTGAGCAAGTGTAAACCAATCAAATTATTTAAAGGCATAAAGGAAAATAGGACAAGAATAAGCGAACATGATAGGGAAAAAAGATTAGTTAACTAACTACTAAAATATTAAATATACTTTCCCCGCTAAAATGTGAAAAAATAGTCAGTAGAGAGAGAGAGATGTTGATGATTATTTTTTTACTTTTGACCGGAGAAATGTTGATGACTGACATTGTTAGAAGCATTTTGCAGAGATTGAAGCCTTCTAATCTTCTCTGATTTCCAGTACTTCCTAGTCCTTAGCTATAATTCTCGGGTTCGAGCCCTTGGGAATGAAATCGCTTTTGTTAGGAAACACTTTATCTCGCTCTCAATTTAGGATTTTTCGGTACAAATTTTAGTTGGGTTCCCATTGTAGATATTGAACATCAGGGGGAAAATCAAAAAAAAAAGTTATCTTCGTATAATATATAGTTCACAAGTTTGTATCGTGAAAACAACCAATGACTATTTTTATACAAAATAAAAAGAAAACAAGAGGAGACGAGAGTGAAGTTGAAGTCTCCTACGGCCTTCTTTTAAAGAACGAGACACAACTCTCTCACCTTTTCTTCTTATCATTAATTCCTCCCCACACTTCCCCCCTCCCCCCCCAAAACTCCGAAAAACTTTTTCCCTCTTCATTTAACAATGTGCTTCGTATTCTCTTTCACTTTATACCTATTCCTCACTCTCTAACTAAAACCAAAAGCTAAAACAAAGAGCTTCAAGAACAATAACAATGGAGTTTGACCTTGAAAATCCATTGCCACTTAGCCATGACTCTAATGCAGACATCATTTCTCCTCTTTTCAACATTGAAACTGATCATATGCCTTCTAAAACTTACCATCAAAAACTAGAGCACTCAGATTTTCATAGCTCCATTCGTCAAGCAACCATTTCTATAATCTTTCAAATGTCTCACCCCTTTGATCCATTTCTCTCGTATCTTGCCATTAATTATCTTGACCGCTTCCTCTCCTTCCATTCACTATCGGTATAGTTCCATTTATCTTTAATTAATATAAAAGAGTTATAATATATTGGGAGATAAGATTGGAATCATGTAATATGATTAAGTTTTGATAATGTAGGAAGGGAAGCCATGGATGTTGAGGCTGATTGCTGTTTCTTGTGTCTCTTTAGCATTGAAAATGAGGAAAACAGAGTACTCTGCAACTGATATTCAGGTACTGATTAATTATTTCATCTTTTTGAATGTTAGTTAAAAACCCAAGATCGATATAATTGCTTAATGTTACATTATTTTTTGGTGGTTTACAGCAAGATGGTGGTATGATATTTGATATAGAGACAATAAAGAGAATGGAGTTTTTGATACTTAGCGGACTTAAATGGAGAATGCGCTCAATTACTGCCTTCTCTTTCATTAATTTCTTCATCTCTTTTTTCAAATTCAAAGATTTACCATTACAGCAAGCTCTAAAAGCCAGAGCCACTGAGATTATATTCAGAGCTCAAAATGGTAAGTCAAAGTTATCGCAGAGTATTAATCTGGATATTTTGATGTGTAAAGAATTATCACCTAAAATATTTCTTTTGTTTTTCCACTTAGATATCAAGATTTTGCAGTTCAAGCCATCTTTAATCTCAGCTTCAGCTCTTCTCTGTGCTTCTCACGAGCTTTTTCCTTTACAATTCCCATGCTATAAAGCTGCAATCCTTAACTGTTCACATGTACATAAGGTAATTCATAATCTTGCTCAATTTCGTTTTTCTTCTCTTTATTGGTTTGCAGTTTTTTTTCTTCTTTAGCA
Source organism: Nicotiana tabacum (assembly GCF_000715075.1). Classification (NCBI taxonomy): domain Eukaryota; kingdom Viridiplantae; phylum Streptophyta; class Magnoliopsida; order Solanales; family Solanaceae; genus Nicotiana; species Nicotiana tabacum. The sequence continues at coordinate 140,269,567 of NC_134089.1, forward strand.
AGCTGATTGATTCCATGCATTTTGTTATTTCCGTATTACGTATAAGTCATGGGTTTGAGCCGTGAAGCAGCAATTAATGCTTGTACTAGAGTAGGCCGTATATAGGGGCGAAGCTAGAGTGTAAGGAGCGAATAACCCAGTAGCTTTGATCCGAACCCTATATTTATCTTTAAAAAAATCCATTAAATGTGTATAAGTTATTAATTTAGAACCCAATAACTAAACGATTAGAATCTCGAACTCATAAACTTGAAATCCTGGTTTCGCCTCTGACGATCTATATCACATCCCTTGGGGTATGGTTTAATGCGAATCATGCTTAAATACAAGATATTTTGTGCATCAGGCCACTTTATTTTTTAAGCACATTGATTCCATGCATTTTGTTCTTTCCAAATATTAAAAAAACAACGTTCACGATCCTTTTTCACCTCTAATAAGTAATAAGCTATGGTTGTACTATAATATAGGAGTAATAGTATTGGATGGGTGAGGTAGGGTAACAAGCTATAAATTGATAAATAAAGAACCTTATGATTGTCTAATGTAATTAATGAATGGTAAAAGTAGTTGTTTTTAACATCAGTGAATTGTACGTGAAAAATCCAGCGGCAGAGCTTCATACTTTATGAGTAAAATTAAGGTTATTGCTCTGTAATTTATAGCTACTCCTATGGTGTATTAGATGGCCTAACCAAATATTTAATAATTTATTGTAAGAATAATGAGGTAATGAATTACATCAAATTAATACTCCTAGTCTCCTACCAGATAAATCGATCAGAGTAGCTGTAATATGTCGCACATAGTATAGCAAGACACTGAAGTAGTAATTGTAACTATAACATGCAGGTGCACTTATTTCCAGATTTAACTTTTGTATATATATATATATATATATATATATATATATATATATATATATATATATATATATATATATACTCCTTTCTAAAATTCTTTTACACTGTGAATGCATTTTTACCAATTGTATATAATCATTTACGGGTTATCCATCTATGTTCACTATAGAAATTAAAGTTGCCTCTAATCAGTGTTTTTAGTGAGTTGATATTGATAGCAATTTTTTTTTTAATTTTTATTTACCATTGGTTGTGCACAATAGTTTCAATCTCTAACAACCACGGTGTTATGTTTTTATGGACTAATAGTAAAAAAATACTACCCAAAAAAAATCGAAATTAGCTACAAACTTCATCACTAATATGTTATTAAATCATTCATAGCTAACAGAATTTTTTAATAATCTATCGGAATTCGTCGCTAAATAGTATTAGCGATGGATTTTTCTGTTTAGCTATAGAATTTGTCGTTGCTAATTTTTATTTTTTATTAGTAGATATATTACTAACATAATCAGATCACTTGTAAAGTAAATTACAAACACATCTCTATGCATTGATCGGTAATCAAGTGAAAAAAACATAACATGTTATTACAGGTTAAATTAAGTGTTAAAAATTATTTACGCTGCCAAAGTAGATAGCTTATATAAATTTCCATAGCATGCGTGTACATTTTAATGTGATCAATAATGAAGTGAATCCCTGGTTTGTGTAGGATGATTTGTTAAGTTGCTATAATGTGATGCAAGAAATAGCAAAGGAAGGATACGAATCAGTTCTTGACATAGTGTCAAGCACAAGCACGCCAGTCAACGTACTTGACCTACAGTTGTCGAGCAGTTGGAGTTCAGATAACGAGCCAATTACAAAATCAGAAGATAGCTGTGGCGGTGTACTTAATGCAATGGCCACTAGCAGCAACAGGCAAGAGAACTTGAAACGTCGAAAGATTATTGACAACAGTTCAGCTTTCTCAGATGCTCACAATAACGTTGATATTGATGTTTGATAGATATTAAGCTATCAATCTGCAGAGTTTTTGATGAAAACGAAGCAGTAGTGTGCCCACTACAAGAGTAAAAAAGAAAAATCAGGAAAAGTTTATAATTCATCAGCAGAAGCCAACTACTACTATAAGATAACGTTTATTTGTAGTTGTGGCCCATTGGAGAGTGACACTAGCTTTGCTTTTGCATCAAACAACTAAAACTGAAAAGAAATACTACTCCTATTATTATAGGAGGAAAAAAGCGAAAATGAGAATGAGAAAGAGGAGATTGTGCCATTGTGGGTACGTGGGAATATGATCATTTGGTTACTGTGGTTTGTTTGGTTGGTAGTTCCTTTGTATGGATTTGGAAAAGGCAGAAAGACTTATAAAAAGAAAAAGAAACAAAAAGAAGGGAAGGAGAATAAAATGAGTTTTATTTCCTTTTGTTTTATTGGGAAGTGAAAAAGAAACAAACACAGTGGCTCTTGGTTGCAAATTAGAGAACTGTATGAGGGTAAGAATGAATAATTTATACAAGTGGTTCTCTCTTTTTTATTGGAAATGTCATTCTGTGCGCTTTTTATTCAAAGAAGGGACACTGATTTTTAATTATTTGAAAAAGAAGTCCCAATATTTTCCTAGTGTACGTCTTTTTCCAACAGTCAATCAAGAGAACTAATAGCCCGATTGGTCAAACTTCTAAAATCTGCTTATCTTAAAAAATATTTTTTTCAAATAGTGAGAATCGATTGTTTTGTGTTTGATAATTAATTTAAAAAGTACTTTTGAGCAGTAATTAGTGTTTGGTCAAATTGTTAAAAACTGCTTCTAAGATTATTTTTCTTAAAAGTGTTTCTCAGAAAAGTATTTTTGGAGAAGAGTTATCTTTTTCTGCTTCTCAAAAACTGTTTCTGCTTCTCCTCAAAAACATTTTTTCCGTTCTAAAAACTTGGTCAAACACCTTAATTTTTGGCCAAAAATATTTTTGGTCAAAAAAGCACTTTTGGCCAAAAAAAAAACTTGGCCAAACAGGAAAAAAAAACTTGGTCAAACAGGCTATAACTCAAGGAGTTCACATTTTGCCCTTGGAAACAGTTGGAAAAGAAAAACTATAGCATTTTATTTATTTTATTAAAAGTGAATATCCTGAAACCCCCTAAATTATCATGTTTTGTCGGTTACCTATTTAAACTATCTGGTGTCATACACTTTTCTATTTACTCAGCCTAAACTAAGCTAGCGTTAGGCTATAGATTTTCAAATTTGTTTTAAAAAATCTGATTTGGGTAAAGTTTGGTTTGAAGATAAAAATCTGTTTGGACACAATTTTTCAAAATATATTTTACTTTTTTTAAAGAAAAAATATGAAATGTGACTTATACCCATAAGTTCTAAAGACTATTAAAAATACCCAACAATACCAAACAAACAAACTTGCTAATCCTGTATATGCATAACCTTTATCGATGCTATTCATTATCATTAAAAAGGCAAAATACATAAGTTACCACTCGAACTATGAACCAAATACCCTTTACACAGTTTTTGCATAGGAAAATTACCTTATACATTCAGCCTTTCCAAAGTGTGTCTATAACACACCACTTTTGGGATTAGCCACTTCTTCTTAGAGATTGCATTACACACTCCAATCAATGTGTGACACGTGTTATGTCTAAGGGGAAAAAATTATACTTAAAAAATACACCTCAATTTACATTAAAACAAAACGAAAAAACAATCATCTTCCCTAACCCTCTCTTTGTTTTCTTCCTAACATTCATTTTTAATGGTAATTTCAAATGCATCTTCCTCCCAGCAGCAATAAACACTGAAGAAACTAGGGTGACACTTCGATTAAGAAAGAGAACTAGTTGAAGAATTTTATCACATGTCCTCTTTCTTTTCATCGGAATAATCGAATTGGTCGGAATTGAAGCCGAAAATACTTAACTTTAAGCCGCCGGTGCTTAGGAAGATAATACCAAGCACCAAGAAGATAATACCGGCCTATATTGCCTCCTCCATAGACCAATATAATGTCCTTGACACCTTCCACAAATACCAATCAACCCCAGATTTAACAAAAAAAATGAAGAAGAAGAAGAAGAAGAAATCAAGCTTGAAAATTCGTTCTTCTATGGTGGAAGGTGTGTGAAAGCAAGCAAGAAAGAGAAAAAAAAAATTAAATGGGTCACTTGTGTAACAAAGGGGTATCTGGATAAGATAAGGAGGGAGGGGGAGGGTTGCGGCAGGGACAAAAGGAGAGGGAAGGGTTTAGATACTTTTTTCTTCTTTTTATTTAAAAGAAAAATAAGAAAAAATAAAATTTGGACTAATTATTTAACTTTAACGCGCTCACTTACACGCGCATGTCACTTCATAAAAAAAGTGTGTAAACGCTACATTCTAGAAATGTTGAGTGTGTAAGGTAATTTTCCTCCGCAAAAAGTGTGTAAGTGGGATTTGGTCCATAGTTCGAGTGGTAACTTATGTATTTTGCCTTATAAAAAATCATAGTCCCGAACTTAGATAAGTTTGGCACAAAATTATTATTTTTACAATGAACTACATAATACACTATCCAAAAATCATAACTTGATATTTTAATATTAACTCCTAATAACATAAGCCACTATAATTCATCAAATTGTAATAATATTGTCACACCTCCTTTTTGCGCGCCCGCCCCGAAGGGTAAGATGCGCGAGAGAGTTTTTCTAATTTAAGTGACAATATTCGAAATGAGATTATTTATTTAATTCAGAGTCGCCACTTGGGAAAGGTTTGACTTTTGGTGTCCCAAGTCACCGGTTTATCTTGAATCCCAAATCGAGGAAAATATTCGACTTTCCAAATGAAGTCTGCGAACCAGAAATTCTAAGTAAGGAATTCTGTTGACCCGAGGGAAGGTGTTAGGCACCCTCGAATCCCGTGGTTCTAGCACAGTCGCTTAAATTATTATAATGGCTAGATATCTGATTTAATACATGTTATTACTTATGTGCTTTCATTAAGTTTAAACCGCTTTTATTATTTATCATTTTTATAGAATTACAACGTCGTGAAAATGCGTCTCGAACCACGTCACAGTCAATGCACCCATGGTTGTTAATACATTCCGACTCCGTTGAGATTTGAATTTGGGTCACATAAATGCGCACCCGAGTTTAAGAATGTAATTTAATTAAGTCGCACCTAAAGAGTCTAACGCGTTTATTGTCTTTGGGGAAGGCAGTGAAATTCACTAAACAGTCCATCCCAAATTCTAAGTATTTTATTGTGACCAGTTATTGAGGGCCCCGCAATTTGCATTGTTTTATTTGGTGAGGCTCGTCTCATTTTATGAAAGGATAAACCTACAATGACTACATTTTTCTATTATGTCTCTATAAAATGAAAGAGAAAAGGTCTTAATTTATTCACATGCTTGAGTTGTTATAGTTGGGTTTCGAATATGATTCATAAATTCTGAAAATGATGCAAGCAGGACAGTCCGTTGCCAATGCGGGCCCAGGCCCAATGTGTATGACATAAAACTAGACCTGAGCCGTCTTATTCACATGTTACTACCTAGTTACATTACACTAGACATGTTCTCAGTTTGTCAAATTAAAAAAAAATTAACAATCTAATTTTAATCCTAAACCATTTACATGCTGAAATTAACCAATATTATTTAACTAAATAATATTCCTACAAGTTCGAAATGGCCTATTCGTTTGATTTTTAACTAGACGGAGTTGGTACACCATTCATTTATTTTTAGGCAATATATATAGATAGTTCATCCGTTAAACTATAGTCAGATGTTCCACTATATATATTAAATAGCTACATGATTCTGATTTTTGTAAGCTAAATAATTTATATATACAAATAAAATTCAGAATATAATTAAATAAATTTAGAACTTCAACTCTTCATTTTTTCGTATTCATGCTTCCTGTTTCAGTTTACAATAATCAGTGTGTCAGTTGTGTACCTGATATTGGAAGCAAAAGAAAAGGGAGATCAGCAAAAATTCAGTAGCATACAACAACAGCAACCCCAACAACCAGTAACAACCAACAACGAGAAACTTAGTGACAGATTTTAAAATCAAGACAAAAATCCAGACACAACAACAACAATCAACGGACAGAAGCAAAGAGAATCTTTTCAGATTTTGAAAGACTAATTAGTGTTTAACCCTTAATTTCTGAATCCGTATATCAGAATATTTGGATTGTATATCAGGTGTATACTCTTCTTCTTTTGAATTTCCAGAATGTTTTTCTTTTTATTTTTCTAAAGTCTTAGTATTTTTCGAAATTTCCTCTCTCTTCAAATTTTCTTTTGTATTCTCTCTTTTCTGTCTCCCCCTTAAATCTGATCAAGCCTCTCCCTTTTATCCCCATCTTTCAACATTTTTAAAACATAAAAACCCATTATTTTCCCACTCAACCCCCTTTTAGTCCCACTATCTAATGTTTTATCCCCCACCTTATTAAACAAATACCCCATTATATCTTGTCCCCCATACTTATATTAAACAATTGCATTATTCCCCACCATTATATCTTGTCCCTCCATTATTAATTACTTTAATATTATCTTAATTTTAATGGAAAGAACACTCAAAATAAATAATTATTCAGAATTTAAATTCCAAAAATACCCCTCCGCCCTTACCGAAATTACCCTTTTACCCCTGAACGTACTGCAAATTACCAACCTACCTCCATCAGCTATAACCAATTTACTTAATCAATTTCAACCAAAATATAGCAAATATGACCAATTTCTAACAATGTTCAACAACAAATTCAAACTGAATGATGAACAACAAAGAAACAACTAAAATTATCTTGATTGAACAACATCTTTAACAACAAACAAACCTACTTTCAGATTCAACAACAACAACAACAAACAAGTATATTCAGATCTTTAAATCCAATAATCATTTGAACTTAAAATTAAATCTAACACATTACAACCAACAATTTCTATATTAAAACTAAACAAGATCATGAAACAAACTGAAGAAATAATCATATGATAAACAACAAACAAGAAAATCAAACTTATACTAATTTCGGATTCAAGAACAATCAAACAAAGTATGGACATAAATGAAAAGATTCATCAATAATAACAAGCAAATTTTATTCAAATTCGAATTAAACTTGAACAAAACAAATAAACATATTCAAATCACTAAACTTCAAATAATCAATCGATCTTTTTAATTAACTCCAATAAAATTATAACAAAGATACATGATTCAAAAAATTAAAAACCAAAACATAATTTCTCATTAAATTACTAAATTAACGACGAACTTTAAACAAAATGAACACGAATTTAATCTACAACAAACAACGGATTCAAGTGATTTAAACTAAAATTCTTTTATATTAACATTAAATCCTCTTAAAATTAATAAAAATAAACTGAAAAATAATTTAATTGAATCTTCAACTTAAATCTAACAACAATATAATTAAGCTAACCATTTTTATCTAAAATAAACAAGAAAAAAATGAATGAAATAAACTGAAGAAAAAATAAAAAAAATGATGAATCATAAAGTTAATATCAAACATATTTGATTTCAAATCCGAAAAATATCAAACAAATTACGGACAGAAATGAAACTTAAACCAACTAACCGGATTGGAACGACGATGAACTCGAGCCAAGTCTGCCAATGACCTAATGGATCTCGATTTCAACGAAACCCACCTTCCTTTTAAACTCGACGAACTCAAAACAACAAAAGACGACCTCGACGGATTGAAACTGAGGAACGACGAGCAGCAGCCATGAGAGCTCGAGCTCGAGCTATAATCAAACTGACGACGATGAAGGGCGAAGCAGCAGCAGCAACGAAGTAGTTAGCAACGCTGCTCAACTGTAGCAGCAACACGAAATAGTAGCAGCGGCATGAATTCATGCTGTCGTCCGACATGGAAGCAGTAGTTCGTCGGAGCAGTAGCAGGTGGGTGAAGCAGCAATAGCAACATTTCTCAACTGGTGGCAGCGACGATGCTCGTTTGGACGAAGCCATGATCGAAGTCGGCAACCATGAAAGCTTGAGCTCGAGCTCGTTCATGGCTGCTCGGAGACGAAGAAACGTCGAAGGTGGTCGATGATGCGACAGACTGTGTGTGACTGGCTGGACGGAGCGGCAGCTGTGCGATGATAGTAGGGTCGTTTGGTCGTTTGAATGAAGAACGAAGAAGAAGCAGCAGCCATGAACGGCTGCTGCGTGTGTGCGTTTCCCATTGTGTATGTGTGTGTATGTGTTGACGTGTGTGTGTGTGTGTGTGAGTGTGACGGGGTGAGGGGGTGTGTGTGTGTGGAGATGGTGAAGAGGGTAGCCATTGATGGCTTGCTTGGAGCTTGAGGAAGAAGAAGGAAAGAGAGGGGGGCGGGCTTCAAACAGTGAAAGAAAAGACTGTTAGGTTTTTTTTTTTTGAAATATAGGGAAATAGGGGTGTTGGGTTATGGACTGGGTCGACCCGGTTGGAAATGGACCGGGTCATGGGGAAGGTTGGGTATTTTTTTGGGCTTGTGGCTTGAATTTGAAGAAGAGGCCTAATTCCGATTTTTTTGTATTTTTGCTCTCTTTTCTTCTTTTATTTTTCTAAAACTAAATTCTAAGAATCCTTAAATTATTATTAAGAACTAAATTAAGTTATAAAAGCGCAAATTAACTCCCAATAACAATTAACGCACAATTAAGTAATAATTAAGCATAAAATTGTATATTTGGACGTTAAATGCTAAAAATGCAAAAGATGCCTATTTTTGTAATTTTTAATTTTTGTAAAACAAATTTAATTACTAACAATTGTAGAATTAAATCCTACATGCAAAATGCGACATATTTTGTATTTTTTATTAATTTAACAAATAAACATGCACAGACAAAAATATAAATAATTATCCAAAAATGTCACAAAATTCTCAAAATTGCACACCAAGGAAAATCATTTTATTTTGAATTTTTTGGGAGTAATTTTCATATAGGGCAAAAATCACGTGCTTACAGCTGCCCCTCTTTGCCTGAAGACACGAAGGGTTCTCGTGCAAAGATAAAGTGAGCGATTTTTGCCCATCCGAGTACTCCGTATGAAACATTTTTTGAAAAAGATTTAACCGAACATTTGCTTCAAAGGTTTCCTACATATCCCTGGCTAAAGGGGAATCAGGTTAATGTAGTTTGGGAAATTTTGGTAGCTGGGACTACCATGGGATTGCAATGCTTGCTGTTACTGCTGTTGCTGTTGCTACTACCGCTTTACTGACCTCCTTATTACAACCAAAGGAAATTGAAACTGAACTAACTAATTATGCCTGTCAACCGCTAGTTACAAGATTCCTATCTATAATTCTTTTGCAACTTGATCTTGGGTCTTAGCTGATTCTGCTTGTAGACTTCGATCCAAATCTTGATGCTTGCAAGTTGTAGGCGCTTGTTTATTTCTACAGTATTGAATGAAACGGGATTGGCAGAGCTCGGGAATTTGATCCAATTTTTGAGCGACCTGCCCTTTGTTTGTTCCAATATGTGGGAACATCTTCTTCTTTTTTTCTTTTATTCTTCTCTTCTTTTCTTTATTCTGGATTGAGACTCATCCCGTAGGTCGTCTCGATCCATGCACCTCAGGGTCAGACCTGCTGAGACAACAAAACAAACGAACGAAATTTTCTGCCCCAGTTTCACTAGGAAAATTTCGTGAGTTAATTGTCATGAAAATTTATAGCACTGATGAGGGAATTGGAAAAAACCCTAGTCTACAAAGCGCAACTCAGGGATTGGAGCCCTAATGTCGCAAAAGGTAAAAATGCACAACTCAGGGATTGGAGCCCTAATGTCGGCTAAAGGAAGGTTTCTCAACTCAGTGATTGGAGCCCTAATGTTGGCTAACAGAAAAAATGCTCAGTTCATGGATTGGAGCCCTAATGCTGGCTAATAGAAAAAACGCTCAGTTCAGGGATTGGAGCCCTAATGCTGGCTAAATAAAAAACGCTCAGTTCAGGGATTGGAGCCCTAATGCTGGCTAAATAGAAACTTGCTCAACTTAGGGATCAGAGCCCTAAATTGGGAGGATTGCCAGGTTATGCTGGAAAGGGTCCACGAGTTATGCCAAGAAGATTCATCGGGTTATGCCGGGAAGATTCATCGGGTTATGCCGGAAAAAATCCACGAGTTATGCCGGGAAGATTCATCGGGTTATGCCGGAAAAAGTCCACGGGTTATGCCGGGAAGATTCATCGGGTTATGCCGGGGAAGTCATAGGGTTATGCCGGGAAAGGTAAAGAGTTATCGGGTTATGCCAGAAAGGGAAAGAGGTCCCTGGGTTATGCCAGGGAGGTCCACGGGTTATGCCGGGGAAGTCATCGGGTTATGTCGGAAAAGGAAAAGAGTCCTCGGGTTATGCCGGGGAAGTCATCGGGTTATGCCAGAAAAGGGAAAGAGGTCCCTAGGTTATGCCAGGGAGGTCCACGGGTTATGCCGGGAAAGGGAAAGAGTCCTCGGGTTATGCTGGGAAAGTCATCGGGTTATGCCGGAAAAGGGAGAGAGATCCCTGGGTTATGCTAGAGAGGTCCACGGGTTATGCCGGGAAAGGGAATGAGTCCTCGGGTTATGCCGGGGAAGTCATCGGGTTATGCCGGAAAAGGAAAAGAGGTTCCTGGGTTATGCCAGGGAGGTCCATCGGGTTATGCCGGGAAGTCATCGGGTTATGCCGGGGAAGTCATCGGGTTATGCCGGAAAAGGAAAAGAGTCCTCGGGTTATGCCGGGGAAGTCATCGGGTTATGCCGGAAAAGGGAGAGAGTCCTCGGGTTATGTCGGGGAAATCATCGGGTTATGCCGGAAAAGGGAGAGAGTCCTCGGGTTATGCCGGGGAAATCATCGGGTTATGCCGGAAAAGGAAAAGAGGTTCCTGGGTTATGCCGGGGAAGTCATCGGGTTATGCCGGGGATGTCATCGGGTTATGCCGGAAAAGGAAAAGAGGTCCCTGGGTTATGCCAGGGAGGTCCACGGGTTATGCCGGGGAAGTCATCGGGTTATGCCGGGAAAAGGAAAGAGTCCCCGGGTTATGCCGGGGAAGTCATCGGGTTATGCCGGAAAAGGGAGAGAGTCCTCGGGTTATGCCGGGGAAATCATCGGGTTATGCCGGGGAAGTCATCGGGTTATGCCGTAAAAGGAAAAGAGTCCTCGGGTTATGCCGGGGAAGTCATCAGGTTATGCCGGAAAAGGGAAAGAGGTCCCTAGGTTATACTAGGGAGGTCCACAGGTTATGTCGGGAAAGGGAAAGAGTCCCCGGGTTATGCCGGGGAAGTCATCAGGTTATGCCGGAAAAGGGAGAGAGTCCTCGGGTTATGCCGTGGAAATCATCGAGTTAGAAAAAATGCAGGAAAGAATCGGGAGGAGACTTCCCTTTTGGGTTGATTATTGCAGCATAGCTATTTCTAACCCTTGCGCATTTCCTTTTGGCTGCACCTGCCTCTCGCAGGGTTGTACCTGCTTCCTGCTTAGTTCGTCTTGTATTGCAACTGCTTCAACTTCAAACAAAGGAGAATTGTTAGTTTGAAATTGTGGTCGGTTTTGTGGCCTTCACTGTTTTTCTTGGTCCCAAGCCTCATTTCTGTTGAGAAAATTCGCCATTGATTGGCTTCCAAGGCGACCTCCTTTCAAACTGATAAGACTCAATATTTCAGGATTTCACGATGATTTGCGTGTGTAAGGCTCTGTTTCTTCCATCTCAAACTATGCTTGGGGATTTTGAGGTAACCAGACGTCACGATCAGTCGGGATTGGACCGACGCACCACTGAGGCCGGGTAAGTTCTCCACCTCTTGCCAGACAGAGCCCTGTGAAACCGGTCCTGCCACCTTTTCTTTCTAGCATGTTTTGGGGCTTAGGGTTAAAACGAAAAAGAATCCAAAGAAAGGTAAACAAAGAGCGAGGAAATGAATTTAAAAGAGAAGCGTCCTTTTCGGGGAAAAGAAAGACTTATCTGAAGTGCATGCTGGCTATAAATTGACATGACCTGCTTTTTGGACTGGATGCCCGATTCTCACGAACCTACATTTTCTCACGAACCAAACGGATCTATGTTTCAAAACCAGGGAAGCTTGCCAGAACCTTCTGTGGTGAAATCCTCGTTTCGGCCGACAGCGCCCTTTGCGAGTTTTCGCTAGCCGACCTTTCTCATTTCTCTTCTTACCGTCGCCTTATAGTGCTAGTCATGAGTTTTCACTAACAAGACTCTCTCATTTTGATTTCTCTACTCGCCATCGCCTTATGGTGCCTGTAGGTTTTCACCAATAAGACTCTCTCATTTATTTCTCTCATCCTGACTGCGTCGGATCCGAGCAACTGCGTCCTTTGATTTTGAAGAAACTATTGCCGATTGATCGGAAGGACTTGCAACAGGTTTGGGGTCAAAAGAACTTGGATCGAATTACAACTTTGGAACCGTCCAAGCGGGATTATCGCCGAATTATTATAATGTCTGCCCCAGTTTAAATTTTGGGGAAAAACTGGATTTTTGTTTTGGTGTGACTGAACCCCATAGAGAGGCTGCCTACGTATCCTTTCGGAATCAAGTCAAACGTAGTTCAGGCTACTTTCATTTTTATTTTTAATTTTTTTTTACTAGAACTTCCGGGTTCCAAAGAGGGTAATGAAAGAAAGGTAAATGGCTCAAAGGGTTAGCAAAAGATTTGAGTGTTTGGGTAGAGGGAATGAAAGCCTTCGTCCTCTCAATTGTGCAAAAACAATCAGAGCAAGTTCAGACATAGTATCTTTTTACTGCATCCGCATTCACGGCTGTGTCGGGATCTTTTCCTTCAATATCACCTAGATATAATGCTCCCCTGGGCAATATCTTCCTGATGATGTATGGACCTTTCCAATTAGGAGCAAATTTTCCTTTCGCTTCCTGGTGATGTGGAAGAATGCGCCTTAACACCAGTTGACCTACTTCAAAATTCCTGGGTCGCACTTTCTTGTTGTAAGCACGGGCCATTCTTTGTTGGTACACCTGACCGTGACAGACCGCAGCCATTCGCTTTTCATCGATCAGCGTTAACTGTTCCAAACGGGTTTTGACCCACTCACTGTTTTCAATTTCAGCTTCAACAATGATCCGGAGAGAAGGGATTTCTACCTCTGCCGGTATTACAGCCTCGGTCCCGTAAACCAACAAGTATGAGGTTGCCCCGACTGATATGCGTATTGTAGTGCGATATCCCAGCAGGGCGAAAGGTAACTGCTCATGCCATTGTCTGGAACTCTGGGTTGTCTTCCTCAAAATCTTCTTGATGTTTTTGTTCGCCGCTTCAACAGCGCCGTTGGCCTTGGGCCGATAAGGAGTGGAATTCCTATGCGTTATTTTGTACTGTTCGCACACATCCTCCATCAAATGACTATTCAGGTTTGCTGCATTATCTGTGATTATAGTTGCAGGAATACCGAAACGACAGATAAGATTTGAATGTATGAAATCCACCACGGCTTTCTTAGTGACTGATTTGAGAGTGACAGCCTCGACCCATTTTGTGAAGTAGTCGATAGCGACCAATATGAATCTGTGCCCATTTGAAGCTTTGGGCTCAATCGGACCAATGACATGATTTTCTTTGCCAGAACATACCCGTTCATATGAGGTCCACACACTCCTGCATGTACTTCATGCATGATTCTGCCTACTTCTTCGGCGTCAACACATCTTAATAAGTTGAGGTCAGGGGTTCTTTTATACAATATCTCACCGCTCAAAAAGAATCCACTTGCCTGCCGCCTAATAGTTCTCTTATAATCTCCAGTAGCATGTTCGGGGTATTCTTGTGTTTTCAAGAACCTCTTAACATCCTGGTACCATGGCTGGATACTTGGTCCTGCCTCGATGGCATTGCAGTAACCATGCCTTTCCCTGATTTGGATTTCCAAGGGATCGATGTGGGCGTTGCCTGGATAAGGCAATATTGAAGCTAAAGTGGCAAGTGCATCGGCTAATTCATTGTGACATCGCCGGATATACCTGAACTCTACTGATCTGAACTGCTTGCTGAGATCCTCTACGTGCTGCCGGTAAGGAATAAGCTTGACATCTCGAGTTTCCCATTCACCCTGGGCTTGCCGGATAATCAAATCAGAATCCCCCATAATCAACAAATCCCCAACATCTTGATCGATTGCCATATTCATGCCCATGATGCAGGCTTCATATTCAGCTGTATTGTTCGTGCAAAAGAAATGAAGCCTAGCTGTAGCCGGATAATGTTGACCAGCAGGTGAGATCAAGATTGCCCCTATTCCTACACCTTTGGCGTTTACGGCCCCATCAAAGAACATCTTCCAAACGTGAGTGTTTTCCGAGACCACTTCTATGGTATTTATTTCTTCATCTGGAAAATAAGTATCCAATGGCTGGTATTCCTCATCAATCGGATTTTCGGCCAAATGATCTGCTAATGCCTGGGCTTTCATTGCCGTGCGGGTGACATAGACTATGTCAAATTCAGTAAGCAAGATTTGCCACTTGGCCAGTCTTCCAGTAGGCATTGGTTTCTGAAATATATACTTCAAAGGATCCAGCCTGCTTATGAGGTAAGTAGTGTGAGCTTGGAGATAATGTCTTAATTTTTGACCAACCCACGTCAAAGCACAGAACGTTCTTTCCAGCAAAGTGTACTTGGCCTCGTAGCTAGTGAATTTCTTGCTCAAGTAGTAGATCGCCTGCTCCTTCTTTCCGATTATGTCATGTTGCCCGAGGACGCAACCGAAAGAATTTTCCAAGACTGTCAGATACAAGAACAGGGGTCTCTCTGGCTCTGGCGGGACCAAAACTGGGGGATTTAAAAGATATTCTTTGATCTTGTCAAAAGCTTCTTGAAACTCAGGCGTCCATTTGATCGCCGCATCCTTCCTTAATAGCTTAAATATGGGCTCACACGTGCTAGTCAGCTGGGCAATGAATCGACTGATATAGTTTAACCTGCCCAGCAAACTCATCACGTCTTTCTTCGTTCTTGGGGGAGGTAGATCTCTGCTAGATTTTATATTTGTTGGATCTAACTCTATACCTCTCCTGCTTACTATGAAACCCAAAAGCTTGCCTGATGGGACTCCGAAGGCGCATTTGGCCGGGTTCAGCTTCAAGTCGTACTTTCTCAGTCTCTCGAAGAATTTCCTCAAGTCTTGGATATGATTGTCCCAAGTCCTGGACTTGATTATCACGTCGTCCACATACACCTCTATTTCTTGATGCATCATGTCATGAAAAATGGCAGTCATGGCTCTCATGTAAGTTGCCCCAGCATTCTTCAGACCGAATGGCATAACCCGGTAACAGTAAGTGCCCCATGGTGTAGTAAAGGCAGTCTTCTCGGTGGCTTCTTCATCCATCAACACCTGATGATATCCAGCGTAACAATCTACGAAAGACTGGATCTCATGTTTGGCGCAATTATCAACAAGGATGTGGATGTTGGGCAATGGAAAATTGTCTTTGGGACTTGCTCTGTTCAAATCTCGATAATCCACACATACCCGAGTCTTCCCATCTTTTTTCGGCACTGGAACTACATTCGCCAACCACGTGGTGTACTGGACTACCCGAATTACTCCCGTTTTCAGCTGCTTGGTGATTTCTTCTTTAATCTTGTCACTGACATCAGTTTTGAACTTTCTTTGCTTTTGTTGAACTGGAGGACAATCAGGGTGAATTGGCAATTTATGCACCACTAGATCAACGCTTAATCCTGGCATGTCATCGTATGACCAAGCAAACACATCTTTAAATTCAAAAAGGAGTTGAACTATCGCGTCTCGCGTTCTCTCGTCCGTGTGAATGCTTATTTTGGTCTCTCGGATTTCCTCAGGAGTTCCCAAATTAACCGGTTCGGTGTCATTCAGATTCGGCTTAGGTTTGTTCTCAAAGTGTTCCAATTCTTGATTTATTTCCTTAAAAGCCCTTTCTTCATCGTATTCCATTTATTGGTTCATTATTTCGCAGCTAGACTGCATGTTTGGATCCGGGCATGAAATCCGCAAGCATGTCATGTTATTTAAAACCGCATTATTAGAACTGAAAGAAATAAAACAAAAAAAAATAAAAAAATCAGAGAGAATAAATAAGATGAAAGATGAAATATTAATTTCATTTCATTGAATTTTGAAGATAATAGGGTTTACATCAGAATTTAAGGACAAGAAACTAAAAGGAAATCATTTGAGTTACACCCCAAAATAACTCGTGATGCAGAAAAGGTGGCAAGACTGGTCTACCAGGATTCCCGCTTGATCGGAAACGGAGTAGCCTTCCAGTTTTGCAATTTGGCACCAGGCCCCATGTAAAGCACCTCAGCAGTGCTCGAGCCTTCTCTCGGCTGAACCATATGGGTTTCATACAGCATTTGCCTCATAACCCCACAGATTTCTTCAATTTCCTCGGTCGTGAAGGTCTCATCTTCTCTTTCTTCAATGTACTTGGGTCTGACGAATGTTCTGTAAAGATGCGGAATTGGCTGAGATAAAACCCAACCATTGCTCTTCCGTTGGTTTGCCCACATTATGTCAGCTTCTTTGGCGTAAAAACCAACACCGAAGAACTTTTCGGCGGCAGGTAAGGTGATAGGTTCGGTGATACCTTGCAATGATGCCCCAAGTCCCTTCTCCGGTTTATAACCATGCATGATCATTTCCTTGGCAGCCATAACTGACGCTTTTGAGAGAAAAGGTTGAGGGTAAGGGCTTCCTTCTTCGCATTGGTCTGCGACCACAACCTCGAAAACTTGATAGACTATGTGTTCATTACCCTCCTTAGCTTCGAGGCATGGAACCGACGGGTCTCGATAAATTGAATGCTCATCCTCTCCGTGGACTATAATCTCTTGATTTTCATATACAAATTTTACCATCTGGTGGAGAGTAGAAGGTATGGCTTCCGTCGCATGAATCCAAGGCCTTCCTAGAAGGAAATTGTAAGAAGTATCCATATCTAGGACCTGAAAGGTCACCTCAAAATCCACAGGTCCAATAGTCAAAATCAAATTGATCTCGCCTAGGGTGTCCCTTTTGATGCCGTCAAAGGCACAAACACATACGCTGTTGGGCCTGATTCTCCCTGTCTCGATCTCCATTCTTTGCAGAGTCGAAAGGGGACAGATATCTACTCCGGACCCGCCATCCAGCATGACCCTCTTCACATAGTACCCTTCACATTTAACTGTTAGGTGGAGGGCCTTGTTGTGAGCGGCCCCTTCCGGGGGCAGATCATTTTTGCTGAAGGAAATCTGATTGATCATGAAGAATCTTTCTGCCATCCTCTCTAGCTGTTCCACGGTAGTTTCAATTGGGACGTAACCTTCGTTGAGGGTCTTGATCAACACTTTCTGATGCTCAGTAGAATTCATTAATAGAGACAACAACGAGACCTGAGCGGGAGACTTTAGGAGTTGGTCAATTATCTCGTAGTCCGCAGTTTTCATTTTCCTGAAAAACTCTTCCGCTTCCTCGGCACTAACTGGTTTCTTGAGTGGGAAACGCCTCTTTGTAGAATCATTCAACTCCTCCAGGTTGAGGTATTTCTCAGTTGGGTTAGTTTCATTTACTTCTCCCAGGATTTCTTTTCCTTTGTAGGTTACTACCGCCTTGTTATAATTCCACGGGACGGTAGTAGGATCTGTCATGGGCCTCTGCGGCGCGCGTCCAATAATCACGGGCTCATTCAGCCTTGGTGAAATTATTGGCCCCCGTTCCGCATAGGTCCCTTTGGGCACATACATTTTAGATCCTTTGTTCAACTCAAACCTTCTTGGAGGGCTCAATGTCACTTGTCCTTTCTTCGAACCTCGGGGGACATAAAGGACGACATCTTTTGAGGGTACTACCTCTGTTTTGGTTTCCACTGCTTTTTCTATGCTTTGAGGGGGGGTTTTACTCTTCTTGTCCCCCTTTTCTTACTTTGCATACGTCTTGGGCTTTTTCTCAATGTCGGCGATTGCAATGATGGCTTTCAAGACAGGATCAAACTCTTTATCTTCGCAGATCATCCCAATAATCGGTCCATTGTTGTGAGCCGGTAATAGATTTTTGGTCACATTAGGAATGTCTTCGTCCTTTAACACTATCCGCTTTTGTTCTATGAGGATTTCAACAACCCTTTTCAAAGTCCAACAACTCTCAGTGTCATACCCTTCCACTCCAGAATGATAGGCACATCGGGCACCAGGTTGGTAAGAGGGTGACTCTGGGTTTTGCCTATTTGGGGGTACGGGTTGTAACAAACCCATTTGGACCAATTTAGGGAAAATGTTGGAATATGACTCACCAATAGGTGTGAAGTTCGTTTTCCTGGGCGGCTCTCGAGTGCGGGCGTTGTAGGGGAGATTATTTTGTGGAGGTCGGGAATTATACTGAGCTTGGTGGGGAGGTTGATTTCTTGGAAATTGAGCTCGCTTTTGGTGAAATTGTTGTTGTGGCCTAATATATGGTTGTGCATTCATTACTGTGTAGGGATGAAGGTTCATAGCATAGACCGCATCTTGATGGGGGTAGTAGTGTTGCGGGGCTTTTTCAGAGAAATGAAATCTGGATGGATGGGGTTTTCTTACACTCGAAGTTGCCATTGTTGCTTCTTCCTTCTTCTTTCGGTTTGCTCCTCCTCCAGACCCGCCTTGGATTGCTTGGGAGGTGGCCCTTATAGCAGACTGACTCAAGATTCGCCCTGTTTTTAACCCATTCTCCACCATTTCACCGATTTTGATGGCTTCAGCAAATGGCTTTCCCAATGCAGACATCATGTTTTGACAATATGCCTCTTGGGCTTGAAGGAAAACACTGACCATTTCTGTTTCATCCATCGGAGGTTTGACTCTGGCCGCTTGTTCGCGCCATTTGACAGCATATTCTCGGAAGCTCTCCGAAGGCTTCTTCTTTAGATTCGACAATGAATTCCTGTCGGGGGCAATGTTGATGTTATATTGAAACTGCCTGACAAAATCCCTAGCCAAGTCGTCCCAAATGTGCCAACGAGATACTTCCTGATCCGTATACCATTCAGAAGCAATGCCGATCAAAGTTTCTCCAAAGTAAGCCATAAGAAGTTCTTCTTTTCCGCTCGCTCCCCGTAACTGGTTGCAGTACCTTTTGAGGTGGGCTATGGGGTCCCCATGCCCGTCATATTTCTCAAACTTTGGGGTTTTGAAACCCAAGGGCAGATGTACGTGCGAGAACATGCACAGGTCAGCGTAAGATACGCTCTTTTGCTCGCTCAGACCCTGTATATTTTTGAGAGTTTGCTCCATGCTTCTCATTTTTCTGGTCATTTCCTCTTGTTCAGGTGTTTTTTCGGATTTCTCCTGCCATGCGATAAACTCGTACTGAGACGGCTGAGGGTAAGCGTTGGTGGTGAACTGGCTAGGTTCCAATGGAAGAGGGGGCGCTTGAAATGTGAAGGATGATGAATCGAAGTTAGGCCTGGGTAAAACAGGTTGTGCCGTGGCTGAACAAGGCGGAGCAGTGAATATGTTTGAAGCCGCACCGGAAGCTAACACCTGGGGGCGAGACTCAGAAGGTGTTCCAGTAAAGTAGGCTGATATGGTAGGAAATCCCAGTGGGGTATTTGGATAACTTATGGGGATGTTGGAGGTCCCACTTGCCCTATGAAAAAGCTCAGGGAATCCAGGGATCACACTTGGTGGCTCTTTTCCATTGGCCCAGGCGTCCCACATTTCCATCATGCGGAGACGTAGAATTCTATTTTTCTCGACCGTTGCTGACTCAGAAGTTGGGATGGCTGAGATTGAACTTTCTTCCGAAATAGGAATCGTTGGCAGAGGAACTTCTGAAGACATTTCGACACTTCCTTTCGACCTTGTGAAGTATGTATGAACACTTCCTCTTGATTTAGCGACGGGTGGCTGAACGCTTCCTTTTGATCTCGTGAAGTATGAATGTGAGTCCAGATTACCACAAAACCAAACCACTTTTCTAGGAACCTGAACTTATCAGCAAACAAATGGTTAGTTTGAAACAAATAACAGACAGGTAATCTCACATTGGGGTGTGATGCACCTATACAGTTAGGTAAGTTTCTACATGCTTGCAACAAAGACATGCGTCATTCCGGCTTCTCTTTAGGCTTTTCTTTTATTTATTACCATTTTTCTTTCTTGTTTTTTTTTATTATTTGCAGTTAAAAATGTGACCGGATCCGATGAGGATTGCCTACGTATCACGATGCCGCGTGAATCAGATCATTACGTAGTTCAAAAACAAATGAGTGTAAAAGAAACACACATTTTATCACTGGACAATCTTTTACAAACTAACATTCTTGAAAAAGGAAAATAACAAGCCTTGAAAAAGGTACAGACTCAATAGACTAATACACCTCGATGCACAAGACGGACAGACTCGACCTATGAATACATTAAGGTTTCGCGAATTGGCGCCCGCGGGGGATCGTTCGGCCTTGCCGCGGTCTTAGGTGTGAGGTCCCTTTCAAGTTGTTCCAGCTCATGCTTGGTTTGCTTGACATAAACCATCACTGCCGAGAGAACGGTAATGGTGGTCATGTTTTCACACCGTAGACATCTTCTGATGATGGCATGGGCAATAGTCCTGATCTTATCCCTGGTTTGTCTCTTTTCTTTGATTAAGTGCTCTATTTGATCATTACGGGCTATCATAACCCGAGAATCCTGGAAGCATTGATTTTGCCACTGCTGAATTTCTACTTCCATCTGGGCTAAAAGCTTGCGGCAATGTCTATTTTCAACTCCTAGGGTTCGGGTTTGCTCAAACGCTCTGTCCACCTTTTCCTTCAAATTGGCAATGGTTCGCTCGTGATCCCTTTCCAACTGCTGTAGGTGTCGGTTACGTTTTTCTGTCCTTCTTGCCCAGTGTGCCTCGAGCCCCGCTATGGTATTTTCTGACTCACTCCGGCACTCCCCAATTTCCGTCCTTAAAGCTTTTATCAATCGTTCATCCGACCGGCTCCTTTGTTGGTTATCAGCATCTATCCTCATCTGTTTGATCCGGGCCCTGAGCATCTCGTTTTCCTGAGCCAACCTGTTCTTTTCTCCCAGATCGGTAACAACTTGCACGTTGTGCTCATATTTCAGACCTTCCACTTGTTGCTTCAACTTGATGATTTCGGTACGATAGCCTCTTTCTTTTGCCAACCAATCCCACTGCCTTTGTGATGACTCGGCGAAATTCAGGATGCGGGGTCTTTTAGCCGGCCTTTAGTGTTCGAGTTCTCTTCTGCACCATGCAAGGTAACCTGGCGCCATTTCACTTTTGGCCCGATCCTGCACACAAGTATCTGCTTTCAAATATTGATATTCATTCCAGATCTGGCGGATTTTTGCTTCAGGAAATTGTCCGTCAGGGCTTATCTCAATTGTTTGAGCACTAAGATCTTCCTCGTGTGGTACTATCTGGTATCTTCCGAGTTGTCTCAAGACTCGGCAGGGCGCGTAAGGTTGAATGCTCTTAAGTCCCATCAGTAGGAAATGAGTTCTAGTTGCTGGCATATACATGACCTCATCAACATGCAACTATCCCAGTGTCCATTGTATTTGGCTAGCAGTAAGAGCTTGAAAGAATGAAGTCCATGCCATAACTCCTTTGGGTAGACTGATCTCTTTGGTTCTCGTGTAAAACTCTTCTATGCAAGTCTTCTCCGAGGAACCATGGCTCAAAAGTTCGGAACGATGGCAGAGATGTTCAGTCATCCATATTTGTAGCAGCAAGTTACAACCTTCGAAGAAATTCCCCCCGGCTTTGCAGGCTGTGAGAGCTCGAAAGATATCGGATACCACCATAGGCGCGAGAGTACTGTCATTTTGAGTGAGTAAAGTACTGACGACCCCGAATATTTTCAGATCAATATTCCCATCTTTCCTCGGAAATACCAGAAGGCCCAAAAATATTATCATGAAAGCCACCCGTCTGTGTTTATCCCACTTCTGACGACTACCTTTGCTGCATAGCTTGTTAATCGGATTGTTGAATCCTCATACATGACCATACCTGTCGTATATGAAGCATGGATTACAAAAACCGGCGGCCAAATCTGGGTTGTGGACCGTCCTAGGTATTTTTAGTGAGTCTAGAAATCGATGCACCGTGACAGCTCTTGGGGCAACCAGGTATCTTTGCCTTAATGGAAGTTCAGCATTTCCGATGTACCCATCCATTTCCTCCAG
Organism: Nicotiana tabacum; assembly: GCF_000715075.1. Taxonomy (NCBI): domain Eukaryota; kingdom Viridiplantae; phylum Streptophyta; class Magnoliopsida; order Solanales; family Solanaceae; genus Nicotiana; species Nicotiana tabacum. Next base: position 140,291,648 of record NC_134089.1, read on the forward strand.
AGTTGGGGTGAGTTCAAAATCGGAGAAGTGGAAAACATTGTGCGCTGGGTCCCAGTAAGTGACCAAAGCTCTTATGATATCTCCCCGAGGCTGGATTTCTAGTAAACCCATGAGACCTTTCAGATATTTCTTGACCTCATCTTATCCTTCAGCACCTAGATCATTCCACCATAGCCGTAACTTGACAGGGATTTTAGTCATTATCGAAAAGTGCTCATTTTGCATTGTGCTCATCCTACACATTTATTAAGGTGACTTTAAGCAAAAATGACTTGACTCAAAAATATTTTGACTATATTCTTTCTAAAAAGAAGATCAGATTTTCGAACACGGCCTTTCACTACTTCGGGGATGAAGATCTTAAGGCTGTGAGGGTCAACGGATCAAAAACTCTAAAAGACGACCGAAAGTGGCCGTTTTATGCAAAAATAACCTTCCGCCGTCCCTTACGGGAACATTTGGCTATTTTTGACAAAACAATCACTTGATTTATTTATGACTCTTTAGTAGTAATGAGAACAACATGGGGAACATGGCCTCACAGAGCCTCAGGGACGAGGATTCTGAGGCCGTTGGGCAATTTGGTCAAAAAAAATAAAAATGACCAATAATGGCTATTTGTGCAAAGTCAGCCTTCCGGCGTCCCTTTGGGGAACATTCGGCTATCCTTGACGAAACGGCATCACCCGACTCATTCATGACGAAATTAAAATTCTAACATTTTGGCTATTTTGAAAAGAGGAGGTTGGACCCGATGAGGGTTGCCTACGTATCTTGCACCCTGCGAAAATCAAACCGGCGTAGTTCGGACCGATCAGGCGTAGAGTAAAAATAAACTAAACCCCTTCTGACTACAATCTTTTAAAGGAAAGGAGAAAGAGTATTTTTCTGGATTTTTTATATATATATATATATTTAATTTTTTTTTGTTTTATTTTTTTAAGGAAATATTTATGAATTTTAAACTTCTTTTCACCTTTTTTTTTTTGCAATTTCGAAAATCTTTTAAAGAGATACTACAAATGGAACAATATATATATTTTTTTTTGAGTTTTGAATTTTTTCCCCTTTTTTACTTTTAAATAAATACCTGTTTTTGGATTTTGAAAGTGATTAAAAGGAAATTTTTTTATATGTTTTTTTTATATATAAATCAAACTAAAAGACAAATTTTGTTTTCATTTTGTTTTCTTTTTTTTTTTTAGAAAATTCCGGTGAGGTTTTGACACTACTTGGACATTGGTTTTATCTTTTCCAAAATAAGTAATTATCTCCCTACGCTGCTATTTTTTTCTTTCCCTTTTTTGAATTTTTTTTTAGAAACCGGTCAGCACGCAGATCTGAAGCAAATAAATGCGCCAACAAACGGGATGCAGCAGGATGGTCTTTTCATTTCAGGTTGCCTGTCCTAGACGGACCCAACCCCTGTGTTGAGTCCCCTACATCAAATGCAACATGATGCAAATAAGCGTTCCTACTAGGGATCCGGCATGAGGTTTCGTTATACTAGGTTTATAACCTGGGTATATGTTCTAGATTGTGTACCCGAGCGGACAACTCAAGTCGATGAGGGGGCTACGTACCGGGGACCCGCGAGATCGTCCGGCTTTGTAACTTGTCCGGTCTTTTTCTTATTTCAGGTATTGACACTAACAGAATGGGGAGTCTCGACCAGCGAGCTTCTCCCCGGAGGTAAGAAGAGAAGGGTTTCGGAACAGTTTATATACAGTTCAGATAATATCAAAGCGGTAAAAGACAACATTTAGCACGTTATGCCAAAACATGTAATAAAGATCAGATAATAAAGCCAAATATAACAATTATTCTAAGCTCGAATTCTTGAACCCTGAACCAGTGGTTCTGGGTTCCTTCCCCAGCGGAGTCGCCAGAGCTGTCACACCTCCTTTTTGCGCGCCCGCTCCAAAGGGTAAGATGCGCGAGAGAGTTTTTCCAATTTAAGTGACAATATTCGAAATGGGATTATTTATTTAATTCAGAGTCGCCACTTGGGAAAGGTTTGACTTTTGGTGTCCCAAGTCACCGGTTTATCTTGAATCCCAAATCGAGGAAAATATTCGACTTTCCAAATGAAGTCTGCGAACCAGAATTTCTAAGTAAGGAATTCTGTTGACCCGAGGGAAGGTGTTAGGTACCCTCGAAGCCCGTGGTTCTAGCACGGTCGCTTAAATTGTTATAATGGCTAGATATCTGATTTAATACATGTTATTACTTATGTGCTTTGATTAAGTTTAAACCTCTTTTATTATTTATCATTTTTATAGAATTACAACGTCGTGAAAATGCGTCTCGAACCACGTCACAGTCAATGCACCCATGGTTGTTAATACATTCCGACTCCGTTGAGATTTGAATTTGGGTCACATAAATGCGCACCCGAGTTTAAGAATGTAATTTAATTAAGTCGCACCTAAAGAGTCTAACGCGTTTATTGTCTTTGGGGAAGGCAGTGAAATTCACTAAACAGTCCATCCCAAATTCTAAGTATTTTATTGTGACCAGTTATTGAGGGCCCCGCAATTTGCATTGTTTTATTTGGTGAGGCTCGTCTCATTTTATGAAAGGATAAACCTACAATGACTACATTTTTCTATTATGTCTCTATAAAATGAAAGAGAAAAGGTCTTAATTTATTTACATGCTTGAGTTGTTATAGTTGGGTTTCGAATATGATTCATAAATTCTGAAAATGATGCAAGCAGGGCAGTCCGTTGCCAATGCGGGCCCAAGCCCAACGTGTATGACATAAAACTAGACCTGGGCCGTCTTATTCACATGTTACTACCTAGTTACATTATACTAGACATGTTCTCAGTTTGTCAAATTAAAAAAAAACTTAGCAATCTAATTTTAATCCTAAACCATTTACATGCTGAAATTAACCAATATTATTTAACTAAACAATATTCCTACAAGTTCGAAATGGCCTATTCGTTTGATTTTTAACTAGACGGAGTTGCTACACCATTCATTTATTTTTAGGCAATATATATAGATAGTTCATCCGTTAAGCTATCGTCAGATGTTCCACTATATATATTAAATAGCTACATGATTCTGATTTTTGTAAGCTAAATAATTTATATATACAAATAAAATTCAGAATATAATTAAATAAATTTAGAACTTCAACTCTTCATTTTTTTGTATTCATGCTTCCTGTTTCAGTTTACAATAATCAGCGTGTCAGTTGTGTACCTGATATTGGAAGCAAAAGAAAAGGGAGATCAGCAAAAATTCAGTAGCATACAACAACAGCAACCCCAGCAACCAGTAACAACCAACAACGAGAAACTTAGTGACAGATTTTAAAATCAAGACAAAAATCCAGACACAACAACAACAATCAACGGACAGAAGCAAAGGGAATCTTTTCAGATTTTGAAAGACTAATTAGTGTTTAACCCTTAATTTCTGAATTCGTATATCAGAATATTTGGATTGTATATCAGGTGTATACTCTTCTTCTTTTGAATTTCCAGAATGTTTTTCTTTTTATTTTTCTAAAGTCTTAGTATTTTTCGGAATTTCCTCTCTCTTCAAATTTTCTTCTGTATTCTCTCTTTTCTGTCTCCCCCTTAAATCTGATCAAGCCTCTCCCTTTTATCCCCATCTTTCAATATTTTTAAAACATAAAAACCCATTATCTTCCCACTCAACCCCCTTTTAATCCCACTATCTAATGTTTTGTCCCCCACCTTATTAAACAAATACCTCATTATATCTTGTCCTCCATGTTTATATTAAACAATTGCATTATTCCCCACCATTATATCTTGTCCCCCCATTATTAATTACTTTAATATTATCTTAATTTTAATGGAAAGAACACTCAAAATAAATAATTATTCAAAATTTAAATTCCAAAAATACCCCTCTGCCCTTACCGAAATTACTCTTTTACCCCTGAACGTACTGCAAATTACCAACCTACCCCCATCAGCTATAACCAATTTACTTAATCAATTTCAACCAAAATATAGCAAATATGACCAATTTCTAACAATGTTCAACAACAAATTCAAACTGAATGATGAACAACAAAGAAACAACTAAAATTATCTTAATTGAACAACATCTTTAACAACAAACAAACCTACTTTCAGATTCAACAACAACAACAACAAAGTATATTCAGATCTTTAAATCCAATAATCATTTGAACTTAAAATTAAATCTAACACATTACACCCAACAATTTCTATATTAAAACTAAACAAGATAATGAAACAAACTGAAGAAATAATCATAAATGATAAACAACAAACAAGAAAATCAAACTTATACTAATTTCGGATTCAAGAACAATCAAACAAAGTATGGACATAAATGAAAAGATTCATCAACAATAACAAGCAAATTTTATTCAAATTCGAATTAAACTTGAACAAAACAAATAAACATATTCAAATCACTAAACTTCAAATAATCAATTGATCTTTTTAATTAACTCCAATAAAATTATAACAAAGATACATGATTCAAAAAATTAAAAACCAAAACATAATTTCTCATTAAATCACTAAATTAACGACGAACTTTAAACAAAATGAACATGAATTTAATCTACAACAAACAACGGATTCAAGTGATTTAAACTAACATTCTTTTATATTAACATTAAATCCTCTTAAAATTAATAAAAACAAACTGAAAAACAATTTAATTGAATCTTCAACTTAAATCTAACAACAATATAATTAAACTAACCATTTTTATCTAAAATAAACAAGAAAAAAATGAATGAAATAAACTGAAGAAAAAATAAAAAAAATGATGAATCATAAAGTTAATATCAAACATATTTGATTTCAAATCCGAAAAATATCAAACAAATTACGGACAGAAACGAAACTTAAACCAACTAACCGGATTGGATCGACGATGAACTCGAGCCAAGTCTGCCAATGACCTAACAGATCTCGATTTCAACGAAACCCACCTTCCTTTTAAACTCGACGAACTCAAAACGACAAAAGACGACCTCGACGGATTGCAACTGAGGAACGACGAGCAGCAGCCATGAGAGCTCGAGCTCGAGCTATAATCAAACTGACGACGATGTAGGGCGAAGCAGCAGCAGCAACGAAGCAGTTAGCAACACTGCTCAACTGTAGCAGCAACACGAAATAGTAGCAGCGGCATGAATTCATGCTGTCGTCCGACATGGAAGCAGTAGTTCGTCGGAGCAGCAGCAGGTGGGTGAAGCGGCAATAGCAACATTGCTCAACTGGTGGCAGCGACGATGCTCGTTTGGACGAAGCCATGATCGAGGTCGGCAACCATGAAAGCTTGAGCTCGAGCTCGTTCATGGCTGCTCGGAGACGAAGAAACGTCGAAGGTGGTCGACGATGCGACGGACTGTGTGTGACTGGCTGGACGGAGTAGCAGCTGTGCGATGACAGTAGGGTCGTTTGGTCGTTTGAATGAAGAACGAAGAAGAAGCAGCAACCATGAACGGCTGCTGCGTGTGTGCGTTTCCCATTGTGTATGTGTGTGTATGTGTTGACGTGTGTGTGTGTGTGTGAGTGTGACGGGGTGAGGGGGTGTGTGTGTGTGGAGATGGTGAAGAGGGTAGCCATTGATGGCTTGCTTGGAGCTTGAGGAAGAAGAAGGAAAGAGTGGGGGGGCGGGCTTCAAACAGTGAAAGAAAAGACTGTTAGGGTTTTTTTTTTTTTGAAAGATAGGGAAATAGGGGTGTTGGGTTATGGACTGGGTCGATCCGGTTTGAAATGGACCGGGTCATGGGGAAGGTTGTGTATTTTTTTGGGCCTGTTGCTTGAATTTGAAAAAGAGGCCTAATTCTGATTTTTTTTGTATTTTTGCTCTCTTTTTTCTTTTATTTTTCTAAAACTAAATTCTAAGAATCCTTAAATTATTATTAAGAACTAAATTAAGTTATAAAAGTGCAAATTAACTCCCAGTAACAATTAACGCACAATTAAGTAATAATTAAGCATAAAATTGTATATTTGAACGTTAAATGCTAAAAATGCAAAAGATGCCTATTTTTGTAATTTTTAATTTTTGTAAAACAAATTTAATTACTAACAATTGTAGAATTAAATCCTACATGCAAAATGCGACATATTTTGTATTTTTTATTAATTTAACAAATAAACATGCACAGACAAAAATACAAATAATTATCCAAAAATGTCACAAAATTCTCAAAATTGCACACCAAGGAAAATTATTTTATTTTGATTTTTTTGGGAGTAATTCTCATATAGGGCAAAAATCACGTGCTTACAAATATTACAAGATCCATCAGTCAAAAAAAAAATAGTAATTAGTTGGTGGATTAATTGGGTCATAATAGGAGATGATTTTTTTTTATAAAATACAAAAGTTTGGGGTAATTTTTAAAATTGTTAAAAAAATAAAGCAATAATATTTTGGGCCAAAAACAGGTGTAGAACTAGTTTTGGGATAAAATACGGATAAAATTAATCTATAAACAAACATATTTTTGCCAAAATTTTTTAGAAAATATTTGGCAAAATATATGGCCAAACGGGGGCTAAATATCAATTTAACCAAGAATTTTAACTAATAATAAAATATAGCTAAATGGGTAAATTTTTTGGGGTTAAGAAATCAAAGAAAGAGGGTGAAAGGGATAAAAATATGGTCATTTGTAAAATAAAAAAAAAAATTATGTTCTCTTTCATCTTCTCCGATAATGACTACATCATGTCTCAATCGTGATATTCACAATTAAATATTGGATTTTTTCCATTAACCTTTACTTTTACTGAAAATTTTAGTTTAGTACGAGATTTGGGATTAAAAAAATTAGGATTTAAGAAAAATTTCCATTAGGGTTAATTAAAAGTTATGGGCTTTTAGTGGACTAAATAGTGTTGAAATAAGAAGACCTAAATAAAGAAGAAGAAAGATAATTTTAGCAGAAACAAGAGAAGAAATTTTTTTCAGATGAAAACCATAAGAATAAAGGAAGAAGAAAGATATAAAATAAAAATAAAGAAGAAGGCTAGAATACAAAGAAAATAGAGGCAAAAAAAATTAAATTTCTTAAAGAGAGTAATAGTAATTAACCATTAGATACGGTCAATTGAGGCCATATTTATGTATAATTTCATCTTCCACGTACTTTTTGGGGAGTTACCGTACATATTTTAAGAAAAAATTGTCGAGGTTTTTTTTAATATATAAGGTGATATAGTTAAGGAAGATTTTGGGGACACCAAATAGTTTAACTATATAACCGACAAAACGTAATAGTTTAGGGGGATTTTAAGTTATTCACTCTTTTATTAATTATTTCTTCCGCGGAAAAAGAACGTAAAACCATGATTTTTTTAAAACAAATTGAAAGGAATTTGTACAGTAAACTACAGAATGGGGCTTTAATTAGCACAAGAGTGCGTGGATCTTTGGGCTCTGAGGAAGAAGTGAAGGTAATGGTCCCAATATATATTAGAGGATTTGGAGATTTCACTATCCCAGAAATATGGCCCGACATTTGATATCTCTGTAGGTAACAGTTGAAAGTCACCACACACTTCCACACAGTTAAATTGGACCACAGCAACGAATTTATAATCGAATGTCTACTGCCGTAATTTATTACCCATCTGTTACATTTTCTTGTTTCCTTTTCCTTATTAATTACACTTATTATTCGAACATGTTTTTTGTTTTCCTGTTTCTTACTTTTATATTTTTTCCCAAGAACTAATATTGTGTTTTAACTTCATATATAAAACGAAGAATGGAGTAGTAAAGTTTCCTGTAATATTACACTAAGGAGTGGTTTGGTAGGGTGGGTAGGCATATACATTTTATTGGAATTAAATCTTTAAAATAATTTGGACTATATTTTAAATTCAAGATATATTAGTTCAAATAAATTTATTGGGCTAATATAATTGGATTAGTTATATAAGTCCAACATATATGGATCAAATAAATAAATCTTAATCCATTGGGCTAGCCCATTTAATTGGACTAAAGTGATGAGCCCACTTCATTAAGCCCAAGATGTTATCTTCCTAGAGGCCCAATTTGGTGCCACGTGTCAAATGACATTGCGCGCCAATTCCAACAGAAGAGCCAATAAGATTGTGTCACGTGTCAAAATAACAAGGCATACTAAGTCAAATTAAAGGGCCAATAAAACCGCACCATGTGTGCAAGTGACATGTTCTGGCCAATCAAATGCGGCCTTGTCACACTTCAATTTGATTTGTAGGAAAGAGTTTGTTCTTATCATAACTCTTCCCTCCGACAACTATAAATAGGCGTCTTCATAACCCAGAAAAACGACCAGAAGTTATAACGAGAAGCAAGAGGGAGCTCGTGGATCAAACGCTGCAGATTTCTCTAAAAGCTACAAGCATTCAGGTGTTCTAAAGATTAAAAGATCAAGACGAAGATTCAAGAACAAGCTCCAAGCCCTTGGATTAAAAATACGTCAAGATCAAGATCAAGCACTTGGATTAAAATAAAATAAAATTTAATCCTCAGCCACTTGCAGGGTTGTGGCCAAAAATCGTTCGCAGAATGTGGTACTCCCTACAAAGCGAACATATGAAGGTTTTGATCCTAACACTTATATGATATTTACAAAAGCTGGATACAGTCCCGATGAGTCGTTAAAGTTAGGGAAGCTCCCATCAGAAGCTGCGACAAAGCAACAACGTGAAGGTTTGGGATACAAGCAACTGTCACCAGTGCGCATCTCCATAAGAAGGGTGAGCAGTAATTATATCACTGTAAAAGATGAATCTGCCGCTTCTAACAAGTCTTCTATCTTTGACCGACTTGGAAAATCTATTGTGAAAACTTCCGTGTTTGAGTGATTTGGTCCATTAAAGAAAGGGAATAAGTTCTAGAGAAATTATCGAAATACAAGAACACTCACCCAAAATTTAGAAGATCTCTAAGCATTTCTAAAGTCTGGTTCCTTCTAGAATGAGACGACAAACAAAAGTCATGGTTTTATGTGATGAGGTACTAAAGGTGAAGCCATACACTGTGGTCTACACTAAAGAATGTGATGAAGACGAAGAAAGTGTGAGTTCTTCATATCATGTTACTACACAAGGCGAGCACGTTGTTTCATCTCTAATGGAGGATGACGAGAAATCAGAGGATGTTTCACCATGTTATCACATATCCTTCAACAACGGGGACCCTCAAGAAGATGAAGATGGGAAAGATGCTCCCTCGGAACTTGAAGAAGGGGTGAAGGCAACGATTTATGCCTAAAAAAAGTTAACCTTGGCATAGATGAAGAACCAAGGTCCACATACCTAAGTGCTTTACTAGCAATCGATGAAGAACGCACCTATATTGAGTTACTCAAGGAGTTCGGGATGTCTTTGCTTGGATCTACAAAGATATGCCTGGATTGGACCCAAAAGTAGCCGTCCATTACCTTATCATCAGGTGTGAGAACGTGATTTTTCACACGAATTACTCCAAAAGAATTCCCAAAATTAGGTTTTTTTTCTTTAATTATGTGTTATTCTAGGAATTACTGTGCGATTTTCCTGATTGTTTGCATATCTTTGTGTGCATATATAATTTTATTAATGCATTAAAAAATACAAAAAAAAAATAGCATCTACACTTAGGATTTGATTTTACATTTTTTTGGTTAATTTAGTAAAATGTTGTTTTACAAAAATGAAAAATTCACAAAAAATAACGCATTTTTGCATTTTAATGTCAAAATTTTGTGATTTTTTTTAATTTGATATTAATTATGTGTAATAATTATTATTTAGAATAAATTAGTATTTTTGATAGGATGATTTGGTTTTATAATTTAATTTAGGATTTTAGTCTTAATTTTTTGAAAAAAAAGGAAGAAAAGAAAAGAAAAAGAATTAAAGAGAAGGAAATCAAAAGTTGGGCCAATTTAATTTAAAATCCTAGGCCCAAATCAAATACCCACCAAAATCAGCCCAAAAACCATGTTTCACCCGGTCCAAACTTTCAGGTCTCTAAGACCAGCGAAACGACGTAGTATAGGGACAGAACTACGTCGTTTCGATTTCAACATATCGCAACCGTCCATTCATCTACATCCAACGACCAGAACTTCGCCCCATCGCCCTTATCCGATCCTGACCCGCCCCTGAACCGGTTTTGCCCCATGAAACCAAAAGACCCCGTTTCCCATTTACGATTTAATCAGAGCCGTTGGATTCCAATCATCCAACGACCCTAATTAAATCAAATGTTTCAATATATCAACCCCCCCATACCCGGCCCTTCCCATCTCATTCCCCCCATCTTTTCAGATACCCGATAAAACGCCACCATGAACCGCCGCCTTCCGCCCACCGAAAATTGCCTCACGGCGGTTCCGGTGGCCCAAATCACCCCATCTTTACACCATAAAATACCCTCACTCCCCACTTCCCTAATCCACAAACCTTGTCCCTCAAATATCCCTGGAATCCATCGAATTTCAGATCAAAGGGATGAACCCTAGCGCCGCCCTAACTTTCTCCGGTGGCGGCGCCACCTCCAATCGACCCCAAACTAACACCCCTTGATCACCACAACTCCCTCTTCCCTAATCCATAACCAGTTTCCTTCGAATGAGGCTCAATCTGCTCGAATCTTAAATTCAATAGCCAAACCTGAACTCAAGACTGATGATCATTTTAGAGTCGAGTTCGTCACAAAATAGTGTTACTCACTTGTTTTGACAAAGAACAAGTGACTAACATTATTTGGTGATGGAATCGGAAAGTCAGGGTACCAAGCTTTTCCAATTTAATCGGTAAGTTCTTTCATGTTTTTGTGTTTGTTTGATTAATTTTATTCCAATGGTCATTTCCCTCTTCTCATTTTCTTTGGTCAATTTCAATTGAAATTCGATCAGTACTCTGGTATAAATTATTTCTGTTCACTATTTGTTTCTTTAGATTGGTTTTGTGGATTTGTTTCGTATAATTGGGATATCAGTAGACTTTGAAATCGTATTTCGTTTAATCACTTAGTCAGAATAATTAGGATTAGTTCAATAGTTTGGTTTAACTTCTTGTTTAATTATGTTGATAAGAACTGGTTAATATAAGTATAATTCAAGTGTTTACCTACTTAAGAAGCTTCTAATAGTGGTAGGGTTGGGATTGCAATAGCTGTTTAAATTAAGAAAGCACTAAGCTAGTGGGTAGTTAAAAATGAAAAGGTGAATTGATAATGGAGGATACACTAAAATGAATGCCTATAAAAAGGCTGAACTTGAGAGGTGTTAGGGGACACAGACAAGAGAGATTCTGAAATACTGGAAATGAAGAAGAACACTTTCTGAAAAATACTAAAAAATATAGAGTGATAGACATTGATAGAGAAGAGAGCCAAGAGATAGAAATAAAAAAAAAATCAGAAACGGTTGCAGAATTTTAGGAAAATACACTGTTTCATTGAGCTCATTTGGTATTTTCTGAAGTTTTCCTCTAGTATGGAAGCAATTTCTGGTTAGCTGATACTAAAAATGGTTTAATTCGAGTCTGGTTTGGGATCTGCTAATTCATTGAAACTGAAATTAGGGTCTGGACTATTGTATCTCATATTTTGGTTTCAAAACTAGTCTGCTGGTTCATTTTCTGGCGTTGAATGCTACTGCTGCTGCTGTTTACTATGATCACCCCTTTATCCTTTTGTAATATCCAGGTACACTATCAAAACTTATCATGGAATTGAGCATTGATTAGCATGTAGGGAGCTTTGGAAGTTCAAGTTGAAATTTGAATAGACTTCTTAAAGTTCTGATGTGGCTATTGTTGATTCTTACCATTATATGCGAATCAGATGCTTCATCTCGTTTGATTTAACTTCTAGTTTGTGTTAAGTGTTGATTCATGCTAATAACTTAGTGTGATGTAGTTATTTAGATCTAGTGTATAATTTCAGAATACTGGAGTTATAATAGTGTTTGAACTCTATGTAAATAAACGGACTGCTTTAAACTTTAAAATAGTATTGTTCAAGGCTGTCAAGCCTGCTATATGGGAATTTGAGAATGAATTCATATGTGTTCAAGTTATTAATGAGCATTAAGCCATGAAAATAGCCTCTCTAGATTTCAGATGGATCGTGTGTTCGACTGGAGTGAGCCCCTCTATTTTTTGTTTTGATTCTTATGTTTAATACTGATTGGAAACTCGAGTCTTGCTGATTTTGCTAGTCATTCTTTTTCTTAGAAGCTAGAAGATTGTTATGGTTAAAAGCATCTCCTGTTTCTTTTGTACTCTCAGTTTGTCATAATGATCCTTAATGGTATGGATATATTCAGTCGAAAATGTTGACTAATTAGTTAAGGGATTAAAGTTTCATGGTTTGGTTGCTATCTTAACTGGTGCAAATATGTGGATACTTAGCATGAATAAGCCTGTGTATCTGTTTTTTTTAAAAATTAAATTTGGCTTGGTTATTTACATAATGTCTGTTAAAAGGGAAGCCCAGAGATATGTACTGTTCAAGCAGGAGTCATTGTTTGATTTAAATTGATTTGAAGTCGTCTGCTGGGAATAGACTAAGCATTAAATTCGAACATTGCAAATTCAGTCATGTATTCAATATCGTTTGGGCCAAATGAATCAATTGGTCAAGTAGAGGCCTAGGCGACTTCAAATTAGTTTTGTAAAGCTCGGGATTTGGATTCACCTCGGTTGTCTTTAAATAATTCAAGACGTCCAAGGGTAGGGACTCGATCTGCAGTCCTGTTTTTCCGCTGATGACCAAGCCGCCCCAAAAACTTGGGCCCAGGATTGGGCCTAAGATTGAATTGGTTACTTCCCTTTGTATATAGGGTCAGTGATTAAGGGAGTCAATATTTGGTTCAGGTTCAAAGATTTTATGAAAGATGTAGTGTTCCCTCATTTGTTAAGGTTGACGCATCAAAATTGGGTTGTCAGCATCATTCCCTTTGCGCCAAAATCCCCCTCCCCCTTTATGCATTTCCGGTTCTCGATTTGTGCGTCATTGTGAGCCCAATGGTGCTCATGTTCGTCAAGTAATAGGCCATTAGCAATTGGGCTTCAGGCCAGGCCAACCCTTGGAATATAATAGAACGGATTCCGTGTTTTGTTTTCTTTGATTAGCAAATTAAGCTTAAACTTTAGACGAAAGTAATTATAATTTCTTTAAGCCTTTCCTTAATTAATTAATTGGGCTCTTGAAAGTGCGCAATATTAGGCAAGATGTAGTTATGGTCCTCAAAAGCGTAGTTTGAATTTCCTTTAGAAAATTAGAATCGAGGTGCGCCGTACCAAATAAAATCTCAAAATGTATGACCCTCAGATAATTAATACTAACTCTTTTAAAACCGGGGTGTGCCATCAATTGAATTTTTCATTGCCTCCGCAAATTTCTTTTGTTATTTTGAATGATCGTAGTTTGCTTTAGAACCAATTTAGATTAGTATTGTGATTATGTATACGCTCGCATAACATAATTGCAAATTTAACTCTAAAAAAGAGACTCGAGGGATGCGTTCGCGTAGCTTCAACTAAAATTTTCTTAAATAAACAAAAGCGTTATTAATTGTGGACACGTTCGCGTGACATAATTTTTGACGCGCCAAAGGGAAAGAGTATACGTACGCGTAACTCAATTATTTATTTACGAATAAATCAAGTGATTTAAAAAGCGGTTTAATAGTTGAAAAATGCACATAGATTCAAAATTGTTTTAAAATCAGATAATAGGCTAAATATAACAGTTGAGAGACCGTGCTAGAACCACAGAACTCGGGAATGCTTAATACCTTCTCCCGGGTTAACATAATTCCTTACCCGGATTTCTGTGTTCACGGACTGTATAACAGAGTCAATCTTTCCTCGATTCGGGATTTGACACCGGTGACTTGGGACACCATTAAAATATCCCAAGTGGCGACTCTGAAATAAATAAAATAATTCCATTTCGAAAAATGTCACTTAAATTGGAAAAACTCCCTTATACACTCCTTCCGGGGGTATAGGTAAAAAGGAGGTGTGACAGCTCTGGCGACTCTACTGGGGACAAGAACCCAGAATCTCTGGTTCAGGGTTCAAGAATTCGAGCTTATATAACTGTTATATTTGGCTTTATTATTATCTAATTTTTACATGTTTGGACCTAATGTACTAAATGTTGCTTTATACCGCTTTGATATTATCTGAACTGTATATTAAACTGTTACGAAACCCTTCTTCTTTCTGAGTCTTCTGAATTTATGGTGCACACGTGCCCGTGGCCCACTTTTCTGTTAGAAGTCATACCAAATAGAACGAAGATGGGCCAAGTAACTAGGCCAGGTAGACTTTTGTGCTTCCGGTACGTTGCCCCCATTTCGGCTCGAGCTGTCCGCTTGGGTAAGCCAGGTCTAGAACAGTATACCCCAGGTTTTACACTTAGAATAACTCAGCTTCATGTCGGATCCCTAGTAGGAACGTTTGTTTGCATCATGTGCATTTGACTTCGGAGACTCAACACAGGGGTTGAGTCTGTCTAGGACAGGTGTACCTGAAATAAAAAGACCATCCTGATGCATCTTACTTGCTACTTGTGCATTCATTTGTTTCGTATTTGCATGTTGACCAGCTTATAGGAAAAAGTTAGAAAAGGAAAATTAATGTGAGAACCGAGAAAGAAAATTGCCTTTTTTTCGAAAAAAAATAATTTCCAAAATATTTTGAAATTCTGTCGAAATGTTGAAAAAAAAGAGAAGGAAATTTTGTGTTCTTTTAAAAATAGTTTTATTATTACGAACTACGTAAGTTTGATTCTCGCCGGATGTGAGATACGTAGGCAACCCACATCGGGACCAGCTATTTTTTTTTAAAAAGAAATAGATAATAAATAAATAAAAATATGGGTACATAAATGTCGTTGTATTGTCATAAGTAACACGATGCCATTCTTGTCCAAAATATGCCGAATGTCCCCAAAAGGGCGCCGGAAGGCTGTTTTTGCAAGAACAGCCGCCTTTGGTCATTTTTTCAAAAAAAAAAAAATTTGGCCGGTTAGCAAACACAGCCTTTAAATCTTCTTCATCGAATTGTTTTTTTATGAATTTTTTTAGAAATATTGATGATTTTTTCAAAATGAGTCTTGATTTTTGTTTTTAAAATTAAAATCACTCACAGGTACAAAATGAGCACCATCCAAAACCCACCGTTCACAGATGTAGATGAGTTTCTATTTCGGCTTCAGATGTGGTGGCATGAGTTAGGAGGAGATGGTCAGAAATATATTATGAAAGTTAAACCATGCGATGATTTGATCACGACACTAGTGACTTTTTGGGACCCTGTTCATAATGTCTTTCGCTTCTCTGATTTCGAGCTTACTCCCACATTAGAAGAAATAGCTGGATATTCCAGTTTTGACGGAGATTTGAGAAACCAGAATCTTATATTCCCAAAGGCTCCCTCTGTACACCGATTCTTTGGTCTTTTGAATATCAGTAATCAAATCAGAAAAAGCAACGTTGGTGTTGTTCTTTCAACTTCCTATATTAAAGGTTTGGAAAGCCGGATGGATTTGAAATTCATGAAAAGGGCCTTACTAACAAACAAAATAAGGACACCTGGCAGATTCACCATCGCTTCGCTTTCATGGTAGCTTTTCTGGGAGTCATGGTCTTCCCAAACAAAGAGCGGACGATTGATATTCGCATAGCCAGAGTCGTACAAGTCCTCACTACCAACGAACATCACACTCTTGCCCCGATCATTCTCTCATACATTTATCGGGTGTTGACTTTGTGTAAGTCCAGGGCAAAATTCTTCGAAGGGTGCAATATTTTGTTGCAAATATGGTTGACTGAACATCTCCGACATCACCCCAAGTTCATGCAGTATGGTCCGAGCAAGGACAATTTCATTGAGAGTTATGAAGAAAGAATAAAAGATTATAAATCTCCAGAAGGGGTGGAAGCCTGGATATCCCATTTAAGATCTTTAATGGTAAGTCAAATTGAGTGGACTTTGGGATGGCTCCCGGTAAAAGAGGTGATACACATGTCAACCTTAAAGAGTTATTTGCTATTGTTGGGTTTAAGAAGTGTCCAGCCGTATGCGCCACAGAGAGTTCTAAGACAGCTAGGGAGATACAAAGTGGTGCTTGATGATGAAGATTTGAGTATGCAAGTGATTGAGCTACACCCTGAAGCCACACTCCCTGAGGCTTTAATCCAACGGATTTGGAATGGTTGTCGATACTTGAAAGATGACACCCAAGTTCCAGATCCTGCGAAAGGTGAGATAAATCCAGGTTATGCTAGGTGGTTTGAGAAAAGATCCCGTGTGGATAATGCACCAGAACCCGATCCCAGAAGGCCCATAAAAAGACCGCATGTTCAAGCCTTTGATGACAAAATCCAAGAACGGTTGGCTTGGGGTGAAAAGGAAAATGGGTACAAAGTAACTATTCATGCCTTAGAAGAAAGCCTGAGGAACCTCAATTTGGAAAAAGACTTACAAGCACAAGAAGCAGAAGGTGAAAAGAAGAGTTTGATTTGCGAGAATAAAACTCTCCGCGCTCAGTTTCAACAGATGAAGAAAGCCTCTAAAGCGCCAGTGAGAAGTTGGAAAGATCAGAAAATCATTTCCAATATGATGGAAAGGATGCAAGATTATGACTCCATTTTGGCAAGAACCAAAAAGGCGTTAGACAAAGCTAAGGAAAAAATCATACAGTTGAATGAGGAGGCCAAATCTAGTAAAAAATACCAAGTAATGAGATTTGAAGAAGAAATGGCTCAATTCGAGAAAGAGAAGGATCATTGGATACGTTCAAAGGCTCAGCTCCATGCACAATTAGAAGAAGTGAGAAGGTACAACAGAGAACATCAGCATGCAGATATTGATAGGGAGATAGCACAGGCAAGACTCGAGCAGGCCAGACTTCGGGGCTCAATTGGAGTTGGCTTTAGATCGTGAGGGCCACATAAGAGATATAGCCACCACTCGCCAACAACAATTGCAAAACCAAGACCAAAATCTCCAAGATTTCAGAGCACAAATCCATGATTTGGCCGTTTATACTTCTCAAAGTTATGTGAACTGCCAGGGGATGGGTTATGAAAGGTTCTTGGATCATGCACCTACTTTTGCCTGTTATCTTGCAGTAGATTTAGAGAGGATGTACCGTACATTAGGGGGTCAGCCGTGTCAAGCTCCCCCGTGAGCAGATGTTCCAGTGATTGAAAGCAAAAGATTGTGGAGTGAAGCATAGTCATAGTTGTTGAAACTTTTCATATAATAGTCATGTTTTAGTACATGTCGAGTCTTCTAAACCATTTTCTTAAAGTGTTATCCAAATGTAATGTCATTTTTGTCTTTGTACTGTTTCGTTTGTTAAAATAAATAAAATAATAATAATAATTTCCACCAGAACTACGCTCGGTCTTATTCATGCAAGGTCATGATACGTAGGCAATCTTCATAAGATTCGACCACAACCAAAAGAAAAGAATAAAATGAAAAAAGGGGAGGGGATTAAAAGATAGGCGTGAGTGACAATAAAAGGGAAAGGTCAGGAAAAGCTGGGATGACACAAGCAACTGAGCAAATACATGGTAGAAATGACTAATTGCCTAGGTGCATTGCATCCCTATGTGTGGTTGTTTATTCGTTAAAACTCTAATCACTAACAAGTTTGGTTGTTGTTCCAGAATTCAAGCAGTTAGTACACCTAAGCATACTGGCAACCCACCCCTATCAAACCAGATCCAAAGGAGAAATAATCATGTCTATCCCAGATGTAGACACCAGTGTCATTGAAGGAGAAGAGTTGGACGTTAACGCCATAAAATAAGAGATGTACAAATTAAAACATCAAATGGCCAAAATGTATCAGGCCTGGGCTAAAGGACAACCGCCATCCGCCACCCGGCTAACCCTACCTTCACTCCACCACCGACTAAAACTTAGGATCATCCTTCCACCAATCTATCCCTGAGCTTTCCCATTTACCAACACTACCGGGGCACCACTTCTCATCCACCACAATCTCTACCCCCTAAACCAATTCCATACCCTTCTCCACCAGTAACTCCTGTCTTCGTAGCACCTCTACTAGCTACACTCCACAAATCTCCTAGCGAGCCTATGTTCCAGGCCCAGGACAACCAATACTACCCTTCGAAGCCCACTTTCAAAGCTCCAGAAACCCATTCCTATACTCCTCACTTTGACCTCCCGATAGAAGCTGATAAACCAGTCAAAAATACCGAATAAGAGGAGATGTTCAGGAAAGTTAAAAGCTTAGAACAATCATTCAGAGACATGCGGGGGTTGGGAGGGCAAGTCAGCGTGGCCTACAAGGACCTATGTCTGTTCCCAAATGTGCAATTACCGGCAGGTTTCAAGATGCCCAAGTTCGATCTATACAACGGGCATGGTGATCCAGTAGCCCACTTGAGGGGTTTTTGCAGCAAGATGAGGGGAATTGGAGGAAAAGATGAATTGTTAATGGCTTACTTCAGTCAGAGTTTGAGTGGATCAGCATTGGAATAGTATACCCGTCAAGACCATAGAAGATGGTACACATGGGATGATCTGGCGCAAGCATTTTCTTGTCACTTCCAATACAATCTTGAGATTATTCCAGATCGACTGTCCTTGACTAAACTAGAGAAGAAGCACAGTGAAAGCTTCAGAGAATATGATTTTCGATGGAGGGAGAGCAGCAAGAGTAGATCCCTCAATGAAGGAAAGTGAGATGGTAGATTACTTCCTACAGGCTTTGGAGCCTACTTACTATGGCCATTTGGTCTCAGCTGTGGGAAAGTCATTCAACGAAGTGGTAAAGATGGGGTGCATGGTAGAAGAGGGCCTCAAGTCGAATAAAATCATGAGCTATTCGGCTATCAAAGCGACTACTCAGGCTATTCAGGGCGGCATAGGAGGGATTGGGAAGAAGAAGAGAGAGGAAGCAACAATGGTTGATTCAGGAACTTGGTCCGAATCCAGAGGTACACCTTACCACTACAATCAATCTCGACCCCACCAACAAACTTATCACCACAATCCACCCCAACACTACTATCCCCCATCAGAACCTCATTTTTTCGTCCACCATGCACAAGCATACAACCAATCTCCTTCCCACACTCAATGGCGTGCTCCCGTCCTACAAAATACTTATCCACATCCACAAGCCTACCAAAACACTCCCGGACCAAGTTTTCGGCCTAGTCAAGCATTCAAGGGTGAAAGGTTGCAGAAAAAAAAAACCTTCACTTCATTGGGAGAATCATACACTAGTCTGTTCCATAGGCTAAAACAGCTAGATATGCTAAGGCCGATACAATCCAAACTGCCAAATCCCCCTCCAAAGAATCTTGACTATACTGTCAGCTGTGAGTATTGTTCTGATACTCTGGACCATGATACAAAAAAGTGCTGGCACTTGAAAAGTGCGATACATGAGATTATTGATACCAATAGAATTAAAGTTCAAGATCCCGAGGCGCCCAATATTAATAGGAATCCAATGCTAGCCCACCAGGAGGAAAATATGATCGAAATAGTGCATGCGGAGGGAGAGCCCAAGAAGCCATCACAGACCGTCATGATGATTCGATCTAGTGGAGTCAAGACAGATGAACAATCAACAGGTGAGAAGTTGGTGATCAAGCCAAGCAAAAAGAGTATTAAGCCATCTGTGGCAGTTGAAAAGGGGTCTTTAAACAAAGTTGCAACGAAACAGGAAGGGGTGAAGGTGATTGAGCTAGGAGAGGCTAGTAAACCCGTCATAATCGTGGAAGGTTCCCGCGCAGATCAGGTTATTATCAAGTCGGTAACCCAATTACCAATAATCAACAGCAAGACTATTCCATAGAATTACGAATGGGTAACAGTGATGTACAAAGGGAAGGAAGTCAAAGAAGAAATTTATGAAGTACAGGGTTTGACTCGCTCGGGAAGGTGTTTTACTCCCGAGGAGTTAAGAAGAGCTAAATATAATCCAATGCTAGTAAAAAGGCCGTAATTGAAGAAGAAGCAGAAGAATTCTTGAGGAAGATGAAGTTACAGGACTACTCTATCGTTGAACAATTAAGAAAGATGCCTGCTCAAATTTCCCAATTGACATTATTGATCCATTCGGATGAGCACCGTCAAGCTTTAATGAAGATCTTGAATGAGGCGTACATTCCCGATAAGATCTCCGTGAATCACTTGGAAAAAATAGCCAACAAAATCTTCGAAGCAAACAGAGTCACTTTTTTTAATGATGAATTGCCTGTAGAAGGTACTGAGCACAACAGAGCTCTTTACCTCACAGTAAAATGTGAGAACTCTGTGGTGATCCGGGTATTGGTTGACAACGGGTTAAGCACAAACATCTGTCCTCTCTCCACTCTAAGGAAGTTGAAATAGAAGATGAGAGGATCCATAAGAACATCATTTGCGTGCGGGGATTTGATGGCGGAGGTAAAGATTCAGTTGGGGACATAGTGCTGGAGCTGACGATAGGGCCAGTTGAGTTCACAATGGAGTTTTAGGTGCTGGATATAGCTGTTTCCTATAATTTGTTGTTGGGTCGACCATGGATCCATGCCGCTAAAGTAGTCCCATCAACACTACACCAGGTAGTCAAATTTGAATGGGATAGACAAGAAATAGTTGTGCATGAGGAAGACAATTTATGTGCTCGCAGCAATGCCATTGTACCGGTCATTGAAGTGGAAGATGACCAGACACCATGGGTCTACCAGGTTTCTGACACGATTTTGGTAGAGAAAGTTCCGGAGGGGAAATACATTCCAAATCCAAAGATAACCGCCGCATCAGTTATGGTAGCCTATGAGATATTGAAGAATGGTTTTGTACTTGGTAAAGGTTTGGGCTCATCTTTGCAAGGCATCATACAGCCGGTGTCCCTTCCTGAAAACTTGGGAACATTTGGTTTGGGATTCAAGACCACTACCGTAGACATAAGAAAGGCCAGAAAGCTAAAACAGAAGGCATGGGTCCTTTCAAAGCCAGTCCCACATCTTGCCAAATCATTTGTCAAGTCCGGTACCAGAAGTCGCCCAGTAACTGCAATTCCCAGTTCTGTGATTGATCCTGACAAGGAGTTAATTGAAAGATTTGAGAAGTTGTTCGACAATGTGAACATGGTGTAAATTGGAAAGGGTTCTATCAATGCAGAAGTGCAATTTGTCGGGCCAAAAACAAAGCTTAATAATTGGAAGGCTACTCCTCTCCCTACTCGGAAGGAGTCTTGGTAGTTTATTTTGAGTTTCTTTCAATTTGTTTGGGTTATTCCAGGGTTGTAATCCAGATTTTTTATCTTTTAGTCTGTTTGAAGTGTGCAAACCTTGTTATCTTTCATCATTCAATAAAATGTAGTTTCCCTTTCTTTATCATTCCTGATAGTTTTTCTTTTGTTTTTCTTTTCTTTTCTGTACAGTTCTTTTTACGCTGGTTCTAATGACATGACATGCATGAGGAATCCTCAGCCCAGTCTTTAAAATCAATCTGATTCCGAAATAATAGTTCAAGAAGTATATTGTGACTACAAATCAGAATACGATAAAGATGCAACCTTCGAAGAGATTAGTAAGGAGTTAATTCACTTCGAAGAAAAACCCAAACCCAACTTGAATGAAACAGAAGCCGTCAATTTAGGGGACATAGATAATATCAGAGAAACTAAAATAAGTGTCCATCTCGAGCCAAATATCCGGGAAGAGTTAATCAAAGCACTCATCGAATATAAAGATGTTTTTGCATGGTCGTATGATGAAATGTCGGGTTTGAGCACTAATTTAGTGGTCCACAAATTGCCCACTGATCCAGCGTTTCCTCCCATCAAGCAAAAGTTGAGGAAATTCAAAACTGATATGAGTGTGAAGATTAAAGAAGAAATCACTAAGCAGTTGGATGCAAAGGTTATTCGGGTCACTCGATATCCTGTTTGGTTGGCTAATGTCGTGCCTGTGCCGAAGAAGGATGGCAAGATCAGAGTATGCGTCGATTACCGCAATCTCAACAAAGCAAGTCTGAAGGATAACTTCCCACTACCCAATATCCACATTTTGATCGATAATTGTGCCAAGCGTGAGATTGGATCTTTTGTGGATTGCTATGCAGGGTATCATCAAATTCTAATGGATGAAGAAGATGCAGAAAGTACGACATTCATCACACCATGGGGGACTTGCTGCTACCGGGTAGTGCCATTTGGTTTGAAGAACGCCAGGGCAACTTACATGAGAGCAATGACTACGGTGTTTCATGATATGATACACAAGGAGATTGAGGTATACGTGGATGATGTGATCATAAAATCAAAGCATCAGGCCGACCACGTTGGGGATTTGAGGAAATTCTTCCTGAGACTTCACAGGTACAACCTCAAGCTTAACCCTGGCAAGTGCGCATTTAGTGTTCTATCCGGAAAGCTGTTGGGATTCATAGTTAGCTGGTGAGACATCGAGTTGGACCCATCAAAGATCAAAGCCATCCAAGAATTGCCACCTCCGAGGAACAAGACTGAAGTGATGAGTCTTTTAGGGAGGTTGAACTACATCAGCAGGTTTATTGCTCAGCTCACGACAACTTGTGAGCCTATTTTCAAGTTGCTGAAGAAGGATGCTGCGGTCAAGTAGACTGATGAGTGTCAAGAAGCATTTGATAAGATAAAAGGATACTTGTCAAACCCACCTGTGCTGGTTCCGCCAAAACCAGAGAGACCTTTGATTCTTTACTTGACAGTCTTAGAAAATTCATTTGGCTGTGTATTGGGGCAGCATGACATCACCGGCAGAAAGGAACATGCCATCTACTATCTTAGCAAGAAGTTCACGGATTATGAGGTTAAGTACACTCATCTGGAAAGGACATGTTGCGCCCTAACTTGGGTGGCTTAGAAATTGAAACATTATTTGTCCTCCTACACTACTTACCTCATTTCGCGCTTGGATCCATTGAAGTATATCTTTCAAAAGCCTATGCCGACAGGGAGACTTGCAAAGTGGAAAATCTTGCTCACAGAGTTTGACATCATCTATGTGACTCAGACTGCGATGAAAGCCCAAGCATTGGCTGAAAATCCGGTCAATGAAGATTACGAGCCGTTGAGAACTTATTTTCCCGATGAAGAAGTGATGCATATCGATGAACTGGAGCAAATTGAAAAACCAGACTGGAAACTTTTCTTTGATGGGGCTGCCAACATGAAAGAAGTCGGAATAGGAGCTGTGCTTATTTCTGAAATAGGGCATCACTATCCTGTTACGGCTCAGCTTCGGTTTATTGCACCAACAATATGGCTGAGTATGAAGCCTGTATTTTGGGTCTAAGGCTAGCTGCAGACATGGATATCCAGGAAGTCTTGGTCTTGGGAGACTCGGATCTTCTGGTACATCAAATTCAAGGAGAATGGGAAATGCGAGATTTGAAGCTCATACCGTACCGACAATGTTTGCATGATCTTTGTCAACAGTTTTGATCAGTGGAGTTCAGGCATATTCCAAGGGTCCATAATGAGGTCACCGATGCTTTGGCTACCCTGGCATCAATGTTGCACCATCCGGACAAAGTTTATGTCGATCCTCTGCATATTCAAGTCCGAGATCAGCATGCTTATTGTAACATGATTGAAGAAGAACTTGATGGAGAACCATAGTTCTATGATATCAAGGAGTACATCAGAATAGGGATATATCCAGTACAAGCCACGGGGGATCAAAAGAGAACAATTCGAAGGTTGGCAAGTAGATTCTTCTTAAGTGGAGGAGTTTTGTATAAAAGAACACCAGTCCTTGGATTATTAAGATGCATAGATGCTAGACAAGCTACGACTGTCATGTCCGAAGTACATTCGGGAGTTTGCGGACCACATATGGGCAGATATGTGCTGGCAAAGAAAATTCTCCGAGCAGGGTTTTATTGGCTCACCATGGAGCGAGATTATATCAATTTTGTGCGCAAATGTCATCAGTGCCAAGTACATGGAGATTTGATTCATTTTCCACCATCGGAATTGCACACCATGTCCCTTTGTTGCTTGGGGCATGGATGTCATTGGACCAATTGAGCCAGCAACATCCAACGGGCACAGGCTAATTGTGGTAGCCATTGATTATTTCACCAAGTGAGTTGAGGCCAAAACTTTCAAATCGGTGACCAAGAAAGTAGTGGTCGATTTTGTTCACTCAAATATCATCTGTCGATTCGGAATCCCATAGGTAATCATCACAGATAATGGTGCTAATCTTAACAGTAACTTGATGGAAGAGGTATGTCAACAGTTTAAGATTACACATCGCAATTCTACCCCATATCGTCCCAAGGCAAATGGAGCAGTCGAGGCAGCCAACAAAAACATAAAGAAGATACTACGGAAAATGGTAGACGGTTCGAGGCAATGGCACAAAAAATTACCATTTGCGTTGTTGGGATATCGCAGTACTGTCCGTACTTCGGTAGGTACAACTCCTTATTTGTTGGTATATGGCACTAAAGTAGTAATACCTGCAGAAGTTGAAATCCTTTCCCTTCGGATTGTCGCTGAGGCTGAGATTGATGATGATGAGTGGGTCAAAACCCATTTGGAGCAGTTGAACTTGATTGATGAAAAAATATTGGCAGCAGTATGTCATGACCAGTTATATCAAAAGAGAATGGCAAGAGCATACAACAAAAGGGTGGGTCCCCAAAAGTTTGAAGTGGGTCAGCAAGTGCTGAAACGTATCCTTCCACATCAGGTTGAAGCAAAAGGCAAGTTCGCCCCGAATTGGCAAGGGCCACTTATTGTAACCAGAGTATTGTCCAATGGTGCTTTATGTTTAACAGATATCGAAGGAAAATGCATAGACATGGCTATCAATTCCGATGCAGTCAAGAGATATTATGTATGATTTCTTTGTTATAATTGTTGATTGTTTGTACTTGGCATTGTTTCGAAGAATGAAATGACGAAGGCAATTTGTTCCACTATCTAAACACTCTACCCTTTGTTCCCCTTTTGAGCCTTATTTATTTTATTTCATACCCCTCTTTTGGAATCAATAACGAAAAAGAGAGAAAAGAAAGAAGAGGAAAAAAAGAAAAGAAAAGAAGTGAAAAAGAGAAAGTATAACAACAAGGAAATTCCGTTGTGAACTACGTTTGACCTGATTCCTCTTAAGGATACGTAGGCAGCCTCACGACTCGGTCATAGTAAAATAAAATATCAAAAGATCCCCAAGTAAGAAACTGGGGCAGAAGTTGTGATTGTAATAAGAAATGTGATTCCAAAAGTTGTAATTCTAACCCATTTGAAGTTATTTTGAGCCCGTTTTATACCATTTTCTTCCAAACATATCCAATAACCCACATTGTTGTCCAAAGAAAGACCACCCGATCAGTCTTCGAGAGATTCCAAGTCAAGCAATGAAAAGAGAATTCATATCAGGGGCAACACTTTGGTTTAAGCAAGAAAAATCAAAAAATGAGAGAGTCCTATTGGTGAAAACCCTCATGGGCACCATGAGGGGACGAAAGCCGAGAAAAAATAAAAATGAGAGAGTCTTATTGGTGAAAACCTTCACGGGAACCATAAGGTGACAAGGAATTGAGGAACAAACAAATGAGAGAGGTTTGACGGTGAAAACTCTTCAGAGCACTACAAGTCGAACAAGGTCCATAAGTTGGCGGAAAGTAAAATTGGGTTGTGGAAATCTTGGAAAACAAAGTAAAACAATTGGAAAAGAGATTTGTTAAATAGACTGAGTTGATTAATCCAAAATGCATACCATGATCACTGGCACCAGTGAATCCACTCATATAAGTTTCTTTTCTTATCTCCAACAGTCATCCAAATTTGGATTTTCCTCTTTATTCTTAATTCTCAAAATCGTTGTATTTCATTACTATTAATTTTACTCCTCTAAAGCTCTTCCAAGGTTAGCCTTGTTTCAACAAATAAGAAGGAATGTCAGAGTGTACTACCATATTTAAAATTGTACAAAGCAAAATGCGGTTAGAACATACCGAAGATAATATGATGAAAAGTGGGGCATAGGGTGTAAGCAAAGGTTATATCGGTGGAATGGTTCAGTAATGTCGTGGGAGATGTACGGGTTCAGGCAAAAAGGTCAGGAGGGGAGAATAATAGTTGGGGGATACTGTAGTCAAGGATCAGTGAGAAGGTCAAAACAGTCTTTTTGACCAGTTCAAGGCAGTCAGAAAAAGCAAAGCATGGCAAAGAGAAAACCACCCCCAGAAAGAATGCCACAACTAACTGCCACGTTTTAAACTGACAAGATTTTCTTTCATTTGAAACAGGGGCAAAGATGGCATTTGTTTCAGAAAGCACCCTGTAAGGAAAATAAGTACCATGCAGGTTTGATCGTAGAATTATCAGGACCCTCCTGGAAAATGGGACTTAGCTTTAATTCAAAACATTCATGAGTACAAGATCAAGCATAAGCTCTACTTCGTGAAAATATAAATTGGTATGAAGTTTTCATTCTTAACACAAGACTCAATTCGAAATTTCAGGACCCTCCTAGAAAATGGGACCTAGGTTAAACTCCAAAACGATCATAAGTAGTAAATATAAGACAAATATGCACCAAAAGGAATATAAGTTTGCTTCAAAGTTCGCATAAGAGTTTTCAGGACCCACCTGAATAATGGGACATAACTTTAAGCATTCCACTAGATAAGTAAGTGTTGTTATAAGAGAGTACAATTTAGCCGTAAAATTGTCACCCTTAAGATAAGACTTGATTTTTGATTGTCAGGACCCTCCTGAATAATGGGACGTAGTTTAAAATTGGTTTGGATAACAAGATTTAGCATAAGACATACCTTCAGTAGATATAATTTAGCTTTGAAATTGTCATTTAGTTAAGAGTTGTTAGGACCCCCTGGATAATGGGACCTAGCTTTCAAATTCTTAGTAATATGATTCAGTTTAACACTCACAGATGCACCCAGCTACCAAACTAGGGTAGAAAATTTTATTTTGTTTTGTCTATTTTTGTTGAAGTCAGGTGCCCATCTAAAGAACAGGGAGAACAACGCGGATGTTAAAGATAAGAGTGTGACCAAGTACTAGCAATCAGGCGTCCACCTTGAGAACAAGGAACTACAGTTGAAGTATCAGCAATCAGGCGTCCACCTGGAGAATAAGGAACAACAGTTGAAGTATCAGCAATCTGGCATCCACCTGGAGAAAAAGGAACAACAGTTGAAGTATCAGCAATTAGGCGTCCACCTGGAGAACAAGGAAGAACAGTTGAAGTATCAGCAATCAGGCGTCCACATGGAGAACAAGGAACAACAGTTGAAATATCAGTAATCAGGCGTCCACCTGGAGAACAAGGAACAACAGTTCAAGTTTCAGCAATCAGGCGCCTACCTGGAGAGCAAGGGAGTACAGTTCAAGTTTCAGCTTTCAATTTCTTACTGATATTTGGTAATATGATTTAGTTTACACTCACATATGTGCCCTGCCACCAAATTGGGGCAGAAAATTTTCTTTGTTTTGTCTATTTTTGTTGAAATCAGGAGCCCACCTGGAGAACAAGGGAATACATTTCAAGTTTTGGCAGTCAGGAGCCCACCTGAAGAACAAGGGAATGCAATTCAAGCTTCAGCAATCAGGCACCCACCTGGAAAGCAAGGGAATACACTTCAAGTTTCGGCAATCAGGCGCCCACCTGGAGAGCAAGGGAATACAATTCAAATTTCAAGTAATCAGGCGCCTGCCTGGAGAACAGAGGAAAGGAAACAATAGTCAAAGGAAGGCATTTAAAAGGTTCAACAATCAGGCACTCGCTTGGAAGAGAGGGAAAGCATCTCAAAAAATACAATTCAAGTAAGCAACAAAGGAACTTCTGAAGAAAATACAAGTCAACAAGGCAACAACAGTCACAAGACCAAGTTTGAAAATAAATCTTTGTAAAGCATATATTATAGCTTAGTCTAGCTTCTTCATTTTGTCATGGTGTAATAAGGAGGTCAGTAAGCAGTATCAGCAGCAACATCAATAACAGTGAAATCACAGCTTCATGGTAGTCCCAGCTACCGAAACTTCCCGAACTACATTGACCTAATTCCTTTATAACCAAGGATATGTAAGAAATCTTTGAAGCAGAGGTTCGGTCAAATCTTTCAAAAAATGCTTCCCACAGAGTATAAAAATGGTCAAAAATCGCTCGTATCCGCTCACTTTATCTTTGCATGAAAACTCTTCGTATTTCCGGGCAAAGAGGGGCAGCTGTGAGCACGTGATTTTTGCCTCACATGAATTACTCCAAAAGAATTCCCAAAATTAGGTTTTTTTCTTTAATTATGTGTTATTCTAGGAATTACTGTGCGATTTTCCTGATTGTTTGCATATCTTTGTGTGCATATCTAATTTTATTAACGCATTAAAAAATACAAAAAAAATATAGCATCTGCACTTAGGATTTGATTTTACATTTTTTTGGTTAATTTCGTAAAATGTTGTTTTACAAAAAATGAAAAATTCACAAAAAATAACGCATTTTTGCATTTTAGTGTTTAATGTCAAAATTTTGCGATTTTTTTTAATTTGATATTAATTATGTGTAATAATTATTATTTAGAATTAAGTAGTATTATTGATAGGATGATTTGGTTTTATAATTTAATTTAGGATTTTAGTCTTAATTTTTTGAAAAAAAGAGGAAGAAAAGAAAAGAAAAAGAATTAAAGAGAAGGAAATTAGAAGTTGGGCCAATTTAAATTAAAATCCCAGGCCCAAATCAAATACCCACCAAAATCAACCCAAAAACCATGTTTCACCTGGTCCAAACTTTCAGGTCTCTAAGACCAACGAAACAACGTAGTATAGGGACAGAACTACGTTGTTTCGATTTCAACAGATCACAACCATCCATTCATCTACATCCAACGACCAAAACTTCGCCCCATCGCCCATATCCGATCCTGACCCGCCCCTAAACCGGTCTTGCCCTATGAAACCAAAACGACCCCGTTTCCCATTTACGATTTAATTAGAGTCGTTGGATTCCAATCATCCAAGGGCCCTAATTAAATCAAATATTTCAATATATCAACACCCCCAAACCCGACCCTTCCCATCTCATTCCCCCCATCTCTTCAGATACCCGATAAAATGCCACCATGAACCGCCGCCTTCCGCCCACCGGAAATCGCCTCATGGCGGTTCCGGTGGCCCAAATCACCCTATCTTTACACCATAGAATCCCCTCACTCCCCTCTTCCCGAATCCAAAAACCTTATCCCTCAAATATCTCTGGAATCCATCGAATTTCAGATCAAAGGGATGAACCCTAGCACCGCCCTAACTTTCTCCGGTGGCGGCGCCACCTCCAATCGACCCCAAACTAACACCCCTTGATCCATAACTAGTTTTCTTTGAATGGTGATCAATCTGCTCGAATCTTAAATTCAAGAGCCAAACCTGAACTCAAGATTGATGATAATTTTAGAGCCAAGTTCGTCAGAAAATAGTGTTACTCACTTGTTTTGACAAAGAACAAGTGACTAACATTATTTGGCGATGGAATCGGAAAGTCAGGGTACCAAGCTTTTCCAGTTTAATCGGTAAGTTCTTTCATGTTTCTGTGTTTGTTTTGATTAATTTTATTCCAATGGTCATTTCCCTCTTCTCATTTTCTTTGGTCAATTTCAATTGAAATTCGATCAGTACTCTGGTATAAATTATTTCTGTTCACTGTTTGTTTCTTTAGATTGGTTTTGTGGATTTGTTTCGTATAATTGGGATATCAGTAGACTTTGAAATCGTATTTCGTTTAATCACTTAGTCAGAATAATTAGGATTAGTTCAATAGTTTGGTTTAACTTCTTGTTTAATTATGTTGATAAGAACTGGTTAATATAAGTATAATTCAAGTGTTTACCTACTTAAGAAGCTTCTAATAGTGGTAGGGTTGGGATTGCAATAGCTGTTTAAATTAAGAAAACACTAAGCTAGTGGGTAGTTAAAAATGAAAAGGTGAATTGATAATGGAGGATACACTAAAATGAATGCCTATAAAAAGGTTGAACTTGAGAGGTGTTAGGGGACACGGACAAGAGAGATTCTGAAATACTGGAAATGAAGAAGAACACTTTCTGAAAAATACTAAAAAATAGAGAGTGATAGACATTGATAGAGAAGAGACCTAAGAGATAGAAATCAAAAAAAAAAATCAGAAACAGTTGCAGAATTTTAGGAAAATACACTGTTTCATTAAGCTCATTTGATATTTTCTGAAGTTTTCCTCTAGTATGGAAGCAATTTCTGGTTAGCTGATACTAAAAAGGGTTTAATTCGAGTCTGGTTTGGGGTCTGCTGATTCATTGAGACTGAAATTAGGGTTTGGACTATTGTATCTCATCTTTTGATTTCAAAACTAGTCTGCTGGTTCATTTTCTGGCATTGAATGCTACTGCTGTTGTTGTTTACTGTGATCACCCCTTTTTCCTTTTGTAATATCCAGGTACACTATCAAAACTTATCATGGAATTGAGCATTGATAAGCATATAGGGAGCTTTGGAAGTTCAAGTTGAAATTTGAATAGACTTCTTAAAGTTCTGATGTGGCTATTATTAATTCTTACCATTATATGTGAATCAGATTCTTCATCTCGTTTGATTTAACTTCTGGTTTATGTTAAGTGTTGATTTATGCTAATAACTTAGTGTGATGTAGTTATTTTGATCTAGTGTATAATTTCAGAATACTGGGGTTATAATATTGTTTGAACTCTATGTAAATGAACGGACTGCTTTAAACTTTAAAATAGTATTGTTCAAGGCATGTCAAGCCTGCTATGTGGGAATTTGAGAATGAATTCATATGTGTTCAAGTTGTTAATGAGCATTAAGCCATGAAAATAGCCTCTCTAGATTTCATATGGATCGTGTGTTCGACTGGAGTGAGCCCCTCTATTTTCTGTTTTAATTCTTAAGTTTAATACTGATTGGAAACTCGAGTCTTGCTAATTTTGCTAGTCATTACTTTTTTTAAAAGCTAGAAGATTGTTATGGTTAAAAGCATCTGCTGTTTCTTTTGTACTCTCAGTTTGTCATATTGATCCTTAATGGTGTGGATATATTTAGTCGAAAATGTTGATTAATTAGTTAAGGGATTAAAGTTTCATGGTTGCTATCTTAACTGGTGCAAATATGTAGACACTTAGCATGAATAAGCCTGTGTATCTGTTTTTTTAAAAAATAAAATTTGGCTTGGTTATTTACATAATGTCTGTTAAAAGGGAAGCCCAGAGCTATGTACTGTTCAAGCATGAGTCATTGTTTGATTTAAATTGATGTGAAGTTGTCTGCTGGGAATAGACTAAGCATTAAATTCGAACATT
Organism: Nicotiana tabacum; assembly: GCF_000715075.1. Taxonomy (NCBI): domain Eukaryota; kingdom Viridiplantae; phylum Streptophyta; class Magnoliopsida; order Solanales; family Solanaceae; genus Nicotiana; species Nicotiana tabacum. The sequence goes on from NC_134089.1 coordinate 140,322,982, forward strand.
GCAAATTCAGTCATGTATTCAATATCGTTTGGGCCAAATGGATCAATTGGTCAAGTAGAGGCCTAGGCGACTTCAAATTAGTTTTGTAAAGCTCGGGATTTGGATTCACCTCGTTTGTCTTTAAATAATTCAAGACGTCCAAGGGTAGGAACTCGATCTGCAGTCATGTTTTTCCGCTGATGACCAAGCCGCCCCAAAAACTTGGGCCCAGGATTGGGCCTAAGATTGAATTGGTTACTTCCCTTTGTATATAGGGTCAGTGATTAAGGGAGTCAATATTTGGTTCAGGTTCAAAGATTTTATGAAAGATGTAGTGTTCCCTCATTTGTTAAGGTTGACGCATCAAAATTGGGTTGTCAGCATCAGTCCCTTTGCGCCAAACTCCCCCTCCCCCTTTATGCATTTTCGGTTCTCGATTTGTGCAGCATTGTGAGGCCAATGGTGCTCATGTTCGTCAAGTAATAGGCCATTAGCAATTGGGCTTCAGGCCAGGCCAACCCTTGGAATAAAATAGAACGGATTATGTGTGTTGTTTTCATTGATTAGCAAATTAAGCTTAAACTTTAGATAAAAGTAATTATAATTTTGTTTAAGCCTTTCCTTAATTAATTAATTGGGCTCTTGAAAGTGCGTCACATTAGGCAAGATGTAGTTATGGTCCTCAAAAGCATAGTTTGAATTTCCTTTAGAAAATTAGAATCGAGGTGCGCCGTACCAAATAAAATCTCAAAATGTATGACCCTCACATAATTAATACTAACTCTTTTAAAACCGGGGTGTGCCATCAATTGAATTTTTAATGGCCTCCGCAAATTTCTTTTGTTATTTTGAACGATCGTAGTTTTCTTTAGAACCGATTTAGATTAGTATTATGATTACGTATACGCTCGCGTAACATAATTGCAAAATTTCATAATTACGTAATCGAGGGATACGTAATCGAGGGATTACGTAATCGAGGGATACGTTCGCACAACTTCAACTAAAATTTTCTTAAATAAACAAAAGCGTTACTAATTGTGGACACGTTCGCGTGACATGATTTTTGACGCGCCAAAGGGAAAGAGTATACGTATGCGTAACTCAATTCTTTATTTACGAATAAATCAAGTGATTTAAAAAGTGGTTTAATAGTTGAAAAATGCACATAGGTTCAAAATTGTTTTAAAATTATATAAATAGGCTAAATATAACAGTTGAGCGACCGTGCTAGAACCAGGGAACTCGGGAATGCTTAATACCTTCTGGGGAGTTAACAAAATTCCTTACCCGGATTTCTGTGTTCACGGACTGTATAATAGAGTCAATCTTTCCTCGATTCGGGATTTGAAACCGGTGACTTGGGACACCATTAAAATATCCCAAGTGGCGACTCTGAAATAAATAAAATAATCCAATTTCGAATAATGTCACTTAAATTGGAAAAACTCCCTTATACACTCCTTCCGGGGGGTGTAGGTAAAAAGGAGGTGTGACATCAGGAATGTTGCTCGCCCTGTTAAACAAGCCCAAAGGCGCTTTAGGCCGGACTTGGTTCCTCTAATTGAAACCAAAATTAACAAACTCATCGAAGTTGGCTTTATTCGTGAAGTTAAATACCCAACATGGATTTCAAGTATTGTCCCTATAAGGAAGAAAAATGGCCAAATTCGAGTGTGCATTGATTTCAGGGATCTCAACAATGCGTGCCCAAAAGATGAATTTCCACTTCTATTCCAGAGCTGATGATCGATGCTACTACTGGGTACGAGGCAATGTCATTTATGGACAGTTCATCAGGATATAACCAAATTCCCATGGCGCCAAAAGAGCTTACTACATTCCATACCCCCAAGGGCATTTATTGCTACAAAGTAATGCCTTTTGGCTTGAAGAACACTGGTGCTACTTACCAAAGGGCTATGCAAAATATTTTTGATGATCTTTGCAACAAGAATTTCAAATGCTAAGTTGACAACTTGGTGGTAAAATCAAGGAGAAGAGTGACCACTTGAAAGACTTGAGAATGGTGTTTGAGTTACTCCGGAGGTACCAACTTAGGATGAATCCATTAAAATGTGCCTTTGGAGTTACTTCTGGAAAGTTCCTTAGTTTCATTGTCCGATATAGAGGGATCGAAATTGATCAAGCCAAAGTGGATGACATTTTGAAAATTACCGAGCCTCAGGATATTCATGAATTGAAAAGTCTGCAAGGAAAGCTAGCATACCTTAGAAGATTCATCTCAAACCTAGCTGGGAGGTGCCAACCATTTAGTCACCTCATGAAGAAAGGCGTTCCTTTCAAGTGGGACCAAGCTTGTAACAATGCCTTAGAAAGTATCAAAACTTACTTGATGAAGCCTCCAATTTTGGTAGCCCCTATACTTGGAAAGCCGCTGATACTATACATTTCAGTACAAGAAAGGTCTGTTGGAGTGTTGTTGGCCCAAGAAAATAGTGAAGGGAAAGAAAACTCCATTTACTACTTGAGCAAGATGATGACACCAAATGAGCTGAATTATTTGCCAATCGAAAAGTGATGTTTGGATCTAGTTTCTCAATCCAAAAGTTGAAGCACTACTTTCAAGCCCACGTCGCTTGTTTGGTTTCTAGAGCAAATCCAATCAAGTTCATGATGTCAAAACCTATCCTTAGTGATCGACTAGCAAGGTGGCACCTCAAGTTTCAACAATTTGAAATTGTGTACATCCCTCAAAAGGCTATAAAAGGACAAGCTTTAGCAGACTTCTTGGCAGATCACCATATACCTGATGATTGGGAGCTAACTGACAGACTACCTGATGAGGACACAATGGTCATTGAAGTTCAACCTCCATGGAAGATGTACTTTGATGGTGCTGCACGTCACGGAGGAGTTGGTACTGGTGTAGTATTTGTCACCTTTTAAGGCGTAGTTCTGACCTACTCTTTTACGTTGACGCAACTCTACTCTAACAATGTTGCTGATTATCAAGCACTAATACTTTGGCTTGAAATGGCTGTCGAAATGAAGCGGTTGCAATCGCAAGTCTTTGGTGACTCTCAGTTAGTGATCAACTAGCTTATAGGTAGTTACGAGGTCAAGAAACCTGAAATACACCCATATCATGATTATGCTAAAAAATTAATGGAGTGGGTCGGTGACGTGACTATTCAACATGCCAAAAAAAGAAAACAAGAAGGTTGATGCTTTAGCTGCCCTAGCTTCATCATTAACCCTGCCTGATCAAGCACAAGTTACTGTTTGCCAAAAATAGGAAGTAGCGCCGCCAAATGAGGTTGAAGGTGAAGAAAATGAACTCAAAGATCTTGTCGCTATTTCTGAAGCTGACAACCCATTATCGACTACTTAAGCTATGGAATACTTTAAGAAAATCCTAGGAGAAGGACTGAATTTTGTTGTCGTGCACCTCGTTTGCTTTACTACAATACTCTATACAGAAGGTCATTCGAGGGAGCACTCTTGCGAAGCTTAGAGGAAGAAGAAGCACTCCAAGCTTTGCAAGAGGCACATTCTGGGGTATGTCGGCCACACCAGTCTGGACCAAAGCTCCACTTCCATATACAAAGGATGGGATGTTATTGGCCAACTGTTGATACACAATTTTTCCCTCATATATTTTGAATGCATATATACTTTCAAAATAGTGCATGACCATCAACCAATATTTTTCCATATTTTTCTGTGATTTTAAAAGGATTTTAATTAATTTATTCCAGCATTTTATTATCTAAATAATTAATAATTGCATCACAAATGATTTTGTAATAATTTCGTTGCTTAATTCTATCATTTATATTTATAATTAAGCTTTGATTATTTTATACATAATTATATTTACATCTGTAGGTTATAATTGCAATAACTTTACAATAATAACTCATATATGCTTCTTTATTTTTACACGAAAATGACTCTTTATATTTTCATAATATTATGTAATTATTTCAAATCATTTTCATGCACAAATGACATTTTTATCATTTATAAATTATTTTATAAAATTATTTTATTAAATTAAATGAGTATTTAAAACATAACCCTTTTTATTAATTTTTTCGGACCTACCCAATAGCCCAATACACCCAGCCCATACCCTAACCTAACCCAATACCCAAAACCTAAACCCAATAACCCAATTGTTATAACCCGCCCTAATCCCAGATTTAATCTTGGTCGTTGATCTCAGAAGATCAACGGTCTAGGACAATCCTTCCATTTTTAATTAACCAAACGACCTAAACCCTACCCATTTCCCAAATTTGCCGCCCTTGAGACCCCTTCCCTCCTCTCATCTCTCTCACCTTCCTTCTAACCCTAGCCCGCCATCATTGAAACCCCTTTGATTAATGGGTTCTTTCTTCAACCTCAGGCCTTATCCAGTGTCATATCTCTATTGGTTGTTCGATTTTCATGATACTTGATGGAATCTCAAAGAGGTTCGAACCAGATTTGGTTCAAATCCCCCATTTTCCCGATTAATCCATCTGTGTTCGCTCATACGTCTGTGAGTACTAATATCTTTGTGTTTATGGCTTCAAATCTCTGGTTCACACCAGATTTTTTTGCCTCTGTTTATTTTTACATAACCCAACTATTTCTGGCAAAATCAGGTCAGATCCCTTTAGATCTAAAGCGGTTTGAGTTTGTTTGTTACTTTTCCTTTAAGATTCTTCTGTTTTTTCCAACTATTGTCAACCGATTTCATTTTTTTCTAAAGCTAGGGTTTTGGTTCTAAGAGAATTCTGCAAAGATGTTTTAAAACGTTATGTGTTTAACTCTGGTTTTATTCCTTTACTTGTTCGACTGATTTTCATCTCTATGTCTTTGTGCCCTAGGGTTTTTAATTATTCTACTGTCTGCTATTAAGTTTGCCCGTTTACTTTGGCTGTCAATTAAAGTGATTAATTGATTTACTTGCCTAATTAGGGTTCGAAATTGTGCTTTCCTTTTTTTTTTTTTAAAACTGATTTTTCCTTGACAGATTTTTACCTATTCTTTCCTTATGTGTGATTCATAATTGGTAGTACTTTCCTTAATTTTTTTGCTAGCCTGATTTCTGTACTTTGATTATTAGGACCGAATTTTAATTGATCTCTGGACCTACTACTTACCTTATTTAGGCTTTAATCTTGATTGCTGATTTATTCTGTGTTAATTTAAGTGATACTTCTGTGATTCTGCCTATTAATTGATTCCTGTTAGCCCTAATTAACTGGTTAACTAATCTCTTTGACTTATTTGTGTGCCATTGATTCTCCTACTTTATTTGGTTTTACTCTACTATATGCTATAAAAACCTTTCATTACTCTGATTTTAAAAGACACACTCACGCTTACAGACTTACACTCACACTTACACATTCTTACAATTTCTTCACTTTACAACTCAAAAGCTCTCTGCTTTTCCTCAAAGAATTTAAGTTCTCTCTTTGTGCAACTACTTTGATTTCTGCATTGTTTAGCTGGCTGGAATAAGGCTAAACTCTTTTGTATACAGCTAAAATCGAAGAGCCCGATTTTATGATCGTTATGATATCCTGCAGCCCGTTGTCGAAAGGCTCGAGACCGGGTTCGAGGCCTGACTCCGAGGGCTTCCATACGCTCGATCTCGAGGTAGTGCAAATCAGCGGCCATGATGAATTAACGGGAAGTCCCCAAGGCACGTGACTAAAGCTGACTAGGTCTATTAGGCTAGTTCAAGCCCGTACCGTGGTATTAAATGGTTGTACCAACCATATATCTTTATAATAAATGCATTAGTACTATGTTGGGATTCCCCCTGGTATATAAAGGGGACCCTTGTCATTTTGTAAAGGCATATACAATAGCACTTACAACATTCAATACAAGAACATTCTCTGCTCTCTAACTTAAACATATGCTCTTGATTTTACTACTTACATTTATTGCTTACATTTATTGTGTTTTATTAATTTTTCTTCATTTATTGCTCATTATTGGTCATAAAGAGCCTTCATCAAAGCTCTCAATGATGTTAGCCCTTGATCGGTTGTCCATAGCTCAGTAGCGAGCTCGACCTCGAGGCCTCATATAATCAGGCTCGAGGCCCCGATTCTCAGCCGCTTGGTTTGCTTAAACACACTATTTTCAAGTTCTTACTTTATTTCCTAGTCTCATACTTAGCATATATTGCCTAACAACTAGAATAAAAATAGATCATGTATTTTTAGATCAACATAATCAAATCTAATTGTAATTACCATTTTCAAGGTAAATATTTTGGTGCCCACCATGGGGCTAAAAATAATAGTAATAATTTTCTTGCTGGTTTAACACATAACACAAGTTATCTTTCATGCTTTTTCTTGTCCAAGAATCTTTGATTTCAGGTCAAAATGTCTAACTCAGTGAATGCATATGAAAACAATAGTCTTGAAGACCATGGAGAGAATGGTGTAGCTGTGTCAGGTATTGGTGTACCACCATGAAACCCTAAGGATGCACCAGACTCAATCCCTGCGGATGTGGTCGCTCGTGACGCTCAACACGCCGATGTAAGCTCCTACACTAACAGGAGCGAACGACAAGGATACCAACAAGAAGCATAGAAAACCCCAGCTCGGAAGGAACAAGAGGTTAGCCTTCACGTTATTTTAGAAATGTTACAGGCATAACAGCTGGCGATTGCTCAACTGCAAAGCCATAAAAAAACTCCAAGCACAGCAGCACCGGAACGACTCCTCGAGCCGAACATGTACTGGAAAGATCGACTAATAACGGGTTAGCAACCGACCCCGCTATCATGAAGTTGCTCGAGGACCTCACAAAGAGGATTGAATCGGGTGAAAAAATGATAGAAGCCAACAACAAAAGGGTAGAGACCTACAACTTGAGGGTCGATCAGATCTAGGGCGCACCCCCGATCCTGAAGGGTGTCGATTCAAAGAAATTCGTAAAAATGTCATTCCCATCAAATGCTGCTCCAAAGCCCATCCCGAAGAAGTTTAGAATGCCCGAAAATGTTCGGGGAAACACTCTCGAAAAGGGCCATGATGTGTTATCACAACCTAGCTCTAAATTAAATAGACTCATTTGCCATGCTGGCAGATTCTTTTATAAAGGCACATACCCGTGCCATCAAGGTGGCTACAAGGAAATCCGATGTCTTCAAAATCAAACAAAGAGAAAATGAGATGCTGCGGGAGTTTGTATCTCTCTTCCAAATGGAGCGAATGGAATTACCACCAGTCTCTGATGACTGGGTAGTGCAGGCCTTCACCCAAGGTTTGAACGAACGAAGCCCGATGGCTTCAAAGCAGCTGAAGCAGAATTTGGTTGAATATCCCACTGTGGCTTGTTCAGATGTCCACAACCGATATCAATCAAAGATCAGGGTCGAGGACGACCAAGTGAGAGCCCCCTCGGGATCGATATATCCAAGCAGATACCTGGCAAAGGAGCCAAAGCCAAACAAGGAAGGGTACCAACTATACACCGAAGATAGGAGAAATGCCCCAAGGCATAACATACCCCGAAATGATCGAAGAACAGACCGAGGTCAGAACCCTCGGGGACTCGTGAGCAGAGTCGAATTTAATATATACACAGGACCGATGGAGGCACCCCGCCTATCAGAATACAACTTCAACATTGACGTTTCAGAAATCATATCCGCCATCAGTAAAATCAGAGACACCAGGTGGCCAAGACCTGTACTATCAGATCCGTCTCAGAGGAACCCCAACTTAGTGTGCAAATTTCATTGCACCCCCGGTCATAGGACCGAAGATTGCAGACAGCTCCGAGAAGAAGTAGCCCGACTACTCAGCAAAGGGCACCTCCGAGAGTTCCTTAGCGACCGAGCCAAAAATCAATTACGAGAAGGGGAGTAAAATAGGAAAAATGAAGCAAACTAGCCACAACATGTCATCCACATGATTGTTTGGGGAGTCGACGTCCCACAGGAATCCACTATCAGAAGAACAAAAATATCCATCACCAGGGAAAATCAAACTCAAGGTTACATACTCGAGGATGCTCTCACGTTCAGTGACGAGGACATCAAGACCCTGTCGTAGCCTCATAACGACACATTGGTAATTTCTTTTCTTGTAAATACATTTCAAATTAAACGTGTACTTGTGGATCCAGGTAGCTCGACCAATATTATCAGGTCAAGGGTCGTTGAGCGGCTCGGACTACTTGACCAAATCATGCCCGCCTCTAGAGAGATCAACGAATTCAACATGGCGAGCGAAACAACGAAATGGGAAATCACCCTCCCGGTCAACGTGGCCGTCATGACCCAAAATGTCAAATTCCATGTCATCGAAGGAGACATGAGGTACAACGCCTTGTTCGGAAGGCCATGGATACACTGTATGAGAGCAGTACCATTAATCCTTCATCAAATGATGAAGTTTTCGACAAAGGACGGAGAAAAAATCGTGTACGGATAACAACACGCAGTAAGAGAGATGTTCGCAGTGCATGACGTAGCACCGATATCGACACCTTCGACATCGAAGGAGCCACATGATAAGCAAATAGTGAAATAGCACTGACGAGTCACATTCTCGGCTATACCTGAATAAACAAGCAAAGGACCGTGTCGCGTCCTCGGAGCAAACATTGAAGGCATATCGAGGCTCGAAGCGCCATCGCCACTAAGGTATGACCATCTCCTCTTTTATTTACATCTTACACTAACCTTTGCGTAGATGTCCGATCAAAATAGTCGGAGCACCGTCCAGCTCGAAGACCTTAAGGTTTCAAAGCATACGTTGCACTCTTTTCCTTCAATTAGGTTTTATCCCAAGAAGGGTTTTACCGACAAGGTTTTTAACGAGACAACATCTATATGCTACCTAATGAAAATTTCACAAGTATTCAAGGCTTCTCTTCAATCAACCTCGAACACTGGGGGGCATCCCCCCGGAAGGTCGCCTTCTCGAAGAAGTCAAGATGAGCCAAAAAGGGGTCTCGATAGGAAAATGATGTACCGGGCCAAACGGTCGACTGAACCATGTCCCCATAGAGCAATTGAGCCCTTGACGACAAAAACACTTGTACCAAGTAATCAAAGAATATTTCCCCCTCCATCAAAACGCTTTACGCTTCAAAGAAGTCCGGTACTTTCGCAAGAAATGGCTCCAAGTTTATAAAAACACTTGGGGACTAGCATCAGGAACTCGACCTCCAGGTCATAAAACTTCGAACTCATAAGCCCTCAATGAGGCAACCCCATGTTTATAAAAGCAGCTCCAGAGCCAAAAGACTTTTGATGCCTCGGGGATTGTCGTCGATTGTCACCCCATCGATTTGGAAAGTCAAGGCTATAAGACCCCACGCGGGCAAACTCCGAGCTCATAAGGCCTTCATAAGGCAATACCAAACCTATAAGGCCTCAAGCAAGGCACAAATCACACTTATACCAAGTAACTTAATCTGTAAGACCTCAAGGAAGGCATGAATCATACTTGTACCAAGTACCCAAATCTGTAAGACCTTAAGTAAGGCATGTTAAAATTTGTAAGACCTTAAAAAAGGCATAATCCCGATCTTAAAGTTAAGGCAATATATTCGAACTTATAAGACCCCTAAAATGGCATACACTCAATATAAACGCCGAAACCACTTCACTCGGGCACTAAAAGGCTCTGGCCAAATACAATGAATAAGGTCACAAGGCTGTACCAGCCAAACTCATGCCACTCAGGGACACCCGACCATCGCTACAAAATCACAGGCCTTCAATTAATTCGAAAAAACTTTTAAAAGAAATGGTTAATCAGGCTATCCTTGTTATAAGCAAAAGAGCTTCGATCACATCAGCTCCAAACAATTCAGCCATCGAGCGAAACCTCCCGAGGTGCTCATTTATTGCTACATAACGGCTCACAATCGAGGTCCTTATCAAACCGTCGAACAGTCGGGTGAGCACAAAAACTTTAAAAAGTCTTTAGCGAGGGAAAAATAAAGCCCACACTAAGAGGTCGTACCGTCCCAATGCACAAGAGACACTGTCGCCAGCCTATATTAAGAGGTCGTATCGACCCAACACGTAAGAGCCTAAGGGCCAGCTTAAAAACTTAAGGGTCAATGAGCTCGAGTCGAAATACAACTCGGAGACTGAGCCCAAAACAATTAACTAAAAATGCCTAAGGGCAAAAACGTAAGATCCTAGATGCCAGCCTATATTAGAGGTCGTACTGACCTAACACGTAAGAGCCTACGAGCCATCCAACAAGCCTCAGGGCTGAGTTACAAACCTAATGGTTTTTACTCAAAGGCCAATTCGTCTGGCTAATCATCGACAAACATATTAATTCAAAACAAAGGAAGACATACACAAGCAGAGGGAAATGCATGAAAGATGAAACCGAAAGTTTTTTCTTTTGTATGCATACGCAAAAAAATACAAAAAACTCCATTTGCAAATTTCTCTGAGAACACTGTACAAAGAATCAAAAGAAAAATCCTAGTCTATTTTCCCCTCGGGGACTGCAGCCCCATCAACCTCTTCTCCACTATCTTCGGCATCGGACAAGAGGAATTTGGCGTCATATTCATCTGCCTTGGCCTGCGCTATCTATTCCGAGAGATCGAAGTCCCTAGCATGAATCTCTTCGAAGGTTTCCCTTTGAGATTTTCACCGGGAATACTCATTTCTTCTCCTCTCTCGATTAGAAGCACCTCTTAACTTTGCTCGAACATCAGTAGCATCTTTTAAATAAACAACCACTTTCTTGTCGGCCTTAGCCCAAATCTTTTCAGCTTCAGCCCGGGCGTCCATAACCTTGACCTTCATCTCCAAAAGGTCAGATTCGAGCCTTGCAATCCTGCTCGTCTGAACCGAGCTGTTCTCACGAGCGTTCTGGAGCTGTACCTCGAGGGCAAAAACCCTTGCTAGAAAATTCTTCTTGGGTGTAACATAGGCATTTATTTGAGCCCTTAGCTCATTACACTCACGCTTGGCCTGGCCAACCTCTCCCCAAAGGCGTTCCAAATCCTCTGTCTTGCTCTGCAACTGAGGCATTAAATTATTAATCTCTAAGGATAGAAGAAGGAGCATGCACTCCCTCAGAGCAAAAGTTACTTGTTTTTCAAGGTGGCTCTTGTTGTTCAAGCTTCGATTCGCCTCGTACCGAAGGTGCCTTAATTCTTTTCCCCTTTCATCACAAAGAAGCCTGAGGGATTTCTCCCCATCCAAGGCTTTCCTTAACCAGGCTTCACAACGGAGCAGCTCGGACTTGAGCTTGTCAAAGGCCTATGAAAAACAAGCTCAATAAGAAAACAAAAATGTTAAATCAAAAGATCAACGGAGTCGACCAAGGCTCACCATAGAACAAAGCCGTTGAGCCTCCTCAAAGGTTGAGTGTGCACCTACTGGCTTAGTCTCACCGGCCCCAGTTGAACTAATATCGGTGGGGGCATTGTCGCCGAGACCCCGCTTGATCTAGGCGGCCTCTGGCCTCGAACATCCCTCGAAGTACCTTCGACGGGGGGCGAGGACGGCGGCTGAACATTTGTATCCCTCGAAGTACCTTCGACAGGAAATGAAGGCGGCGGCAAGAGAGGAACCACTTCTCCAAGGCTAGAAACCTCAGATGTCGTAGGATCAGTAGATACATATTTTTTGAGCCTTCGAGCAGGGCTTGCCTTGCTATGAGTACCCTCGTCTTTAGAAGACTCCTTCCATTTGTTATCAGTCCTCGATCCCAAAGCCGATGATTCTTCCTCCTCCACGAGGGGTCTCGGCCTCATCTCAAAAAAATATCCAATACCTGCGGTGACAGAGTTAGTACATATAAAAGAAAGTACCTTTCAAAGAGAGCAAGCCACACACCATGTACCGTGATGTTTTGCCTCCATCTACCCTTGGCCAGATCTCGACACTTACGCTCATCATAAGTCGAGCAAGCTGCCAGTCTCCAAGACCAATCCACCAGGTCGGGAACCTCGTGTGGCATCCACGAGATTGCTACAAAAAAGAAAAGAAAAAAGAAGCATCTTTACAGAGTCTGCCTTCACCATGGACAAAAATAATGAGAACACCAGTGTACCACTTACGTGTGAAATTCCATTTCTCAGCAAATGGAAGGAACTCTGTGGGGATAATATTGACAGTCCGCACTCGGACAAAATGACTCATCCACCCTCGATCCCCGTCTTCTTTATTACTAGCAACAAAGGGCCAAGTGGATTGATGTTGCAGTGTAATCAAGCCTCGATGATGCAAATGACGGTACTGTCTAAGAAGATGACTAAGGGTAAACTCGAGCCCAGCTTTATTTGCAAAATACCTTACCATCAGCACTATCTTCCAAAATGGCAAGTGAACCTGTGCTAGGGTAACCCGACATCTCCTACAAAGTTTGATCACGACTCTATCGAGGGGGCCCAACATAAAGGGGTACATATATACGATCAAAAACCCCTCAGCATGAGCCATGATGCTCTCTTCCGGGGAAGGTACTTGCAGTACCACTTTTTCTCCCCATCCGCAGTCTTTTCTGACTACCTCGAGGTGCTTCTCCCCTATTGAGCAAATAAACCTCGACGCATGCTCCCGATGACCCTGAACATTGGGAGGTCTCTCTAACGCAAAGTCCCTCCTCGTGACAAAGCACCTCGAGGTTAGCTCACCAGATACCGGCGGTGTACCACCAACCGAGCACGAAGCAGAGGCAGAACTCTCCTCTCCTTGGTAAACGGGTTTGGACGTAGTAGCCATGGAAGGTAAAGACTTGGGAGAAAGCTTTTGAAATAGTAAGAGAACTAGCATAGAAAAGAACTTTATAAGAGGGATAGTTACTCAAAGTAGTGGAGTCCTCAGAAAAGAGACAAGCAAATGCATATATATAGAGCAAGCAGCGACTATTCGTCTATCTTGAAGGCCAATTAATTCTGACCATGTAAGTGCTATTTTTGGGGAAGTGTACCGGTGGGACCACCCTGATTGCTTTACAACTGTGGCACATAAATGATACTACCACACAACACTCGGGAGCCGTTGAGACCCCGAGGATTTCTGTTATTACAAGCATCGATTCTAAAAAGCTATCAACCTAATCTTGAGATGGTGCCCGATCTCGAGGTCCTGACTACTCCCAATATAGGCTCCAAAGAACCAACATCAAAGTTTAACAGATTAACTTTACATAAGCGTTGAGAATACATTCGAAGACTTTAAGTGGAAAAATTTTCTTATATTGCCAAAATTATATTTACAAGGTGTGTCTTTACAAGACCTTTTCCCCTGAGAAATTCATACACAAAAAAGAATGGAAGACGATGTGGGTCTATTCTTTGCCGTCACTGCTCTCCGGGTCATCTCCGGAACCCTCATCCTAAGTGGTCGAGAATGCCGATTCTTCCTCCAAGTCTCGAGCTTCCTCCATCTCAGCTGAGAGATCGACGCCTTTAGCGCTTGCTTCCTCGTGAGCTTGACTCCTGGCCTCTACACGAGCATAAGCAACGGCCTGAGCCAGCTTCTGCTTGGCTTTCTCCAATATTTCTCAGGCTTGTTCATTCGCAGTAGCGACATCTTTTTTGTATGAAGACGCATCCTATTCGGCCTCAAACTTGGCCGCAGATAGTGCATCAGCCTCCTTTTGGATACTTTGAAGAAGATCCCAGGTCGATGCTAGCTCCGACCTCAAAATGTCTCTCTCTGAGGCTAAGACCTCATTTTTCCCCCTCAGCTCGAGGATCTCCGCATACTTGGCTATAGCCTCTTCCTGAAGTCAGCCCACGATGGAATCCTTTTGCCCTATCTGCAAAGATAAAACAAAGTTTGTAAGCATCAAGCTATGAGAATAAAAAACAAACTCATGGATTCCGTGTTACCTGCTCAGCAAGGCCAACCCTTTCTTGGCACACTCCCTCCAAACTAGCTTGAATCCTGCTCAACTCTTCCCCCTTTCGGGAAGAGGATGTCCTCGACTCTTTTAAATCTGAGGTAAGCTTCTCGACCTCCTTCCCATAGCATGAAAGCTAACCTTGGATCCTAGATAAGGCATGGTCATACATCTTCCTAGCCTGCAACAACATAGAAAAATAAAAAAGTCGAGCACAAAAATTTAAAGCACAAGTGATATGTCGAGAGTATCACCTGCTGCTAAAGCCTCTCCACCTCCTCGAGAGCAACGGGAGCATCAAGATCAATATTATCGTTGATACCGGTGAGGAGGTCTTCGAGCACATCTTCCCCTCCATGAAAGGCCCCCGCACCAGTGGTATCCTGATCCTGAGCATCCCTGATCTCTCCTAGTGGGTATGGATGGCCCAAATTAAGGCCACTCAGGTCATTAATTTCTTTAAGGGCCTTATCTTACCCGCGAGAAGCTTCGGGTTCAGACCCTTCGGAGTCAACAATAGCGGGTTCATCAGCACGAACTGTGCCATGTCTGACTTGAGACTCGGGGACTATCCTCGAGCCCTCCTCGAAAGTCTCCTCAACGCGGGTCTGGTCCAAATCGACCACCCCCGATTCGGCGGCCTTCTGCCTTGTAACTTGTGGAGCATCTTCACCTCGTCTCCCTTTGTACCAAAGGTCATTCACCATCATCATCATGACCTTCATCCTCAGTACTAGGACTTGTCATAACAGCCAAAGTCGAGACCATGGCGTCCTTCTTCCTCTTCTTACCCTTGCCGGGTTTCAAGGTGTCCTCTTCCCTAGCAGGGCTCGGACTCATTGACACTCCATCCCCGAGGCCTGCACAAGCATGATGCATCAAACAAAAGGATACTCATAAGGGAACATAGTAAAAATAACGGTAAAAAGCATACCGTGGCTCTTATCCTGCCACCGTGTTTTGGCCAAATTGCGCCAAGAGTGGTCAAGATAAGGAAATTTGGAGTCCAACTATCTAATACACCCCGATAGGTTCTGAACCGTTCTAGGGTACCAAATAGTGGCTGCACAATCAAAAGAAGATCATTTTTCAAAAGAGGATGAAAGGGCAATAAAATATGCTCGAGGTAGGGGCACTTACGCTGCGTATTCCATTCCTCCCGGAATGGCATCCTATTGGAGGGGATTATGTTTGAGGTCCTCACTCAAACAAACTAGCTTATCCACCCCCGATCCTTGTCCTCATCAATGCTCGAAAAGAACTTCCTCGTAGATTGAGGATGAAGCTTAATCAAATCGCGAAAGAAACGAGGGCTATATCGTCTGATCAAGTGATTGAGGGTGAAGGTCATACCCTCGACTTGGTTAGAACAATATTGGAGCTTATAGACTATCCTCCAAAATGAAGGATAAATTTGTCCAAGCATCACCCGGTACTCACGACAGAAGTCAAGTATTATTGGATCTATCAACAGAGAAGAAGGGTCCGAAGAATCTATGGGACCTAAAGTAAAGGGGTATGTATATACACTAAGAAATCCACCCTTGTGGTCTACTATGCTTTCAGTGGGTCTAGGAATCTCAACTAACACTGCTGCCCCCATTGGCCACGCTGATGTACCAAGACACGTGCTCGCATCGGCCTGGTGTAGTAGGAGGATTCTCGACGGAAAAATCGGATACAAAAATCAAATTTAGTAGGGGTATATTGTTCGACAGTTGGGGGTACTTTTGGTTTACCCCTGAATGGTCGAGACGAAGAAGTAGTGCCCTCTTTCTGAGGTACTATTTTAGAGGTCCTAGCCATGGCTATAAAAAGGTTTCTGAGAAAGGAAATGAGGAGGGAAGCGCAGAAAGGAGAGAAATGTAGGAGATGGTGAACTTAGCTCTATGGGATTGAAGATGTTGTAAAAGTGTGAATAACAAAGCAATTGAGGTATTTATAGAGGACGTATGGGCATCGTTTGGGAAGCGGAAGGGTTGAACCAGTAGCGGTTTGTGGGTTTTTCGATAGTCGTATTGACAGCGACTCCTGCTCAGCTTTTAAGTCATGGAATTTAATGCTCTGATAGACTGACGCCATGGTAGTAAGTATCGAATAGGCGAGAATTCAAGACCGTTTCTTATTATTTTCATTCTAAGAAACGCAGGGACTATCTGTATACGGCTAAAATCGAAGAGCTTGATTTTATGATCGTTATGATATCCTGCAGTCTGTTCTCGGAAGGCTCGAGGCCAGGTTTGAGGCCTGACTCCGAGGGCTTCCATACGCTCGATCTCGAGGTAGTGCAAATCAGCGGCCATGATGAATTAACGGGAAGTCCCCAAGGCACGTGACTAAAGCTGACTAGGTCTATTAGGCTAGTTCAAGCCCGTACTGTGGCATTAAATGGCTGTACCAGCTATATATCTTTGTAATAAATGTATTTGTACTATGTTGGGATTCCCCTAGTATATAAAGGGGACCCTGGTCATTTTGTAAAGGCATATACAATATCACTTACAACATTTAGTACAAGAACATTCTCTGCTCTCTAACTTAAATATATTCTCTTGATTTCATACTTATATTTATTGCTTACATTTATTGTGTTCTATTAATTGTTCTTCATTTATTGCTCATTATTGGTCGTAAAGAGCCTTCATCAAAGCTCTCACTACTGTTATCCATTCATCGGATGTCCATAGCTCAGTAGCGAGCTCGACTTCAAGGCCCCGTATAATCATTCTCGAGGCCCCGATTCTCAGCCGCTCGGTTTCCTAAACATACTATTTTCAAGTTCTTACTTTATTTCCTAGTCTCATACTTAGGATCTATTGCCTAACAACTAGCATAAAAATAGATCACGTATTTTTAGATCCACACAATCAAATCTAATTGTAATTACCATTTTCAAGGTAAACATCTTTGGATCCAAATTGCCATTACATTCCTGTTTACTTTCTTCCTAACTGGTATGTGTTAACTCCTATTATCCTATTCTGTTCCTTGTGCTTATGTGGTTATTTTATTTCAAACCTCAGCATGTTCCTGTGTGATCTATGATTCATGTTTACACCTTTGTCAACTGGCATGTTTCAGTTCCTATTATCTTATTCTGTCTTATAGTTTATTTCAACCTCAACATATTTTCTGTTACTGCTTTCTCAACAAGCATTCTTTAGTCTCTGTTACCCTATTCAATCCTATGTGCTTATTAGTTTGAGGGTTCAACATGTTTCTGTTTGCTATATGCCCATATGATTTCACCTAGTGACAAGATTAATTAGGTTATCTCTAGTAATATGAAACCCTGTATAATCAGTTGTATGTTCCCTATTCTGCAAACATGTAATATGTTGCCAACTAAAACATTCAGTGAAAATAAGTATTTTGTGACTGCTTAAATGCTAGTACAATGTCCATGTCTGAATCAATACCAATCTATTTGAACTATTTACTAAATAGGGATTCTGTTTGTTCTAGGTGAAATTTTGTTTGCAGTCCTGTAATTTGAATCTGTTTGCTCCTAAAAATCAAACTCTTTTCTAAACCTGTTCCCCCTAACCCTCTATATACTGGATTTCAAACTTCTACTCTTAGTTATCTAGTTTGCTACCACCCCTAGTGTGAGCACTGCCTAGGGTCCCTGAGATTCCTTTGAACTCTGACACATTGGGGCTGGTTTTCCAATCTCTTATGAATTCTAAGTGTGGTTCTAGTATTAGCATTTCCTGGGGTCTTTGAGGCTCTTTGGGAACTTTGACACACTGGAAGCCTGGTTTAAGATGTTGTGGATCCCTGCTATTGTTTCAGAGCTGTTGTGTTTGAAGGCTTGGATCCCCGGTTTATATTGGGCCTGCTAAAGCTCCCTATAGTGCAATAGATACTGTTATAATTTATTCATTCTGGGATATAATAATCTATGTAATAAACAGATCTGGGGTTAATTAGTAAAGCTGGGGGGGGGGGTTTCTATATCCTTGTTTGGAACTCGGGTAGAAATCCAGCCTATAGGTTTGTTGGTTTGATTAGGTGAATGTTACTACTTGTTTAGAGAACATGCCTATAGAATTTTCTGATTGTTTTGTTCTATATTTCACTCGCATGATAGAAATCCTGTTTATAGACCCCTTGCATTAGAAATCCTATACATAGGATCCATGCACATTTTTAACTTACATGCATTAGTGACCATGCCTATAGGATTCTATTTGGTTGAATAATAACCTTTCCTAGCAATATGCTTAAAATTCTGCCAACATGTGATTGATAGATATCATGCCTATAGGAGATATAAAAACCAGCTTTCTTCAATTTAGATACCATGACTATAGGAAATAAACAGATCGATTTCGACACCTAGAAATCATGTCTATAAGAGTTAATCAATCCTGCAAATTAGAAAGCATGCCTATAGGATCTAAAGAGATAAAATATGTTTTTATGAGTTAAAAATCAATAATTCGCTTAGAAATCATGTTATAGGTCTTTAATCAACCTTTAGATATCATGCCTATAGAATTCTGTTCTGGTTATCAGTAGGCAAACCTGTAGGTTTATTAAGAATCCTAGGCCAAAAACTGTGATCTCGTGTTGCTTGAAACATGTGCAGATTCAAAACTTAATCAAATTAGTAGGCAAGCCCGTAGGTCCCAATGCTCGTTTTAACAAGGTGCTTTCTTATATTCTTTTCTGTTCATCTAGATATCCTGCTTGTAGGATCTTAAATCAATAAAGTTGTTTGTTTAATTGCATGCATTTGTTGTCTATTTGTGGATGTTAACATGAGCCTTTATTTGTTCCCTACCTGATATTCCTATCTGGTTTTTTCTGTCTCCTAGCTTTTTTCCCATTTAAGCAACATAGGTAAGTTTAGAACCACTCTAAATAGAGGTCCTAAATACCTCCAGGACCATAGGAAAGGGACAGGTAGTGCACGCATAAGGCACGAGTTAGAAGCTACTAGAACGCTTAGGTAATAACTGAAAGATAGTAAAGGAAATGATAGCCCATGCGCTAATGCTATGAGTAAAATCCCGACTTGTGGGAGTTGCAAAGCATTGCATGGAATGATCCTATAGGCTAAAAAACTTAGGACCACCCCCTATACTCATGTGTAAAAAGTAAGTTGAATATTGTATTTGTTTAATTTGTTTTCTTCCCTTTTAAGACTAGTTCGCTTAATTTAAGTGCGGCCGGGACCCACCCTTGTGGACCTCGAGGGGTGCCTAACACCTTTTCCTCAAGGTAATTTCGAGCCCTTACCCGATCTCTGATGATGTAAACTAGTTATATGAGTTAACTGTTCCAGGTGCCCTAACGCACCTTGATCCGTTAGGTGGCGACTCTTCAAATCCCTTACCCCATCCCAAAAGGAAAGGAGTTGTCCCAAAATGTCGAAACCCAATTTCGATGGGATATTATTGGCCAACGATGGTAAAAGATTGCTTGGAATACGCTCGAAGATGCAAGGCTTGTCAATTCCATGTGAATTTTATTCATCAACCTCCAAGTGTTGCACCCGACTGTTGCATCTTGGCCATTCGACGCTTGGGGATTGGATGTTGTTGGACCACTACCATAGTCCTTTGGTGGGCACCTATACATCTTGGCTTCAACTGACTACTTCTTAAAATGGGCTGAAGCTGTTGCTCGTAAGGAAGTAAAGAAGGAAAATGTTGGAAGTTTCATCCGAGTAAACATTATCTGTCACCTTGGCATTCCTCGTTACATAATAATGGATAATGGCAAGTCGTTCGACAATAGGTTGATGAACAAGGTTTGTAAACTCTTTAGCTTCAAGCAACGTAACTCTTCTATGTACAATATTGCCGCTAATGGTCTAGCCGAGGCATTCAACAAGACTCTATGCAATTTGTTAATGAAAGTCGTCTCCAAATACAAATGGGATTGGCATAACTGTATGGAAGAAGCTCTGTGGGCATATAGGACAACTCACCGCATACCAACACAAGCGACCCCCTATGCACTCATTTATGGAGTCGAAGCCGTCTTGCCACTTGAGCGTCAAACACCTTCATTACGATTAGCTATTCAAGAAAGGATCACCGATGAAGAAAATGCTCGACTTTGATTAGCAGAGTTGGAGGCTCTTGGTGAGAAGAGGTTGGAAGCTCAACATAGTCTTAAATGTTATCAAGTTTCATTGTCTCGCGCCTTCAATAAAAGAGTTCGCCCAAGATCCTTTAGACTAGAAGATCAAGTCTTTGCCGTACGTAGACCCACAATTACTTCCCATAAACCTGTAGGGAAGTTCACTTAAAAATGGGATGGGCCATATGTCGAACAAGAAGCATATTCAAGTGGGGCTTACAAGCTAGTTGATATATATGGCATGAGAATCGTCCCTATCAATGGCATGTTTTTGAAGAAGTATTATGCATGAAATTACAACGCTCCTTGATGCATGAGCCTAAACTGCATATTCCTACACACCTAGCCCGCATGAGTTTAAACTGTGTACGACTATCACGACCTAAAGACCACCAGTTGTGATGGCATCTAACTCAACCCGCTAGGTAAGCCAACTAACAGAAAATATAACTCAACTGAGATTATAAGAAAATATAGAATAGATAACTGGACATTTACAAATTTACTCAAGACCTGGTAGTGCGACTCATGAGCTTCTAAGACTTAGAATTTGCAAAACTGATACAAATAACTACACGTTCTATTTGAAAATTGCATAAACAGATTATCAAAACCTAAGCTACCAAGAACAAGTGGAAACTATATCCAGAAAGCATGAACATCTTCAAAGGCAGCACCCGACATCACCAGCAGCTCTACTCCATGTACTGCTAAGTATTTTGTCTAACCTCATCGAAGTAGTAACGATGCTTTTAGTTAAAAGATGCTTATTGTTATAACCTACACATTAGACTAATAGTATAGACAGTTCAAAACATAAAAGATAAGAGTACTGTATACAACTCTACGAGACAGTCAACAATTACTAGAAGGAATCACAGTAGAAGATTTACAATCTTTCCTGCTATGTGAAGTATATCCAAGATATCATGTCAAATGGCATAGTAACACCCTTCGTGCTTTTATCTGTTCCTCACCATATATAAATAAATTATGTGTGAAATTAGTTAGCACGACAACACCCTTCGTGCGTTCAACTCACCCTTCCAAATGTACGTATAACAGAACTGACCCGATGAAAGAAATAACGATAACATGAATTACAAAGTAGGAAATACGCAAGTAGAAACGATGGACGAGGATATACATGTGGGCAACAGTAAAAGACTAGGCGGAAAGCACGTGAGTAATAACAGTAATTGGAAAACAAGGAATATTAACTTCAATTAACTAGCATAATGGATGCCTAAGTACAAATATAACAAATAATAAGGAAACACATGATCTTTACAAGTTAACAAGTGAGGGCATGAATGACTAGCATTGGAAGGCTTATAATAAAATGCAACAGAATAGATACGACATGAGTTTAATTATAAAAGTAGGAAATAGGCATGGTATTTGCAAGTTAAGCAAGTAGAAGGTATGAGCAACACAACAACAATTGAGATAGAGATCAATGACAGAACAATAGCAACAAGTCACATCAGATCTATAATTATGACAAGAATAGTTTAAGGTAAAGACATGATCGTATACTTGGAAGACCGACATCAAACATAATGAATGTCGATCATCCTCATCTACATGGAAACACCCATCATGCCATGACCTCATGGTAACACAAAAGCATAAAAATATAAATGAAATGGCAAGACATCACCCTTTATGCTTTTACTCTCAAATGATATGGCACGGCATCACCCTTCGTGCTTTTGCTCTCAATATGTGGCACGACATCACCCTTCATGCTTTTACCCTAAATAATGTGGCACGGTATAACCCTTCGTGCTTTACACTCTCCCTCACATGATAATGTATAAACAGTGGCACGACATCACCTTTCGTGCTTTACACTCTTCCTTACCAATCATATGAATTTCAATGACAAACAGGCAGGAAGCATAAATAACATCAAGGAGAGTATTTTTATAGATATTCCAAACAAGTCCCAGTCACAAATTTCCGAGTCAACAATGATTCAAAAATCCTCAAGAACTGCATTATTCAAATACTTCCACAAATCTCACAAATGATCCACAACACAAGTATATAGTCTAGTATCTCAAGAATATCGGCCATAGTAATGTAGTAATGATTTCGCATAGAGTTGACCAAATTAGACACATCAATGTATTCTTAGAATTTCCGTCCCATTTGATCAAGTTATAATAAGCTAAGTCTTTATTTCTATCACTTACTATTATGTTCTTAGTATCTAAGAGTCAAGTAAGGCATGAAGCAGGAGATCACAAAATTCTACAAACATAAATGTAACATAATCCACCCCCCGAGCATGATTAACCCTGCACATACATATACGCTCGTCACCTCATATATGTATCACCCCCGCAAGTAAAAAATAATGACAAATAGGAGGAAAAATTCCCTCAACAAGATTAGGAAAAACACTTACCTCAATTCGGCTAACTCAACACTCAATTTAGCCTTTTTCCTTTACTAATTCGCCTCCTCCGGGCCCAATCTAGCCAACGATGACTTGAACACATCACACAATGCAAGAGAAAACAATTTCAATTAATAAAGATGTGATTTTTATTAGATTTCTAAAAGGTCAACAAAAGTCAAACCTCGAGCCCGACTGGTCAAAACCCGGGTCCTATTCGACTCTCAAATCCCAAATATTCATTTTTCAAAACTTTGACAAAGTCCACAAATTTTTCCCTAGATTTCTCATGAATTTGATGCTAAATCTTATATAAAATCATGAAATATAGTTGAGAAATGATTAAAGATACTTATCCAATGATTTGGTATGAAAATTCCTTCACAAAATTGCCTCTCCTCGAAGCTAGGGTTCAAAATATATGAAAATGAAGCTAAGTCCCGGAATTCTCAACACTTAACAAGCTGCAGATGTCGCATTAGGGACATGGGGTTCGCAAATACAAACCCCACAAATGCGAAGATTTGGAATCTCTGCTACCTTCGCAGATGCGACCAAATTGGTTGCAAATGCAAGCACTGGTCCTTCGCAAAAGCAAAAAATTCTTTGCAAATGCAAATCCTTCTTCTGCAGCCTAGCTTCGCAATTGCGAGCCTGCCTTCGCAATTGTGATGGCCGCATTTGCGAAAAAAAACCATTGCAAATGCAACAAAACCAGAACCAGCACTCAAGAATTATGAAAAATCATTTTGAAGCCAATCCGAAACTCACCCGAGCACTCGGGGGCTCTAAACCAAATATGTACACAAGTCTAAAAATATCATACAAACTCACTCATGTGGTCAAAACATCAAAATAACCTCTAAAACCATGAATCGGATGCCAAAATGCATTAAGATCAACTTAAACTTCAAGAACTTCTAGAATCGCAACCGAGCATCTAAACCATATCAAATCCACTCCCAATGACGCCAAATTTTGCAGACAAGATCTATATGATAAAACAAACCTACTTGAAGCTTCCAATCACACATAGCAACCTCGAAACGATGAATCTCACCTCAAGTCAAAATCAATGAACTTTGGAACTTCAACTTCTACACCCGATGTCGGAACCTATCAAATTACCTCCGATTGACCTCAAATTTTGTACAAAAATCACGTTTTCCATTACGGACCTACTCCAACTTCCGTAATCGAAATCCAACCCCGATATTAAAAGTCCACTCCCTGTCAAACTTCTCAAAAATTCAACTTTCGTCATTTCAAGATTAATTTAACTACGGACCTCCAAATTACAATCCGGATGCGCTCCCAAGTCCAAGGTAACCCAACGGAGCTAACGAAACTGACGAAACTCCATTCCGAGATGAAATGTTAAAAAGTCAAACTTGGTCAACTATTCCAACTTAGAGCTTAAATCTTGCAATTCATTATTCCAAATCGATTTTGAATAACTTGAAAACCAATACCGACAATTTATGCAAGTCATAATACATCATGCAGAGATACTCAAGCCCCCAAAATGCCGAGCAAAGTGCAGATACTCAAAACGATCAGTCGGCTCGTTACATCCTCCACCACTTAAACACAGGTTATCCTCGAACGTGCTAGGAGTCGTTCCAAAGCTATCAAATCACGGTGTAACCTTCCTATACATAAACCCGGGGGTGATCCCACGTCACCCTGATTCACATAAGCCCTCCAACACAACATGACTAGAGATCCTTTTTTCGACCTTGGTCCTTAAACCTTAAGACTCAATCTCTATCATCCATAATTCATTACAAGACCCCAGTCCCACATCTACCTACTGTATACGTCTGAACAAGCCGTATCAAGTCATAGTCATAATCCAAGATGTAATCACATGATATACCCCATCAATTTGACATTCACAATAGGAACTGCTGACTACTATTACGGCCCAAAACAAATTCGGTGCTGGTAGCAAACCTTATATCGATTAGAACCTCGTTCAAAACCTTCATACCCTACCGATGATGAATGAAACATGCATAGCCGCTTAACCACTCATCTGATCAATAAGCCAAGAGACTCACTCACCCGATCAGGGCCATTGTCCAAATCCTCAACAAAATATAGTGTTATTCTTCCAAACTTTCCATATCCCAATACAATAGCGCAAATCTCATGTATAGAAACCTCATCTCAGCCAATACAAGCAGCCACACCGGCAAGTACCAACAATGATCATATAAAGCCCCACACAACCCGATTTCGTGCAACAACAAGTAATAATTTAGACATGATATATAACAGTAAGAAAACTAAATAAGAAGACTACCAAGCAAGTTAAGTAGGTAGGGAAATTTTAGCATTTTACTATGAACTATTTTCAACAAGGTGAAAGCAAAATACACAAAATAGGAATAAGGAGTCACATTTCATCACTGTACCGTTGCGGCATGCAATCCGATCCCATCATATCAATCCATATAGGGTACCCGTCGATCCATAATACTCAGGCTCACTGATCACATGTGCATCAATATCAAGCACAACAAAGTGCACAAAAATATAACTGTGGAAAAAATATTAGGAACAAACAATACTGAGAAGGACAAGCACATCTATAGTGCAATAAGCAAATCAACATCATGAAGGCCACATTGCCCATAGTGCCATGAGGTCTAAACTGAATCAGAATATGCGTGTGAAGAATCATGTAACCCTCACAACCCATCATAGTATAAGAGAGAAACATATAACATAAACCAAGGCGCAAATAATATCCATTCCGCCCGATGATATACATGTGATAACAACTGCGCAAGAACAAACAAATTCGATATGATACAGAATACACGTTCTTATTAGGCTCAAAAGCAACTCCCAAACCAGTTTTCGATCATCCCCAACATGCAATAAACCTTCCAAAAGTTTATAGCAACATTTTCATAACACCTACCATAAATCATCCAATCCTCTACATTTCTACACAACTTGCAATCAAGGAATAGTTTGCCAATAAGAACATTCAGTCTTTGAGTCTCATGAATACCAGAAACTTCATACCGAATCTCAACACTGCCACTCAAATGGCTAACACGTGACTCATACTCCATCATCTCACGGAAAAACACCCATAAGCCAAAACACATTGTACCTGCCAATAGGTGAACTCTCCCCCAGTGGAAACACATAGTGCCAGCAAAATCTTAAACACTCAAAATCGTCTGTGTCATCAAGAACTCATATACATCCCTCCGAAACTATCAACAACCTTGTACGTGCAACTTTTCAACCCCACACGGTGCATCGCCTCTAACATGTTAATTCACAACACTACAAAAATCTCATAGTCAACTCTGAACCATAAGCAAATTGAATACCTCATCAACCGAGAATCTTTCATTTAACTCAATCCAGGAGAACACCACCATACGCAATATAGATTCCATACCTGTAGAAAAACATCAACTCCGACATGGGTCATAACCATGATAAATTCTTCGGAACTCAGTAATACATAATCAAGTAATCAAAACCAAATTGCCTCTAACTCAAACCGAGTCTCGCAGATTGGCAACCCAAAAGTAACTCGTTCTGATATGATCGCCCTGAGGGAACTTCACGGGAACTTGAAGCCATTTTTTGCATCACTCCAACATTGACATGTAGACCTTTCTTTGCAAGGAAATACCGCATATTCGATTACCATTCGCTACCGATTTCAAGCATGCCCATAGACAAATTCAAAAGTCCTTAAATGTTACATAAGACCTGGAACTCGCTAGAACCTTCTCGATAACCACTCATCTTAATTTGATATTCAATACACAGCTAATACGCATCGAGCAGCCCATGCTTCACCAGCACATGCCTATTCAAAGAAATAACCAAGCAATCTCTCGGTTTGGAAACTGATACGGCCCATGATCCTATAACCCGATCATCATTAGCAGACTCCACCACTTAGCTCGAAGCCATAGAACACCCCATCAATACCTAAAAGTACCATATCTTCTCAGCATGCCCCGATCCCGCATGACTATTTAGCTGAATACTTCAAAAACTCATGCAGTGCTGATCATAAAACACCATGAATACTCTTCCAAGCGCTTACCCATCATTGCAATAGTTGAAAAACTTCCCCAAATGCTCTGAAATGATGACTGCTTACCATGAAAAAGGTAACAACAATTAAATTTGTAAAAGAGATTCTAAAAATACGTGATCTATTCCCGAGCTAGTTGTTAGAGCAGTTGATACTAATAATATGGAGTTTAAAGATTAAATACAAGCTAAAACGGGATGATAATCAAACCGCAGGGCCTGCTACCCGGACGTATGTCTGATCGATGAAGGACCTTGGGGTCGATGTCAGGGTCGAGCTCGAGCTATCAGGGATGGTCGGGGATGGAATAACAATTGAAGATATAATTAAACAAGGCTCTTTATGGCCAATACTAAGCTATACGACGAAGAACAAGTAAGAAAGTGATGAATCTCGAGGTGACTTCGGGTCAATATCACCTGAAAAACAAAGAATAGACAAGAAGATAACAAAGTTAAATGACTTCGAACCAGTGAGGACAAGCGAATTAGAGAGGAGAAGGAGAGAGAGAAGATATTATTGCACTTTTGTAGAATAGTTGGAGCTCTGCCTTTACAGGGTGTTAGTGACTCCCCTTTTATAAAAAAAAGGGGAGTCCAATATTAGTACAATATACATTGCGTGATGCAAGAAATGGGATGTGACAACCGACTAACTCCGCGATGTGTGCGTGGGACAATACCGAGCTGCTTGAATAATCCTGATCGACCTCGGGTGCATTCTTTGAGAGACACATGCATTTGCTGAGGCTTTGGCCGACATTATCCTTGGTGGAGTGCCGCTTGATCTTGCAGGAAGTGATCGGCTCGAGATCCCGGGCTTCCGGAATCACCCTTTGAAGTGTTCAGTCGAGGAGAAATTAGTCTTCCAGATTTTACCATGTACAGATAGTCTCCGCGTTTCTTAGAGGGAAGTGATAAGAAATGATTTTGACACCCCATTTCTCGATCCCCATAACGACATCGCGCTGACGGTGCAACCCCCCTTTTTACAGGTGTCGAGGCATTCTGCCTTCCTGCTTCTCTAGGATTACCTGAAATGTTGTGATTCTTCGACCTTTTGTTGATATCGGTTCAGCTTCTATGGAAGCATTAATTGCTCCTACTGTTATGCCTTCCGAGGGCAGTAATAATGTCATCGGTTACTTTGCTCTCCCTATAAATGGGGCTTTTCATGGTTGGCCTTTTATCCAAATTTCCTTTGGTATCCATCTTTCCTTCCTTTCCTGCTATCTTGAATTTCTACCATCTTGTCGTGTCTGGAGCCTGTGGCCTCAAGATGTTGTGCTGTGAGTACCGTCGCCCAACCCTCAGTTCTCTTTCGATAGGGCAAAGTTGTACCGCTGTGATGCTGTTGTTGTTGTTGTTATTGTTGTTGTTGATGCCGTTGGCCCGGGGTGATGAGGTAGAGGGTAAATTTCCTCCACCCCCGGGGGTACTTTGGATTATGCACCGCTGCTCAAGAGGGTGTTCAGATTATACATCGTTTCTCACCCTACTCCCCCGGCTCGGTGTGTTACATCCCTTTGGGATTTCGGGGGAGGGGGGGTGTCGGCAGTCTCTGCCGGCTGTTGCCTTCCGGGCCGAGGCAACATCTCAGGAAGTGGATTCAAAATGGCAGTACTGGCAGAGCTCGTACTAGCCAAATTTTTCACCCAACCACTTCTCACATTTTTTCGGCTTTTCTTTCGTCATTTTGGTCTTCTCCCCTGCCTTCCCTTTGAAGATGCCATTCTTGGAGGCTTGGGATGCGGTCCTCGAGGGGGTCGGACTTTTGGAAGATATTGTCTTTGAGGTCATATGCCTGAGAGGATGACGACGGAGACGCAACATGAATAGGCTAGATCCTTAGGCTCCTGTTGTATGCGTATCACTTGTACTTCTTCACTTTTTCGTAAGGATTCTTTGCGAACTTTTATAATCATATGTAATGTAACTATATGTAAGGACCCCTTGAGGGTCATTGTAAGCAAACACTTGTATAAATACAAAGATATTTTCTTGATTTCTTCCTTCGATACTTGCTTTATTTCTTTATATTTTTGGCGGCTTTGAGTGCATGATCCTGTTTCGTTACCTGTGACATTGGCTTTGAGTATTTTCTCCAGTCTGATGAAACGACTTCTTATGGGGTCTTTTGTGATTTCTCAAACCGGACCCAAATTAGGCCAATAACCTTGGGCCGCGGAGACCCTTTTCCCTTCGTGAAAGCCTAGATAACATCTTCGGACCCCATAATGGCCTTTGAGAAGAGGTTTTCCTGAGGATTCGCGATCTCGGGAAACCGGTGACTTCTTGGAAGTAATCTCTGAATGGAGGCCTGGCCGTGTCTCGGGCCGCCTTGGTCATTACCCGGAATCTGTTTTGCCCGGGCGTTTGTTAGGGACACCCATTTCTTCGTAAACTGGCCTTCTTTGGCGGAGGCTTCTTGAGGCTGAACACTAATTTGGTATAGGCATTGTTGGTTCGCTGGAGCATTGCTTTGCTATGGCGGAGGTCTTGGGGGTTGAGCATTACCTCGAAATCGGAGGCGGTGCTAATGATTGGTGTCTTTGATTGGCGTTGACTCGTTCCAGCCTTTTTTGTATACAGTCGTGAGGTTGCTTCCGCTTTCTGGGGGTCCTCGGGGTTTGCTGATGTTGTGATGCTGGCGGGTCATGCCCTTAGCAGCTACTTATTTGGGGGACGGCAAAGACCGGGTACGGCAGTAGATAAGAAGTGTGCTTCATAATCATGAAGGAGATTTTATCAGGGCGAGATTGGCCCGAGCTTCTAAGGAGAGTGCATCATTCGAGCTTGGTGTTTCCGAAGTCTTTAGTTCCAAAGCGGTGGTTCCTTTGGTTAACAAGGGTTGGGCTATCAGGAGGATGTTCGGTCGTTAAGTAGGTTTGTCGGCTTCACTTCGTGGTAGGTTTCAGCGCGATCCATCTGTATCTCGGGTTTTTGAGCTGCTTCGTCAAGGGGCTATACTTCGGGGGGGACCTAAAGTACCAAAATGCAGGCTTCAAGCTTTGATCTGAATGGATATAATTGTGAAGCTTTATCTTGATTTCTCAATAGTTCGAATTAGGAATAACCGGCGCCTGGACTGGCATAGTACTGAGCGTGGACCTAGGATTATGAAGGAGTGGCAACTTGTTGCCGATGATTGAGCCGGGTCGGAGCGGGATTTCAAGGAACACATTCATTGTAGATCTTCGGGACAAGCGTTTGGAGAGACCATCCCCAAGGTTCCATACTTCTAGATTTTGCCACTGTGTATTTTGCTGTTTATAGAGCATGCTTGTAGATGGAGAGTGCACCTTTCACGCATATGTATAGAATGAGAGAAATCTTGAAGTTTTACCTTCTTCGTATCTCTTCCAGTGTTGCCTTTGATTCGGCGGGATGGCTTCCGTGTTTTGGCGGGATCTTTGTGGGTTCAGAATCGATCAGGTAGGCCTAGGGGCTTTCAAGAGCGATCCTTGCTGCGAGCAGGTGTTGAGAATTCTACGTGTTGCCCAACTGTTTTAGGCTCGGTCTCTGAGTCAGGCCTTTATCTGAGCTTGCCTGCCCTTTGTTCTTTTGTGCTCGTGTGGAGGGATGGTGATTATCTTCACTTTTTGCCCTTAGGTATTTCGATGTTTCTGCTGAAAGACAAGGCGGATGAGCTGGAACAACTCTGAGGCGAGTTTGGCAAAACCAAACGTGAATTTATTGAGCTGCAGGCGTATGTGAATGCCCATTCTGAGGCCAAAGAGGGGGCTCAGGGGGAGATCACCGGGGGAGATCGAGCAAGCCAGAAGAGAGGGTTACAATGCCAAGTTCCTACTGTCTGATATAGAGGACGATGAGGAGGAGACCACCGGGCTATAACTGCTGGAAAAAAGTGGAATGGTCATTCCCTGCCTTCTTTATTGTGTATATACATAGCTTTCATTATATCATGTGGGATGAGGTTGCGCTTCGTCGTCAATATGTAGCAATAAGAGGGGAAACCCCGCAACTTGTATCTTCTGTATTTCTGCTTGTTGGAGTTTCAAATTGGGTCGATTTGATCCCGTATTTGCCCTTAGGCTTGCGTGCTTTAACCGTCTTAAGTTTCAGTCTTCGAGTCACGACCCGACTCGAGCTTAATTTACCTTTGCGTTTTGTGTTTGTCTGAGCTGGCGATGGTGGCATTTATGCCGTGCCCTTAGGCATATTGTAGTTTAGCCGTTTTAGGTCTAGTCTCCGAGTCGCGTTGTGATTTGAGCTTCGATTGACCCTTAAGTTCTGTCCTTCTTGTATGGGCAGATGGTGATGGCCTTTTGTGCTTCGGGTCAAAGCAACCTTACAGGTGGGTGGCCCGGAGGCTCACTCGACTGGCGATGGTGGCATTTATGCCATGCCTTTAGGCATATTGTGGTTTAGCTATTTCGGGTCTAGTCTCTGAGTCGCATTGTGATTCGAGCTTCAATTGACCCTTTAGCTCTTTCCTTCCTGCATGGGCGGATGGCGATGGCCTTTCGTACTTCGGGTCGAAGCGACCTTACAGGTGGGTGGCCCGGAGGCTCACTCGGCTGGCGATAGTGGCATTTATGCCATGCCCTTAGGCATATTGTAATTTTAGCCATTTCGGGTCCAGTCTCCAAGTCGCGTTGCGATTAGAGCTTTAATTGACTCTTAAGTTCTCTTCTGCCTGCATGGGCGGATGGAAATAGCCTTTCCATATGTGGCCCGGAGGCTTGCATAGTTAACTATTTTTTATCCGATCTCCGAATCGGGTTACGATTCGAGCTCATTTTAATCCTCAAGTTGTCAATATTTTAGCTGGCGATAATGGCTCTTACGGTATTTGGTCGTAGAGACCTTTTTATATGTTGCCCAGAGGCTTGCTTAGCTGGAGACAATGGCTCTTACACTGTTGTGGCCTATAGGCTTTCTTTAGGCTATGTTTTCTGCTCGTTAAGGTCTTTTGAAAGATTTTTGCCTGACCCGTCGTCGGTTCCGGAGAACATCGATTTCAAGTCGTTATCGGCGATATTTGAGCACCTAGTAAGGTTCATAGCTCGTAGGATGAGTAGGTTAAAGCCTTGTGATTTTGGAGCTGACATGGTCGAAGCTCGTTTTTGCCTATTGAGGGAAGCCTATTTTAACCGGTTTTTTCCGAAGTATATTAGAAGTAGTGGCCTGCGACTTTTATTTAGCGACGGTCGGGCGTCCCCAAGTCGCGTTAGTTTGGATGTATCAGCCGTTTTGACCGTAGTCATATGCGTTTGGTCGTAGCCATTTTTGATTCTGAGTGATAGTTCAGGCGTCTACACCGAGGGTATGCCCTTTTGGGATTCTTAAATATGCGACATATAGCCTGAACTTCGGAATTTCATAACTGTTGAGGTCTTATAGTTTTTGTTGCAATGTAGAGTAGATCTGGTCATGCCAGGTCTGCTCGCTAGGGGTCTTATAGTTTTGGGTTTTCCAGTGCATGCCGATTGGCAATGAATGACAGTCTCCGAGTCATCAAACTTGTTTAAGCATGAAAACTGCTTTTTGTGAGCTCGGAGTTGCTTTGTAGGGGCTTTATGAGCCCGGAGTTTAGACCATAGGGCCGTGCAGGTGCTGAATTACTGACACTAAGTCTCCAAGTATCTCGGGATGCATCTGGCGAAAGGGTCCCTGCCGGGAATACACTGTCATTTCCTTGCTCGAAGAATGGGGTACTGGAAGACATCCTTCGATCCACCGTCGTAATATAATTTGTTGTGATGAGTTGACCTATATCGAGTCAAAGCCGATTGCTTGGAGGTTTGTCGTACCTGAATTTTTTTGTGATTTCAGAGCCTCGACCCGGAGGCCATTAGGGGTGTTTGAACTACTGGCATCCTTTCCCGAGTTCTTCGGGGCATTTCTGGTGAAAGGATTTGTTACCCTGTTCGGAGAAGGATTTCCCTTCCCCTTTTCTTTTTTGACAAAAGGCATTTTTTGATTGCTCGATACAATAGTACATGTTTTTGCCGATGAGGCTTGACTATATCGGTCGTCTGGTCTGACACATTGTTTTCCCACAGGAAACCTTATTTGGCATTTTTCAAAACTTCTTCGAGTGGGAAGTTTTTTGGGGGGAATGCCCCTCGCCTATTCAAAAGTCGACCGCTGGGATAGTCTTGAATATTTTTGCAGAGCTCCCCCTTAAGCGGCTTGCAGATGTTGCCTCGTTAAAAACCTTGCCGGTAAAAACCCTTCTTCTGGGATAAAAACTCGCTCGAAGGAAAAGAGTGCAACGGGTGCGCCTTTGGGGCCTCGGGTGCCTGCTCGAAGATTAATTTCGAATAATAATAATAATAATAAAAAGAATGGCTATACCTTGAAACGAGGTATGCCGGCGATGCCTTGGGATCAATCTATTATAACTGCCCAGGGGCGGAGATGCGGCGTGGAACTTTACTCTGTTTTGTCAAGTTCGACCGGGGGTGAGACCTGGTTTGCTTATTGTTTCATTCGGGGGGTGGAGGCATGAGCGTTGGTACTGCGTCGTGTATAGCAAACATTTCCCTTGTTGCGTGTTATTCCCCGTAGACGATTTGACCTCGACCTTTGTAGGGAATTTTATCGCCTGGTGGAGGGTGGATGGTACTGCTCTTATGAAATGTATCCAAGGTCGTCCAAATAAGGCGTTATACCTCATATCTCCCTTGATGACATGGAATTTGGTGTCTTGGGTTATGCCGGCCACGGTAACCGGAAGGACGATTTCTCCTTTCGTCGTTTCGCTCGTTATATTGAATCCATTGAGGATCCGGGTGGCGGGCACGATTTGTTCTAGCAGCCTGAGTTGTTCTATCACCCTCGACCTGATGATATTGGCCGATCTACCTGGATCCACGAGTACACGTTTTATCTAAAAAGCATTTACAAAAAAGGAGATTACCAAGGCGTCGTTGTAAGGTTGAGACAAGGCATTGATGTCCTCTTCGCTGAACATGAGGGCATCATTGGGGATATTTCCCCGATTCCGTTTTTCTCTGGTGATGGATATTTTTGCCCTTCTCATTATGGGTTCTTGTGGGCATTGGCGTCCCCCATGATTATGTGGATAACGTGTTGTGGCTCATTTGCCTCATTTTTCTTGGTTGCTTCCCTCTCTTGGAATTGATTTTTGGCCCGATCGCTGAGGAATTCCCGAAGGTTCCCTTTGTTGAGCAATCGAGCCACTTCCTCCCGTAGTTGATGGCAATCCTCGGTCCCATGACCGTGCGTGTTGTGGAATTCGCATACTAAGTTGTAATATCTCTCCAAAGGGTCTTACTGTATTTGTTTAGGCCACTTGGCGTCTCTAATCTTGCTGATGGCGAACACGATGTTTGAAACGTCAACACAGAAGTTGTATTACGATAAGTGGGAAGCGTTTGTTAGCGCTATGTTTCGATCAAACCGGGTTCTATTGGTGAGCCCTCGAGGGTCCTGTCCTCGATCGATCCTTTGATCGTTGCGAGGTAGGTTGTGCCTTGAGGAGTTCCTTCTATCTTCGAGGTACGGATGATACCTTTCTTTGTTTGGTTTCAACTCTTTTACCAGGAGTCTGTTTGGGTATACTAAGCCTGAAGGGGCTCCCAGTTGGTCGTCCTCAGCCCTGATCTTCGACTGGTACCAGTTGTGGACGTCCGACCAGGTAACGGTTGGATATTCGATCAAGTTCTGCTTCAGCTATTTCGGGGCCACCGAACTTCGTTTGTTCAGGTCTTCAATAAAGGCATGTACCGCCCAGTCGTCGGAGACTGGCGGTAGCTCCATCCGTTCCATCTGGAAGTGAGACACAAATTCCTGCAACATCTTGTTCTCTCTCTACTTAATTTTGAAAACATCAGACTTCCTTGTTGCTACCTTGATGGCTCTAGCATATGCTTTTACGAAGGAGTCTGCCAACATGGCGAATGAATCTATGGAGTTGGGAGCCAAGTTGTGATACCACACGGCCTCCTTCGAAAGCGTTTCTCTGAATTTTTTCAGCAACACGGACTCGATCTTGTCATTTTTTATATCGTTACCTTTTACTGTGCAGGTATAGGCAGTAACGTGTTCATTGGGGTCAGTGGTACCGTTGTACTTAGGGAGTTCTGGAATTCTAAACTTTTTAGGGATAGGCTTTGGGGCCGCTTCCTCTAGGAATGACCTCTGTATGAGCTTCTTCGAATCCAAACCTCTTAGGACCGGGGGTGCTCCCGGGATTTGATCAACCCTAGATTTGTAGGTCTCGACCTTTTTATCGTTGGCTGCAATCATCTTCTCACCTGACTCGATCCTTTTGGTGAGGTCCTCAAGCATTTTTACTATGGCGTGGTCAGCTGCTGACTCGTTATTGCTTGATCTTTCGGGTACTTGCTCGGCGGGGGGATCTACCTCCGGTACTGCTGTGCTGGGAGTTCTCAAATGGCTTTGCAACTGAGCAATGGCCAGCTGCTGTGTCTGCAACATTTCAAAGATAACATGGAGACTAACTTCCTATTCTTCCGGGGTCGGGGTTTTTTGAGCTTCTTGTCGGTCGTTTTGCCGTATGCTCCTATTGGTGTGAGAAGTTTCGTCGACTTGTTGTGCGTCCTGTGAGTCCGCGTCCGCTAGAATCGGTCCAGGCCCGTTATTTAGATTCTATAGTGGTGCTCCGGCGACCAGGATAGCCACGCCATTTTCCCCGTGATTCTCAAGGTTGTCGTTCTCGACTCCGTTTACCGAGCCAGACATTTTGACCTGAAATCAAAGGATCTTGGACAAGAAAAAGTGTGAAAGATAATGTGCGTTGGTGCAATGAAACTAGAAAGAAGATAATCACTATTACTTTTAGCCCCACGGTGGGCGCCAAACTGTTTACCATGAAAATGGTAACAACAATTAAATTTGTAAATGGGATTCTAAAAATATGTGGTCTATTCCCGAGCTAGTTGTTAGAGCAGTTGATGCTAATAATATGGAGTTTAAAGATTAAATACAAGCTAAAACAAGATGACATTCGAACCACAGGGCCTACTTCCCGGACGTAGGTCTGATCGATGAAGGACGTCGGGATCGAGTTCGAGCTATCGGGGATGGTCGGGGATGGGATAACAGTTGAAGATATAATTAAACAAGTCTCTTTATGGCCAATACTAAGCTATACAACGAAGAACAAGTAAGAAAGCGATGAATCTTGAGGTGACTTTGGGTCAATATCACGTGACAAACAAAGAATAGACAAGAAGATAACAAATCTAAATGCCTTCGAGCCAGTGAGGACAAGCGAATTAGAGAGGAGAAGAAGAGCGAAAAGATATTATTGCACTTTTGTAGAATAGTGTGAGCTTTGCCTTTACAGGGTGTTAGTGACTCCTCTTTTATGTCAAAGGGGGGAGTCCAATCTTAGTACAAGATACGTTGCGTGAAGCAAGAAATAGGATGGGACAACCGACTAACTCTGCGATGTGTGCGTGGGCCGATACCGAGCTCTTTGAATAATCCTGATCAACCCCGGGTGCATTCTTTGAGAGATACCTGCATTTGCTGAGGCTTTGGCCGATATTATCCTTGGCAGAGTGCCGTTCGATCTTGCAGGAAGTGACTGGACCGAGATCCCAAGCTCCCGGGATCACCCTTCAAAGTGTTCAGTCGAGGAGAAATCAGTCTCCCATATTTCACCGTGTACAATGACATACGCACTCTACCTAATGGATACGAGACACACAATCCAATCTCATCACGCAGGAGATGGCCCACTAGTTATACTCAATTCGACACCTTTCCATGAACCCACCTTAGTCACAACAGCCAGGCCATCAGCCAATCTTCCCAAATATGTGCTTACCAACCAGACATATGAACCTGCCTCATACCACAAATGAACGACTAGAAGATATAACACTGCATCTAATTCTGAGGCTAGACAACACATCGCGATGATAATCAAGCATCCATAGCCCGTCGTAATCCATCTGCAGCATCACTGATCGTCACCACATAGCTAATACTGAGCACAAAACATCAAATATGAGCGATCAGGAAGAGTCAAAGTCGTAGATTTCAAGCTGAAACAAGGCAGTACAATAAGGAAAGAAGAAAAGGAAATTTTCTTAAATGCCCTGCAGCCTCCTGAATATTGGTATAGGCGTCATCATATCGATCCGCAGGACTTTACTAGACACTTGCTCATGACTCGGTGAACCTACGAACCTAGTACTCTAATACCACCTTGTCACGACCCAAAAACCACCAGTCGTAATGGCACCCAACTCAACCCGCTAGATAAGCCAACTAATAGAAAATACAACTCAATTGAGATTATAAAAAATAGAGAATAGATAACTAAACATTTACAAATTTACCCAAGACCTGGTAGTACGACTCATGAGCTTCTAAGACTTAGACTTTGCAAAACTGATACAAATGATTACACGTTCTATTTGAAAGTTACATAAAAATATTAGCAAAACCTAAGCTACCAAGGACAGGTGGCAGCTATATCCGGAAAGCACAAGCATTTTTAGAGGCAGCACCCGATATTACCAGCAGCTGTACTCTAGAAATCTGTACACATCTTACAGAAATGTAGTATCAGTACAACCAACCCCATCTGCTGGTAAGTATTTTGTCTAACCTCGTCGAAGTAGTGACAAGTCTTTTAGTGAAAAGATGCTTATTATTATAACCTGCACATTAGACGAACAGTATAGACAGTTCAAAACATAACAGATAAGAGTACCGTATACAACTCTACGAGACGTCAACAATTACTAGAAGGAATCATAGTAGAAGATTTACAATCATTCTTGGTATAAGAAGTATATCCAATATATCATGTCTAATGACACGGTAACACCCTTCGTGTTTTTATCTCTTTCTTACCATATATAAATAAAATTATGTGTCAAATCAATTAGCAAGGCAACACCATTCATGCATTCAACTGACCCTTCCAAATGTACGTATAACAGAACCGACCAGATGATAGAAATACCTATAACAGGAATTACAAAGTAGGAAATACGCAAGTAGCAACGATGGACGAGGATATACATGTGGGCAACAGTAAAAGACTAGGCGGAAAGCACGTGAGTAATAACAATAATTGGAAAACAAGGAATATTAACTTCAATTAACTAGCATAATGGATGCCTAAGTACAAATATAACAAATAAGAAGGAAAAACATGATCTTTACAAGTTAACAAGTAAGGGCATGAATGGCTAGCAAGGTGGAAGGCTTATACTAAAATGCAACAGAATAGATACGATGTGAGTTTAATTATAAAAGCAGGAAATAGGCATGGTATTTGAAAGTTAAGCAATTAGAAGGTATGAGCAACACAAAAACAATTGAGATAGAAATCAATGATATAACAATAGCAACAAGTCACATCAGATCTATAATTATGACAATAACAGTTCAAGGTAAAGACATGATCGTATACACGGAAGACATCAAACACAATGCATGTCCCTCATCCTCGCTTGCACGGAAACACCCATCGTGCCATGACCTCACGATAATATACAAGCATAACAATATAAATGAAATGGCATGACATCATCCTCTGTGCTTTTACTCTCAAATGATATGACACGACATCACCCTTCATGCTTTTACTCTCAATATGTGTCACGGTATCACCCTTCATGCTTTTACTATCAATAATGTGTCACGATATCACCCTTTGTGCTTTACACTCTACCTCACATGATAATGTATAAACAGTGGTACGACATCACCCTCTATGCTTTACACTCTTCCTTACCAAGCATATGAATTTCAATTACAAACAGGCAGAAGCATAAATAACATCAAGGAGAGTGTTTTAACGGATAATCCAAACAAGTCCTAATCACAACTTTCTGGGTCAACAATGATTCAATAATCCTCAAGAAACATATTATTCAATTACTTTCACAAATCTCACAAATGATCCACCAGCACAAGTATAGAGTCTAATATCTCAAGAATATCGGTTGTAGTAATGTAGTAATGATTTCACATAGAGATGACTGAATTAGACACATTAATGTATTCTCAGAATTTCCGTCCAGTTTGATCAAGTTATAATAAGCTAATTCTTGATTTCTATCACTTA
Organism: Nicotiana tabacum; assembly: GCF_000715075.1. Taxonomy (NCBI): domain Eukaryota; kingdom Viridiplantae; phylum Streptophyta; class Magnoliopsida; order Solanales; family Solanaceae; genus Nicotiana; species Nicotiana tabacum. The sequence continues at coordinate 140,361,422 of NC_134089.1, forward strand.
ATATTATGTTCTTAGTATCTAAGAGCCAAGTAAGGCATGAAGCAGGAGATCACGAAATTCTACAAATATAAATGTAACATAATCCACCCCCCCCCGAGCATGATTAACCCTGCACATACATATACGCTCGTCACCTCATATATGTATCACCCCTCATGTAACAAACAATAACAAATAGGAGGAAGAATTCCCTCAACAAAGTTAGGCAAAACACTTACCTCAATTAGGCTAACTCAATTGTAACAACCCGACCGGTCGTTTTTCTTTCTAGAACCTTGTTTTCCTAAATAAGACTTTTCGTACTTGCTTTTACTGATTTTTGACTTGCGGGGATGATTGGTTCGGGATTTGGAGGAGTTTGGGTTGAAATCAGAACACTTGGTTCTTTAAGGTTGGCTTAAAAGGCAAGTTTGACTTAGGTCAACATTTTGAGTAAACGACCTCAGAATCAGGATTTGATGGATCCAATAGTTTTGTACGATAATTTCGGACTTGGGCATATGTTCGGATCGGGTTTTGGATGACCTGGAAGCGTTTTGGCGCCCAATAGTGAAAGTTGGTTCTTGAAGGTTTTGAAAGTTCTTTAAATTTGGTTTGGAGCGGGTTTTGGTGATATCGAGGCCCAAACGGGATTCCGAGATCGAGAATAGTTCCATGATGTCATTTAAAACTTGAATGCAAAATTTGGTGTCATTCCGAGTAGTATAAGTACGTTTCGGCGCATTGGAAGTAAATTGAAGAACTTGAAGTTCTTAAGTTTGATTCAATGGGTTTTGGGGTGTGATTCTTAGTTTTAATGGCTTTTCGGGTGTTCCAAGAGTTAGAGCAGGTCCATTTTATGATTTGAGACTTGTGGGTATATTCGGGCAGGGCCCAGGGAGCCCCGGGTGTCGATCAGACGAGGCTCGGACCGAGTTGGGACCTTGAAGCAACAACTGAAGCTCCTCAGATCTGTCATAATCACACCTGCGCTTGGCCAGCCATAGGTGCAGGCTCGTAGGTGCGAGCCACAAGCCGCAAAAGCGAGAAATCAAGGGCAGCCCAGGAACCGTATATGCAGAAGATTGGGCATACCTGCATGACCGCAGGTGCGAGAGCTGTGGTCGCAGGTGCGGCTGGGCTCACAGAAGGCCTTCTGTCTGTAGATGCGGAGACTGGCCAGGTAAAGGAAATACGTACCTACAATGGCTTTTCTGAATGTGCGAGATCACAGGTGTGAAAATCGCTGGGGCAGTGCACTTCATTTAATACGGGAGTTAGGCATTTTTTTCTCCTATTCTTTACAAATTTGGGCGATTAGGGAGCTCTCAAAGAGGGGATTTCGACCTAGCTTTTGCAGGTAAGTAATTCCTACCAAATGTGAGTTAAATACCTAGATTATGGATAGATTAACATGTAAAAATTAGGAAAACTCAAGGGTTTAGAGGAAAACCTAGGTTTTTGATAAAAACGAGATTTGACCACGAAGTTTGTTATGAAACTTAGTAAAAATCATTTATTATGTTCCTAAGGTTATGGGCAACGACTTTCTTTGAAAATTTCCAGAATTCGAGCGTGTGGGCCCGGGGGTGAATTTTAGGAATCTTGCAATTTGGGTTGGGTAATAACTTTAATAGTAGAAATATGAACTTTTGAGCATAAATTGATTAGTCTATGTAATATTGATTAGTTTCGAGTCGTTTGACATCGAATTTGGAGGTTTGAGCGCATTCTTGAATTGGAAAGTAGGTTTTGGGACGAGGAAAGTCTCCTTTCTAACCTTGTTAGGGAATTAACCCCATAGATGAATTAAATAAATGTTTGTACCTATCTGTGGGGGCTACGTATGTACGTGGTGATCAGAGTCCATATGTAGCTACTATTATGTAATTGCCCGGGTAGTTTAGGGCCCGTATCATGTTATATTTGAAATGCTTGCGTCTTTACTTGCTATTATAATCACTTAAGTCATGCTAGAAATTGATAAAATAATTATAGAAGGTTATACCCACTTACTTGAGGATTTGTATGAAATACTTGGCTGTAAATGGGAAATTTGTGCTTTCTTGAAAATAAATTGTTAATTGTGGATCGGGCCGAGTGCCTCGGTAGTAAATAGATGCATTTATGGTTCACGTTGTTCGACCCTCCGGCAGTGCACAGTTTAATATTATATTGAACCCTGCCGTATGACCTTGGTATAATTGTGCATGTTAATTATTTGGAACTCTCCGTGATTTATACTGCTTAAATGCCTTGAAATGTAAGTTGTTAAATGATATGACTGAAAGTTGAAATATTATTTACGAAAGAAGAACTTATCACTTCTTGTTATTGAACTTTCAGTACTATTCATGATATCCATGTTTAGCATAACACTTTAATTATATTATTGTTGGCCCTAGTAAGTGTCAAGTCGACCCCTCTTCACTACTTCTTCGATGTTAGACTGGATACATACTGGGTACATATTGTTTATGTACTCATACTATACTTCTATACTTAATTGTATAGGATCTGAGGCTGATGCATCTAGTTACCCGCCCGGCGCGCATACTTAATCTTGTACTAAGACTTTACAGTGAGCTGCCTCCTTCCGAGTCATTCAGCAGCATGCCAGAGTTTTTCTTTTGCTTGTATCTATCTATTCTATTTCAGACAGTAGGATAGTTATTTTTTGTATATTCTACTAGTTGCCCACACACTTGTGGCATTAGATCTTGGCACATATTAGTAGACTTTGATTTTTGGGTTGTATTTCTATAGTTATAATTTCTTTTAGTTGTTTCCATTTTGTTTGCCTTAAAAATCCATTATTTATCAAATGCTTTAAATTTAAATAACGTTAGATGTTGGGATCGCTTAATAAAAAAATGGAAAATCACTAAGTCGTTCACTGTTGACTTGTCTAGCAACGGTGTTGGGTGCCATCACGGCCTGACATGGAGTTGGGTTGTGACAACATGGTATCAGAGCACTAGGTTCACATAGGTCTCACAAGTGATGGGCATGCCTAATAGAGTCTTGCAGATCAGTGCGAAGACGTCCGTACTTATCTTCCAAAGGCTATAGGGTGTTAGAAAACTACTCTTTATTCATCTTCTATCGTGCAATTGATGGTATATTAAGTTTCTTTCTTCTATTCTCTCGCATATGGTGATGACGCGTGCGGAGGACATTCTAGACCCAGGAGGAGCTGCTCCCCCCATTGTTAGAGGTCGCAGTAGACGCTGAGGGAGGAAACCGGCCCGAGATAGGGGATGAGGGCACCTTAGAGTTGCCCCAGTAGCACCACCAGCAGATCCAGTGGAGGATCCCATCGTCGAGGATCAGGGTGAGGTACCTACAGTAGAGCCAGCCCCGCTGGATTTAATGATAGCACTGGGCTTTTAGGAGGTCATAGGTCGTATATTGTGGTTCATGGATTCTATGACCCATGCTAGTTTATTTCCAGTAGACCCAACTACATCTCAGGTGGGAGGAGGAGCACTGACCGCTACTGCTCAGGCTCCTGGGCACTGACCTGCGGAGAAGGCCCATCCAGTTGCAGCAGTGGCACCTGAGCCTAGACTAGCTGTGGATGGCGATCCCTAGAAGTTATTGGACAGATGGATTAGGCTACACCTCATGTCTTCGGAGGTGAGCATCATAAGGATGCCCAGGATTTCATTGACAGGTGCCAGAACAGACTGCACAACCTGAGGATATTGGAGTCTCATGGGGTTGACTTCACTACTTTCCAGATGGAGGGCAGGGCCCGTAGATTGTGGCAGTATTATCTTCTTGGCAGACCAGCGGGTTCTCCTCCCATGTCTTAGGGCCAACTCACACAACCTTTCTTGGATAGGTATATTCCACCCTCCGAGAGGGAAGAGTTACGGTATCAGTTTGAGCAGCTTGAGCAGGTTCAGTTGTCATTGACCGACTATGAGGCGAGGTTTTCTGAGTTTTCTTGCCATGCACTTATGATACTTCCCACTGATGTAGAGAGAGTGCAGAGGTTTGTTACGGGGCTGCACTATGATATTAGGGCCAATATGGCCTGGGAGGTTGAGATGGGGACTTCTTATTAGCTGGTATTGGAGATTGCTCGGAGGATTGAGGGCTCCTTTCAGAGAGGTAGAGAGTAGATGCAGTAGGACAAGAGGGCCTATTTCTTTGGAGAGTTTAGAGGTGCCCCGACTAGGGGTAGAGGTCAGATTGGGAGGGGTCAACCTAGTTGGCCCCCATATTCAGCACCACCACCTCCTCGAAGTTCTCCAGCGCAACCCTATTTCAGCACCATACCAGAGAGTTCTTATCACCCATCAGCAATCCAGGGTCCTTCCAGTGGGTACTCAGGCCACAAGGGTTCTTCCAGCTCATATTTTAGTGTCATGCCAGAGAGTTCATACCGTCCACCAGCTATTCAGGCTTCCTCTAGTTGGTATGTAGGCTATTAGGGTCACATATAAGGGCAGCAGATCACCGCACCGAGGGGCTATTTTGAGTGCGGAGATCTCGGTCACATGAGGAAATACTGCCCTAGGCTTCGAGGCAAGGTAGTGCAGCAGGGTCAGCAACCCATGATTATAACACCAGTTGTCCGGCCACTCAGAGGTGGAGGGCAGGCTGGCAAGGGCCGTCCTAGAGGTGGAGGCCAGGTAGGGGGAGGTCAGCCAGCTACTGTTCAGCCAGTCGGTGCTCTATTTAGATTCTATGCTTTTTCGGCCAGACTAGATGCATTGGCCTCAGATTCCATGATCACGTGTATTATTTCTGTATGCGGTAGGGACGCTTCAGTATTATTTAATCCAGGGTCTACCTATTCATATGTATCATCTCTATTTGCTCATTTCCTGGATATTCCTCGTAAGTATTTGGGCACTCCTGTTTATGTGTCCACTCCTGTGGGCGATTATATAGTTGTGGATCAGATCTATCGGTCCTGTGTGGTCATATCATGTGGTCACGAGACTAGAGTGGACCTTCTATTACTTGATATGACCAACTTTGAGGTCATCCTGGGCATGGACTGGTTATCCCTATAGCACGCCATCCTTGATTGTCATGCCAAGACTGTTACTTTAGCGATGGCAGAGTTGCCGAGATTGGATTAGAAGGGTTCCTCTGTTAATACATCTAGTTAGGTTATCTCTTTTCTGAAGGTTCAACGTATGGTCGAGAAGGGTTGTTTGGCTTATCTAGCTTATGTTCGGGACACCACCGTAGAGTCTCTGACGATTGATTCAGTGCCAGTAGTTTGGGAATTTGCTGATGTATTTCCTTCTGACCTTCCATACATGTTGTCAGATCGTAATATTGATTTTTGTATTGATTTGGCTCCAGGTACCAGCCCATATCTATCCCACCGTACCACATGGCTCCGAAAGAGTTGAAGGAGTAACTTGAGGAGTTGTTAGCAAAGGGGTTTGTGAGACCAAGTGTATCACCTTAGGTTGCACCAGTGATATTTGTGAAGAACAAATATGGGACTATACAGATGTGCATTGATTACCGCCAGTTGAACAAAGTCGCCATCAAGAACAAGTAGCCATTGGCGCATATTGATGATTTATTTGACCAGTTTCATGGTGCCAGGATGTTCTCTAAAATTGACTTGAGATCAGGGTATCATCAGCTGAAGATTCAGGACTCGGATATCCCGAAGACTGCTTTCCGTACTAGATATGGCCATTATGAGTTTCTGGTGATATCTTTCGGCTTGACTAATGCCCTGATGGCGTTTATTGATTTGATGAATAGGGTGTTTAGGCCTTATATTGAGTCATTCGTCATTGTCTTCATTAATGACATTTTGATCTACTCACGTATCCTGGGGGAGCCTGATCAATATTTGAGAGTGGTGCTTTAGACATTGCGGGAACAGAAGCTATATGCTAAGTTCTCCAAGTGTGTGTTTTGTCTAGAGTTGGTGGAATTCTTGGGACATATTGTATCAGGAGAGGGTATTAAGGTGGATCCCAAGAAGATTGAGGCAGTCCAGAGTTGGCCACATCCCACTTCGGTGACTGAGATTAGGAGTTTCCTGGGATTAGTAGGTCATCATCACCGGTCTGTGCATGGCTTTTCATCCATTGCAGCACCTTTGACTAGATTGACCTAGAAGGGTGCTCCGTTCCGTTGGTCCGATGATTGTGAGGCAAGCTTTTAAAAGCTCAAGACAGTTTTGACTACAACACTGGTTCTACTGTTGCCTTTCAGTTCGGGGATGTATACGTTGTATTACGATGCTTCACACTTTGGCTTGGGTTGTGTATTGATGCAGGAAGGGTGAGTTATTGCATATGCTTCGCGTCAGCTGAAGATTCATGAGAAGAATTACCCTGTGCACTACCTAGAGTTAGCCGTAATTTTTCATGCTCTTAAGATATGGAGGCATTATCTGCATGGGGTGTCATGTGAGGTTTGAACTGATCATCGCAGCTTACAACATTTGTTCAAGCAAAGGGATCTCTATTTGAGGCAGCGTAGGTGGCTTGAGTTACTGAAGGATTATGACATCACCATTCTTTATTATCTTGGCAAGGCAAATGTGGTCGCGGATGCCGTAAGCAGGAAGGCAGAGAGCATGGGTAGCTTGGCATTCATTTCAGCAGAGGAGAGGCCACTAGCTTTGGACATTCAGTCCTTGGCTAACAGACTTGTGAGGTTGGATTTTCAGAACCCAGCCGAGTTTCTGCATGTATTGTTGCCCACTATTGGGGTAGATAAAGGCTCGATAGTTGGTGATTCGTATTTGGCAGTTCTTAGAGAGCCAGTACTATAGGGTAGTGCCAAGGAGGTTTCTATTGACGAGGATGATGTTCTGCGACTCCAGGGTCGTCTATGTGTTCTTAATGTCAATGGCTTGAGGAAGAGGATTCTAGTGGAGGCACACAATTCTAGGTATTTTATTCATCCAGGTGCTATGAAGATGTATCATGACCTTAGACAACATTATTGGTGGCGACGGATGAAGACATAGTGGAGTATGTAGCTAGGTGTCTAAATTGCAAGAAGGTCAAGTATGAGCACCAGAGGCCAGGTGGCCTACTTCAGCAGATGACTATACCTGACCGGAAATGGGAGCGCATCACTATGAACTTCGTAGTTGGATTGCTGCGGACCTCGCAAAAGTTTGATGCAGTTTGGTTCATTGACGATAGGTTGACCAAGTCGGCACACTTCATTGCGGTTGTGACTACCTATACTTCAGAGAAGTTGGCCCAGATTTACATTCGGGAGATAGTTCGATAGAATGGTGTGCCTATTTCCATCATATCAGATAGAGGCCCTCAGTTCACTCCCATTTCTGGAGAGCTGTACAGAGTGAGTTAGGGACCCCATAGAGCTCAGCAGAGCATTTCATCCATAGATCGGCAGGCAGTCGGAGCGGACAGTTTAGATCCTGGAAGACTTACTCAAAGCATGTGTGATTGACTTTGAAGGGCAGTGGGATCAGTTATTGCCCTTGGCCAAGTTTGCTTACAACAACAATTATCAGTCCAACATCGAGATGGCCCCCTTTGAGGCTTTATATGGTCGGCGATGTCGTTCTCCCATTGGGTGGTTTGAGCCTTATGAGGCTAGGTTATATGGTACTGATCTGGTGAAAGATGTCTTAGAAAAGGTAAAGTTGATTTAGGAGTGACTTCGCATAGTGCAGTCAGACAGAATAGTTACGTGGATCAAAAGGTGCGTGATGTATCATTTATTGAAGGCGAGAAGGTTCTCTTGAAATTCTCGCCAATGAAGGGGATTATGAGATTCAGAAAGAAGGGAAAGTTGAGCCCAAGGTTTATAGGTTCATTTGAGGTGTTGAGGCGAGTTAAGGAGGTTGCTTATGAGCTTGCTTTACCTCCTAGCCTATCAGGGGTTCATTTGGTTTTTCACATGTCTATGCTTCGGAGTATCATGCCGGCTTTTCACATGTGTTAGATTTCAGCACTATTTCGTTAGATAAGAGATTGGGTTATGAGCAGGAGTCAGTTGCCATTGTTGCTAGACAGGATTTCTAGTTGAGATCCAAGAGGATTTGTGCGGTGAAGGTCCAGTGGTGGGGGCAACCAGTCGAGGAGGCAACCTGGAAGTCCAAGGAGAACATGTGGAGCAGATATCCGCACTCTTTCAACAATTCTGGTACGAATCCAAACCCGTTCAAAATGAACATTTGTTTAAGAGGTGGAGAATGTAACGACCCGACCGGTTGTTTTTCTTTCTAGAATCCTGTTCCCCTAAATAAGACTTCATGTACTTGCTTTTACTGATTTATGACTTATGGGAATGGTTGATTCGGGATTTGGAGGAGTTTTGGTGGAAATCGGAACACTTGGCTCTTTAAGATTGGCTTAAAATTCCCAATTTGACTTCGGTCAATATTTTGAGTAAACGACCTCGGAATCGGGATTTGACGATTCCAATAGGTTCGTACGATAATTTCGGACGTGGGCGTATGTTCAGATCGGGTTCTAGATTACCCGGGAGCGTTTTGGCGCCTAATAGTGAAAGTTGGTTCTTGATGGTTTTGAAAGTTTTTTTAAATTTGGTTTGGAGCAGGTTTTGGTGATATCAAGGTACAAATGTGAATTCGAGACTAAGTTTCTTAATATCATTTAAGACCTGCACGCAAAATTCGGTGTCAGTTAGAGTAGTATAAGTACGTTTCGACGCATTGAAAGTGAATTGAAGAACTTGAAGTTCTTAAGTTCGATTCAATTTGTTTTGAGGGTGTGATTCTTAGTTTTAATGTTGTTTCGGGCATTTCGAGAGTTCGAGAGAATCCATTTTATGATTCAAGACTTGTGGGTATGCTCAGGCGGGGCCCCGAGTGTCGATCGAAAAAGGCTCGGACCGAGTTGGGAGCTTAAAGCAACACCTGAAGCTCCCCCATATCTGTCATAATTGCACTTGCGCTTGGCCAGCCATAGGTGCGGGCTCGCAGGTGCAAGCCACGAGCTGCAAAAGCAAGAAATCAAGGGCAGCCCAGGAACCGCAGATGCGGAAGATTGGGGGCACCTGCGTGACCGCAGGTACGTGAGTTGTGGTCGTAGGTGCGGCTCAGCTTGTAGAAGTGGCCTCTTTTGTCCGCAGATGCGGAGACTGGCCAGGTGAGGGAAATGCGCACCTGCGATGGCTTTTCTGCAGGTGCAAGACCGCAGGTACAAAAATCATTAGGGCGGTGCACTTCATTTAATAGGGAGTTAGGCATTTTTTCTCCCATTCTTTACATATTTGCGCAATTGGGCAGCTCTCAAAGAGGGGACTTCGACCTCAATTTGGAGGTAAGTAATTCCTACCAAATGTGAGTTAAATACCTAGATTACGGATAGATTAACATGTAAAAATTAGGTAAAATCAAGTGTTTAGAGGAAAATCTAGGTTTTTGATAAAAACAAGATTTGACCACAAAATTTGTTATGAAACTTAGTAAAAATCATTTATTATATTCCTAAGAGTCACGACCCAAAAACTGATCCGATCGTGATGGTGCCTATCAAGAAACTAGGTTAGCTGACACAACTCCCGAATCAACCATTATTCAATAAATCTCATTTTTATACCATTTATTGATCAGTAATCTCATGATGTAAATTTAAAAGAATAGTGCAGAATAATTACACAAGACAGACATCAGGGTGTCACTAGTCATGAGCATCTATTAAAATCTGAATACAAGGAAAAGACTGAACATGTACTAAATACAGTCTAATGAAAACAAGAGGGAGAAAAGCTGTGCTGCGAACGCCGGGCAGCTACCTTGCTAAACTCTGATGACTCTGCCTCCGAGCGACCTGGTTCAGAAATATCTGAATCTGCACACAAGGTGGAGGGAGTAATATGAGTACTCCAATTCAGTAAGTAATAAAAGTAAATAAAGTCTGAGTAGCAAGAAATCACGTAAACCACATCATGGAACCACAGAGAATACCGCACGTTTCCAAAACAAGATACAAATCAAATCATCTCGTTCAACTCCCATTTTAGAAAAATCCTTTAAAAATGCCTTTCTAACAGTTTTCAGTAGAAGTTCAGTGAAATTTATAGTGAAAGTGATGAAAATCATAATCGGCCCCTCGGTCAAAACATAATTCGAATACAGCCCCTCGGGCAAACAGAAATTCATAACCATCTCTTAGCTTAAAAATTTCAGTGGAAGTAACAGAGCCAAATCAGTGACTAAATTCCGAACACATTGTAAAACTTCAGTTTAAAGGTAAGTTGTTTAAAAACATTTGTTTAACATTTTCAATAGAGGCTTGGTCTAAAGATGAGTGAAAGCAGTAACTAATCAACATATTCAATAGAAACACACTTTAAGGAGGAATTAAACCAGTAAGTTCATAAACAAGCCCCTCGGGAAAACATCACTCGTATAAATATATATATATATAGCCCCTCGGGCAAGCCTCTCAGTCACTCATGACTCAACTCGTATCAGTTAGCACTCATACTCAGCACTCACGCTTAATAGATACCATATAATAATCGATGCGGTGTGCAACCCGATCCATATATCGTTGCAGCGTGCAGTCCGATCCATATATATAGTCAAATGCGCTCACTGGGGGTGTGCTAACTCCTGAGGGGCTCCTACAGCCCAAGCGCTATATCGTTGCAATGTGCAACCCGATCCAACATATTGCTGCGGCGTGTAGCCCGATCCATATATCGCTGCGGCGTGCAACCAAATCCATATACATATATAAATATATATTGCTGCGACATGCAGTCCGATCCATAAATGTATAATCCTCACAACCAGGCCCTCGGCTTCTCTCAGTCGTTAACCTCACAATCAGACCCTCAGTCTATCTCGGTCATCAATCTCACAATCAGGCATTCGGCCTCTCTCAGCAATCAACCTCACAAGTCACTCTGACTATCAGTAAAACAGGGCGTTCAGCTAAAATATTATTTATAGTACCAAAATTTAGTAAATAAGGCTGAGTTAGGAAATTACAAAAATGCAGCATGACTGAGTACTGTTATTAAGTCAAAACATTGAGGAAAATTAGTAAAAGTCCCATAAGGGTCCAAAACAGTTGGCACGAGGCCCAAACATAGCATTTAGCCCAAAACATGATGATAACAAGCAGTTTTCATACAAATATGCGGTTAAATAGTCATACAGGACGGACTAAGTCATAATCCCCAACAGTGTACGACCCCACGCGCGTCATCTAGTGTGTGCGTCACCTTAAAATAGCACAATAATGTGAAATCTGAGGTTTCAAACCCTCAAGACAGCATTTATAATCATTACTTACCTCTATCCGGTCCAAATCTAGCTCGTGGTGCCTTTGCCTCTCGAATCAGTATCCAATTGCTTCGAATCTAACCAAAATTAGTTCCACATCATTAATATACGCTAAAGGAACAAAGCCCAAGCGAAAATAATCGAATTAACTCAAAAATCCCGAAATTGGCCAAATCCGGCCCCCGAGTTCACGTCTCAGAATCCAATAAAAATCACATCAATAGAATCCTCATCCTCTAAGAGTCTATACATACCAAGAACATCAAAACATACCGAGAACATCAAAATCGGACCTCAATGATCCCTCAAATTCCCAATTTACACTCTCCAAATTCAATCCCTAATTCCCCAACTTTAGGCTTTAATTTCCACATATTTCATGTTTAACAAGTAAGAATCAATGTAGGATCGAGTATTGAGTTCAAAAATCTTACCACAAGTGTTTCCCTTTGACTCCCTCTTCAATTCTTCTCAAAAAGCTCCAAAATCGCTCAAAAATGGTGAAAGTTAGACCCAAAATCGCGGATAATGGCTATTTAAACATTCTGCCCAGCACTTAAATCTCTTAATCGCGATCGCGGGACCTCCATCGTGATCGCGAAGCACAAGCTTCCCAGACCCCAAATTTACTCTATGTGAATGCGTCATCTACCACGCGAACGCGATGCTCAGAAATCCTACACCTACGCGATCGCGAACAAGGGACCCGTTCGCGATGCCCAAACTCATAGTCAACCTCTGTTCCACTTAACCTTACGCGAACGCGACCTACCACACGCGTTTGCGAGCAATAACCTCACAGCCTCACGCGATCGGAGCTCCAACTTCGCGAACATGAAGAACAACCTGGACTTTCCCCTACAAAAGCTCTACTCGATCGCGAGCCACCTCACGCGATCGCGAAGAAGGAAAACCTGCAACAGAACTGAAGCTAAAATCTGCAACTTTTCAACATGTAATTTGATCCGTTTAACCACCCGAAACTCACCCTAGGCCCTCAGGACCTCAACCAAACATGCCAACATAGCCCATAACATCATTCAAACTTGTTCCAACCTTCGGGGCGCTCAAAACAACATCGAAACACCAAAATCACATCGGATTCTAGCCTAAGAATTCCAAGAACTTCCAAATTCCGCTTTCGATCAAAAAGTCTACTAAACCTCGTCCGAATGACCTGAAATTTTGCACACACGTCACAAATGACACAACGGACCTACTCCAACTTCCAGAATTCCATTCCGACCCCGATATCAAAATCTCACCTATCAACCGGAAAACGCCAAAATCCCAAAATCCCAATTTCGCCAATTCAAGCCTAAACCTTCTGTGGACCTCCGAAATACATTTCGATCACGATCCTAAGTTCCAAATAACCTAACGGAGCTATCCAATCATAAAAATTCCAATCCGAGATCATATACTAACAAGTCAAAACTTGGTCAAACCTTTCAATTTTTAAACTTCAAACTGAGAACTGTTCTTCCAAATTCATTCTGATTACCCTGAAAACCAAAATCGACGATTTACATAAGTCATAATACATTACATGGGGCTAGTCATGCCCGAGAACTGGCGAGCGAAGTGCAAAAGCTCAAGATGACCGGTCGGGTCATTACATCCTCCCCCACTTAAACATACGTTAGTCCTCGAACATGCCCAAAGTTGTTCCGAAAGCCATCAAATCGATGTGTAACCTTACCATGCACATACCCGGGGGTGATCCCACATCATTCTATCTCATATAGGTCCGATAACACAATGTAACTAAAATTTCACAATCCAACCTGACCCATAAACCTTAGAACCATATTTACACTTCTGAAATCATCTACAAGATCAGAATCTCACATCTATACTCTGAATAAGTCCGAACAAGCTGTAATAACCCATTCCTGCAACCTCAGGTGCAATTACATGACATACCACATAACTCGAGCACTTGTAGCGATAACTTCTAATCACAACAGTTGCTGAAAACATCCGAATTTCGATAATTAGCCTTTTATCAAATAAAGCCTCATTCCAACACTTTTGTATACTGTAACTGATAAATTAAACAAGTAAAAAGCCATAACCATTCCTCAGATCAACCATCCATGAAGCCCTTCTCCTTTGGCAAGGACCATAGCAAACTTCTGAGCAGAACATCAATAGTATCTTTCCAACACGCTGAAACTAAATCCGTTTGGATTCATTATAGATCCCCAATGATCTCATCTAAAACTACACTGGTGACATGACACATCAATACCATCTAAAACCACAACTCGTGCAATCCGCGCACCAATAAGCAACAACCCGAACATACTCAAATCATGAGAATGACTCAAATGAGAGAGTTGTACCGCAAGCTCGACAGTACCACCACAACACAATACTGAGAACCCATCACATATGGTAGAAACATAACACATGAATCCAACCTGAAGGATCATAGCTCGACATAACTTCGCAGCAATGCACGACCCAATCCAAACACTAGTTCCCATGAGACACCTCAATCACCATGCTCAAAATCATCAGGCAAGCACACTTTGATACCTAGAATCCAAAGTGAATCATCATAACCATAAAGAAGCAAATGACGCAACACCATATCAGTCTGAAAGAACATACACAATGCGCAACAACTCATGCAACGCCCAATTACCCATCTCGCTCGAATTCCGCTATAAAGCTCAAATAGAATCGCACCATATGCGCATATAACCAACAAATCACAACTCCTCGTAACACAGAAGAGTAACTCATAGATCACTCCAGAACACAGATAAGCTCAACAACAATCGAATGGAACATCTCTCAACAATAACAGTTTGGAGTCAACAATTCCGGCCCGGTGCAGAACACACACCCATGTTGGGCCTACCAATGAACCACACATTAACTCTAGCCACCCACAACAGATAAATAACCCTCCGAAGGTTCACAAGGACTGAATCATAGCACCAACCATCATCTAACTAGCGTGCCCACATCTTTACAATCCACAACCGCGAAATAACTTGTTTATGAGAACTCCCAGTCTCCAAATCCATAAAGCACATGAATCACCATATATGATCCCAACTCCACCGCCCAAATATACAACACACCTCTAATATCCAATCATCCGATGAGAGGTACTCCTATAACTCTTCTGTGCCACCAAGCAAACTCGAATATCAGCAGTCGATCCAACCAGAGAGTGCCGCAATACTAATGAAATATCATCAACTCAATCACATTGCCCCTCTTTCTAAAACGTATACTCTCATCAAGCTACACCACTTAGTAATATCATTTCCCCAATCATCTGAAGCTGCTCGCTGTCTAAGAATTTATGACTTTTCCTTTCAGAACTGAACTGTGACCTTACACATGCAAATTTCAACCCTACACAACATACCGCATATACCATGCCATCCTATGATAAATATAAGGACTTCATAACCCCCTCTGATCCACAAACAGCTACATACTTAACTAGTCAAGAACTTTCCATTTGACCCCATCTAGAAGAAAATCACTATACATCACATGCTCCTCACGCTCGTATAAAATATTCATCTTTAACCGTGGCAGAAACCATTAAGAACTCTCTGAATTCCATTTGCACAAAACTAAACTGTCATGACTGAATCCTCTTAACTTGACCAAGCTACGCAGGCCACTAAAACCCAAGAGCATTGCCATGAAACACTTGTATAAACTCATTACCTCATAAGCATCCAAAGAACTAATCATATCCTTACCATGCCAATCCGGCCTATTACCAAGCTATCATATCTATCCGAGTTTCCTTCTGATTTACCTTCAACTTGATACTCATTCTTGCTATAACACCACAATTCCTCTACTCAGACTCACCACACGAGACCCAAGCATAAAACCATACCATCTAAGGCTCATAAGTCACTGAATACTCTCTTAAATATTCCCAAAGGCACAACATTCAAGATACCTACCCTGATGAAACTTCCGGTGAATCCAAAGTCATTACCTTCGCCTTCCTGATACTGATATATAGAATTCCCTAATTGATATAGAAATACAAATCAAATCATCTCGTTCAACTCCCATTTTGGAAAATTCCTTTAAAAATGCCTTTCTAATAGTTTTCAGTAGAAGTTCAGTGAAATTTATAGTGAAAGTGATGAAAATTATAATCGGCTCCTCGGCCAAAATATAATTCGAATACAGCCCCTCGGGCAAACAGAAATTCATAACCATCTCTTAGCTTAAATATCTCAGTGGAAGTAACAGAGCCAAATTAGTGACTAAATTCTGAACACTTTGTAAAACTTCAGTTTAAAGGTAAGTTTTTAAAAATATTTGTTTAACATTTTCAATAGAGGCTCGGTCTAAAGATGTGTCACGACCCGGATTTTCCACCATCGGGAGTCGTGATGGCGCCTACTCATGGAAGCTAGGCAAGCCGAATATTGCAATTTTTCTCCATTTTTTTGTTTAAACATATTAAACAATGAAAAATACTAAGTAGTTAAACAACGGAATAAGATTAAACAATCGGAAATGCGAAAGCTGAAACCTATTATTCCAACTAAACACTGCTACATAATTTGAGATACAATACTACCCAGAACTGGAGTCACAGCTTCACAGACAGTCTAAGAACACTACAAGCAATGTCTGAATGAATTACATAAGTCTGTCTCTGAATAAGTAAAAATAGAAAGAGAAAAGATAGGAGGAGATGCCAAGGCCCGCGGACGTCTGCAGGACTACCTCGGGTCGCCTGTGTGGACTGAAGACAACACCCTCACTGCGGTCCAAACGCTCCGGGATCTGCACATAGTGCAGAGTGTAGTATCAGTACAACCGACCCCATGTGTTGGTAAGTGCCTAGCCTAACCTCAGCGAAGTAATAACTGAACGACCGTAGAGAAACATAAGGAATGCCATAAATCAATTACCAGCAAAAACAAGGAAATAGAAGAACAGGTACACACGTAATACCGTTGCAGGCGTGCAACCCGATCCTATTTCACATGATACCGTCGCAGGCGTGCAACTCGCTCGCATTTCTTATATTACCGTTGTAAGTGTGCTACCCGCTCCCATTTCACATATTACCATTGCAAGCATGCAACCCGCTCCCATTTCACATATTACCATTGCAGGAGTGCAACCCGCTCCCATTTCACATATTACCGTTGCAGGAGTGCAACCCGCTCCCATTTCACATATTACCGTTGCAGGCGTGCAACCCGTTCCCATTTCTTTTATCAACACCAATCATAAAAGGGTCCCGGCAAGGGAATAATAATATTGAAACAAACATCCCGGCAATGGAACAATAATATGACAATAACATCCCGGCAAGGGAACAATAATGATAATAACATCCCGACAAGGAAACAATAATGATAATAACACCGCAAGGGAACAATAATGATAATCCTCATATGAAGCGCAATAAACCATAACAGAGTCATAACAATTACAATACAAGACTCATGGCATGCTTGATACCGACGTATAGATACTCGTCACCATGCCAATACATCGTACTCCACAGCTAACACGTAGTAAATAAGACACGACTCCTAATCCCTCAAGCTGAGGTTAGACCAAACACTTACCTTGAACTTCCACGGCCAACTCAAGCCTCAAACACCGCCTTTCCTTTTGAATTTGGCTCTAAATCAATTGTATCTAGACATAATCGACTTAATAACATTAATAAATGCTAAACAATCCAATTCCAATGCTTAATTTTAGATTTCCTATCATTCTTCCCAAAAAGTCAAAAATCGACCGTGGGCCCGCTTTGTCAAAACACAAGGTTCGGACCAAAAACCGATCACTCATTCACCCACGAGCCCGAATATGTAATTAGTTCCAAAATCCGACCCCAAAACGAGGTCTAAATACCAATTATACAAAAAGCCATAACTCTACCCAAATCCCTAATTTTTTACCCTTAAGAACATGATTTAGGCCTAGAAATCTAATGGGTGTTAATGTAAATTGAAGAAAATGAGTCTAAGATTACATACCTATGAATTTGTGGTGAAGTTCTCTTTCAAAAATCGCCCAATTTGGAGTTTGGAAGAAGAAGTTATGAAATTTGGGTTTAATCCCCTATGTGTTCTGTTGCTGTTTCAATGACCGGGCAAAACTGGTCTCTGCGATCGCGAACAAGGGTATGCGATCGCATAGGGTAAGGGGGACTGGGCATCACAATCATGGAGCATGTATTACGATCGCATAGAGAAAAATTGGTTCCCTTCCCAAGCTTGGTTTAACCCATTGTGATAGCGAAAGAA
Organism: Nicotiana tabacum; assembly: GCF_000715075.1. NCBI lineage: Eukaryota > Viridiplantae > Streptophyta > Magnoliopsida > Solanales > Solanaceae > Nicotiana > Nicotiana tabacum. The sequence continues at coordinate 140,378,915 of NC_134089.1, forward strand.
GCAATGCAATCGCATAGAACAACTGGTGACCCCTCAGAATTCACTTTACGCGATCGCGGAAGAAGCTGTGCAATCGCATAGCACAAAATAGAGTCCCCTGAAATTACATTATGCGATCGCAAACATACCTATGCGATCGCATAACACAAGGACCTGGACACCAGCAAACAGTAGTTTCTGCAATTTTCCTAAGTTCAAAAACCTTCCGAGACCTATCCGAAACTCACCCAAGCCCTCGAGGCTCCAAACCAAAAATATACACTACCTCAAAAACAACCTACGAACTTACTTGTGCGATCAAATCGCCAAAATAACATCAACAACTATGAATCTAGCTTCAAAATCATGAAATCACTTAAGAACTTTAAATTTTCCATTTTTTTTCAAATACAGTCCGATTCACGTCATTTAAATTCCGTTTCTTACCAAATATCACAGAATCGACTTAAACCACATATAAGACCTGTACCGGGCTCCGAAACCAGAATACGGGCCCGATACCATCAAATTTTAAACATATTTCATTTCCAAAACTCATAAATGATTCCAGAAAATACTTTTCTTTAAAAAATTCATTTCTCGTGCTTGGGACCTCGGAATTCGATTCGAGCATACGCCCAAGTCCCATATTTTCCTACGGGCCCTCCGGGTCCGTTTACCCAAAATATTGACCGAAGTCAACTTAAATTCATTTTTAAAGTAAAAAATCATCATTTTTCACAGATTTTCACATAATGTCTTTCCGGCTACATGCTCGGACTGCGCATACAAATCGAGGTGATGCTAAAAGAGGTTTTTAAGGCCTTGGAACGTAGAATTTAATTCTAAAACAAGTGTTGACCTTTTGGGTCATCACATTCTCCACCTCTAAAACAACCGTTCGTCCTCGAATGGACATAAGAAGGAAGTACCTGAGTCGGGGAAAAGATGGGATAACGGCTCCGCATGTCGGACTCGGACTCCTAGGTCGATGCCTCAGCAGGCTGACCTCTCCACTGAACATGAACAGAAGGAAAACTCTTTGATCTCAACTGAAGAACCTGCCGGTCTAGAATAGCTACCGACTCCTCCTCATAGGACAAGTCCTTGTCCAACTAGTAAGTGCTAAAATATAACACGTAGGATGGATCGTCGTGATACTTCCGAAGCATGGACACATAAAACACTGGGTGCACGGCTGATAAGCTCGGCGGCAACGCAAGTCTATAAGCCACATTTCCCACTCGATCAAGAATCTCAAATGGGCCAATGAACCTAGGGCTAACCTTGCCCTTTTTCCCAAATCTCATCACACCCTTCATAGGCGACACTCGAAGCAATACCCGCTCACCGACCATGAAAGCCAAATCACGAACCTTACGGTCGGCATAACTCTTTTGCCTGGACCGAGCCGTACGAAGCCTACCCTGAATAATCCTGACCTTGTCCAAGGCATCCTGAACCAGATCTGTATCCAACAACTGAGCCTCGCCCAGCTCGAACCATCCAACCGGTGACCGACACCTCCTACAATACAGAGCCTCATAAGGAGCCATCTAGATACTCGACTGCTAGATGTTATTGTAGGCAAACTCGGCTAAAGGCAAAAGTTGATCCCACGAGCCTCCAAAGTCAATGACACAAGCTCGGAGCATAGCCTTCAAAATTTGAATAGTCCGTTCAGACTGCCCGTCCGTCTGAGGATGAAACGTTGTGCTCAACTCAACCCGTGTGCCTAACTCTCACTGAACTGCTCTCCAGATATGTAAGGTAAACTGTGTACCTCGATCCGAAATGATAGACACTAGCACAATATGAAGACAAACAATCTCCTGGATATAAATCTCGGCTAACCTCTTGGAAGAATAGGAGACTACCACAGGAATGAAATGCGCTGACTTGGTCAGCCTATCAATAATAACCCACACTGCATCGAACTTCCTCCGAGTCTATGGGAGTCCAACAACGAAATCCATAGTGATCCACTCTCACTTCCACTAGGGAAGCTCAATCCTCTGAAACAAACCACCAGGCCTCGGATGCTCGTACTTAACCTGCTGACAATTCAAACACCGAGCCACATACACAACAATATCCTTCTTCATCCTCCTCCACCAATAATGCTGCAGCAAATCTTGATACATCTTCGCGGCGCCTGGATGAATAGAGTACCGGGAACTATGGGCCTTCTCTAAAATCAACTCTCAGAGTCCATCCACATTAGGCACACAAACTCAACCCTGCAATCTCAAAACTCCATCATCTCCTAAGGTAAACTACTTAGCACCTCCGTGTTGCACCGTGTCTCTAAGGACACACAAATGAGGATCATCATACTGCCTATCTCGGATAGGCTCCAATAAAGAAGAACGAGCGATAGTGCAAGCTAACACACGACTGGGCTCAGAAACATCCAACCTCACGAACTGATTGGCCAAAGCCTGAACATCCAAAGCAAGCGGTCTCTCACCGATCGGAATATAAGCAAGACTGCCCATACTGGCTGACTTCCTACTCAAAGCATCGGCCACCACATTGGACTTTTCCGGATGATATAAAATGGTGATATCATAGTCTTTTAATAGCTCCAACCACCTCATCTGCGCTCCTTCTGCTTGAACAAGTACTGCAGACTCTTGTGATCCGTGAACACCTCATATGCCATGCCATACAGGTAATGCCTCCAAATCTTCAATGCATGAACAATGGCTGCTACCTCCAAATCATGGACCGGATAGTTCTTCTCATGAATCTTCAACTGACGTGAAGCATAATCAATGACCTTGCTATCCTACATCAACCTAGCATCAAGTCCAATCTGGGATGCATCACAATAAACAGTATAAGGCCCTGAACCCGTGGGCAAAACCAACACTGGTGTCGTAGTCAAAGCTTTCTTGAGCTTCTGAAAGCTCTCCTCACACTCATCTGACCACCTGAACTAGGCACCCTTCTGGGTCAACCTAGTCATCGAGGCTACAATAGATGAAAACCCCTCCACAAACCGACGATAGTAGCCTGCCAAACCCAAGAAACTCTGGATCTCTGCAGCTGATGCGGGTCTAGGCCAATTCTTGACTTCCTCTATCTTCTTCGGATCAACCTGAATACCCTCTGTTGATACAACATGACCCAAGAATGCAACTAAACTCAACCAGAACTCACACTTCGAAAACTTGGCATATAACTGACTATCCCATAAAGTCTGAAGAACCACTTTAAGATGTTGCTCATGCTCCTCCCGGTTGCGGGAATAGATCAAAATATCATCAATGAAGACTATCACAAATGAATCCAAGTAAGGCCTGAACACTCGGTTCATCAAATCCATAAAAGCTGCTGGGGCATTTGTCAACCCGAATGACATCACCAAAAACTCATAATGCCCGTACCGAGTGCAGAATGCTATCTTAGTGACATCAGATGCCCTAATCCTCAACTGATGGTAGCCTGATCTCAAGTCAATCTTCGAAAATACCTTGTCACCCTGAAGATGATCAAACAAACCATCAATCCTTGGCAATGGATATTTATTCTTGATTGTAACCTTATTCAATTGCCGGTAATCTATACACATTTGCATCGATCCATCCTTCTTCTTAACAAACAACATCGGCGCACCCCAAGGCGAGACACTAGGTCTAATGAAGCCTTTCTTAAGCAAGTCTTACAACTACTCCTTCAACTCTTTCTACTCAGGTGGGGCCATACGATATGGCGGGATAGAAATGGGCTAAATGCTCGGAGCCAAATCAATGCAGAAGTCAATATCCCTGTTAGGTGGCATACCCAACAAGTTTGAAGAAAATACCTCAGGGAACTCATGAACAACAGGCACAAAATCAATAGAAGGAACCTCGGCACTAGAATCACGAACATATGCCAAATATGCCAAACACCCCTTCTCGACCATACGCTGAGCCTTTACATAAGAGATAATACTATGGGTAAAATGACTAGGAGTCCCTCTCCGCTCTAAACGAGGAAAACCCGGCAAGGCTAAGGTCACAGTCTTGGCATGACAGTCCAAGATATCTTGGTAAGGTGATAACCAGTCCATCCCCAATATGACATCAAAATCAACCATGTCCAGAAGTAACAAGTCTACTCGGGTCTCAAGGCCCCCAATCACAACTATACAAGAACGATGGACACAATCTACCACAATAGAATCACCCACCGGTGTAGACACATATACATGAGCACTCAAAGAATCACTATGCATGATCAAATACGATGCAAAATAAGATGACACATAGGAGTATGTAGACCCTGGATCAAATAGCACTGAAGCATCCCTACTACAAACCAGAACAGTACCTGTGATAACTGCATCGGAAGCCTCAACCTCAGGCATGGCTGGAAAAGCATAACATCGGGGTTGGGCCCCACCACTGTGGACTACATCTCTAGGACGACCTGCAGTAGGCTGGCCTCCACCTCTAGCAGGCTGAGCTCCACCTCTAACACCTCTATCTCCACCTCTAGCTCCTCTACCCCCACCCCTAGCTGGCTGGGCGGGCTGTGGAACACTCAGTGCCTGAACCATGGCACGGGAACCCGGATGCTAAGAGCTGCTCGATGCTCAAGGACAATATCTAGAAATGTGCCTCGTGTCGCCACAAGTAAAAAAATCCCTCGGCTGCTGGGGCTGACGACCCTGAAAACTCTGAAGCAGCGGTGCACTGATAGGAGTTGGTAGTGCACTGTAGGACTACTGATCAGAATATTGCATATGAGAACCACAACCACCTGAAACACCGTGAGAAGCCTGAAGTGCTGACTGAAAGGTCTAGGAGGATGGCCTCTACCATACGAATCATTGCCTCCAGACGAGGTGCCACTGAATCTGCCTGAATGACGAGGCCTCTTGTCAGACCTCTAACCACCTCCCTGCGACAGAACCATCTCCACTCTCCTGACCACATTGACCGCCTCCTGAAAAGAAATCTCACTCCATGTCTCCCTATCCATCTAAAGTCGAATCGGCTGAATAAGTCCCTCTATGAACCTCCTCACCTCTCTCTCTCTCTCTCTCTCTCTCTCTCTCTCTCTCTCTCTCTCTCTCTCTCTCTCTCTGGTGGGAAGTATGATAAGAGCATGACGGTCCAAGTCGATGAATCTAGTCTCACACTGAGTAACGGTCATAGAACCTTGCTGGAGACACTCAAACTGCCTCCGGTAGGCCTCTCTCTGAGTGATGGGGAGAAACTTCTCTAGAAATAGCTGAGTAAACTGCTCCCAAGTCAAAGGTGGTGATCTGGCTAGTCTAGCCAAGCAATAATCTCTCCACCAAGTCTTGGTGGAACCAGACAAGCAAAAAGTAGCAAAATCGACCTCATTGGTCTCCACTATCCCCATGTTCCTGAGAACCTCATGACAGCTGTCTAGATAATCCTGGGGATCCTCAGAAGATGCACCGCTGAAAGTAGTAGTGAAGAGCTTGGTGAACATGTCCAATCTCCACAGAGCATCGGCAGACATAGCTACTCCATCACTGGTCTGGGCTACTATACCCCGCTGAATTACTCCAACTGGCTAAGCTGCTGGAGTTTGAAACTGGGGAGCCATCTGCTCCGGAGTGCGAGTAGCAGGAGTCTGGGCTCCTCCTCCAGCCTGAGAGATGGCTGGTGCTACAGGAAGCAAGCCTGCCCGGGTGACACTCTCCATAAGGCCCACTAGACAGACCAGAGCATCATGGAGTACAACCCCTTTGGGACCTGAGCCGGGCCCACCAAAACTGTCTGGGCCGGAACCTCATCATTAAAGTCAACCTAAGGCTCCGCTACTGGTGTTGCTGCTCTGGGCTGAGCTCTGCCCCTTCCTCGGCCTCTAGCATGGCCTCGGCCTCGTCCTCTGCCCCTGGTAGGAGCCGCTGCTGGGGGCTCGGGCTGTTGGTCAGTGGATAAGGAAGCACGTGTTCTTACCATCTGCGAAAGAACAGAGTTGAAATTCAATTAGCATTGAGAAACCAAACCGCACGACAGGAAGGAATAAATGTGAAGTTTTTCCTAACTCTGTAGCCTCTAAGGGATAAATATAGACGTCTCTGTATCGATCCCTCAAACTTTACTAAGCTTGTCTGTGAATTGTGAGACCCATGTAACCTAGAGCTATGATACCAACTTATCACGTCCCAGATTTCCCACCCTCGGGAGTCGTGATGGTGCCTACTCGTAGAAGTTAGGCAAGCCGAATATTTCAATTTATCTCCCTTTTTATTTAAACATATTAAACAATGAAAAATACTAAGTAGTTAAACAATGGAATAAGACTAAACAATCGAAAATGCGAAAGCCGAAATCTAATATTCCAACCAAACACTGCTACATAATTTAAGGTACAATACTACCCAGAACTGGAGTCATAGCTTCACAGATAGTCTAAGAACACTACAAGCAAAGTCTGAATGAATTACATAAGTTTGTCTCTAAATAAGTAAAAACAGAAAGAGAAAAGATAAGAGGAGATGCCAAGGCCCGTGGATGTCTGTAGGACTACCTCGGGTCGCCTGTGTGGACTGAAGACAACACCCTCACTGCGGTCCAAGTGCTCCGGTATCAGTATCTGCACACAGTGCAGAGTGTAGTATCAGCACAACCGACCCCATGTGCTGGTAAGTACCTAGCCTAACCTCGGTAAAGTAGTGACGAGGCTAGGACTAGACTACCAAATAAACCTGTGAAGTTAAATCATATACAATAGAAATAGAAGCAGATAATTACAATTAATATTGGGCGGGGGAAACATGCTGCGATAAGTAACATGTAACAACAGAATGACCGTAGAGAAACATAAGGAATGCCATAAATTAATTACCAGCAAAAATAAGGAAATAGAAGAACAGGTACACACGTAATACCGTTGCAGGCGTACAACCCGATCCCATTTCATATGATACCGTCGTAGGCATGCAACCCGCTCCCATTTCTTATATTACTGTTGCAGGCGTGCGACCCGCTCCATTTCACATATTACTGTTGCAGGTGTGCAACCCGCTCCCATTTCACATATTACCGTTACAGGCGTGCAACCCTCTCCCATTTCTTTTATCAAGACCAATCATAAAAGGGTCCTAGCAAGGGAACAATAATATCGAAACAAACATCCCGGCAAGGGAACAATAATATGACAATAACATCCCGACAAAGGAACAATATTGATAATAATATCCCGGCAAGGGAACAATAATGATAATAACATCCCGGCAAGGGAACAATAATGATAATAACATCCCGGCAAGGGAACAATAATGATAATCCTCATATGAAGCGCAATAAACGACAATGGAGTCATAACAATTACAATACAAGACTTACGGGCATGCTTGACACCGACATATAGATACTCTCACCATGCCTATACGTCGTACTCAACAATTAAAACATAGCAAATAAGACACGACTCCTAATCCCTCAAGCTAAGGTTAGACCAAACACTTACCTCGAACTTCCACGGCCAACTCAAGCCTCAAACGCCGCCTTTCCTCTTGAATTTGGCTCCAAATCAATTGTATCTTGACATAATCGACTTAATAACATAAATAAACTCTAAACAATCCAATTCCAATGCTTAATTATAGATTTCCTATCATTCTTCCTAAAAAGTCAAAAATCGACCCCGGGCCTGCTTGGTCAAAACACGAGGTTCGGACCAAAAATCGATCACCCATTTACCCACGAGCCCGAATATGTAATCAGTTCCAAAATCTGACCCTAAAACGAGGTCTAAATCCCAATTATACAAAAAGCCCTAATTCTACCCAAATCCCTAATTTTATACCCTTAGGATCATGATTTAGGCCTAGAAATCTAATGGGTGTTAATAAAAATTGAAGAAAATGAGTCTAAGATTACATACCTATGAATTTGTGGTGAAGTTCTCTTTCAAAAATCGCCCTATTTGGAGTTTGGAAGAAGAAGTTATGAAATTTGGGTTTAATCCCGTATGTGTTCTGTTACTATTTAAATGACTGGGCAAAATTGGTCTCTGCCATCGCAAACAAGGTATGCGATCGCATAGGGTAAGGGGTACTGGGCATCGCGATCGCGGATCAGGTAATGCGATCGCATAGAGGAAAATGGGTTCCCTTCCCAGGTTTGGTTTAACCCATTGCGATAGCGGAAGAAGCAATGCAATCGCATAGAACAACTGGTGACCCCTTAGAATTTACTCTACGCGATCGCGGAAGAAGCTGTGCGATAGTATAGCACAAAATAGAGCTCCCTGAAATTACACTATGCGATCTCATAGCACAAGGACCTGGACACCAGCAAACAGCAGTTTCTGCAATTTTCCTAAGTTCAAAAACCTTCTAAGACCTATCTGAAAAACACCCGAGCCCTCGAGGCTCCGAACCAAACATGTACACTACCTCAAAAATACCCTACAGACTTACTCGAGCGATCAAATCGCCAAAATAACATCAACAACTATGAATTTAGCATCAAAATCATGAAATCACTCAAGAACTTCAAATTTTCCAATTTTCTCAAATACAATCCGATTCACGTCATTTCAAGTTTGTTTCTCACCAAATTACACATAATCAACTTAAACCACATATAGGACCTATACCGAGCTCCAGAACCAGAATACGGGCCCGATAACATCAAATTGTAAATACATTTCATTTCCAAAACTCATAAATAATTCTAGAAAACAATTTTCTTTAAAAAATTTATTTCTCGGGCTTGGGACCTCGGAATTCGATTTCAGGCATACGTACAAGTCCCATATTTTCCTACGGACCCTCCAGGACCGTCAAATCACGGGTCCGGGTCCGTTTACCCAAAATGTTGACCGAAGTCAACTTAAATTCATTTTAAAGTAAAAATTCATCATTTTCACAGATTTTCAAATGATGGCTTTCCTGCTACGCGCCCGGACTATGCACGCAAATCGAGGTGATGCTAAAAAGGGTTTTTAAGGCCTCGGAATGCAGAATTTATTTCTAAAACAAGTGATGACCTAAGAGTGAAAGCAATAATTAATCAACATATTCAATAGAAACTCACTTTAAGTGGGAGTGAAACCAGTAAGTTCATAAACAGGCCCCTCGGACAAAACATCACTCGTATACACACATATATATAGCCCTTCGGGCAAGCCTCTCAGTCACTTATGACTCAACTCGTATTAGTCAGTTCTCACACTTAGCACGCATGCTCAATAGGTACCATATAATAACCGATGCGGCGTACAGCTCGATCCATATATCGTTGCGGCGTGCAGCCCGATCCATATATATAGTCGACTGCGCTCACTGGGGGTGTGCGGACTCCGGAGGGGCTCCTACAGCCCAAGTGCTATATCGATGCGGCGTGCAGCCCGATTCATATACATATATAAATATATATTGCTGGGCATGCAGTCCGATCCATAAATATATAATCGTCACAACCAAGCCCTCGGCCTCTCTTAGTCATTAACCTCACAATCAGACCCTCGGTCTATCTCAGTCATCAATCTCACAATCAGGCCTTCGGCCTCTCTCAGCCATCAACCTCACAAGTCATTCGTACTATCAGTAAAATAGGGCGTTCAGCTCAAATATTATTTATAGTACCAAAATTTAGTAAATAAGGCTGAGTTAGGAAATTACAAAAATGCAGCATGACTGAGTACATTTATTAAGTCAAAACAGTGAGGAAAAGTAGTAAAAGTCCCATAAGGGTCCAAAACAGTTGGCACGAGGCCCAAACATAGCATTTAGCCCAAAACATGATGATAACAAACAGTTTTCATTCAAATACGCAGTTAAACAGTCATACGGAACGGACTAAGTCACAATCCCCAATGGTGTACGACCCCACGTTCGTCATCTAGCGTGTGTGTCACCTCAAAATAGTACATCGATATGAAATCCGGGGTTTCAAACCCTCAGGACAGCATTTACAATCATTACTTACCTTTATCTAGTCCAAACTCTAGCCCACAATGCCTTTGCATCTTAAATCAGTCTCTAATTGCTCCGAATCTAACCAAAATCAGTTCCACATCATTAATACACACTAAAGGAATAAAGCCCAAGCGAAAAATAATCGAATTAACTCAAAAATCCCGAAATTGGCCAAACCCGGCGCCCGGGCCCACGTCTCGGAATCCGATAAAAATTACATCAATAGAATCCTCATCCTCCCACGAGTCTATACATACCAAGAACATCAAAATCGGACCTCAAATGGCCCCTCAAATTCCCAATTTAAACTCTCCAAATTCAAGCCATAATTCCCCAAATTTAGGCTTTAATTTCCACATATTTCATGTTTAAACAAGTAAGAATCAACATAGGATCGATTATTGAGTTCAAAAATCTTACCTCCAAGTGTTTCCCTTTGACTCCCTCTTCAATTCTTCTCAAAAAGCTCCAAAATCGCTCAAAAATGGTGAAAGTTAGACCCAAAATCGTGGACAATGGCTATTTAAACATTCTTCCCAGCACTTAAAATCTCTTAATCGCAATCGTGGGACCTCCATCGCGATCGCGAAGCACAAGCTTCCCAGACCCCAAATTTACTCTACGTGAACGCATCATCTACCACGCAAACGCGATGCTCAGACATCCTACACCTACACGATCGCGAACAAGGGACCCCGTTCGCGATGCCCAAACTCATAGTCAACCTCTGGACCACTTAACCTTACGCGAACACGACCTACCACACATGTTCGCGAACAATAACCTCACAGCCTCACGCGATCGCAACTCCAACTTTGCGAACGCGAAGAACAACCTGGACTGCCCCCTACAAAAGCTCTACTCGATCGCGAGCCTCCTCACGCGATCGCGAAGAAAGAAAACCTGCAACAGAACTGAAGCTAAAATCTGCAACTTTTCAACATGCAATTTGATCCGTTTAACCACCCGAAACTCACCCGAGACCCTCAGGACCTCAACCAAACATGCCAACATAGCCCATAACATCATTCAAACTTGTTCCAACCTTCAGGGCGAGCAAAACAACATCAAAACACCAAAATCACATCGGATTCAAGCCTAAGAATTCCAAGAACTTCCAAATTTCGCTTTCGATCAAAATGTCTACCAAACCTCATCCGAATGACCTGAAATTTTGCACACACGTCACAAATGACACAACGGACCAACTCCAACTTCCGAAATTCCATTCCAACCTCAATATCAAAATCTCACCTATCAATCGGAAAATGCCAAAATCCCAATTTCGCCAATTCAAGCCTAAACATTCTGTGGACCTCCAAAATACATTCCGATCACGCTCCTAAGTCCCATATCACCTAACGAAGATATCCAAATTATAAAAATTCCAATCCGATATCATATAATAACATGTCAAAACTTGGTCAAACCTTTCAAATTTTAAGCTTCAAACTAAGAATTGTTCTTCAAAATTCATTCTGATTACCCTGAAAACCAAAACCGACGATTTACATAAGTCATAATACATCACACGGGGCCAGCCATGCCCGAGAACTAGCGAGCAAAGTACAAAAGCTCAAGACGACCGATCGGGTCGTTACACTAAGGTTATGGGTAACAACTTTCTTTGAAAATTTCCGGAATCTGAGCCTGTGGGCCCAGGGGGTGAACTTTAGGAATCTTGCAATTTGGGTTGGGTAATCACTTTAATAGTAGAAATATGAACTTTTGAGCATAAATTGATTAGTTTATGTAATGTTGATTAGTTTCGAGTCGTTTGGCATCGAATTTGGAGGTTTGAGCGCATTCTTGAATTGGGAAGTAGGCTTGAGACGAGGTAAGTCTCCTTTCTAACCTTGTAAGAGAGATTTAACCCCACAAGTGAATTAAATAAATGTTTGTACCTATATGTGGGGGCTACATACGTACATGGTGATGAGAGTCCGTACGTAGCTACTATTATGTCATTGTCCGGGTAGTTTAGGACATGTATCATGCTATATTTGAAATGCTTGCGTCCTTACTTGCTATTATAATCATTTAAGTCATGCTGGAAATTAATAAAATAATTATAGAAGGTTATACCCACTTAGTTGAGGATTTGTATGAAATACTTGACTGTAAATGAGAAATTTGTGCTTTCTTGAAATTAAATTATTAATTGTGGATCAGGCCAAGTGCCTCGGTAGTAAATAGATGCATCTATGGTTCGTACCGTTCGACCCTCCGGCAGTGCACAGTTTAATATTAACGGTGAGCTACCTCCTTCCGAGCCGTTCAGCAGCATGTCGGAGTTTCTCTTTTGCTTGTATCTGTCTATTCTATTTCAGATAGGATAGTCATCTTTTGTATATTCTACTAGTTGCCCACACACTTGTGACACTAGATCTTGGCACATATTAATAGACTTTGATTTTTGGGTTATAGTTCTATAGTTATGATTTCTTTTAGTTTTTTCCGTTTTGTTTGCCTTAAAATTCATTATTTATCAAACGCTTTGAATTTAAGTAAAGTTAGACATTGGGATTGCTTAATAAAAAAAAATGGAAAATCACTAAGTCGTTCACTGTTGGCTTGTCTAGCAACTGTGCTGGGCGCCATCACAGCCTGACATGGAATTGGGTCGGGACATCAACACTCAATTTAGCCTTTTTCTTTTACAAATTCGCCTCCGCCCCTCCCAATCTAGCCAACAACGACTTGAATACATCACACAAAGGAAGAGAAAACAATTTTAGTTAATAAAGCTGTGATTTTTATTAGATTTCTAAAATGCCAACAAAAGTCAAACTCTAGGCCCGCCCGGTCAAAACCCGGGTCCAAGGGTAGGTGTTAACTACCCATGGCCTCACGAGTCCAAATATATATTTTGTATTCATATCCGAGTCCTATTCGACTCTCAAATTCCAAATTTTCATTTTTCAAAACTTTGACAAAATCCCCAAATTTTCCTCTAGATTTCTCATGAACTTGATGTTAAATCTTATATAAAATTATGAAATATAGTTGAGAGATGATTAAAGATACTTACTCAATGATTTGGTATGAAAATCCCCTCACAAAATCGCCTCTCCTCGAAGCTAGGGTTCAAAATATATGAAAATGAAGCTAAGTCTTGGAATTCTAAGCACTTGACAGGCTGCAGATATCGCAAATGTAAACCCCGCAAATGCGAACAACTTATCGCAAATGCGAAGATTTGGAATCTCTGCAACCTTCGCAAATGCAACCAAATTGGTCGTAAATGCGAGCACTGGTCCTTTGCAAAAGCAGAAAATTCTTCGCAAATGCGAATCCTTCTTCTGCAGCCCAGCTTCGCAATTTTGAGGCTGCCTTTACAACTGTGATGGCTGCACTTGCGACCAATACATCGCAAATGTGACAAAACTAGAACCAGCACTCAAGAATTAAGAAAAATCATTCTGAAACACACCCGAGCCCTCGGGGCTCTAAACCAAATATGCACACAAGTCTAAAAATATTATACGAACTCGCTCGCGCGATAAAAACATCAAAATAACCTCTAAAATCACGAAACAGATGCCAAAACGCATGAAGATCAACTTAAACTTCAAGAACTTCTAGAATCGCAACCGAGCATTTGAACCATATCAAATCCACTCCGAATGACACCAAATTTTGCAGACAAGTTCCATATGATAAAACAAACCTACTAGAAGCTTCTAATCACGCATAACAATCTCGAACGGTGAAACTCACCTCAAGTCAAAATCAATGAACTTTGGAACTTCAATTTCTACAACCGATGCCGGAACCTACAATTCACCTCCGGTTGACATCAAATTTTGCACACAAGTCACGTTTGCCATTACGGACATACTCCAACTTGCGGAATCAAAATCTGACCCCGATATCAAAAAGTCTACTCCCGGTCAAACTTCCTAAAAATCCAACTTTCGTCATTTCAAGACTAATTCAACTACGGACCTCCAAATTACAATCCGGATGCGCTCCCAAGTCCAAAATCACCCAATGAAGCTAACAAAATTGACGAAACTCCATTTTGAGATCAAATGTTAAAAAGTCAAACTTGGTCAACTCTTCTACCTTAGAGCTCAAATTTTGCAATTCATTTTTTCAAATAGATTTTGGATAACTTGAAAACTAATACTGACGATTTACACAAGTCATAATACATCATGTAGAGATACTAGAGCCCTCAAAATGCCAAGCAAAGTGCAGATACTCAAAATAATCAGTTGGGTCGTGATAACGACCCCCCTTCCCCCCCCCCCCCAAAAAAAAAGAGTCTGCTAGGTTTTAAACCTCGAAAGAGGCGGCCTAGGCAAAAGTTAGGACATAAAAATTAAAAATTTAAAAAAATAAAAAAATCACCCATTTTGAACTACGGTATGACTTGATCCTCTTCACCGAGGTACGTATGTAGCTTAGAGTTTCATTCTGAGTTCAGTCGCATGAGTTTAAAAGATACACAATGCCCCAATCGTTGTTCGAATGAAGTACGATGGTATGTAATCCATTCAATCAGCACTTGAAAATCAAGCTGAGATATCATTCTTCTGTTAAACTTTGGATCCCATTTAATTTAAAGAGGGCAAGCCGCTATGGTAAAGTGGTGTCTTCAATGAGATGATGACAGTCTTTTAGGAGGCTACAAAGTATTTGCATTGAATCCTGGGGATTCTATATGTCTTCGTGTCAGTATAATTAACCTTCAAGTTTATTGGTCTTCATGTCCCCTCATTGCCCTAAAAAAGGAAGAGAAGAGAGGCGTCAAAGGGGAACACAAGTATAAGAAGAAAGATTTCTTGGCACAACATTTCAAATTTAGTGAGACTTGAACCCAAGATATTTGTAAGAATGGAACTCTTGAATTCGATTGATAGCAAGAAAAATGTCTTGTGATCCCGGGGCTTCCATGCCAAAACATAAAAGTTCTGAACAAGTTGTGCCAATTCGGAACTGTTGATGTATCAAAATCTGATGTTGATTTCGAAATACTATCTGAAATTATCTTTAAGGTATTAAATCCTACATTGTGGACATGTTCTATATTTTGAAGTCTTGTTTTCGAGAAATCAAAAGGTTCGTAATTTCGATATTTTTACATCCAGATATAAAAGTTTTGGTGAAGTCGTGCAAGTTTGAAATCATCAACGTGTCAGAATTTTACGTCAATTTCAAAATATTATTTGAAACTATTCTTAAGGTATAAAATCTTGTAATTTGGATATGGTTTAGATTTTGAAGTCTAGTTTTCATAAAATCAAGCGGTTCATAATTTCGACATTTTTACACTAAGATACAAATTTTCTGGTGAAGCTGCGCAAATCTGAAACTATCAACGTGTCGGAATTTAAAGTTAGATTCAAAATAATATTTGGGTTGATTTTCAAAGTGTTTGATTCTGAATTTTGGCTATGTATTAGATTTTGAATTCTAATTCTCAAAAAATCAAACAGTTCATAATTTCGACGTTTCTATACCGTGACATGAGTTTTTTGGCGAGACTGCGAAAATATGAAATTTTCAACTTGGTGGAATCTAAAGTTGGTATCAAAATATTACCTGGGGCGATTCTTAAAGTGCTTGATTTCGAATTTTGGATGTGTCTCAGATTTTAAAGTTTAGTTTCTAAAGAATCAAATGGCTCATCTTTTTGACGTCCTCACATTGAGATATATATTTCCTACCGCAAAGTTATAAAGGTGACGGACAATGTTATCTTCAAAAGAAAAATGAGGATGTATATTCAAATGCAGAGAACTTCGAGACATGAACGATAGCGACGTTTAAAAGAAAGCCACGTTCTATTTTATGGATTGTCAATACATCTTGTTAAGCAACCAAATATTGATATTGAACAAAAAAAAAGGATGTCCATGTTAGAGTTTGTCTTTTAAAGATTTTCGTTTCGAATTTTTAAAGGTATTCGCCTTGGACTTTTAAAGATTTTCTTGCGAACTTTTAAAGGTGTTCGTCGTTAACTTTTAAAGGCATCCAAATTTTTAAGTTTTTGCTTCCGAACCTTTTAAAGGTGTACGTCTCAAATTGTTAAATGTTCCCGTTTTGAACTTTTAAAAGTTCTCGTGGCGAACTTTAAAGGGTCCTCATTGCCGCCATTCAAAGATTTCTACCATGAGCTTTTAAGGGTCTTTATCGCGAATTTTTAGAGGTCTTCCTCGCGTGCTTTTAAAGGTCTTTACCGCGAACTTTTAAAGGTCTTCAGTGTGAACTTTTAAAGATCTTGACCACGAGCTTTTAAGGATCTTTGCAAGAACTTTTATTGGTCTTCGCCACAAATTTAAAAGGACTTCATCGCAAACTTTTATGGGCTATGCAGCAAATTTTAAAGGTCTTTATCGCAAGCTTTTAAATATCTTCGTCACAAATTTTAAAGGTCTTTATCGCGGACTTTTATAGGTATCGCCGCAAACTTTAAAGGTATTCATCGCGAACTTTTAAAGATCTTCATCTCAAACTTTTAAAGATCTTCGTCTCGAACTTTTAAAATATTTTGTAATTTGACGAAATTACTTACATTGTCTGAAAAGAAAAAACAAAAGACAACAGAGTAAAAGAAAAAAAACACAAATAAAAAAAAAATTATCTTTGCGTCAATGCTTATGCTTCCGAGTAGTCAAAAGTATACTCAAGGCAGCTTGCAAGTGGAGGGATTGGGTATTCACAACTAGAGAGCATGCATGTATACATATATGCCGAGGATGGCTTGCAAAAGACATATTAGCGATGTGGGAATCAGTAATATAATATGTCTCCTAGAAGGATTTAGTTACTGGCGGCGGGTTAGCCTTTGTTCAGTATCGATTCGGCTACTTTGAGTTGAAGTGGGATTTGGAAATTTGCAAACGCTTCTTGTATGCTGAGTAATATGTGGATGACAGCTGCCTATACAAATAAAAATGTTCCCATCAAGGATAGCCACGTAAAGAATTTCTATGTTAAATAAAATAGAAAGTTCGCTTTATTGCAAAGAACAAAAAAGTTTCATAAGTTTGTCCAACGTAACTGCTGGTTTTTATATATATATATATCTATATATATATATATATATATATATATATATATATATATATATATATATATATATATAAAAGAATAAAAGATATTATATATAATTGGCATTATGGTTAAGTCAAGTGGCAAGCTAATAAATGTCAATAGTATATGGTAACTTTATTTTATATTTTACTAGGTTAGTCAAATATATATATATATATATATATATATATATATATATATATATATATATATATATATAACTGAATTTGAATTATCTTTTAATTCTAAATTTGTAGATAAAGTTTTAAAATTTTAAATTAAAATAAAAAAGAAATTTATCTTTGTTATCATGTTATCATACTTAATTCAATTAATGATCATATGCAATCATGTTAGGAACTTTTGTTATCTTTTGCAAAAAAAAATTGAATATAACTATAAAATCCTTTCACATTTAAAACCCTATAATTATAGTTCAAAATTATACTTGACAATTTAAAGACAAGTATATGCAATGTTATATAATAACAATCAACTAATTTAATATTTAATGATTCAAAGAACAAAAAATATGTATATATAGCGTATTCAAAATTCAAAATATGTGGCTAGAGATATCGATAAACTCAAAATGGATTCATACTGAAATGAAGTTTCACCGGCTAAAGAATCCTTTAAATTTTTAGATAGCCGAATAAAGTGAATTTTAAATTAAGGATAATATCTTCACTTGCCATGATAAAGATAATCATTATTAAAATATATATAAAGCTTTAGAAATTGAAATTTCAAAATAAAAACACTTCTTTAAAAAAAAATAATAACATACCAAATAAGAGTTTAAGTTGTAGTAAAAGAGTCGCATCGTAACCAAAGAATCGTTCATATTGTATCAACATTTGTGCCTAGCCATAAATAAGAGTTATTATTTCGCTTTGTGGCTATTTTTAGGTTCCAATGAAACCAATGAGAATGGTACAAAAATAAAATTATCAATACGAGATTTGAGAAAATGTTAGTCTTGAATTAAAGGATAATTTTGAATTTATAGATAAAGTTTTTAAATTTGAATTAATATAAAAAATTATCTTTTGTTATCATACTTAATTCCGTTAATGATTATCAAGTTAGAAATTTTTGTTATCTTTTCTAATTATTTAAAAACTACTTTGTCTCTCATGTAACTATAAAATTCTTTCACATTTAAAAACCTATAATTGTAGTTCTTTTTTTAAAAATAAATAAATATAATATATAGGGTACACTTCTATGTTTAACAAAATAACAAAAAAAAGTTTAAAAATCGAATAAAGATTTATTTACATATATAATGAAGTGAACCTACATGTTGGAGAAAGAAACATCACAAAAAGCATCCAATATTCAAAAAAAAATTTCTTTTTTCTTTTTGAAGAATGTTTGTTTGAAGAGTCAATTTGCATAAATGGACATCAAACAAATAACAAACTTATTAATTTCAATTTAGCACCTTTGAGGAATTAAAAAGGTATAAGCGGAAACCTCTTTAAGCCAATATTGCAAGGGTATAATATTTTTTTCGCTGAAGAATATTAGTTTTGAATCATTAAATTATGTGAAAGATTTTTTTCTCAAATTTAACAAGAGGGATATCGGTTTCTAATTGATAGTCTCTGTAGCGATTTCAAATGTAACAAAAAGTATATTTAAAATCTGTATATATAGAGTATTCAAAATTAAAAATTTGTGGCTAGAGATATCGATAAACTCAAAATGAAATCATACTAAAATAAAGTTTCACAGGCTAAAGGATCATTAAAATTTTTAGATAGCCGAATAAAATGAATTCTAAATTAAGGATAATATTTTCACTTGCATCATTATAAAGATAATCATTATTGAAAATATATAAAGTTTCAGAAATTGAAATTTTAAATAGAAATACTTTTTTTTTAAATAGTAACCTACCAAATAAGAGTTCAAGTCGTAGTAAAAGAGTCGCGTCGTAACCATAAAAAATTTTATATTGTGTCAACCTTTGTGCTTTGCCATAAATATGAGTTATTATTTCGCTTTGTGAAATTTTTAGGTTCCAATGACACCAATTATAGTGCAAAAATAAAATTATAAATACAAGATTTGAAAAAAATGTTAGTCTTTTTTCATGTAATACTTCCTAATTAATATCTAACGATTATCTATAATTATCTAAAAGGTTTAAATTTTAAGGTCATTGACATATAATTCAAATAACTCTGATATTTAACATGGTTAATATCAAATATAAAAATGGAGTCATACTGGGGAAAAAATGCAGTGGCTATTTTTTTAAATTTTTAGATAGCCGACTAAAATAAAATTTGAATTAAGGATAATATTTTCACTTACATTATTATAAAAATAATTATTATTGACAAATAAAGTATTAGAAACTGAAATTTTAAAATAAAAATATTTTTTGAAAGATATTAACACACCAAATAAGAGTTCAAGTAGTAGTAACAGAGTTAAGTCGTATCCAAAGTGTCCTTCATAGTCTCAACCTTTAATTTTTTTGCCATATGTATGAGTTATTGTTTTGTTTCCTGATTATTTCTAGGATCCAATGACACATGCAAGAATTATACCCAAAAAGGAAAATAGAGTTATAACTAGGAGATTTGATTTGACAAATGGTTAATCTTTTTCATGTAGTATTCTTAATTAATATTCAATGATTATCTATATTTATCAAGAATGTTTAAATTATAAGATTATTTAAATACAATTCAAATAACTCAAATAATTGACATGATTAGTGTCCGCGCATTCGCGCAAGTGCTAATACTAGTACTCATACAATCCATTAGTAGCATGTTAATACTTTTCTTAATTCGAGGAAAGTAAAGATTCTACTTCGGGGTAACTTTCAAGTGGACAAATATATTTATTACGTGTACTTCAAGTCTAATCTTGAGTCTCGATTAGTTCACACTTTAATAAGCCTTGAAGTATAGGGCATTTGTAGGCATATAAATTTTATTAGAATTAAATTCGTAAAATAATTTGAACTACATTTTAAATTCTAGATATATTAGTTGAAATAAATTGGGCTAATATAATTGGATTAGTTATATAAGTCCAACATTTATAAATTAAATAAAGAGAAATTTTCATAAAGCACTATCTTTTAGTGGTAATTAGCTATCTACATATACTATTTGTTATATTACGGATTGTAGATATGTTTTCTGTTGTTATAAGATGTATTAGATGTATTTAAGCTACTGTATTAATGAATACAATAGCAAAAATACGCGTGAATCAGGGAAGTCCAACTAATCAGTTGTTGTATTCAACTGTATTCATGGCGTGAAACGTGGGATTACAGCTGGACAGATTATTTTATTCGACAGTATTCACGGCGTGAAACAGGGAATTACGCTATTTTTAAACGGAAAGTGAATCAATTAACATAATAGACTCCTAATATAAATCAACAAACTCAATTTAACACATAAATTTTGTATTTTCAGTTATAAAGAAATTCTCAATCGAAAAATACCCCAAAAATATAGCAATCTTCAGAGAAATTATATAATACATATGAATACATAAATTATATTAATTAAAAAAATATATGAATACACTCATGGCATATAGCGAGACAGTGAATACAATGAAATACATAAAATATAGTAGGATACCTTGAAATATAATGAAAAAAAAGATAGTGAATACAATGAAATACATGGAATACATCGAGATACATTGAATTATAATGGAAAAAAAAGATAATGAATACAATGAAATACATGAAAATACAGCGTGATACGTTGAAAATACATTGAAATATATTAACAGTAAATCAAGTTGCTCGTGAATACAAGATGCTTCAGCACCATTGGACTCCATTACAAAAGGCAGGAAGAATCTGAATATAGTTCCCAAAGATGCAAACTTTAGCTTGGGGTAAAAATTCCAATTTAAAAGGAGGCTGCTGGGCCGAGGGCTCGCCTCTAATAAAACCCTAACATTTATTACTCCTCTTTATATAAGCTCCTTCATTCCCGTTAGGTTTCACGCATATTCATTTTACTGACTGTTTTGGTTTTTATACTCCTCCTGCCGATCTTATTCAGCTCTTCCATTAGTAAGCTTTTCTCCTTCTTTTAAGAAAATAGGAGATTTTGAGATTGAGCATCGTGTTTTCAGGGAATGGGGGAAGAGAATGGCATGTATCAAAGGAGAGAGAGAAAGAAAATAGTGTAACTAAATAGCATATTTAGTAGCCTAGGGGTTGGAGGTAACCA
This sequence comes from Nicotiana tabacum, assembly GCF_000715075.1. Classification (NCBI taxonomy): domain Eukaryota; kingdom Viridiplantae; phylum Streptophyta; class Magnoliopsida; order Solanales; family Solanaceae; genus Nicotiana; species Nicotiana tabacum. The sequence goes on from NC_134089.1 coordinate 140,400,071, forward strand.
AAATTAGATATTTTGCTATAAACATTAAAAGGTATCTATAGAATATAATTTTTTTAAATGGTATTTATTTAAAATAAATAAGGTGTTAACCTTTGATATAGGAGGTAAAAATTCCTTAAATAAATATATCTTAATCCATTGGGCTAGCCCATTTAGTTGGGCTAAAGTGATGAGCCCACTTCATTAAGCCCAAGATGTCATCTTCCTAGAAGTCTTGTTTGGTGCCACGTATCAAATGAAGTGGCGCGCCAAGTCAAATAGAAGAGCCAATAGGATTGTGCCACGTGTCAAAATGACAAGGCATGCTAAGTCAAATTAAAGGGCCAATAAAACTGCGCCACATGTGCAAGTGATATGTTCTGACCAATCAAATACGGTCATATCACACTTCAATTTGATTGGTCGGAAAGAGTTTATTCTTATCATATCTTTTCCCTCCGACAATTATAAATAGGATTTTCATAATCCAGAAAAAGGACCAGAATATAACAAGAAGCAAGAGGGAGCTTGTGGATAAAACGCTGCAGATTTCTTTAAAAGCTACAAGCATTCTAAAGATTAAAAGATCAAGATGAAGATTCAAGAACAAGCTGCAAGCCCTTGGATTTAAAATACGTCAAGATCAAGATCATGCCTCAAGCACTTAGATTAAAATAAAATAAAATTCAAAATTAAGCTCAAAAGTTCTTTTATTTACTGTGGGAATGAAGAATCAGAGGATTCATAAAGATTGTAACACCCAAATATTTGAAATAAAATACTACGATTGTTGTAATATTTTTTGGTCTTGATTTTATTTTTTCAACACAATTTTATTGTCTACAGGATGTATTAGAATAATACTGAATAGGGTATATTCGTAATGTTGAAATTAGTAATGCTGATATTAGTTATGTTAAAATTAGTAATATTGGAATTATTTCTTATCGACTATTTGGTTTGGTGTATTAATGGTTTTAAAAGGACAATTCGATCTTTATACATACTAGTCTATGTATTAAAAACAATAATATTGTTAATAATACTAAAAGCTAATACATGTATTATTGTAAAGGCTCGTTTACAGTCGTAATATGTAGGTTTATTCTTATGCTTTATGGTGGGATATTCAATATCATGTTCTGATATGCCCCTTTAAACTGATCAATTGAAAAGTATTGTCTCTATATTCTACGAGAGCCAAATACGTGTGTCGTATTAGATTCCATCACATAGCTAGAAAAGGAATTTATGCAAAATTTGTACATGCATATATATTGCAGAGAAAATGATATTGTATAGCCGCTTTCAAAATAATAATTATATATATATATAACTTATACAAATTTTATATATTTTTTCGAATGTCAAATATAAATAGTTTATGGCACGCACTAAAAATGAAAAAAAAAAGCCCAACATTATATGTATATCTGACTTAAGGACGCAATCTTGTTACCATGAGAAACTTAACCGTAAAATGGAGTTCATTTTGATTTTTTTTCAATTCATGTACTAATGCACATAATATTCAATTTAACGGTGCCTCTTTTTTGTTGCTTGGAAGAATGTGGAAGTAGGTAATTTGGATTACTCTTACCTCATAAACGAATAAATAAATAAAAGGTCTAGATAGACTACACCTTTCTTCTAGTTTTTATAAAGGTTTTGATGATGTGATTTCTTCCCTTTTTATTTGTGGCTTACCCTGTATCTGTTTTACCCCATCCGTCGAATTTTGTGCAACACAATTTTCTAACTTAATAACATATTGGTCTCCGACTCCTTTGATCATCTTTTTTTTCCTTAAAAGAAATTGGTCCATTTCATCCTGTTGTTTCTAAAGTGCATCGATATTCAAAGTATATCGCTATTATAAAATTATAGCAATGTAAACCAAGAAATATAAATAAAACTTTTCTTCTATCAAGTTGTATTTAAGTTTATCTTATTGATGTCTTTTGTAGAATCAAAAATATCGTATATACAATATACAATTTACTTGAGAGTTACAAAATATTAAATAAGTGTAATAAATATATTCATGTATAATCCAAAATGGTTCATGGATGAGTTGTTGGACATTCACAAATTCAATGTATTCATAACACTCCCCTTGATTGTCCATAGATAATGTGCCTCGTTAAAACCTTACTAGAAAAAATTCAGTGGCAAAAAGCCTAGTAAAGGAAAAAGAGTACACATATCTTGTAATACGCATTGAGTGCTACCTTATTAAATACCTTACCAAGAAAACCCGATTGGGACAAAACCTTGGTTAAGGGAAAAAAGTACAGCGCGTATTATACTCCCCCTGATGAAAACTTTATTTGATATCCCGGAGACGACGCATTCCAATCTTATGTCTTAGCTTCTCAAATATTGATGTTGGTAATGCCTTAGTGAATAAATCTGCTAGATTGTCAATTGAACGGATTTGGTGAGTATCTATCTCACGATTTTGCTGAAGATCGTGTGTGGAAAAAACTTTGGTGAAATGTGTCTTGTTCTGTCTCCTTTGATATATCCTCCTTTAAGTTGAGCTATTCAAGCAGCTTTATCTTCATACAATATCGTTGGAATCTTCGTTTTTAAAGAAATACCACACAGTTGTTGAATGTGTTGAGTCACTGATCTCAACCATACACACTCTCGACTAGCCTCATGAATAGCTATTACCTCTGTATGTGTCACGACCCAATTTTTTCTCCGTTGGGTATCGTGATGGTACATAGTCTTAGGGACTAGGTAAGCCTAACATTTACTGAATAACAACAATAATAAAGAAAATCTAACAATCTCGATATAGAAATCTTTATAAAAAACTTGTAATTTCCCAAAACCGATAGTACAAGTCATAAACTCTATAGAGTTTGCTAGAAAACCTCTAAAATACAACTATCTCGAAATAAGAGTGAACAGTGTAAATATAAAATAAGAAGATGACTCCGAAGCCTACGAACGCAGCAACAGGTTTACCTTGAGTCTCCACAGCAATGGTCCTGTCACGACCCCAACCCCGGTCGTGATGGCGCCCAACACACTGCTAGGCAAGCCTGACCAATTAACAACCTCAACCCATTTCTTATATAGTTCATTTTTAGCTAACACAGTTAAATTACTAAAACACCATATTAAAAGTCTAAAACCAGAGTTAAATATGCGGAATTTCAAATGATAATACTACTACTACATAGCCCATATAGATCCGGTGTCACAAGTCTGAGCCTCTAATACCAGTTTATCACCCTAATACATATCAATCTAGGGAATGTGAATAAAACAAAAGGATAGAAAGGAGAGATCAGGGCTGCGGATGCCATGCAACTACCTCAATGCTCCCGGATATGCGCTGCTCAACTGAAAATCCTCACTCAGCCTCAGATGCATCTGGATCTGCACGCAAGGTGCAGGGAGTAATGTGAGTACTCCGACCCAGTGAGTAATAAGCATAAATAATGACTGAGAATAAGAAATCACGGAGAAACACAGAGTAATCTATAATGCGGCATTTTAAACAAGTAATATGAAAGCAATAAACCAATGGAAATGAAATATGGAAATGCTACAACAAAAATAAGCAGTTAAGTGACAGACATATAAAGGAAATCAAAACATAGAACGGTACCCTATAGTACCCGCTGCGGCGTGCAGCCTGATCCATACATTTATCGTCGACGGCGCTCACTAGGGGTGTACAGACTCCGGGAGGGGCCCCTTACGGCCCAAGCGCAATATCAAGCCATCTCGTGGCATCAAATCTAGGCCCTCGACCTCATATCAATATCAGTATAACACTCATGCGGCGCGCAGCCCGATCCCATAGTATCCTCACATCTGGACCTTGGCTGTACTCAATCTAGAAATCATGTAAGCCCCTCGGGCATTAGTAAAACAGTAGTTCTCAGCCCAAAACATCATTTAATATATCATTTTAGTTTCAAAACCGAGTAAAAAGTGGTTGAGTTGTAAAATAGTGGAAAATAGTACGCCTGAGTTCATGTGGTAAGTCAAAACAGTAAGAAAATAGTGATAAAACTCCCCGGAGGGTTCAAATAGTTGGCACGAAGCGCAAGTATGGCAATAAGTCCAAACAATGATGATAACAAATAAGCTTCAATCAAAATGCGCGGTAAAAGCATCACTCGGGACGGACCAAGTCACAATTCCCAATAGTACACGACCCCACGCTCATCATCAAGCGCGTGTCTCACCTCAATATAGCACTACGATGTGCAAATCCGGGGTTTCAAACCCTCAGGACATCATTTACATTCATTACTCACCTCGAACCGGCTAATCCTCTAGCTCGCGACGCCTTTGCCCCTCGAATTGGCCTCCACACGTGTCGAATCTATCCAAAATCAGAACGAATATGTCACAATATGCTAAGGGAACAAATCCCAAGCGAAAACATTCGAAAATATCAAAAATCCCGAAATTAGCAAAACCCGAGCCCCAGGCCCACGTCTCGGAATCGGGTAAAATTTATATTTTCAGAATCCTCATACCCTCACAAGTCTAACCATACCAAAATTATCCAATTTTGATACCATTTGGTCCTTCAAATCATCATTTTATAATTTTGACAGATTTCCCAATTTTCTTCCCAATTTTCATCCCAAATCATGAATTAAATGGTGAATTCAATGATAGATTCATGTACTCTAGCCAAATCTGAGTTAGAATCACTTACCCCGATAAATTTCTTGAAAAACCTTCGAAAAATTGCCAAAATCCGAGCACTCTAGGTCAAAATATTAAATAAAACCCAAAACCTCGTATTTATAGAGTACCCCTCAGATTTCAGCCTCTGCGGTCCTCACAGAACCACCGTGGTCCGCGCAAAAGCACCGCGGTCCGCACAAAACCACCATGGCCGCACTTTATTTTGTGCGGTCTGTGCCGGACATACCGCGTCCGCACTCCTTTTTGTATGGTCCGCATGGGTGAGTTCCGAGGCCTGCAACCCTTTTGGACCTGCTACAACTATGATTTTCGGCCTAAAACATCTCGGAACCTACCCGAAACTCCCGAAACTTCAAACCAATTGTACCAACACATCTCATGACATCGTTCAAACTTGTTCAAAACCTCGGGACGCTCACAACAACATCAAATCACCAATTTAACAGGGGATTCAAGCCTAAGAACTTCAAGAACTCTTAAATTATGCTTTCGATCGAAAACTCTATTAAATCTCGTCCGAATGACCTAAAATTTTGTACACACATCCCAAATGACACAACGAAGCTACTGACACTCTCAGAATTCCATTCTGACTCCTATATCAAAATCTCGCCTATCAACCGGAACCGCCAAAATATCAACTTCACCAATTTAAGCCTAAATCTTCTCTATAACTCCAAAACCCATTCCGATCGCGCTCCTAAGTTACAAATCACCTCCCGAAGCTAACCGAACCATCAGAACTCACTTCCGAGCCTTCTAACACATAAGTCAATATCCGGTTGACTTTTCCAACTTAAGCCTTCTTAAAAGAGACTAAGTATCTCATTTCTTACCAAATCCTCTCTGAACCCGAACTAATCAACCCGAGCACATAAAATACGGATAACGAAGAGTAAAGAAGCTAAAATATGGGAAAACGGAGTGGTAACTCATGAGACGACTGACCGGATCGTCACAGGTCCGCACAGCTACTAGCGATCCAATACCTGGATCTGTACAAAAATGTACAAAAGTGTAAAATGAGCACACCACAGCGTTGCCCAATAAGTATCAAGACTAGCTTCGATGGAGTAGTAACGAGGAACAATCAAGACACCAACTGGTCTAATAACTTGAACAAGTATAAGTATAGGAACAACGGTGCATGATTTCTACATAAAAACTACGCAATATAACTATTAATACAGTAATTACAATAAAAGAGGGAAAATGATAAGTATCAGCGTAATACCATAATAATGACATAGAAGAGTGAGTGGAAACACAACCTAAATCTGAAACCACAGATACAACAAAGACAAATAATAACTCAACAACGACGACAGCTTTCATATTTGATTTTAGCCAACAACCTTCACGAAGTATCGAACCTCGGATAAATTACAACTCACGGGTCTCAATACCTGAAACCCTAACACTTGGCATCCTGTTCCCTCACCACACCTCATAACCGCACTGACAACTCATGTACTAAATAGAGCCATTCCTACATAGAAGGCAAGTAAACAAGGGTGTGCATCTATACCCAAAGATATCAAGAAAAACCTTTTATCCGATAAGGGTGCTTAGCTACGTGTATGCTTGTGCAAGTGTCCTAACATAGCTCATACCAGTTAGTAAGCATAAGTAAAAGAACGGACAACACGTAGAATATTTGCAGGGGGGTCTCCGGAATACCGTTCCGTAGTCCTAAAGTAAATATGCAAGGGGATCTCCCGGAATATCATTCCGTAGTCCAAAGTAAATATGCAGGTGGGTCTCCCGGAATACCTTTCTGTAGTCCCAAAGTAAATATGCAGGATAGGGGGATCTCCCGTAATACCTTTCCGTAGTCCCAAAGCAAATATGTAGAACAGAGGGATCTCCCGGAATACCGTTCCGTAGTCCCAAAGTAAATATGCAGAACAAGGGGATCTCCTGGAATATCGTTCCATAGTACTAAAGTAAATATGCAGCGCAACCAACAAAGATAACAACTACAGTGCGGCAGAAACCTCATGCATCACCACAACAAGTACAACAGCGAAAATGACAATAATACAAAGTACGACAAGTAAATCAACTCAAGAACTTTAAATCACAAAGAAATGGTAGAACCCATTCACAAGGAATAACCATAGTAAATAATGCTAGGCGTAAAGAGAACAACTTAACAAGGAAAAAACTAAAATGTAGCAATGATCCCACAGTATACAATTCAACAACAAGGAAGCTAACACAAGTCAAATAATTTTTGTAATGACCCGACCTGTCGTTTTAATAATTAGTGTCTCGTTCAATGGCTTAAGACCTCGAGAAGCTTCATAATATGCATTATGACCCGCATGTGTGGTCGAGTTTGATTTTTGGAAGATTCGGAATTTAAATGCAAGAATAACTCTCATTTTTGAAGCTTAAATGAAAAGAGTTGACCGGAGTTTGACTTTTGAGCAAACGACTCCGGAATAGAAGATTGATAACTCCAATAGCTTCATATGGTAATTTCGAACTTGGGCATATGCTTGGATTTGGATTTGGAAGTCCGTATGTCAATTTAACACATTTTGGCGAAAGTTGGAAAATAGAAGATTTTTTGGAAAGTTTGACTAGGGAGTTGACTTTTTGATATCGGGATCAAAAATTCGATTCTGGAAATTAGAACAGCTTCATTATGTCATTTATGACTTGTGTGTAAAATTTGAGGTCAATCGGAATTGATTTGATAGGTTCCGGCATCGAATGTAGAATTTGGAATTTGTTAGTTTTGAATAAGCTTGAATTGGGGTGCGATTCATGTTTTAGTGTTGTTCAATGTAATTTGAGGCATCTACTAAGTGTGTGTCATGTTATGAGACTTGTTAGTATACTTCCTTGGGATCCCATAGGGCTCGGATGAATTTTGGAAGAGTTTGGTATTTTTAGCATAAGCACATAGTGATCCAAAGGTCCATTTTTAGTTCTAGAAATCAGAATTTAATTTTGAGACTTTCTGGATTTTGATAATGAATTATAGGAGTGATCTGAAAAGTTTGGTCTAATTTCATCAAGTCGTGATTGAGTTTTTAGCGCGAAACATGAGTTAATTGTTTAACGAGCAAAATGGATATCACATTGAGCAAATGAGCTCCGAATTTAGTTTTGATTGAATGAATAAGTTCATATTATTATTTGTGACTTATAGGAACAAGAATCGTTGAATTCCGAGTTCGTATGATAGAGTTAGAACATTTTTAGTGAAATAAAAAGCTGCTAAAAATTTTCTGGGCAATTGCTGGTTTTTACGCAGATGCGGTGAACAGTACCACATCTGCGTGAACAGTACCGCAAATGCGGGAACAGTAACCGCACCTGCGTGAATAGTAACCACAGGTGCAAAAATGGTGGACAGTGTATAAATCGAGCTGCCCGAGATTTTTACTCATTTTTGGAGCTATGGAGCTCGGATTGAAGCGATTTTTGAGGTGATTTTCACCATATGGATTGGGGTAAGTGTTCTATATCCAAAATTAATTATATTTAATGATTCCATGGTTATTTTCATCAAGTATTAGTGAATCAAATGGAAGAAATTGGAGAAAATTTGTAAACTTTTCAAAAACAAAAATTTCTAGATTTGGAGGTCGATTTGTTATCGGAATTTAGTAATTTTCATATGGTTAGACTCGTGGTTGAATGGGCGTTCATATTTCATAACTTTCATCGGATTCCAAGATGTAGGCCCCACGGGCGAATTTTTAGTGCAATTTCGAATTTTTAATGGAAAATGTAGAATTACATATGGAATTAATTCCTATAATTTTTATTGACTGAATCGAATTGTTTATGACTAGATTTGAGAATTTCGGGCATAAATTCGTGAGGCAAAGGCTTGTTGGAATTTTGAATTGGTTGCAAGGCGAGGTAAGTGTTTGGTCTAACCTTAGCTTGAGGGATTAGGAGTTGTATCCTATTTGTTATGTGTTATTTATTGAGTACGACGTATAGGCATGGTGACGAGTATCTATACGTTGGTGTCAAGCATGCCTGTGAGTCTTATACTATGATTAATGTGACTCCGTTTCGTATTGTACATGCTCTATATGATAATTTCTATTGAGGAATATGACTTGTGGAAAGTATCTCGTTATGATTGGGTTTCCTAATTGCTTAAATTGCCTCTATATGCTCCATATGATGTTGTTAGCTTTCCTCTAATTCTTACGTGTTACATTGACCATAAATTGCCTTAATTGAAGCGATTTCCTTCTTTATTGTTTCGATACTTCTTGGTTTTTCCGTGATTCTCTTGTTGTCGTGTATTCATACTCTTGGTGGTGGAATTCTTTGTGATTGGGTTGTTGGATTGTTTTTTGAGTATTCCTTCGTGTTGATGTTGTGTGTTTACTTTGGGACTACGGGACGATATCCCGGGAGATCCTCCAGCACTTATATTGAGGATACCAAGAGATCCCTAGCATTTATATTGAGGATACCAAGAGATCTTTAGCATTTATATTGAGGATACCAAGAGATCCCCGGGATTTGGGACTACAGGACAGTATCCTAGGAGATCCCCGGTTGTTACCTCTGCGTTGAGCTGTACTCCTTCTGTGATTATTTTGTCTCTGTTGTATTTGTTGTTATCAATTCAAGTGTTTTAACTGTTTAGATTCATTTACTGTTGTGATCCTTTGTGTTGGAATCAATAGTGCTTACAATACCTTGCCGTATTTTTATACATATATTACAATACTTCAAATTTCAATAATTGTTACATTTTTAACTCAATTAGCTCCTCAATCAAATTTCCTTAAAACGTTGAGGTTGTACTCTACTTAAGAAGGAATTTCTACTAAGTTAATTTATTAAATTCCTTGTTAAAGGTAATATTTCATTCGATGCAGTACTTTAATTGAAAATGGTACTTTCTTTATTTAAATGATTTCTGAAAGTAACTTCATCTTTTCTTGCTGAGTACCCAATCGGTTTAGAAGTTGTACTCTATTTATGTTAAGTAAATGAGGCTCCTTGAACATTCTTAATTGTATTGAGTTATGGAACCTATGAACTGAATAACATGAGAATATTATTGTGCAATGTGAGAAAGAAATATGTGGGCACAAGGTGCCGGGGAAAATATTATGGTTTTATTTAATGGCACGTGAGTTGTCTGTGCGGTTGTGATATAAATATGGGCACGAGATGTCGTGAAAATATGAAAGTGGGCTGAGACCTATATTATTTATGATTATGAAATGAGGCGTCACAAGGTGACCTTTACTCGAAAGAATTATATTCGAAAGATGCTTATTTGAAAGATATATTTTTGAAGGAAATATATTCAAAACATATTTATTGAAAAGGATATTATCTTAAAGATTATTACTTGAAGGATTTATAGGCACATTATTGTTATTCTTTTTCCGCTGTATATGATTTAATTGCACATGTTTATTTGGTAGTCTGGTCCTAGCCTCGTCACTATTTCGCCGAGGTTAGGCTAAGCACTTACCAGCACATGGGGTTGGTTGTGCTGATACTACACTCTGCACTCTTTTGTACAGATCTCAGTGCTGTAGACTTCGGCCGTAGTGAGATTTGTTGTTTCTTGTTCATCAGGCGACCCGAGGTAGTCCTGCAGGCGTCCGCAGGCCTTGGCGTCTCCTTCTATCTACTATTCCATATGTTTCCTTCATGTATTTCCAGGGACAGTGTTGTATTTATTTCTTTCAGACCTTTATTTGTAGTACTCCTAGACAGTCTGTGAAGTTGTGACACCAGTCTTGGGTAGATTTGTTATGGATTGGTATTAGCAGTATTATTAAAACTTTACAATGCAGCCTTCCACTTATTCAATTCTGTTGTTATCTAATTGTTGGCTCTTAACTGTTATCGGATTAAAAATAGAAACAAGGTAAATAGTTCAGTTGGTTGGCTGCCTAGCTTTCACTAGTAGGCACCATCACGACTCCCGAAGGCGGGAAATCCGGGTCGTGACAATTTGAAATAGTACTATATTAGCTGAAATATAGGATATCTAACTCCTTTTAAGGTTGATCAATTACGATGGTTATTCAACAATTCAATTAAAGATAAGTGGTGGAAAGATAATTACAACCTCAATTAAGACTAAACGATTATAGGATGAGATAATAATAATTTCAGATAAAGATAGACAATTATGAAAAGATAGGATGACAATATGAGAGGTAAAAATCTTCAGTTAAGTCAAGTAAGAGTCAAATAGGCAGTAAGAGTGAATCATAAAACAATTAATTCCAATTAAGCATGTAGAGGTGAAACTAGTAAATAGAAAACTCAGTCATATCAAGAATAACTTCATACTTAGTGAATATAAGGACCTAAGAACCCTAAAAAATCAACTTTCCACAACTAAGTCCGAGCACACACTCATCACCTCGCGTACATGAACTACAATCAATATAGAAGACTCAAATCCTAATGGGAAATCCCCCACACAAGGTTAGGCAAGATGCTTACCTCATTCGGCCAACTCAATACTCAATTTAGCTTTTTCTTTACCAATTCACCCTCGGCCCAATCTATCCAAAGAAGACTTAAATACATGAAACAATGCAAGAGAAAACAATTTCAATTAACAAAGTTATGATCCTTATACAATTTGCAAAAAGTCAACAAAAGTTACCTCATCGGGCCCGCACCTCGGAAATCGACAAAATTTACAAAACCCGAATACCCATTTAATTACGAGTCCAACCATATTAGTTTCACTCAAATCCGACCCCGAATCGTTATTCAAAACTCAAAATTTCACTTTATGAAATTTTAGACCAAACCCTCAAATTTCACTTTGAAATCATCAATCAAATGCCTAAAATGAAGATGAATTTATGAAATATAACCAAAATCGAGTACAGAACACTTATCCCAATCCATATAGTGAAACTTACCTCCAAATATTGTCCAAATCCGAGCTTCCCAACTCAAAATATGACCAAATGATCAAACATTCGATATTAAGTATTTTTGTCCAGTTGTTCTGCCTCGTTTTGCATGCCAAACGATCCCAAAACTCGCTTTTGATACCTCCAATTGATTTTCGCATGAAATTTTAGTCAAGTCAGACTTTTGAATTGCTCCATTTGACCTTATAATGAAGGAGATATATTGGTTTCAATATTTGAAAATAGTGCAGATTTTTAAATACGAAGTCAGTGGCAATTTCGTAATTAATCTGAAAAATCTAACAGCCCAATTCTAAGTTAAATGACCATAAAATCCGCATACGATGTCCAAATTTGACGATTCTTTTTGCCATGGCTCCTTAATTATGATACGGATTTAATGTTGCAATCAAAATAGAAATCGGAGCTCATTTGTTTAATGTGGTACCATTTATGTTTGAAGAAACAATGTCGAAGCATAAGAAAAACGAGCACAACACAACCCAAATCTATCTGAAACTCACCCGAGCCCCTCAGGACCCCGTTCGAACATACCAACAAGTCTCATAACAAATTACGGACCTACTCGAGGCCTTAAATCACTCATAACAACATCGAAACGACGAAACGCACCTCAAATCAAACTTAATGAACTTTCGAACTTTTGACTTCCAAAAACTCGTGCCGAAACATATCAAATCAAGTCGGAATGAACTCAAATTTTGAACACAAGTACTAATACATCATACAAAGCTACTTGTGTCCCCAAATTATCGAGTGAAGTACAAATTCTCAAAACAACTGGTCGGATCGTTACATTCTCCCTCACTTAAACATACGTTCGTTCTCGAACATGCCAAGAGTTGTTCCAAAGCCATCAAACCACTGCATGAGCTCACCATACATACACTCGGGGGTGATTCCCCATCACTCAAACCTAAGTAGGACTGACAACGTAATTTAACTGAAGATCTCACTTCATCCTTACTCCATAACCTTTGGACAGAACCCAAATCTCAACATCTGAAATTCATCATAGGACCCAAATCTCACATCATCTCATTGTATAAACCTGAACAAGCTGGATCGAGCCATAATTCCAACCCAGGGTACAATCACACGATGTTCCACACAACTCAATTCCCCGTAGCAATAACTTCTAACCATCATAGCTGCCTAAATAACATTCTGGACGTCGACAATACACTTCAAATTGAATAGAACCTTTTTCCAGACCTCCACAATGCTACCCATGATAAAGAAACATGCCGGAACTCATAACTGCGTATGAAGTCAACAATTCAAGAAGCTCTCTCGTTCGTCAAGGATCATTCCCCAAATCTTAGCAGAAATAGCCTCATACTTCTAAACACTCCCCACCCCCAATATGATAGTGCGAATCTCATGTCTAAGAACCTCATATCAACCAATACAGGCAGCCCAACTAACAACTCATCCCTGAAACACACGGATTCTAACACCAAACAACTCGTACACCAACTTAGCAATAACTCAGTTATGTAGTACAAATAGAAGGAAAGTAAGGTATAAGTATTATCTAACAAGTACAACATGTGTAACAACAAAAGTACAGTTTCATTAAATCATCCCACAAAGGGAAAAATACCAAATAAACACAAGAAAAGGGTATCATGCATAACATCCGCTGCGGCGTGCAGCCCACTCCCAGATACTCATCAAGCCAAAGTGCTCGGGTTCACTGATCACATGAATACTGATATCAAACACAATAGAGTGCACAAGTATAATTGTGGGAGAAATGAATAGAATTAACAAAACATGGAAGAAAGCAAGCACAACTAAGGTGCAATGAGCCAATATATACATCACGAGGGCCATTTCACCCACATCGCCATAAGGCCTGAACGGAATTACGACATGCGTGGAGAATAATCATACAACCTCACAACCCATCACAACATAAGAGAGTAGCACATAACATAGGCCAAGGGCACAAATAATATCCATTATGCCTGGTTACATAACCGTGATAACAATCTCACAAGAGTACACAAACTTGACCTGATATAAAATACATATTCTCGTTAAGCTTTCAAATAGCTCCCAACCCAAATCCTGATCATTCCCAAATAGGTAAATATCCTCCCAAAAGTATGTAGCAACCTATCGATGATGTATGCTATCAATTATCCCATTATCAACATGCATTCACAATCCGCAAACTAGAAATAGCCCGCATATGGAGACATGCAGCCTAAAAACCTCAGGAATACCAAAATTTCCATACCGAAACTCAACTACACTAATCGAATAGCTGGTACATCACTCACACCCCATCACCTTACTGAAGCACCCATATAGATTTTTCGGGCGCATAACAAAACCTGAACCTCAAAAGCCTTGAAACCACGTAATCATCATGCCACTAGCCATGCACCCGCAAACCAAAACTCAAGGGTCTTTCCTAAAATGCACGTTCTTCACATATGATATCCAATAATACCAACCTTCTATTAACTTCTGATATCCATCTAGGAGAAACCCATAATGTGCAACATATTTCTTATGCCCATAGCAGCCAGCCGATTCAAGCCGTTGCCGAAACCAGCGAGAACTCTCTGAGATCCGTCCGCACGCAACTAAACCATTAGGGCCATATCTTTCCAACTCAACCGAGCCACACAAACCGTCCAACCCAAGAGTACTGCCACAAATGCTGATGGGGAATTCCCATTCAAAAAAGACCAATTACTTTCATTGCTATGCTGACCTAACACCATAGAACTCACCCATTTCTTCAGTTACTCCTAGTCTTTCCTCTAAGGTAGCACTTCTCCCTATCGATACACAACTACCCCAACCAAAACTCAATGCAGAAAATCCTAGTACAAGCCACGTAGCCCAGCAACTCATAAACTACCGTATTTCCCCTGAAGCACCCCATGATTCCCCGACCAAGATGCCCGCGCTGAATAGACCTTCTGTGAATCTGAAGTTATTTCTCCGAACCCTTTTGATACTGAAATGAAAAATACATTAATATTGTAGAAACATCGTAAGCCCCAACATCATCCCATGCAAGATCTCAGATCTTAGTCATATACAAATTTCGGGACCTTCTAATACCATCTATATACACTTCTCAGGCCAAAACTGAGGTAACACCTGACTCTGCAATCTGAATGCCGCTAGTGGACTCCCACACTTGGCGTGAAGCCATAGAAAACAATATCTGACGATCCATAAAACTAACCTTCACAGCTCGTACAACACCAATCACAAGGTACTCCAAATCATCCACTAGCGATCCAATACCTGGATCAGTACAAAAATGTACATAAGTGTAGAATGAGCACACCATAATGGTGTCAAGTAAGTATCAAGACTAGCCTCGATGGAGTAGTGATGAGGAACAGTCAAGACACCTACTAGTCTAATAACTTAAACAAGCATAAGTATATGAACAACAATGAATGATTTCTACATGAAAGCTACGCAATATGACTATCAATACAGTAATTACAATAAAAGAGGGAAAATGATAAGTATCAGCGGAATACCATAATAATGACGTAAAAGAGTGAGCAGAAACACAACCTAAATCCGAAACCACAGATACAACAAGGACAAATAATAACTCAGCAGCAATGACATCTTTCACATTTGATTTTAGTCAACAACCTTCACGAAGTATCGAACCTTGGGTATACAACTCACGGGTCTCAATACCTGAAACCCTAACACTTGGCATCCTGTGCCATCATCACACCTCATAACCGCACTGACGACTCATGTACCAAATAGAGCCATTCTCACATAGAAGGTAAGTAAACAAGGGTGTGCATCTATACCCAACAATATCAAGAAAAACTTCTTATCTGATAAGGACGCTTAGCTACGTGTATGCTTGTGCAAGTGCCCTAACATATTTTATACCAGTTAGTAAGCATAAGAAAAAGAACGGACAGTACGTAGAATATTTGCAGGGGGATCTCCCGGAATACCGTTCCGTAGTCCCAATGTAAATATGCAGGATAGGGGGATCTCCCGGAATACCGCTCTGTAGTCCCAAAGTAAATATGCAGGATAGGGGGATCTCCCGGAATACCGTTCCGTAGTCCCAAAGTAAATATGCAGAATAGGGGGATCTCCCGAAATACCGTTTCGTAGTCCCAAATTACAATAGAAAAATGACAATAATACAAAGTACGACAAGTAAATCAACTCAAGAACTTTAAATAACAAAGAAACGATAGAACTCGTTCACAAGGAATAACCACAGTAAAGAATGCTAGGCGTAAAGAGAACAACTTAACAAGGAAAAAAATAAAATGTAGCAACGTTCCCAAAGTAACAATTCAACAACAAGGAAGCTAACACGAGTCAAATAATTCCTAATAGTGCTCTGTCAGCTGAAATATAGGATATCTAACTCCTTTTAAGCTTGAGCAATTACGATGGTTATTCAACAATTCAATTAAGGATAAGCCGTGGAAAGATAATCGCAACTTCAATTAAGACTAAACGATTATAGGATGAGATAATAATAATTTTAAATAAAGATAAACAGTTATGAAAAGATAGTATGACAATAGGAGAGGTAAAAATCTTCAGTTAAGTCAAGTAAGAGTCAAATAGGCAATACAAGTGAATCATAAAGCAATTAATTTCAATTAAGCATGTAGAGGTGAAACTAGTAAATAGGAAACTCAGTCATATCAAGAACAACTTCATAGTTAGTGAATATAAGGACGTAAGAACCCAAAAAGGCCAACTTTTCACAACTAAGTCCGAGCCACACTCGTCACCTCGCGTACACGAACTACAATAAACATAGAATACTCAAATCCTAAGGGAAAATCCCCAACACAAGGTTAGGCAAGATACTTACCTCAATTCGGTCAACTCAATACTCAATTTAGGTTTTTTTCTACCAATTCACTATCGCTCGACCCAATCTAGCCAGAGAAGACTTAATACATCAAACAATGTAAGAGAAAATAATTTTAATTAACAAAGCTATGATCTTTATACAATTTGCAAAAAGTCAAACAAACTCAACTCCCCGGACCCACA
This sequence comes from Nicotiana tabacum, assembly GCF_000715075.1. Lineage (NCBI taxonomy): Eukaryota > Viridiplantae > Streptophyta > Magnoliopsida > Solanales > Solanaceae > Nicotiana > Nicotiana tabacum. Next base: position 140,416,684 of record NC_134089.1, read on the forward strand.
CCTTGGAACTCGATAAAATTTACAAACCCCGAACACCCATTTAATTATGAGTCCAATCTACTAGTTTCACTCAAATCTGACACCGAATCGATATTCAAAACTCAAAATTCACTTTATGAAATTTTAGACAAAACCCCCAAATTTTATTTCGAAATCATCAATCAAATGCCTAAAACGAAGACGAATTTATGAAATATAACCAAAATCGAGTATAGAACACTTACTCCAATCCATAGAGTCAAAATCACCTCCAAAAATTATCCGAATCCGAGCTTCCCAACTCAAAATATGACCAAATGAACAAACTTTTGATATTAAGTATTTTTGCTCAGCTGTTTTGCCTTGTTTTTTATGCCAAATGATCCCAAGACTCGCTTTGATACCTCCAATGGATTTCTTGTGACATTTCAGTCAAGTTAAGCTTTTGAATCACTCCATTTGACCTTATAATGAAGAAGATATGTTGGTTTCAATATTTAAAAATAGTGCAAATTTTTAAATACGAAGTCAGTGACAATTTCGTAATTAATCTGAAAAATCTGGCAGCCCAATTCTTAGTAAAATGACCATAAAAGCCTCATATGATGTCCAAATTTGACGATTCTTTTTTCTATAGCTCCTTAATTATGATACGGATCTAATGCTTCAATGAAAACAAAAATCGGGGCTTATTTGTTTAATGTGGTACCATTTATGTTTGAAGAAATGATGTCGAAACATAAGAAAAACGAGTGCAACATAGCCCAAACCTATTCGAAACTCACCCGAGCCCCTCGGGACCCCATAAAAACATACCAACAAGTTCCATAATAAAATGCAGGCCTACTCGAGGCCTTAAATCACGTATAACAATATCGAAATGATGAAATACACCTCAAATCAAACTTAATGAACTTTCGACTTCCAAAAATTCGAGCCGAAACATATCAAATCAACTCGGAATGAACTCAAATTTTTCACACAAGTCCTAATACATCATAAGGAGCTACTTGTTCCCCAAAATTAATCTGAAAAATCTGGCCATAAAAGCCTTAATGATGTCCAAATTTGACGATTCTTTTTTCTATAGCTCCTTAATTATGATACGGATCTAATGCTTCAATGAAAACAAATTTGACGATTCTTTTTTCACACAGCCCAATTCTTAGTAAAATGACCATAAAAGCCTCATATGATGTCCAAATTTGACGATTCTTTTTTCTATAGCTCCTTAATTATGATACGGATCTAATGCTTCAATGAAAACAAAAATCGGGGCTTATTTGTTTAATGTGGTACCATTTATGTTTGAAGAAATGATGTCGAAACATAAGAAAAACGAGTGCAACATAGCCCAAACCTATTCGAAACTCACCCGAGCCCCTCGGGACCCCATAAAAACATACCAACAAGTTCCATAATAAAATGCAGGCCTACTCGAGGCCTTAAATCACGTATAACAATATCGAAATGATGAAATACACCTCAAATCAAACTTAATGAACTTTCGACTTCCAAAAATTCGAGCCGAAACATATCAAATCAACTCGGAATGAACTCAAATTTTTCACACAAGTCCTAATACATCATAAGGAGCTACTTGTTCCCCAAAATTATTGAGCGAAGAATAAATTCTCAAAACGGCCGGTCGGGTCGTTACAACATGATTGGAAGATGTAGTAGCTAAAGTTTGTTTTGTTTAATGCCATGAAATAGTTGTACCTCCACAAGTAAATAGATAGCCTGTTTGAGATCAGGCTTTATGTGGTCAGACAAATAACTCGCATTTGCATAACCAATCATTTGTGAATCGGATTCATAAGAATAAAATAATCCCATATCACTAGTCCTTCGAAGGTATCTAAAAATATGCTTAATACCATTCCAGTGTTTGTCGTTGGAAAGGAAATAAATCTTGCTAATAAACTTACTACAAAAGTTATATCTGGTCGAGTATTATTTGCAAGATACATTAGTGCCCCAATTTCACGTAGATACGGAGTTTCATCACCAAGAAGCTCTCCGTCATTTTCATAAGATAGGAATGGATCTTTATTCATATCAAGTGATCTCACAACCATCGGGGTACTCAATGGATGTGCTTTATGTATATAAAAACTCTTTAGAATTTTTTCGGTATAAGTTGATTGATAGACAAAAATTTCATCTTTCATATGCTCAATTTGTAAACCAAGATAAAATTTTGTCTTTCCAATATCCTTCATTTTAAACTCTTTCTTCAAAACAGTCTATTGCTTTTGGAAGTTTCCCAGAAGTTTCAATGATATTTGGATCATCAACATACACAATGATTATAATAAATTCATATCCAGATTTTTTTTATAAATACACAAGGACGAATTGGATTATTTATACCCTTCTTTCAGCAAATACTCACTCAGGCGATTATACCACATTCAGTATGATTGTTTCAATCCGTATAAGAATTTTGAAGCTTTATTGAATAAGTTTTGGCAAAAACTTTTATTAATTTCAGGAACTTTAAGCCCTTCAGGGATTTTGATATGAATTCCGTTGTATAATGTGCCATACAAATAGGTTGTGACAACATCCATCAAACGCATATCAAGTTTGTATGGACTGCCAAATTTATAAGAAACTTGAAAGTGATTGCATCCATCACAGGAGAATATGTCTCCATATAATCAATGTCAGGTCTTTGCGAAAATCCTTGTGCCATAAGTCGTGCTTTATATCTAACGGCTTCATTTTTATCATTTCGTTTTCGCACAAAAACCCATTTGTATCCTACTGGCTTTATTCTTTCAGGTGTTCGGATTATACGTACTTTATGTTTTTCTACTGATGCTAATTCTTCCTGGATAGAGTCTTTCCATTTTGGCCAATTATTTTTCTGTCTACATTCATTGCCAGATCGTGATTCAAGATCCTCATCTTATTGCATTATTTCAACAGCAACATTATAAGTAAAAGAGTTGTCGACAATAATATTATTTCGGTTTCACCTTTTTCCCGTAGATACACAACTTATTGAGATCTCTTCATTCTTATTATTTTCAGGTACCTGAACCTCATCTGAGGTCTTATCATTTGTTATGTTACGGTGCTCTTTTTTAGCAATTGCCTCCATATTATGATCTCCTAGATCATTTACTCCTTTTTGCTTTTGAGGATTTTTATCATTGGAACCAATTGGTCTACCACATTTCAAGCATGGATTATACTCATTTGCATAGATTGTCCAACCGGGACATCAATTCGAATAGGAGCATTAACAACTGGAATATGTAACTTAGTCACCCTTGGTAGGTTAGTAAATGCATCTGGCAATTGATTTGTAATATTTTGCAAATAAATTATCTTTTGAACCTCGTGTTCACATTGATTTGTACGAGGATCCAAATGAGATAGTGTTAATGCATTCCAATCTATCTCTTTTTGCAACTACTTATTTTCTCCCCCTAATATTATATATTGATTTATCAAAATGACAATCAGCAAATCTTGTTGTAACTAAATCTCTAGTCATAGATTCTAAATATTATATAATAGAAGGAGATTCACACCCAACATATATCCCCAACCTTCTTTGGGGTCCCATCTTTGTGTGGTGGAGCAATTGGAACATATACCGCACATCCAAATATTCTAAGATGAGAACATTTGGCTCCGGGACAAAAGCTAATTGTAATGGGGAGACTTTATGATAACTTGTGAGCCTGATTCGCACAAGAGTTGCTGCATGCAAAATAGTATGACCTCATGCCAAAATGTGAAGTTTTGTTCTCATAAGCATTAGCCTAGCAATTAATTGAAGAAATTTGATCAATGACTCCGCTAGACCATTTTTAGTATGAACATGAGCAACTTGATGCTTAATTGTTATCCCAGTTGATATACAATAATCATTAAAGGCTCGGGACGTAATTCACCAGCATTATCAAGACGAAGTGTCTTAATTGCATAATCTAGAAATTGTGCTCTTAATCTTATTAATTGAGCCAGTAACCTCGCAAGGCCAAATTGCGGGTTGATAACAAGCACAAATGTGACCATCTTATAGATGCATCTATCAAAACCATATAAAATTTGAATGGTACACATGAAGAGTGTATGGGCCCACATATATCACCCTGTATATGTTAAAAAAATGCGGGAGATTCAACTCCAACTTTAATCACTAATGGTCTAATAATCAGTTGGGATGGCCCAGCTGGTCATGCCAAATAATAAAATTATTAGTAAACCCTTTGTTTACTATGGCATGTAATTCGATTACGCTAATACTTGTGTAGTATAATCCGGAGGAAAATGCGAGAAGCTTTTCAAGAACATACTTCTTTTCCTCTTTTATTGTAGTAATATAAAGATATTCAACCTTTCCTTCATTGGTGGTCTCAATATGTTAGCCATTTTAACGAATATCTTTGAAACTCAACAAGTTTTGTTGAGACCTACTACAATATAATGCATCATTAACAGCCAATATAGTTCCTCCTGGTAGTAATAAAGTTCCTCTTCCAGAGCTCTCAATTAATTTTGTACTATCAGATATTGTTATGATATTAGCTACTTTCATAATTAAATATGAAATATCCCTTATTTTTTAATATGATGTGTGTAGTAGCACTATCAAGAAAGTATCTTTCTTCTTTATTATTCATACGGCCAACTAAATATTGGGAAGTTTGCATATTCTTCATAAAAAAAAATAATACATCATAAGTAATACTGAAAAATTTAAGAACAAAAGAAACTATACTTTGGAAAGTAAATACTGACAACATAAAATATTTTATTTAAATATGAACTTGATTAAAAAAATAATTATTCTTATAAATTTTCCCAGTAATAAGTCTTCAATTATGATGCTCAAAGAAGTTTTCAGCTTCTAAATGAGTAATATCTGCAAGGCCTTCAAAAATATCATCTTTATAGATAAGGTTTGCTTCAACTTTATCATGATTATTCATAGGTCCCCCCTCAACATCATTTTGAAAGGTCAAGTGAGTCTTAACCTTATTTTATCTCCCATTTATGGAGGCTTGATAAAGTTTGACAAAAGGCGTATGACAAATTCGTGCCCAATAATTTTTCACATCACATCGGTGGCAAATATTACCTTTGCCTTTTGAAGGATTATTCTGAGAACCTTTATTGTTCTCTTGTTTATAACGACCACCACCATGGCGATTATTATTTCGCCTCTTGCCACGTCCACGTATATTTATATGGTCACAATATTATTTTGTCTTCTTTCAGACTTTGGATCTGTTGCTACCAGATTCGCTTCTGGAAATGGAGCTGATCTAGTGGGGCAGGCTTCATGATTTTTCATTAAAAGGGAATTATGTTGTTCAGCCACCAAAAGACATGAAATTAACTCTGAATATTTCTTAAAGCCCTTTTCACGATATTGCTGCTGTAACACCATATTTGAGGCATGAAACGTGGAAAGAGTCTTTTCCAATATGGCCTCATCATTCATAGGTTCTCCACATAATTTTAGTTGGAAAATTATTCTATATACAACAGAATTATATTCACTTATGGTCCAATAATCTTGTAGCCATAAGTGGGTCCACTCACGACGAGCTCTTGGCAATACTGTGGCTTTTAGATGGTCATATCGTTCCTTCAAACTAATCCATAATTGAAATGGATCTTTCAAGGTTAAATATTCGCTTTTTAACTCTTTATCGAATTGACGGCGAAGGAAAATCATGGCTTTCGCCTTATCCTGACTTGATGCTTCATTTCCTTCCTTAATAGTGTCACCAAGACTTTTAGCGTCAAGGTGAATTTCAACATCAACTATCCATGACAAATAGTTATTCCCGGAGATGTCAAGTGCCACAAATTGAAATTTTGATAAATTTGACATAGTGAAAACTATTATAGAAAATAAGTGAATTAGAATGATAAAAATTATTATCAACGAAAAAAATTAATGCAGAATATAATCGTGTATCACTACAACAAATGTGATATTTAGCTACAAAACTTTTAGCCACGACACATTAATTCGTCACTAATAATTCACTTTTCGTGACAAAAATTATGTTTCGTATTTAAATACATAAGCCGCACACTTTTAGTGACGAAACATAAAATTTCGTAGCAAATGCTTTGTCCACTAAAATTTCCTACCAAAAAACGTTGGCGCCATTACTGAATAACATTAGCCACGAATTTTATATCATCGGTGACATATTATTTTGTCACTAATGATGTACCCAATTTGTGACAAATTATAATTTGTCTTAAAATTGGTAAAATTTTGGACACGAAAAAGTTTCGTCACAAAAAATATGGTATTACAATAGTGACAAATTAAAATTTATAGTTAAACATTGTAAGCTTTAGCTACCAAAGTTTATATTTAATTATGACCTTTTTTGTCACTAATAATGCAAACAATTAGTGACAATTATTTAATCGTCTCTGTTTAACGTATAATTTAGTCACAACAAAAATTTTGTCACGAAAAATATAATTTTAAATGGCTACGACTTAAATTTTGTAGTTGAACAGTACAATTATTAGCGACGAAAAAGATTCATAGTTAAAAACTAAAAGACATACATTTGTTCATGCGATACATAAAATTACTTTAGGACTAATTAACCTTATGACTAAAGCACCCATATTGAAAAATTATCAAGTTCAAAAAACTGTCCATTTTGTAAAGTTCTACTATGAAGTCTATATAGCCTGCAAAATTGGAAAAAAATCAAATTAAAACCGTACTTAGTTTGATTCAATTGTCATTTCTAATTTTAGAAAATAGAAAACCAAAAAACCAAATTAAAATTTAATAGAACCAGAACAACCAAGGAACACGTACCTTGTTGCTACAAAAATTTAGCTTCCACTTCACAATTTCTTGAGATTAGAAGGTTGGTCTCATAAATGATCCTCTGTTATTTGCCAATTTAACCTTATATCTAGCTCATCATTTAATTATAAATTAAAATAAATACCACACTTCTTTAACTCACTTAGACATTTCGCATCACTACTAAACTTCACACACCAGATCCAATCAATAAAACGAACCTATCTAAGGTCCCAAAACACCGGTCAGAGTCTGATAATACCAAAATATACTCTAACTCAAACTTAACAAATTTCAAACCTCGATGTAAAATAATTACAAAGTTACTAGTGTAATACTATAATTTAAAATAGTGTTCCTTCAAGATTAATTACGAAGTTACTTTTAAAGTTAAGAGACATAGAACTTAAGACACGGAGACCAATGACAAATGAAGATATAAATTTTGGCTACCTATTTTTTTTTTAAAAAAAATGTTCAAATAAAATTCACTTTTACGATGTCCAATTAAATAATATGCAATATTATGGCTCGTTATTTGAGTTACTCCCAATTTAAAATTTTTACGAATGAGTAGAACTTATTATTCATTTGTTATAAAATTATGAGGGTCAACAAAGCTTATTAGGAAACTCAACACATTATTTGCGTAAGAACTGTGGAGTGAGTCTCGAGCCTTAAGCGTTAGGCGTGTTCAACGCGCACAGTCGAACGCTTGAGACATAAGCCTCGTGAAACTATGCCTTGCGTGTAAGTGTCAGGGCATTTTGATAGTGTCCCGCCCTGTGGCGAGTTCCCGAAAAACCTTTTAAAATAGAGATGTGACGGTGTTTGATTGGATACAAAATTTAAAAGAAACTAGGACTTATTAAATTGTATAATTATAATTTCTAAATAGGTATTTATATAATCAGTTTGGTTCGACTTTTCTCAATTAAGTTTTTCTTAAAATCAAATAATTAAATTTTATCTATTCTTAAAATTTAAAAAATCAAAATCAAATTTCTCATGAACACTCTTTGTTTAATATATTATTTTATGCCAAGATAGTTAAATCAATTTTTGAAATCTTTCTTTATTATTCTCATAAAATATTTCATATAACTTATTAAAAACATAAAAGTCATCCAAAATTGAGATATGAAGAATATACGTTCTAAAATAAAGTTTTATTTTAGTATTATTTACATAAGTTGGCTGATATTTTAGAATTAGTGGGAGAGAGAGATAAAGTTAGGGTTAGAAGAAAATTCAGGGTAAAGCACTTCTCCACTCCCTTCCTTGGCATAACTCTTCAACCTCCTCCATACCCACCAAACTCGTCCATACCCACCAAATAGAATTCCACAACATTGTAAAATGGAGAAAGAAACCGTCTTTTGGCGCTGGTTTTTGGGATTTTTGGCTCCAAACGAATGTCAGGATAACCACTATATATATATGAGAAAAATGACTGGAAAAAATACATTGCAAAGTGAAGCAAAATTTCTGAACAGGTATGTATCATTTTCTGAACAGGTATGTATCATTCCACCTACTCTATGTTTGAATAAGATTCAATAGATTGTAATTTGGCACAATCATATATTGAATGATTAATTCATATATTATTTGTGGCATACAACTAGTGAAGCATGCCTGTACTGAAGGAAAAAAATTAGGAATTAGCAAAGTAGGCATTTTTTGTACATATATTGACGCTTTCCGTCTGGTTTCGACGGAATAGTGGATGGATTGCAGGAATAGGGTATTACAGCTTGTGTTTGAGTCAAATCATGCTTCTTGGTGACACTTAGGACTTTGTTTGATCGGATAATGGTACTTTAAATTCTGATGAACTGAACCAAAATGTTTTAAGGTGAATATTCTGTAGGGTAATTTATATTTTTGTTGAAATTAGTAAACATTTCTTTACTAGGCTCAATCTTTATCAGAAACATAACTTCTTATAACTCTGCCGCTTGTATAAGTTTTTGAAAACATAGTTTATGTGCCTTTTGATTTGACAAATTCCTGCATAAATAGATCTTTGGTATGTTATACTAATAACTTAAGTCGGCTAGTGATGCTTCAATAGTTCAATAAATATTAGGAGAAGAAGACAATAAACTCTTATTAGAAAATGATGTGCATCACGCTTTCCAGATTGATGATTTATGTTCTTTTTGAATATTCCTTTAGTTATTTCTATCTTTTGGTTTGTTAAACTAATAAATTTTATATCTGATGAATATACTAAAATTATTAGCGTTTTTGGTAGAATTCTACAAATCAATGGCACCAGGCGGATGTGTCTTTAGACAAACCACAATTACATGTGCTTCTACTCAAGCTAACCGATCATCTGCTCCATCAAATAGTAATAATCCTATTCCTAATACAGGTAATACGTACCTTTTATATATTATATTGACGAGGAGTATATCTATTAGTTATTGTTTGTTCTCCTTATTTCTAATGCTTATTGCTCATTGTTGTTAGTATATTGGGGATTTCCATTTCCGTGGAAGTCATTATCTGATAAATTACATTGCACGCATTCTTTCTTATTGATTTTAGTAGATACGAAGGGAGCCAAGAACTTCACACCTACTGCAATATTATTCTTGAGTTTATGTTTATAAAAAAACGGATTGTGTTTAAAAGAGGGGATGTAAACAAAGTTCTGATTGTCGCCCAATAAGAAGTTGCAACAAATTCTTATTTTCCTCCACCGGAAAGAAATAGCTATTTTTATGTTCCAGCATCTAACATTCTTGTGTTAAAGTTGGAACCAAATATATTAACATTTGAAATATTCATTAATGTTAAACTTGTAACAATAGAGTTTTCATTTGTAGCATTGCAATTAATTACTAATATGTATACATGGTTACTATTTCTGAATTTTAGCAGGTATTTTGAACTGACTTTTGCTTTTTAAAATCAGATGATTCAACTAGAATTAGGAAATGTTGTGGAAGGACAATGGGAAAAGGTCTTGAGAAAATGAAGAAGTCTATAGGAAGAAAGATGGTTATAGAAATCCCAGTTGGTAAAGGAAGGCCAGTTGAGGCAATTCCATCAGCAAAGCTATCAAATGAGTTAGGAATTGTTGCTCGCAACTTTCTTTCGCTTCCAAACAAGTGGAAGGAACTCACAAGAGAGGATAAGGATGCAGCATTAATTAGATGCCATGTAAGGATTCTATATTTTGGTAAATTTTATTACATTGTAAATATGTTAGATTTTAATCTTTTCCGAGCAAAGGAAATTTTGATAGTTTTGTGAGTGTCTTCAAAACTTCTTATTTTGTAGGAGAAGTTTGAAATTAACTTGGACGAGCATTACACCAAAGATAGCTGTGAGGATATTCTGAAAAATAGAAGCTGACAATGGCGCTACAAATTAAAAAAGCTATTTGAAAGTGCAAGCTCCGAGGAAGAGGCTCGTAAAATTGAAGTGCCAGAGTTGACCCCGGAAAATTGGAATAGGCTCTGTGACATGTGGGCGAATCTAGAGCATAAGGTAATTTCTATTACCTGATTGCTTGGTTTTGGATGTACAAAAGATATTTTCAGCAACATGTTTACTCACTGGTCTTGGTTTCACACTGCACAACTAATGAAGTAATTGATTGTTTGGTTTTGGATGTGCCCTTGAACTGTTAACTGTTAAGTCAAGTATCTTAAGCCAAGTTGAATGTCAGGGATCAAGCCACTCTTTGGTGTTGTGTGTTGGATAATCAATACAGTAAAATTAGGTCTAAACAAGATATTTGTGCAAGAAGATGATGCTTCTTTTCCCCACCTAGCCATATACAATGTCCATAATCACTATCCATGTTGGTTATGTCACGTAGAAATCATCTTTCAGCAAATAATTCAAGTTGTTGAATCATCTAAGCTACAAGATCCATCAAACTTATGATATTTGCTGTTCAAATCTCTCATCGTATTATGTTTGTCTATTCTACTCTTGTTGTTTTCTGCCTTGTGGGTTTGGAACTGTTGAAACTGTCCTTTTTTTTTTGGTTAGCAATCCGAAGGGAATGAATAGCTGCATTTTCAACTAAATGCAAAATTGTCTTACGAGAAACTTCTGTCTGCAGTGTAACTATTGTAAATGATGGTCGTTTACAGTGTCTTCAAACAAGACAATCTATTGCTAATAAGGAAATAAAATGAACAGCAGCTTAACGTTTTCCTCTGCCGCCACCAAGCTTAGGACCTTTTGATGCACCTCCTTTGGGGAGGTTGCCCTTTCCTCCAGCTTTCTGGGACTTGGCCGTCACCTCTGCTTCCTTAGCCTACTTTTCATCCTTTGTATTCTTAATCCTTTCCTTAATTTCACGAAGAGCAGCCTCCCTGGTAGCATCTCGAACTCCTGGCCTTTCAGTTCTTTTCTTCTGGATAACCTCCAAGGTTGCACCCACAATGGACCTTGAGTAAGGCTTCTTGGTGGCACGTCGCCTCTTCTTAACAGCTTTTTGTGCAATATCCTTCTTGTGTTGCTTCCTATACATAGCTGTCCAAGTAAGTTTTGATGGTTTCAGCATGTTGTGGAAGTATCTTTTGCATTTTGAATTGTGGAATAGGAACACCTGAGAATCTGAACGAATAAGTCTGATGCCCCTCCCAGGGTAAATCTTGCCACCACTGAAACTATAGAGTTCTGTCTTGAGAACCATGGCTGATGTTGTTGCTTGCCCTCCCTCTCGATAAACTGTCCTTTATTTGTTTTCTCATCATTGTGAATTTTAGAGTAACTTTTATATTTATTTGCATTTAAATGTATAGATGGTGAATGTTGAGTAACTTTTATACTTATATTTATATATTATTTGTAGAGACGATGCGAGATAAACAAGGTCAATCGAACAAAGCTGAAATCTAATCATTTCATGGGGTCAAGAGCTTTTGAACAAAGCTGAAATCTAATCATTTCATGGGGTTAAGAGCTTTTGTAGTTGCTCATGCTGTACTATTTTTATTTTTTGTAACTTTTTCAATACCTTTGCTTGTGAAAGCTTATGAAATTAAAAGTCACATACACTTTTATATCCCGTTTAAGGGAACATGAGTTTTTTTTCAACTTTTCATTAAGCATAAGACTATATCTCTACTAACTTACATCAAATTTCTATTAAATCATAAAACTAGTTTCCAGTTTTCCATCATACAATACATAGCTGCATAATATAAAGAACCATGATCCTATTAGACAAGCATTCATTACCTTTTGTTGAACTTGTAATCTAATCATGTTAATGTGGTTGAGGTTCAATCACCCTCCACATTCATTACTAAGATGATATTTTAGTAATATTTCATATTATTTTTATATTGTGTAGGGTGTGAATGAACATGGAGGAGTAGAGCCAAATAGGATTGAGTTCTACAAAAGCACCCATTACTCGAGTGAAAAAGGATGGTCATCTCCAGAAGCTGAGACTAACTACGTAAGTAATATTTTAGTACAATGTCACATGTATTCATTCTATCTTATAATTAATTTAACTGATGTAATATTTTTATGTAGAACAAAATGAGAGATTTGAGAGCTCGGTCTGTTTCTGAAGAGAATCCAATGACTATTGATGAAATTGTTGATAATATACTTGGTACAAGGTCAGGATATATTAAAGGCCTTGGCTATGGACCAAAGCCTAATACAACTACAGCAACAAAAAGGAGGACAGTAGAATTAGAGGATGCTCTTAGGAGGGCAAAAGAGGATGCTGCTACTGCCCAACATGATTTACAAGAACATTTGAATGTAGCTGAAACTGAGGTAGCAAATCAGCAAATACAGATACAAACATTAACTTCTGAGTTGGGTACTCTAAGGGCACGCCAAGAGGAAATATTAAACGAAATGAAGTGTCATTTTATTGGCTCATCACCATCAAGGTTAGTAGTACTACATCTTTAAATGATAAATTCAATTATATTTCTTTTAGCATCTAAGTTCGAATGTTTTTTCTAATGATACAGTGAAGATTGAGCTCCACCAGATTATCAACTTTGGGTACACTAAACTTCACACTATTTAATTTTTTTCTCATTTTTATTTATTTGTATCACAATTCAATTATTTGTTTCACCAATTAAACTCTACGTCTAACAAGAAGTTGTAGTTTATACCAATTATATTTTATTTATGCCATGATACCATAAAGTATTAACTTAAATCTTAATTTTTTCTCTATCTTTTATATAGGTATATGAAGGTAACTATTGGATCAAGACTAATTGCAAGTGAAGTGTCACTGCATTCCTCCACTTCTCAGTCCTAGTTTAGGAGTAATATTTCTCAATTAGACTTTTATGTTGGACATATTTACTTTAATTATGTTTCTTTTTATTTTAAGGAGCTTTTATTTCAATATAATTTTAATATTAGTTTTATGATCAATGGTGAATATTTTTGTTACCATTGATTGTTTTTATTTTCTGTTATTACCTTGATTGTTTTATTATGTTATTTCAAATTCGTATAACGTCAATCTAAAACAAATACGAATATAAACGTCATCAAACATTTGTTATTAGTGACAAAAATGTTCACTTTTTTATAGTTTTTAGGAATATCACATTTTCGTCACGAAACAAATTAAGTTTGTCATAAATTCACTTATTTAGTGACAGAATAATTTATGTCCCAAAATGATCTTTTTATTGACTACGAATCAACTTTGTATTTTTTGACAATTGTAATTGTCACTAATTATGATAACTTATAGTGACAACTTTATTTTGTCGATAAAAATATTTTTTTAGTGATAAGATAATAGTTTTAACTACAAAATTATAATTGTCACTAATTATATATTTAGGGACGAAATACTTTTTTGTAGATAAAAGGTAGTCTTTAGTGACAAATTTACGGTTTTTCAACTACGAAACACACATAGCTTTAGAGACATTTGACGTCGTCACTAACTAAACTAAATTTTTAGAGACGAGGCAGTTTCGTTGACATTAATGCACTTTCTAGTGACAAAATCATAATATTAAGTACGATTTTTTTGTACTTTTTATGACAAATAAATCCGTCATAAATATTACGTATTTGGGGACGAAAAGAATTTCGTATTTAATATTTCATTATTTGGCGACGAAATACAAAGTTGCCTTTATATGTTATTAGTGACGGTGTTTTAGAGACGAAAGATTGACAAAAGAAATTTCGTCACAGAAAATCTTTGGTGACGAAAAGTGAATCATAGGTGACAAAATAATTCATCATTGATAATCAAATTTGTTGTAGTTATAACATTCTCTATGTAATTATTAGAACAAATAATTATGTGTAATGTGATGATAAATTAGTGCTTAATATTACACACAAGAACTTTAGATATGTAAGTATATTTTCGGAGAATAAATAAGTTGAAGTAATCTCATTAATAGGTACTAGTATATTTTGTTCTACTTAGAAGACGTTTCAATAAGTTAAGTAGGCATAAAACTAGATGATATCAATTCTGCAAGTTTCAATATTGAATAAATTAATCTAATAGTTAAGGCATTAATTAGTGTGTACACTTAGGTGATAAATCTATTGAAGATACTTTTAAACCTTTTTAAAATTTTGTAAGAATTCCTTCTAAATGCCTATTCTGTCATAACATTTGGATGTGGGATTAATTAGTCTAATCACTTTAATTCAATTTAATTCTTATCTATTTATGTGTAGGTTTAAACTTCTTCGTAGATTATATAATAAAAAACCAATTTAATCGAAGCTTATTGTTTTCATATCAAGATAACTATTATAATCATATTCTAAACAAGTTATGCATATGATTATTAAATTGCAGGTTAAAGAAGATCCTAATAGAAACGTTATAAAAGAATGTATACCTGAATCGGAAAAGAAATTAACTACCTCTTTTTGGAAGAAGATTAAATTTGAATGAAACAAATAACCTCAGTTGGTTAGAACTTCGTGCTGATAACGTATTAAAAAATTATAGCAATATGAGCCAAGAAATATAGATAAAACTTTTCTTCTATCAAGTTATATTTAAGTCTATCTTATTGATGTCTTTTGTAAAATGAGAAACATTGTATATATAGTGTACAATTTACTTGAGAGGTACAAAATATTAAATGAGTGTAATAAATATATTCATGTATAATCCAAAATGGTTCATGGATAAGTTGTTGGACATTCACAAATTCAATGTATTCATAACAATCGGAAATTTATTACTTAACTTTTTTAGTTTGAATTACGTCATTCATTTTGAAATAGAGGAGTAGCATATTTTGGGCCATGAGATTTATTCCTTGTTTTGATCATAACCAGAGATATTATCACTTTTAGCTCGCGCCAGAAACAATTTATATTTGGTAATCGAGAAAGTAAATAAATTTATATAATTTTTGTATATAACATACAGAATGTATAATATACAAAATATATATATTTTCGGCTATTATATCGAGAGCGGCTATACTATATCATTTTCCTTAGCTAATTCGGGAGGGAAGTGCACGGATAGCCACTAATAACACATGTATTTACTTTTAAGCCAATGTTTAAAATATATTTAGTCTTTAGCTACTGCTTTAATAAACTTTACCTGCCCGAACGAAAACATCCTTCTGCTCATAAAGTTCAGGACCAAGTGTCCTTAACTTTTGAACATGTAACTCTAAGTTCAGGACTTCAGGACTACATGTCCTTAACTTTTGAACTTGGAACTCGAAGTTCATGACCAAATATACTTAACTTTTCAGCTTGTTAGTCTAAGTTCAGGACCTATTGTCCTTAACTTTTGAGCTTGTTAGTCTAAGTTTAGGACCTATTGTCCTTAACTTTTGGGCTTCTTAGCCTAAGTTTAGGACCTATTGTCCTTAACTTTTGAGTTTGTTAGTCTAAGTTCATGACCTATTGTCCTTAACTTTTGAGCTTGTTAGTCTAACTTCAGGACCAAGTGTTCTTAACTTTTGAACTTGTAACTCTAAGTTCAGGACCAAGTGTCCTTAACTTTTAAACTTGGAACTCGAAGTTCAGGACCAAGTGTCCTTAACTTTTGAACTCGCAATAGGTCCATAATCGGACAGATAGAGTAGGCACTGAAAGATCCTTATGTTCATGACAAATCTGGTAATTTGTGTTCCTTATTGCTCACGCGTAACCCTTTGCATCAGGCAGGTCCATGAGGTGCTATACAATGCTGGTTACAACAACATTTTCTGGGTTCAAGGTGGTTTAGAAGCTGCGGAAGAAGAGGTTTCAAATTAATCTTACTTATGTCTTTTTTGCTTTAACATATATTCATATTTCCAGAATACAAGTTCATATATTTAAATACAATTTGGATCAGGATCTTGAAAGAGAAGGTCCTCAACCATTTAAGTTCGCAGGAATTGGGGGGCTTTCAGAATTGCTCGGGTAATTATTTCATGCTTGTGCCTAACACATGAAAGAGATAGAAGAAAGGGTAACACAGTCTTTTCACTTAATTTTAATAGATTAGTGGCTACTATTGTTAAGCATTAAAAATGTTGGATAAAAAGTAAATACCACTTTAAAAAGTGGCTACCCCACACAATTTTTACTTAATTCGGCTGACTGGCCCGATTCTATTGGTCCGTACTGCAATTCTCCAATGACCTATGTTGGGCTTTCCCAGGCCCATTCATATAGCTATTTCCACCTGTGATTTTCCCGGTGTCGTTTTGTTTGAAACAACTACATAAACATCTCCTACTCTAATTTCTGCCTAGCAGAATAATTTAGGTTATTTCAAAATCATGCTCCTAGATTTAGTTTTAGTACTTGAATTTTATTTAGCTCAAGCGGCTGCCAATCAATTCTATTGTTCCTGTCGAATAATTTCCTCAAAAAGCACGTTTTCATGGTTTAATGGAATTTTTTAAAAACATTTGATGGTCTATATCATGTTCACATTTGGATTGCTAAAATTTTTGGTGTTTCGCGAAGTAACTAATGGTTAGACTAGCAAATATTCAACAAGCATTATTTTTTGTGTACGATGGAATTTAACATGCTTTCTTAAAAAATCTTTCTAACCTTATATATTAGTATTCCCTCCGTTTCAATTTAGATGAGGTAGTTTGATTCGACATGGAGTTTAAGAAAATAAATAAGACTTTTGAAACTTGTGGTCTTAAAAGTTTAAGGATAAAAGCTTTATGGGGTCATGACATTTGTGTGGTTATAAAAACTTCTCATTAAGGATAAAATAGGTAAATTAAAGAGTTTAAAGTTAAATTGTTTCTAAATTTAGAAATGTGTAATTTATTTTGAAACAGACTTAAAAAAAAAAAAAAAGAGAACATCACCTAATTTGAAACAGATGTAGTAATATTTTAGAGAAATGGGGCGTTACACACTTCAAAATACAGAAGCATTTTAGTTACCAAATACCAAAAATTCAGGTCGTAGGATGATCACAAGAAGCATCTTATAAGCTAGTGTGCAACATGCCAATATTAAAAGTGTTTATTTATCCAAGTTAGGGTTGGGTTGCACCCTCCAACTTAAGGACAATGTTGGAGTGCTTGTAGTTAGGGGCAGAGCCAGCATGTTTCATACGGGTCCAGTCAAACTCAATAGTTTTGGTCAATCTTCATATTTATCAAAAGTTTATTGAATATGTATAAATTATTCATTTAGAACCCAATAACTTAAAATGGCTTGAATTTCTTAACTCATAAACTTCAAATTGTAGCTCCACCTTTTCTTGTATTACTACTTTTCCATTTATTTACCTGTACATTACACAGGTGCATTATTTAGCGGTATAGGTTGCCCATTTTAGCTTAACTGGTGCTTAACAAAAGTCCAGCTCGGTCAATGTGTACATAGGACTTGGTATGTTTTAGAAGGGACTTAGAATTCAGTGTTTACATATACTTAGCTAGCGTTTGGCATATAGTCCCAAATTTATTTTAAAAAAATTTATTTGGATGAAGTTTGGTTCGAAGATGAAAATCTGTTTGGATATAATTTTCAAAACATACATCACTTTTTTTTTTTAAATAAACATAAAATATGACTTATGCCCATAAGAGTTATAAACTATCGAAAATATCCAACAACTCTGAAGAAAATTCATAAAAACAAGCGAAACAAATCTAAAAAAAATTCATACAAAACAAGCAAAACTAATATGAAGAAATTTATACAAACATTAGTAGATTTTAGCCAATTACATTCAAATTTTATCTTTAAGGTGGATTGTCACAGATTGGCACAACAACTTTGGCGAGAATTTTCTTTTGTTTATAGAGAAGGGCAAAATTGCGTGAGTTTAATGAGGAAAAAGTGGGTAGATATAGATTAGTTGGGGTAATAATAACAGAAAGTGAGTTTTTTTTTATAAAATATAAAAGTCTGGGTAATTTTTTAAAAAAAATTAACAACCAAATGGTAATATTTTGGGCCAAAAATAGTTTTTGCGCTGATTGTGGAATTTGAAAATTTGCCAAAATAGGAATAAAATCTATAAACAAATATGTATTTGCTAAAAAAATTAAAAAAATATGTAGCATAAACTATGACCAAACGGGAGCTCAATTGAGTGTATGTTGCAAAAGATCAAACAAATCTTTTGAGACCTAAAACTAGGAAAATAAAAAGATACTACAAGCCATGTTATACTATTCTCTCCATTCCAATTTATGTGGTATACTTGTTTTATATATATATAAAAATCACTCCCCCTCCCCCCCCTCCTCCCCCCTAAAAATTTGTTAAACATCCCAGCTCTCTTAAATAAATATTTTTTTCTATTTATTTGCTGTTTTTTTACGATGTTGGTAGTATTTTTCTAGTTTTTGTTGTTACAGATCTATTATCTTTGAAACGAGGGTCTCCCGAAAACAGCCTATCTATCTCTCCGGGGTAAGGATAAGGTCGTACACTTTACCCTCCCCAGATCCCACTAATGAATTCCTACTGGGTTGTTATTGTTGTATTATAAAAAATATAAGCACCTTGGCTTTCATAAGTTTGGCTAGACAAGCTAATTATTTGACTAACAAAAATGTTTTCGGCAAAAGGTTAAATATGTAGTCATGTCCGTATTAGGTTGACGAAGGGATAAGTTCATGCATAGACTATTCACGCATACAAGGATCGACAATTTTTCTAATTTATCATTTCTAAAATGCACTGTAAGAAACTTTTAGATTTCTAACGTTTATTCAAATAATGCTTGCATCCTGAAATTCTCTGCTCAAGAAAATGTTATTTCAACAACCTCCTACGCGGCCGAGGGGAAAATCAAACTAAAAATCTGTGGCAGATGCAGCGTATAACCTACGGGTTCAACTGAATCCATAACTTTCGACGCGGAGTAAAAATCCTGATATGCTTTACGTGATTTCTTACCATTCAGACTTAAGTTATGATTATTACTAACTGAGTTGGAGTACTTACTTTACTCCCTGCACCCTGTGTGCAGATTTAGGTATTTCTAGACCCGGTACCGGGTATTGGCTGACTGGAGGCATAGTCGTCGGAGTTTAGCAGGGTAGCTGCTGGCGTTCACAGTACCGCTTTTCTCCCTCTTCATTCATTAGTCGTGTTTTGTATATCTTAGACTTTTCAGTTGTATTTATACCCTAGTAGATGCTCGTGACTTGTGATACCCCGATTAGGGCTGTGTCGGGTTGTATTTTCTTATTAGCATTGTTATCGATATTTTCGCTATTCAGTATTGTTAAATCATGTTTAGACTATTTTTATGTTGATTAACTATTTTAAAAGTTGAATCGGGTTTAATTGGCTGGCCTTGTCTTCAAGAGAGGCGCCATCACGACCGGGTTCGGGGTTGGGGTCGTGACAAGTTGGTATCAGAGCCTAGGTTACATAGGTCTCACGAGTCATGAGCAGGTTTAATAGAGTCTCGCGAATCGGTACGGAGACGTCTGTATTTATTCTCGAGAGGCTGCAGAATGTTTAGGAAAACTTCACATTCTTGAATTCTAATCGTGCGTCCTTGATTCAGCTTGAAAAGTAACTCTTGAATTCCTTTCATGCGTTCGTATATGCGCATGAGCGCTCAGTATCAGATATGCCTTGATGGCTTGTGATTCCCTGATCGAGTGGCAAGATGTGATCTCTGTGAGTTGATGTTGGGCCAGTCCGGAGGACTTGAGGCCAGATCTTTGCCTATAGCTTGAGCACCTAGGTGCTGATTGCGTGAACAAGTGTTTTTGAACTCATATGTTCGGTAGTGTCCTACTAGTGGGAGTGACAGTTGGATATTGTTCTATGCGATGAGTATGCTAGTACTGTGAGATGTATCCATATGATTTGGAGGCGACGAGAAGGGTCTTCTAGAGGATAGAAGAACTATTAGGTGCTTGAATTCCATCTTGATTCGAGGTATAGCCCCGAGTTATGGGCATGTGAAGGATCTTTTCATGTTTTTCAGTTGTGAGTGAAGTAAATTTCATGTTGCGATATGAGTTCAAACTCAGGAAGACTAAGTGACTACGTACAGTTTATGACGGTGGAAGGTATACAGAAATGTTAGTTAGAGGCAAAGCAGGTGGGTTGTCTCCTGCGAAGTGTTTTGAGGTTGTGTGATCCTTATGTGTCTGTTAGAAGATCTCATTTACGAGTGAACGATGTGTGTTGCAATTTAAATTGGGTCCCTTAGAGAGTGGGTGTATCTGCTGCGAGAATGGAATGCGAGATTTGCAGAAGAGTTAAAATTCTAGATGATCTATGTTTTCACAAGCTTATGAAAGATTTGAGTTTAATCTCACTATGGTATCATGGCATCAATAGAGTATAATCGTTATGAATTATTTAGTGTGTGTTGATCTATGGCTTTGAGCCATATGGGGGAGTCTGCTATTGATTAGGCGATTGCACGGTTAGGTGCTATGGTGAATCAGTTATGGCTTGCGGAAATTGAGACCGAGGATGGCTCGAGTAAAGGAAAATTTTGACAGAGGTTATATTATGCTACATAGGGCATAAGAATCACGGAATGTCTTGAGTTGTTGGTAATGGATGCTCGGTGCATAGAGTAGGAAGTGGCTTGGTTGTTCTAGGATGAGGTTACACTCAGCGGTGTCGGAGTGCTATTGAGGCACGGGTGGTTCTATTCGTTTGGTCAGGCTAATTGCAATTTGAATAGAGTGAATAACTCTCGAGAATGGTTCTAATGTGTTCAAGATTCTATATGTAAAATGGGGAATTTTAAGGTTGTATATGTGGTTAGAAACTGAGTTTCATTGAAAGATGTCAAGACTTGTGGTATTTTCTATATTAATTATGGGATTCTAGGTATCAGTATCATGAAGGTAAAGGTAACAGATTTAGATTCGCAGGAAGTTTCCTCAAAGTAAAGTATTTTGAATGTGATGCTTTTGGGAATACTTAAGAAGGTATTCAGTGGCTTATGAGTTTTAGACTGTGTGGCTTTATGCTTGGGTCCTGTATGGTAAGTCTTGGTTGAGGAATTGTGATGTTATAGCAAAAAGGAGTATCAAGTTGAAGGTAAATCAGAAAGAAACTCGAATAGATGGTATAGCTTGGTAGTGGGTCGGATCGTATGGTAAGAATATGCTTAGCTCTTTGGATGTTTATGGGGTAATGAGTCTCTGCAGGTGTTTCGCCGACAATTCTTTTGGGTTTTAGTGACATGCGTAACTCGGTTGAGTTAGAAGGATTCAGTCCTGATGAGTTAGTGTTGTGAAAAAGGAATTCGGGGAGTTCTAGATGGTTTCCACCACAGCTAGAGAGGTATATTTTTCCACGTAAGGAGCATGGGATGTATAGTGGTTCTCTTCTAGATGAGATCAATGGGAAGTTCTCGGCTAGTGGAATGCATAGTTGCTTGTGGTTTGGAAGGGATATGAAGTTCTCATGGTTATCCTAGGATGGTTCGGGTCATGCGGTATGTTGTGAAGGATTGAGAATCGCATATGTAAGGTTGCGGTTCGGTTCTCAAAGGAAGGTCACAAACTCTTAGGCGGCAGGCAATTTCAGACAATTAGAGGAACGAGCTTCAGATAATTAGAGAAAGGCTTTTCGGATGATTAAGAAAATGGTATTGATAATTTGGGGTGGTTTGACGAGGGCATATGTTTCAGAAAGGGCAATGTGATTAAGTTGATGATATTTTAGTAGTATTGCGGCATTTTCTTGTTAGATCAACTGCTGATATTCGAGTTTGCTTGGTGGCACAGAGGAATTCTAGATTATCTCTCATGGAATGATTGTGTATTTGAGGTGTGGTATGCATTCAGACGACGGTATTGGGACCAGATATGTTGATTCATGGACCATATGGAGTTAGAGATGGGAAGTTCTCATATTCAGGCTATGTGGTGGTTGTGAGTCGTGTGTATCGGCACTGTTTAGTGACTATCGGGATTTGGAGACCCGAGCAGATCTTTTGTTGCTTGGTATGTTAGATTTTGGATGTGATATTGGGTTCAGATTGTTTACTCTGTATGGTGTCATTCTGGACTATTGCGCTAAGGCGACGCTGTTGGCTATGCCGGAAAATGTCACGAATTGAGTGGAGAGGTTCGACGGATGATGACCTAGTGGAGTGGTTTTATATTTCAAAGACCCAACAGACGGCTGGGAAGGATTGTTTTTCTTAGTTGGGCTTTTGGTGATAGATGCCAGTGCAGAGGCTCCTACCATTGATTTAGTTCCGGTGGCGAGGGACGTTTCGGATATGTTTCTTGTGGTCGGGCATGTCGTCGGGCAAGGTTGTTGATTTCGGTATTGATTTGATGTCGGGAACAGTATCGTATGATACCGGCAGAGTTAAAAGAGTTGATAAGCAACTCCAGGATTTTTGT
The DNA here is from genome assembly GCF_000715075.1 of Nicotiana tabacum. Lineage (NCBI taxonomy): Eukaryota > Viridiplantae > Streptophyta > Magnoliopsida > Solanales > Solanaceae > Nicotiana > Nicotiana tabacum. The sequence goes on from NC_134089.1 coordinate 140,439,280, forward strand.
GATAAGGAGTTCGTTGGCAGGCCAATGTGAATGCGTGTTCTAATTTGAGCCGGTTTGGTTGGCTCCGAATTGTACTGTTGAGGGATGTGTTGATTCGATTGTTATTGAGCTTATTAGTAATCTGGGGAGATCCATGAGTTACCTTTCTGTGTTGCGAGATGTTATGATTTGTTGGTTATGGGCACATATGGTGCGGTTCTATTGGGGTTTCATAGTAGAAGTCGAGCGGGAAGAGTGATTGGGTGTTGCTCGGTGAATGGCGTATCGGTTATGTCCTTTCGGGTTAGTGTGGTGTATGTTATTTGCTTCACCGTGGGTATGATGATTTGCTTTGGTTCCAGAAATCGAATTGTGTATGGTTGTCAATTTCGAGCAATGTTACTTAAGGTGGTTCATGCAGAGCAGTGTTGGATAGGATCGCACATCACAACAAAGTTATGTGGAGGTATGACCTTGTGGGTTAGATTCGTGTGTTATGTTCCCATGATGTGAGACGGGTTCTCAGCCTTTTGTTGTGGTGGTACTGGTGAACCTGAGGTACAACTCTTTCATTTGAGTCATTTTCATGATTTGAGTATGTTCGGACGGTTGCGTATTGGTGCGTGTATTGTGCAAGTTGTGGCTTAGTCCTATATGGATGTGTCATGTCACCAGAGTAATGTGTTGGATTAGAGGAGATCGTTGGGGATCATTAATAAATACGAACGGATGCGATTTCAGCATGTTAGAAGGATAGTATCGAGCTTCGATTAAGAAATTTGTTGTGGTATTTGCCAAGGAAGAAGTGGCTTCATGAATGGTTGATCTGGGAAATGGTTATGGCTTACCACGTGTCTTAGTGATCATTGGCAGTATATGAAAGTGTTGGGATGAGACTTTAGTTGATAAGAGTTTTTCTATCGGTATACGGATGTTGTGTGCAGCTGCTGTGGTTAGAAGTTATCACTACAAGTGTGGAGTTATGTGGTATATCATGTGATTTCACCTGAGATAACAGATATGGCTTGTTAGAGCTTGTTTGGACTTATTCACAATATAAATGTGAGATTCTGACCGTATTGATGATTTTAGAAGCTGAAAAGTGGTTCTATGGTTTATGGACTAGGATGGATTGTGAAATTTTAGTTATATTGTGTTATCGAACCTATGTGAGATAGGGTGACGTGGGATCACCCCCGGGTATATGCATGGTAAAGTTATTCAGCAAATGGTTGGCTCTTAGAACAACTCTGGGCACGTTCGAGAACGCACGTATGTTTAAATGGGGGAGGATGTAACGACCCGACCGGTCGTTTTGAGATTTTGCACTTTGATCGCTAGTTCTCGGGCATGACTTGCCTCGTGTGATGTATTATGACTTATGTAAATCGTTGGTTTTGGTTTTCAGGGAAATCAGAATGAATTTGGAAGAACAGTTCTTAGTTTGTAGCTTGAAATTGGAAAGGTTTGACCAAGATTTGACTTGTTTGTATATGATCTCGGATCAGAATTTTTATGATTTGGCTAGCTCCGTTGGGTGATTTGGGACTTAGGAGCATGACCGGTATGCATTTTGGAAGTCCGTGGAAGGTTTAAGCTTGAATTGGCGAAATTGAGATTTCGGCGTTTTCTGGTTGATAGGTGAGATTTTGATATAGAGATCGGAATGAAATTCTGAGAGTTGCAGTAGCTTCGTGGTGTCATTTGGGATGTGTGTGTAAAATTTCTAGTCATTCGGGCGTGGTTTGGTTGGGTTTTTGATAAAAAATGTATTTCGGAAAATTTTGGAAACTTAGGCATGAATCCGATGTGATTTAGTAGATTTGGTGTCGTTTGAGGTGTTTTGATGATTGGAACAAGTTTGAATAAGATATTGGGTCATGTTTGTGATTTTGGTTGAGGTCTCGGGGGCCTCGGGGTGATTTCGGATGGTTAGCAGGGAAACTGGAATTTATGTGGCAGCTTCAGATTTGCTGCTTCTGGTATTTCCGCATCTGCAGTTTGTGGACCACATATGTGGCGCCGCAGATGTGTGTATTTCATCGCAAAAGCAAAAATGGGTCAGGTGAGCTGGATCGCAGAAGCGGCTAAAGGGATCGCATTTGCGGAAGCGCAGATGCAGAAGAGGTTCGCAGATGTGGCTTAGGCCGGTTTAATGAACTCCGCAGAAGCGGATGTGTTGACCGCATATACGGTACCGCAAAAGCATATTTTGGACCGCAAATGCGGTTATGTCTGGGCAGAATGTATATATGTCTTCCTTCGCGATTTTTGAAGGGTTTAACCATTTTTGCACTCGAAATTGGGAGCTTTGGGCGATTTTGAAGAGAGGAATCAAAGAGACTTCGTTGAGGTAAGGATTTTGGACTTAAACACATTCCTATGGTAGAATTTCATGAATTAAGGCTGTAATTAATGGGTTTAAAGGGGCTAAAAATGGAGGATTAGGGCTTGAGTTTAAGAGGCCTTTAATGGACGATTTGAGGGGTCATTTGAACTCTGATTTTGATGTTGTTGATATGTATGGACTCATGGGGAGACGAGGAATCTAATGATGTGAAAATTTCTGAGTTTCAAGAAGTGGGCTCGGGGCTCGGATTTTGGTAATTTTGGGATTTGTGCCTGTTACTGATTGTTTTTGCTTGGGCTTTGATACCTTAGCATATCTTGATGTTCTCGTTCTGATATTGGATAGATTCGACGCGTATGGAGGCCGATTTGAGGGGCAAAGGCGTCGCGAGCTAGAGATTTAGCCGGTTCGAGGTGAGTAATGATTGTAAATGATTCTCTGAGGGTTTGAAACCCCGGATTTGCACATCGTAGTGCTATATTGAGGTGAGACACACGCTTGATGATGAGCGTGGGGTCGTGCACTATTGGGGATTTGTGACTTGGTCCTTCTTGATTGATGATTTTACCGCGTATTTGACTGAAACTTATTTTCTATCTTCATGATTTGGGCTGATTGCCATATTTGGGCTTCATGCCAACTACTTGAACCCTTCGGGGATTGTTGTTGATGTTTCCTCACTGTTTTGATTTATACTTGAACTTAGTCATGTATTTTCCACGGTTTTCAAAGCTCAGCCAAGTTTGTTTTGCTTTAACGCTTGAATGATATTTCCAATAATATTTTGGGCTGAGCATCATATTTTACTGTTGCCCGAGTGGCTTATGTGATTTTGACTGAGTAAGGCCGAGGGCCTGTGTTGTGAGGATACTTTTGGATCGGGCTGCACGCCGCAGCAGTGAGACACTAATACTGGTATGAGGCCGAGGGCCTGAGATACATATATACGCCACGAGGTGGTTTGATTGACATGAGGCCGAGGGCCTAGATTTGATGCCACGAGATGGCTTGATATTGCATTTAGGCCGTAAGGGGCCCCTCCCGGAGTCTGCACACCCCCAGTGAGCATAGGTACCCATTTTTATGTGAGATTGAGCCCAAGAGGCTGGTATTGTTCTGAGATTTAGCCCGAGTGGTGAACCTTATGTGTTTATCTTCTCTTATTTGCCTGCTTTTACCTGTTTAAATTGTGTATTTTTGCCCGAGGGGCGGATTTCTGTGCTTATCTGCACTAATTGTTTGCATTCATTTGCATAACGGTTGAAAAGGTCATTTTCAAAGAAGTTTCCAACTAAGCTAAGATGTTTTAAGAGATTTTACAGCTTCACTCCTTTCTTACTGGTTTTGAACTGCTTCTATATAGCATCCTGATATGCTTTACGTGATTTCTTACCATTCAGACTTAAGTTATGATTATTACTCACTGAGTTGGAGTACTAACTTTACTCCCTGCACCCTGTGTGCAGATTCAGGTATTTCTGGACCAGGTAGCAGGTATTGGCTGATCGGAGGCATAGTCATCGGAGTTTAGCAGGGTAGCTGCGTTCGCAGTACTGCTTTTCTCCCTCTTCATTCAGTAGTCTTGTTTTGGGCGGTGTCGGGTTGGATTTTCTTATTAGCATTGTTATCGATATTTTTGCTATTCAGTATTGTTAAATCATGTTTAGACTATTTTTATGTTGATTAACTGTTTTAAAAGTTGAATTGGGTTTAATTGGCTGGCCTTGTCTTCACGAGAGACGCCATCATGATCGGGTTCGAGGTTGGGGTCGTGACAGTTTATCACCTTTAGGCATGGAAAAAAGTAATGAAAAAGTAGAGATAAAGTTTATTAACCTTCATTTTTTCTTGGGGGAGTCTCGGGGTCTCCAGTTCAGTTTGTTGCCTCTTGCTAGAAGAGCCACTTTCTGTAGTTAACTCGTTCTTCACCTCTACTATGGGTGTAACTTGTTCCACATTCGACTGATTGCTCTCTTCGTTTTCTATCTCTTTGTTCAGCTCATCATTTTCCAATTTAGTGTTACTGCTCTCTCCAATTTCTTCAGAGGCTACTGGTACGGGCAATTGAAACAAATCTTCCTTCACAGAGTAGGACACAATGAACAATCGTGTATCAGAAATTCTAGAAAATGTTTTTCGCAGTTGTATATTGAAGAGTTTATGAGGAAGACGTTGTTGAACATGTTCAAGAGGTAATGGCCGGTTCTGCAGGAGAGAAAAAGATGAATTTAACACATTAAAATAGTACTCAAAAGTAATATACTTTGAATTAATTTGATGTTTTAAGCCTATGAAGTACTTGGGATGCCTTTAATTATCTTTTGATTAATGATGAATTTAAGAAGCCAATTGTAATATTTAAACGACCTAAAGGAGATGTTTTACTTTTCGACATGCATGTGGAAATGGAGGTCTAAGCAGACATAATTGGTACTTTATTAAGAAAATTGTTGACAACCTCTGTGCATTGGCAGTAACTAACATTGCCAAGCAGTACAAGTCAGATGATGAACTAACAAAGCAACATTGAATATTCAGGTAACAACCTAGGGTTAATCAATTAACAAGCATACGTTGGTGGGAACAAAAAAGTACGTAGTTGCATAAGGTAACGTAAGTCAACATCATTTTGCTTAATACAAAAAAACAAAATCTCATTTTTCCTCATTTTGTTACTCTTCTTGTCTCTGACTCTTTATTTTTTCTCTCTTTTTAACTTTAAGTTCTAATTTTCATTTATCAGTGAGATTTAATCTAAGAATTTTCAAGGGGTTAATGTTAATGTCCTTTCAAGACACTTTGTTGAATTTTTAGAAGGAAGAATAAAGACATTTGAGAAGAATGGTTTGTTCTAATCACACTTGACTAAGTATTGGATGGCTTGCATTTTTTTTTTTTTGTGTTGGTGTCTGCTCCAATTTGCGTGCAGGTATCTTTAAAAAAAACCAATCTGTCAACGAAAATAATAGTAATATCTCAAGTTCTTTTCTTATAATGTTAAATTTAAGACTAAATGTTGTGTTTGTTTGGGATGTCGGCGAAATCCATTTTAAATTTAATTAAAATTGATTTTTGTTGAGCATTAATTTTTCTTATCTTGTTATTTTCTAATTTTTTTCAGTATGGAAAAGCCTATTCACAGACCATTTATTATTTTATGGAACTTCCTAGTTTTATTGTTGTTGTTTTAGAGTAAATATCTTATTATTCTAGGTTTGCATGAAGCCTATCTAGTTTTAATTGTCATTATTGAAATCCACCAAAGTTCTGAATTAATTATGAAGATATTTCCCTTTATTGTTTCTGTTGAGTTTTTTCTTTTTGATATTCTTTTTACCTCTATGTATGGTTCTGTCTGTCTTGAAAAACTTATCCACTAGACCATTTAAGGTGTAATTGAGACTGCTTTAGTTGTAATTCTGAAATTCAATTATAAACAAAATATCAAATCACTTTCTTTAAGATATTTTTTCCAACTTATTTAATTAGTGGTTACATTTTATCTGCAAAGGCAAACATAAAGGAAGACATAATTGGAAAAAGTAAGAGCAAACTTGTTTTCACAGTATCATAGTTATAAAAAAGTTTCTCCTACTGCCATCAACAACTTACCTTAGCTAATATTTCACAGATATCTATGGCGGTCATATCAAGAAATTTCTCTCCTAATTCGCCTATTAATGTTGAAACAATTGATCCACTGCCATCTGTCATTACAACCTCAAAACGGGCCCTAACATGCAATTAATTTGCGTTATTTGATTTTCATAAAGCCAATGACTGAAGAAACTTTCTTTCTTTGAAGATGTAGAACAAACATATTTTATTAAGCTCGGACTCCAAGACGCAATACCTGGGTGTCAACATCGCATGTTGCTTGCAGCTCGCACAGTGAATAATTTTCGGTGAATGAGTTTTGTACTGCTGCCCGCAGTAGGAATACAGTAATTCATAGAAATCTTGGTCGGCAGTCGGAAATGATAATTTACCTTCCACGTAAAACAGTTGTATTTGGGTTAAAAATACTAAAGTTGTCTATATGTACACATATTAGCATGCGTGAAATGCACATATATGAGGTTGTGACTGGATAGCAGCAATTGGAACAATATCGTTTTGTTCTGCTGCAAGCACCAGAGATGAATCAACCGCCGTTTGCTGACTGTATCTCATTAATCTTGGTCGGTTGTCTTTGACCCTGTACATGTATAAAGGCATTTCAATGGCAATAAAATGTGAGGTACATTTAAAATGACACAAAGAGGTTGTGACTGATAGGACCAAACCTATTGTTGTATGTAAAAGTAGACAAAAAAAATCAAAAAGAGATGAAAATATGATGTCAGCGCTTACATCGACATTCTTGTGATGTAAGCGCTTACCTCAGCATTCTTATGATGTAAACGCTTACATCGGCATTCTTATGATGTAAGCGCTTACCTCGGCAGGGCATTCAAATGCCTATAAATAGGGGTCTACATTTTCATTTATAGATCATCCCAAAACTTCTTCTTTCTCTCTTCAATTAATAAAGATCTATTCTTTGTGTGGCCGTGGAGTAGGCAAAAATTGCTGAACCACATAAATCTTGTCTTGTCTTGTCTTGTCTTGTGCAATTTATTGCTTTTCTCTCTTAAATATTCTTTTCTTTCTATTAGTTTGATACGCTTCCCAACAATTGGTATCAGAGCACAGACAGTGTAATTCTGGTAGAAAAGTACAGTATTGGTGCAGGTACTATTCACAAGAATAGTGCGACACTATTGATCATTGTTACTATTCACAAGCACTATTCATATAAATTGTTTTTGTGAAAAATAGCATCAGAAGAATGGAAGGTTAAGATTGACAAGTTCAATGGCAAAGATTTTGGATTCTGGAAAATGTAAAGAGAGGACTATTTGTACCAGAAAAAATTATACTTACCTCTGACCGAGGTGAAGCCGGAGACTATGTCCAAAGCGGATTGAGGTCTATTAGATCGCCAAGCTCTTGGTGTGATTCTTGACGCTAACACGAAATGTGGCGTTAACATCATTAACGAGAAGAACACTACAGGCCTGATGAAGGCGTTATCAAATATGTATGAGAAGCCATCTGCTTCAAATAAAGTCTATTTGATGCGTCGATTGTTCAACTTAAAAATGACAGAAGGTGGATCAGTCACAGAACATATCAATGAGTTTAATACAATATTAACTCAGTTGAGTTCTGTTAATATAACAATTGATGACGAAATCAGGGCGTTGATTCTACTATCATCTATACCGGAGAGTTGGTCTGCAACAGTAACTGCAGTTAGCAGTTCATCAAGAAGTACCAAACTCAAATTGAATGATATTAGAGACTTGGTTCTAAGCGAAGATATTCGCCGAAGAGAATCAAGTGATTCCACAGGATCTGCTTTTAGTACCGAAAGCAGGGGGAGAATCAACCAAAGTGGACAGAGTTATGGTCATGGCAGATCAAAGTCAAGGAGAAGAGGACAATCCAAAAATCGCAAGGACATTACTTGTTGGAATTGTGATAAAAAGGGTCACTACAGTAGCCAGTGTAGAGAACCAAAGAAGAAGAAGGAAGAAACTTTAGCAAATGTAATTGCTGAACAAGTCGGTGATGCACTAATTTGTTGTGCAGACAGTCTAGTCGAATCTTGGATTCTAGACTCAGGTGCATCCTTTCACTCTACATCATGCAAAGAATTATTGCATAATTATATTGCTGGAAAATTTGGGAAAGTTTATCTAGTAGACGGCGAACCTCTCGACATTGCCGGAAAAGGTGAAGTTCATATAAAGACTTCACAAGGCACGCTATGGAAATTGCAAAATGTACGACATGTTCCTGGCCTCAAGAAAAATCTGATATCTATGGGTCAGATTGACGATGAAGGATATACAACAACATTCGGCAACGGATCGTGGAAGATAACCAAAGGGAATTTGGTTGTGGCACGAGGCTTCAAAAGGGGAACACTGTATGCAACTGCAATAGAAAGAGATACTATAGCAACAGTTGATCATGGTCGTGATACAACATTGTGGCACCGGAGGCTCGGGCATATGAGTGAGAAGGGAATGAAGCTTTTGGCATCCAAAAAGAAGTTGTCAAACCTAAAACATGTTGAATTAGGTTTGTGCGAAGATTGCATTTACGGGAAACAAAAGAGAGTTAGTTTCTCAAAGGTGGGAAGGACGCCAAAAAAGAGAAGCTGGAACTAGTGCATACAGATGTGTAGGGACTAGCTCCTATAACTTCTCTAGGAGGCTCACGCTATTATGTCACCTTCATTGATGATTCCACAAGAAAGGTATGGGTTTATTTTCTGAAAAATAAATCTGATGTGCTTGTTACCTTTAAAAGATGGAAAGCTGAAGTTGAAAATCAGACAAGTCTAAAGTTAAAATGTCTGAAGTCTGACAATGGAGGAGAGTATGATAGCCAAGATTTCAAAGCATTTTGCTCGGAGAATGGTATCGGAATGATCAAGACAATTCCTGGAACACCGGAACAAAATGGTGTTGCTGAGAGGATGAACAAAACCCTGAATGAACGAGCCAGAAGTATGAGAATACATTCTGGATTGCCGAAGTATTTTTGGGCTGAGGCTGTTAACATGGCAGCTTACCTCATAAATAGGGGACCCTTTGTACCACTGAATTTTGAAATTCCCGATGAGGTATGGACAGGAAATAAGGTAACTCTCTCACATCTGAAATTTTTTGGTTGTGTTGCTTATGTGCATGTAAACTCTAATGATAGAGATAAGCTTAATCCTAAAGCCAAAAAATATTTCTTTATTGGCTATGGTGATGATAATTTTGGTTATTGATTTTGGGATGATCAGAATAGAAAGATCCTAAGACACATGAATGTCATATTTAATGAAAATGTGATGTACAAGGACAAGCTTGAAGTAGAACCAACCAACACCAGCAAACAGACAATGTCTGAAACAGTTGAGTTAGAAGAAATCTCAGAAAATAAAGTGGCTAGAGGGATTACAACTGATTCTGAAATTGAAGATGAAGAACCAGAAGCCGAACCTGGATCAGAACCAGAACCAGAACCAGAGATAGAATCAAATGCAGAACCAAATCTGGAATCAAGACCTGAATCAAATTCAGATTCTGTTACTCATGAACCTACATTGAGGAGATCTAAAAGAGTCACGAATGCTCCAGATAGGTTAACTCTCTCTCTTCACTATTTACTTCTTACTGATGCTGGAGAACCAGAGCATTTTGTGGAAGCAATGCAGGTGATAGACTCTGATAAGTGGAAGCTAGACATGAAAGAAGAGATAAATTCTCTTCAAAAGAATAAAACATGGATACTTACGGAGTTACCAAAAGGAAAGAAGGCATTGCAGAACAAGTGGGTGTACAGAGTCAAGGAAGAGCATGATGGTAAGAAGAGATACAAAGCACGATTAGTAGTAAAAGGCTTTCAGCAGAAGGAAGGAATTGACTACACCGAGATCTTCTCTCCTTTAATCAAATTAACTACTATCAGGTTGGTGCTAAGTATCGTAGCTGCAGAAAATTTGCATTTGGAGCAGCTAGATGTTAAAACTGCTTTCTTGCATGGTGACATTGAAGAAGACATCTACATGAAGCAACCTGAAGGTTTTCAAGTTTCTGGTAAAGAAAACCTTGTGTGTAAGTTGAAGAAGAGTTTGTATGGTTTGAAACAAGCTCCCCGACAATGGTACAAGAAATTTGATGGATTCATGCATAAAAATGGTTTCACACGATGTGAGATGGACCATTGCTGCTATATCAAAAATCTTGATGAATCCTATATTATTTTACTGTTGTACGTTGATATATTGCTAGTTGCAGGATCTAGCATAAATGAGATCAATTTGGTTAAGCAACAACTGGCAGAGGAGTTTGAAATGAAAGACTTAGGACCAGCTAAGCAAATTCTTGGGAAGAGGATTAGAAGAAACAGGTCGGAAGGAACCTTAAAATTGTCTCAAGAAAAGTACATACAGAAGGTACTAAGCAGGTTCAGTCTTCATGATGCAAAGACCAGAAGCACTCCACTCGGAAGCCATCTAAATCTGTCAAAGGACCAATCACCTAAGACAGACGAAGAAAGGAAGTACATGTCCAAAGTTCTGTATGCTTCAGCAGTAGGAAGTTTGATGTATGCTATGGTTTGCACTAGACCTGACATAGCCCATGCTATTGGAGTTGTCAGCAGATACATGTCAGATCCAGGAAAGGAGCATTGGGAAGGTGTAAAATGGATATTGCGATATCTCAAGGGCACCTCAGGTATGATACTTTGTTTTAAAAAGAGCAATATTATCTTACAAGGTTTTGCTGATGCAAATTTAGGCGCGATCTGGATAGTCAAAAAAGTACCACGGGCTATGTGTTCACCTTGGGTGGTACTGCTGTTAGTTGGATGTCCAGACTTCAGAAAAGTGTTGCTCTATCTACCACTGAAGCAGAGTACATGGCAATTTCAGAAGCTGGAAAAGAGACGATTTGGCTCAAGAATTTTCTTAAAGAGCTAGGTAAAGAGCAGGACAATTGTGAGCTTTTCAGCGATAGCCAGAGTGCAATTCATCTTGCCAAGAATCCAGTGTTTCATGCAAGATCGAAGCATATCCAGTTGAGGTATCATCATATCCGAGAGTTGATAAATGAAGGAACTCTTTCCCTACAGAAGATACCAGGATCAAAGAACCCGTCAGACATGTTGACCAAAGTTGTCGGTGTTGACAAACTGAGGCTGTGCACTGCCTCAGTTAGCCTTCAAGACTGATAGAGTGAAGGCTCTACCAGAGAATAGCAAATCTTTCTTTATTTTCTTTCTTGATGTAACATAGGTTTGAGGGGGAGATTGATAGGACCAAACCTATTGTTCTATGTGAAAGTAGACAAAACAAAAGAAAGAAAAATTAAAAAGAGATGAAAATATGATGTAAGCGCTTACATCGACATTCTTGTGATGTAAGCGCTTACCTCAGCATTCTTGTGATGTAAGCGCTTACCTCGGCATTCTTATGATGTAAGCGCTTACCTCGGCAGGGCATTCAAATGCCTATAAATAGGGGTCTACATTTTCATTTGTAGATCATCCCAAAACTTCTTCTTTCTCTCTTCAATTAATAAAGAGCTATTCTTTGTGTGGCCGTGGAGTAGGCAAAAATTGCTGAACCACGTAAATCTTGTCTTGTCTTGTCTTGTGCAATTTATTGCTTTTCTCTTTTAAATATTCTTTTCTTTCTATTAGCTTGATACGCTTCCCAACAGTGACAACTGACAAACTTAAAAAACATAGGAAATAACAGGAATTGGTTGTTCCAGTGACAAATTATTGTGTAGACTACACCAACAACACTGAAAATCAACAGAAAGTACCAAAAAATATTTCTTCTAGTTGACCACAATTATAATGCATATAACATAATTTTCAACTGGCCAGAGCTCCAACATATAGTACAAATGTGGTGTGTGGACATATAGTGTAGACACGTTCTAAAAATACAAATAAGAAACTATTAGCCTCAGTGACTGCAGTAGTTCCTGTTGGAGGAGTAAATTAATTTTGCAGAAATCTAGTCAACATTGAACAACAATATCACCTTATTTGTCAGATGGTACAACAGCTATCTCCGAAAATCAATGCGGTGCAGTGCTATTTCATAGCTAATCAAAGGGGTAATAGTACATATTGGAAGCTCATAGAAGTACTGGTTATTCGTACCAATATTATATATACCATACTAAAATACTCACTGAATATAAGGGCAAACTGATACTTCCCCAAGAGCTGTTCAGTAAATTATTTTGGTGAGAAATTTGCATATAAGCTCTAAGATTTTAAACTCATAAAGTTATATTGTAAAATGAGATGCAATGTAGTTCAAAACCATCTCAATTAAGATACACAGATGCCAAGTTGTTATAAACTTGTAATTAACTGAAAGAAAAAATATTGAATTTATAGCCTGCTAAGTATGTCTCTTTTTTTTGGAAAGAAGGGAAACACGGTAGTGTAGCAGGAAATTGTATATGCTGGACCATCTAGTTTAACCCACACATGTTTAGTTTGCATGAACTAATTAACCAAATATAAAATTCAATTATGTCAATATTTGTTCCATACCAGTTCAGAAGTCTTCCAACTTGAGGATATGGTGGATTTATCAGTATAATCGAGTTGTACCTTGTCGACAATGATAATCCTATATGACATATTATGTTAGTAAAGAATTCACAACAGACCCCTTACAGTATCCAAAAAAAACGTAATGTTTTCCATACCGCCATAGCTGGCTCACGTAATTCGTTTTGCTACAATTATTGGGTATTCAGCAACCTATGCAGCGAGGATGCTCCCATTAGTGTCGGCGAAGTCTTCCCACATCGTAAGGATAGTAGGCCTCATACTGCAGTAAAATGAATGGGCAATAAGTGACACTACCTAATAAAAAAAATATAAGTCTAACAATGTCAGCAAGAGTAATAAAGAAGAGGTAAATATAAAAATAGCAGAGACAATTTGGTAAGACTGAAATTCAAACAATGCTATAAGTAAGTAACATGTTCGCGCAGGAGAGTGAAGGTTGACAGAAAGGTCATTTAAATGATGCATATTGTGTGTTTAAGCATACAAATGCAGCATGACCTATACATTTTTTTCCGGTTTGGAACTAATGACTTCTGGAATATGTAATTGTCACCGTATTTTCTAAAGTCTACGCAGCGAATATATAGTAAAAATATACATTTTAGGGTTCGAAAAATAGAACAGATAAATTACCTGATAGATTGCCGCGTATAAGGACTCAGAAGGGAACTTTTCTGTCTGTGTAGGAACTTAAGAACTTATCTAAATAGTTTTTCATATGTTAATATATTGCACTTTATCATTCGTTGTTAAGGTTAGTTTGTCAACCAAAAATATTTCTACAGAAAGTTGTAATTGATGTAGAAGAGTAAATAAGGGAGCATTTGGATGGATGCTTTCAGCCAATGTGACACATTGGAAAATCAGGTTATTGGCTTTTGAAAAATCATCAGCACTTTATTTCCTAGTTGATCAAATTCATCAAGATCTGTTCTGTTTAAGGGTCTCAGTGTGTGTCTATTTGTTAAAAATGCATTTGTAATTAGTGGCTTATTGTCTTTATTTGTTTTCTATAAACTTCCTATGTGCTTTCTTATTATTCCTCTTGTATTTCTTGGATTTTGGGATGTCTTAAATCTACTGAATCTTAAGGAGGTTCAGGGTTGGTTATCTAAAATAACGAAGGTTTCCGTGTTCTCCATAGTGTAGTATAAACTGTTTAACCAATTGTGTGGTTATGATGTCCAGCTATCGGGTTTAATGCACTCACCATCTACTCAAAGCTGGCTTAATACTCAAAGTAACTCATATTATATATGAATCATGTTTTAGCTACAAAATTGACGCGGGCAGTAGAAGATGACGAATATTGATCTCCCGTTTACTAATGAAGTCTTCTTGACTAAGATGTGTCAGATGATCACAGTCAATGTACACATTAAAAAAGGGCAGTAATGTACATATTAAAAAAACAGTGGTAAACACATTTCAGGCTTCGTTGCATTTCTTTTCTCGTGAGTAGTATTGAATTTTACCAAGGCCAATATACAAAAAAAAAAAATTGTACTAAACCATGGTAATCGCTGAAATGTCGTAGCTCAAAATGTCAGGACGAAGAGAAAGCTGGATTATGACTGAAAGCCTATACAATTTCTTTTTGGAGATCTTATGCCTTGTTCTATTCATAGAAAGATTAAATATGTTGAATGAAACGGTAAGGCAAGTGTCATAGATCAGGCAAGTGTCATAGATCAAGTTGAAGATGCAATAAATGAGTCTGGAGAAATTTCTTCTTGCCCGCTTGTCACACCTCCTTTTTACATATCCGAAGGTGATATAAGGGAGTTTTTCCAATTTAAGTGACATTATTCGAAATGAGATTATTTATTTGAATCAGAGTCGTCACTTGGAATATTTTAATTGGTGTCCCAAGTCACCGGTTTATTTTAAAATTTCAAATAGAGGAAAATCGACTTTCCTTTTGAAGTCTGCGAACCAGAAATTCTATTAACCCGGGAGAGCATTCCCGGGTTCCGTGGTTCTAGCACGGTCGCTTAAACTAATATAATTGGCCTATTATCTGATTTTAATACATGTTTTAAGACTATTGTTTATTTTTAGCTTTATAACCGCTTTTTAATTATTTTAAATTGCTTTTAGGATTTATGGAATTATTTTTTGAACAAGTTACGATTGTCGTACACTTGCCATTTTGGAACACACCGCGAACCACGCTACATGAAATGCACCCGCGATTCGTGATATGTTTATTTTATTATTATTCGAAGTTGTTATGATCGGGTCACATGAAATGCACACCCGAATTTGGGAATTAGATATCACACCTATGCCACGGGAACCGTACCCATAGCCATGATAATTTATTAATCGCGCCTAAAACAAGCTACGATGTTCAAGATTGGATTGTTTCTTCCTAAAACTACTTTGAGATTATTGTAAGGTCATGATTTATGAATATGGAATTATTAATGAAGAAATATATGATTTGAGTTATTATGGACCTATTCACCCTGTCGGTATCAAATTTGCTATTGACTTAACGTCCTTTAATTTGGATCCAAGCTATTACATCGTTCTCTCTTCATTTGAATATATCTTCCTATCTTTCCCTATGAACTACAATCTCATTGAAGAAACTCATTCTGTCTCTCACGAATTCTATTTTTTGACGTTCTTCCTTTATTTTTTGTTCATATCTTTCAAGTTGTTAGATAACCAAAATATGATATACAAATCAAAAGGAAATATGATGAAAGAAAAATAATGGAAAGATTGGTTAAGAAAAGAATGAACCTTTTATAGATGAAGATCTTATTCAATACATATGGAGCAAAAAACCTTCATATTTAATGTGCAAACGAACCACAATCAGAGGCAACCAGCGGAAACCTTTCGAACCGAACTCGACTTCGACTTCTTCGGGCTAGTATTTTGGGCTATCTTTTAAATTGAGTTTGAAGCTTTTGGATTTGATTTTTGGTGATTTAGCTCCTGTTTTGAGGTATTTGTTTTTTTTCTTAAACAAAGTAATGAATGACTATATTTTTGTTTTTTGAAAGAAATAGGAAGAAAGAATGAAACTAGTAGAAATTCTCTTTAGCATAGAAGAAGAAAATTTGTTTTCTCTCAATTTCCTCCCCTCTTTTCTCTCCTTTTTCCCTTTTCTTCTCAAATTTTCTCTTCTATTTATAGCAAAATTTTTGAAAAATTTTCAGATTTTTTTAAAAAATATTTTATTATTTTTTAGTTAAAAGAAATCCCACTTACAATTTGCTTTTCTTTTTTTTTATAAATAGAAATCCCACCTTTCTTAACTTTTATTTTTTAAATTCCAACTTTAATTACTTTTATCTTATTTAAAATCCCACTTTTTTTTTTACTTTTTAAAAGAGAATTCCACTTATTTTGTTTTTCTTAAAAAAATAATCCACTTTCTTTTGCTTTTCTTTTAAAAATTCTACTTTCTTTTACTTTAATTTTTTTTAATTTTCAGCTACCTTTATATTTATTTTTAAATTCCAACTTTCTTTTAGTTTTTATTTTTATAAAATTTGCACAAAACTTTACTTTTATTTTTTAATTTTTCACTTTATTTTACTTTTTAAAAGAGAATTTTACCTACTTTTACTTTTATTATTTTTTTATTTTTAATTTCATACTTCCCTTTTTCTTATTGTTTATATCTCTCCTGAAAATTAAAAAAAATTAATATTTTTTGGATTTTTTTAATTTTAAAAACAAAAAAATAAAATACTATTAATAATAATAATTCACCTTTTAAATTTTTGTATTTTTACTTTATAATAAAAGGTGTAACAAATCTAAAAATTGTAGGTTAAAACCCCCTAAAATATTTACATAAGAGAAGTGACAAATTAAATATTGTCAAAAATTAGGTGCTCACACCAGCTTTAGTCGAAGAAGGTGACGCTGATGAGGATATGGCTGAGATTATAATCTCATGACATTATAACTTCTTAATTGAAGGTATCTGACCGAAGTAATCAACTGAATAAGACGACATTGTAGCCAATTTTTTTTACAAGTAGTTGCGACAACAATAAAGTAAATAGAGTACCAACAGACTTACTTGGTATCCATTACGACGACTTCACGACATTTGTTACTGTTAGCGCCAGCATACTTTATGGAGCCACAATTTACCACAACGGCAACTATGTCTGTTTAGTGAACATCGCATATGACTTATAATTTAGACCAATGTACACAGTGTCAGAATGTAAGGATACAAATAAATTTTAATTGTTAGAGTATACTACACGTTAAATAATGGTTACCAAATTCCGTATTTCGCTGCTGCTCGTGCAATATACAAAGGGTACAGTATTCAACCTCGTCGGCGGTGGGAGCGGTGGGTCTTTTATGTTATCATCTTTCACCTCTTCGACAGCAGTGAATTTGTCAATAACCCATTCTGTGACGACCCAAAGGGTCATCACCGAAATTCTTCCTTGTTCCGTGCTTCCGAGGCCTTGAAAACCTCGCTTTTAGTTGCCTCGATATTGCGTGCGTAGTCCGGTCGCGAAGCCGGAAAGCTTTTATGTTGAAATATGCGAATTTTGCGAGAAATTTGATGAATTTTGATATTAATATGCATAATATTGACTTCGGTCAATATTTTGGGTAAACGGACCCGGACCTGTGATTCGACAATCCCGGAGGGTCCGTAGAAAAATATGGGACTTGGGCGTGTGCCCGGAATTAAATTCCGAGGTCCCAAGCCCGAGAAATGAATTTTTGTGTGAAACTGTTTTCTAAAATTTTTTAAGGAAAATGAAGAAGAAAATTTATCGGAAAACTGTGGTACCGGGCTCGTATTTTGGTTCCGATGCCCGGTACGAGTCTTAAATATATTTTAAGCACTATCTGTAAAGTTTGGCTAAAAACGGACGTCATATGACGTGTTTCAGACTTAAAATGGGGAATTTGAGTTTTTATGAAAGTTGAAAGAAAACCATGTATTTTGAGGCTTGATCTTATGTATATGATGTTATCTTGGCGATTTGATCGCACGAGTAAGTCCGTAAGATATTTTAAGGTGGTGTGCATGTTTGGTTTGGAGCCCCGAGGGCTCGGGTGAGTTTCGAGTGGGGCCCGGGAGAGTCTTAGAATTAAAAATGCAGGTTCAGGTGTTGCAGGCCCAGCGCGGCCGCGGTCATTTCCGCGCGGTCCGCGCTGGCAGCCACGCAGCCGCAGTGCTTTTCTGTGCGGTCCGCGTGGTGGAGTTCTGAGGGTTGGTAGTTCAGGTCGACCAGCGCGGCCGCGCACCAAATCAGTGCGGTCCGCGCTGGGTGGGTTTCAGAGAGCCCACTTCTTCCCTCCCTCGGCGCGGCTGCGGTACATTTCCGCGCGGTCCGCGCTGGCAGCCACGCGGCCGCGGTGCATTTCTGTGCGGTCCGCGCCAGCCCCCAGCAAAATGTATAAATTCGGGATTTTCAGTCATTTTTCCACTTTTCAAAAACCCAAAACCTAAGAGGCGATTTTCCAAACAACTTTTCTTCTTCAAAACTATTGGTAAGTGATTTCTAACTCATTTTCTTCACTTCTTAATATCTTTTAACATGATTTCAACTTCAAAACAAAGATTTTCATGGGGGAAATTGAGTGTTTTGGGTAGAACCTAGGTTTTCTACTAATTGAGGAGTTGGACCTCAATTTGGGGTCCGATTTCAAAACAAAGCATATATTTGGATTCGTGGGAGAATGGGTAACCGAGTTTTGGTCCGAACCTCGAGTTTTGACCATGTGGGTCCGGGGATATTTTGACCTTTTTGGGAAAAACCTTGTAAAAATTATTTTCATGCATTGGGATTGATCCATTTAGTAATTATTAATGTGATTGAGTAACTTATGACTAGATTCGAGCGGATTGGTGGTGGAATCAAGAGGTAAAGCTATACTAGAAGCGTGAGTTGAGTTTGGAGCATTCGAGGTAAGTGTTTGTTCTAACTTTGGCTTGAAGGAATAGGATTAGGATGATATTTGCTACTTGCTAATGTGGAGTACGGTGTATAGGTATGGTGACGGTTATCTATGCACCGGAGTCTAGCATGACCGTGAGTCTTAATTGCTTATAATTCGAATAATGTGACACAATCCCCTTGTTTACTTGATGAGTTTCATATAATGGGAACGATTGAGGTAGAATTGTGATTGGTGTACTTTTGGAGCGTTAGCTCGAATATGAATGTGTTAATTGAGGAAGAAGTGATTTAAAAAGAGAATATGTTGTGAGTATTCCCTTGCCGGGATGTGTAGACTGATATATACTCTCCCTTGTCGGGATATTTTGGGTTGTTAGTTGTACCCTTGTCGGGTTAAAGGTATTGAGTTGTTATCCTCCCCTGAAGGGGTCTACTATACGAAGTCAGATATTATATACTATATTATGGGATCGTGTGGCACGCCGTCCACTTATATATGATATTATGGGATCGTGTGGCACGCTGTCCACTTATATATGATATTATGGGATCGTGTGGCACGCCGTCCACTTATATATGATATTATGGGATCGTGTGGCACGCCGTCCACTTATATATGATATTATGGGATCGTGTGGCACGCCGTCCACTTATATATGATATTATGGGATCGTGTGGCGCGCCGTCCACTTATATATGATATTATAGGATCGTGTGGCATGCCGTCCACTTATATATGATATTATGGGATCGTGTGGCACGTCGTCCACTATATATATAAATATACATATATCTTATGAAAACCGGAGTTTCTTCTATTTATTTCCGATATTTCATTTTTATATGTTACTCCCCGATAGCATGTCCCCTCCCAGCTTTACTTTGTATTATCTTGTTATTGTTTTCTTGCACTTGTTATATATATATGTACATGTTAATTGTAGTAGGTCCTGTCTAGCCTCGTCACTACTTCATCGGGGTTAGGCCAGACACTTACCAGCACATGGGGTCGGTGGTGCTGATGCTGCACTCTGTGCATTTTTGTGCACAGATCATGGAGCAGCTTTTGGACCGCAGCAGTAGGACTTTTGGGAGCTATCTTCAGTCCAGGGACTCTCGAGGTAGCCTAGCTGGCATTTGCAGGCCGAAGTCCCTTTCCATGTTTTTCGTTTGTTTATCTTGTATCAGACAAATATGATGTATTTACCTTTCAGACATTGTTTGTAGCATTCTGTAGTAGTCCGTGAGCTAGTGACACCAAACTCTGGGTAGCATTTTGGTTCAAACTTCGGCACTTTTGGTTTTTAGTTGCTTTAAATTTAAAGTCTTCCGCTTAGATTTTGTCTCGCTTATTATATAGTTGAAAGAAAGCAGGAAAGGTGTCTTAAACATTCGGCTTGCCTAGCTCCGACAGTAGGCACCATCACGACACCCGATGGTGGAAAATTCGGGTCTTAACACATTCAAAACGGTTGATAGGTACTCCGTAGGGTAAAGGAACCCTCACTTTTACAGTAAATATCAAGTAAGTGGAAAACGGGGTGAGCTTGTCTGCATACTTTTCTATGTCTTCCTCGTACAGAACAACGACTACTTGCTCTTCCTGTAATTTGATAGAATGATGAGTTACTCAACTACCCTTGCGGAAGTGTATCCATATAGACACATGGAGACATACAGATGCAAAATACTGAAATATTAAAATAGTAAACAAGTACAGTATGAGCAGCCTCAAACTCATGAAATACAATTGATAACCAATCTATACAGGAATTGGAATTTGTAGAGCGCTACGAAAAAAAAGGGGCGCGAGGAAGAATATTAGTCAGTCATAAATGGTAACTAAAATTGTTTCATATCATTGACATAAGTCAGCATCTCTCTTTGAACTAAAGAATGTGTAGTTGAACTCCCCATTCTCAGATGTTGATCTCATGCAGCAAAAGTAAAGAGAATCCACTGTATTGCATCACAAAATATGTAAAGTAATTATATATGTCTAAAACGTTTAAATGAGAGAAGAAACTAAGTCGGGAAACTTTTTGTGACCACCCCAGAAATTCTAAAAAAGTTTTAGCTACTTCTGTTATGAGGCCGAGCTGAAGCTGCCACCTCTTTTAGCTACCTTTCTTATGACGCCACCATCTCAAGTTGGAATATAGGGGGTAAGGGATAACTAAATGTACAGGTTCTTGAGAACATGAAAATTTGGACAAAACGATGGAAGAATAATAGCATAACCAAAGTTGTTTGTGAAACCTTGTTACTGCTCGAAACAACTTTGAATGCGATTGACGATATTCCGTTCTTAGTCTCACTAATAGTCCAGTAGTAATAGTAGAGAAAGCAAGTTAATAGTTCCCCATGGACGACATCAAATAGACATGTTACGAAGTGTGGTTCGTATTCCATGCGGGTAAAAAGTTAAAAAATCTCTTGGTAAACAGAAAAATTAAAATGATGTATACATTAGTTAACTGAGAATTGGTATTACATGGAAAATGCGTAGTGTAGCAGTCAAAAGGTTTGCAACAGGGTAGTAAATAAAATGAACCTCAAAGGATTGCAAATTAGCAGGGTGAATAATAACTTGGATACAATGTATGACTACCAAAGGACATTGACATATTAGTTACTCGTATTATTATTAGCCAACTACGTAAAACGTTTCAAGGACAATACCATGATTTCAATAATCTGTCAATTATGAAAGTCTAAGTTTACTACGTTAGAGAAAACGTCTACATTTAATCCTTCAGCTTACTAAATAAAAGCATATCTGATCAGTTAACACAAGGAAAACAATATGGTTTTAATAATCTATCAATCGTGGAAGGATAAGTATGAAATGACACTCCTACAGTTGAAGGAAAGGTCTAACGTGCTAACTTAACGAATGAAAATCAATCGAGAAGAGTCTTTCACGTAAGAGAGCACTTTAAATTAAAAGGAAACATATTCCTATGTTTATGCCCAGGTATGTGTGAAACCTAATATTTAATTGGTATTATGCAAGTAATTTGTGAGCTGAAGTACTTGAATGAGCTGTTTCTGGTATTATTAGCATAGTGGGTGCGTGTTCAACAAATGCATGATCTATCAGATGTCTGGCAATTAAGAATGCTTCCATTTACACTATTGTTTGAAATAGTATATGTAATCTGAGTTTAACGTGAGTTTATTGTAATGCATAATTTGGATTTTCAAAAGGCTTCCTAAGACACAAATAGCATCTTGCTAGAATTTATGAAGATTTATATTACTTTTTATAACGTAACAGATCTCATAATGATATCTCGGAAGATAAATTTGAAGCTAAAAATAATTAGAGGTACGTAATGACAAGCTTATCATTGTGACTAATTTATGGACATCTGTTTTATCAGAGTGTGGCCTTTGAGAAAGAACATTTAATGAATGAAATAATTACCATCAAATTGGTCATGCCTTCTGAATTCTTGCCATTTAATTTCTAAAGATGTAAGAAGTTTAAGCAAATTTCAAATGCGACGACGGCAAAGTGTACTGCAAATATATCCTTCTGGACAAATAAAGTACTATAAAGGCACAAATATGTAATCCAAAGAAGAAATTCCAAAGTTTGGTACCACAATTTTTATCTAAAAAACTAATATCAGACAAACATGAATGGTAAATATGGAATATCTACTTTCATAGAGCACCTCAAATATTTAGTTCCTCACATAACAAGTGTGACAGAAATGATTAAACTTTTGGTTACCTAAGTAGATAGATCTGTTTATTTTCTTTCAATTAAAGAATACTGGCGATTGCAATTATATTTCAATCAGTAGAATAAGAAGTGACACGGTAGTTAGAAGATTACTCTTTCATCTCGGACAACAGCAATCTGGAATCGCGTCTTTCCATCTTTACTTTGCCTTGGCCGCGGTTTCTCAATGAGTTGTACCTTTGATGTCCACGCTTTTGTTTGTGGAGTAATCCTATCAATGGTTAATCTGTGCTCCACGTATTATGTAGCTCTACATTTGGGGGAAAAAAGACATCATCAATATATACCGAAAGATAAAAAAACAGGTACACACAGATAATAAAATGGATGACCTGATTAGACGGATTAAATTTTTGCATTTAATAAATTATATGCAGTGAAAATTAGCACACGAACTCTGCATTATTAGTTAAAAAAATCAG
Organism: Nicotiana tabacum; assembly: GCF_000715075.1. Lineage (NCBI taxonomy): Eukaryota > Viridiplantae > Streptophyta > Magnoliopsida > Solanales > Solanaceae > Nicotiana > Nicotiana tabacum. The sequence continues at coordinate 140,461,843 of NC_134089.1, forward strand.
TCATGGCTAATTAGCTTGCCCCTGCATATCTAATGACTTTGTAGAATCTAACGAATTGTTTTTTCTGGTACTACATTTTCATGCAAAAATACCTCTCTACGATCATCTAAGCGAATGCTACAGCCTCCTATTGATTCATCTTTGTTGGAGCAGTCATGTGCGCAAATAGCATCAGCTGTAGTTTTCAACGCTTGAGCGAATACAAGTTGATTGCTATCGACCGAACGCACATCATAAGTATCCTTCGTCAGCTATTTCATTTTTTTAGTTATGATACTATTTGTTCTTGGCGGAATATCCCTATAAAGTAGCTTTTTGGATGATTTCTTTGTAAATAATGTTATCTGTGTAGTGATCGTCCGCGCTACCTGGTATAGTCGGTCAGATTAGCACTTTCACGCAGTTCGAACTCTTTGCTCTGGACAAAGCCACATAAAGTTGACCGTGTGAAAACACAGGTTCTCGCAAATAAACTCCAACAAAATCTAATGTCTGACCTTGCGCTTTATTTATAGTCATTGCAAAGCAAAGTCTTACAGGAAATTGTGTCCTTTTAAATGAAATAGGCATTTTTCATCTTGGGATGATAATAGTGGTATTCTGGAGATAAACACATGTGTATTCTTAAAGTGACCAACTGAAATATTGGCGCTAATAACATGGGATTTAAAATCACAGCAAGTCAAACATGTTCCATTGCATAAACCATCACACGGATTTAAATTGCGTAATAATATAATTGGACAATTTTGTTTCAATGTCAGTTTGTAAGGAGGCAGACCAGGTGGATTTAAACTGTGCAATAGATCCTCAAATTGTGATTGATCATGATGTTCAGTAGTTTCATCAATACCAATAAAAGTTTTTGATTCTTCTGGGAAACGAGCAACAAGCATGTCGTTGATATCGTCGACGAAATCATTCTTAGTTGTTAAATAACGCGGGAACTTGTGTAGCATGAGGAGGAAAAAAATATATGCACGTCTGGATAAGTTATCGCTAATAATTTATCCAAAGATTCCTGTTCGGTTGTATAAGGAATGATCAAAGAAGTTGGAATTTCAATCTTATTTGCTGAGTTTACTTTTTCTTCTTCATTTCCTATTCGCAACAAATAATTACAGAATGAAGGATCATCTATCGCTCTCATATTTTCGAATAGCTGCACCCATTCAAGTTCTTCCCAAATATGAGAATCTAGTAAACTTTCATTAATGAAATCATCCTTTTTTCCGTTCCGAACTACCGACAATGTCTGCATGAAGTCACCTCCAAGAACTACAACTTTTCCACCAAATAGTATCGTTGAATCCATTAAGTCCTTCAAAAGTAAATCAAGCAGTTCAATCATTCTTTTTTTCGCCATAGATACTTCATCCCATATAATTAATTTTGCATCCTGAATCAAATAGGCAAGTGAGCTTTGTTTGCTGATGTTGTAGCTCACATTGTCGTCAGTATTTATTGGTATTTTAAAATGTGAATGTGCAGTTCGTCCACCAGGGAGTATAGATGCAGCTACACCAGAAGTGGTAGTTGCCAATGCTATATACCCTTTAGATCGTACAGTTGCCAACAATGCATGATATAAAAAGATTTTCCCTGTTCCTCCAGGTCCGTCAATGAAGAATGTCCCAGCTTTGTTTGAAAAAACTCTCTTTGTAATTATATTATATGGTTTAAGTTGATATTTATTCAACCTTTTGTGTAATATTATATCCTCATTAGTAATCGTGATGGTCCTTTCAAAGTGTACCTCCTTTGCCTCTTTTTCCGCTACTGAAGGCCTTATTGTTTCAGGAATGAGTTGGTATTCATTTATGTCACCACCCATAGAGTGTAATATGTCGTTTAATATGGTTCAAAACTTGGTATCGAATATTTTTTTTGTTAATATTGGATACCAACATATAATCCTCGGACATATGCTCTTCAAATTCTTCCCAGAGTTGTCTTGGATTCGTAGGATTACAGTAAATCAGTAATATAGCAAATAAACGTCTCAAACTGTATGACATCTGGTAACTTGCTGCTTCTGACATGCATTCAAGCAAACTACTGTCACTTTGTAGCAATCGTCGTTTTTCCACTGATTCTCTAAAGGTGCTGCAACGTTCTCCATTAACAGTTAGTAAATTCTTATATGATTTTGGTCCTCTAACATTCATTAATAGAATTCTAAGATAATATCGCTCACCTTCCGTTGGATGACATGTTACAACACTACCAATAACATGTCGTTGTTTCCGAGGTGTCCACATCTTCTCTGTTTAAGACAAACAAAATGTTCAGGGAATTTCCGGTATAATAGATTGAGCTCCATAGCCTCAGCATTTGTTCTATTCATTTCGAAAAATTGTGTTAACATTGTCTGCTTAATCAGTGGATTATTTACAAGTGTATCTACATTTGCGCTGCTTCTGAATGAAACAAAATGTTGTCCCTTAAGATGAAGTTGAAGAAGGCATACGGTCGGTAACATTTCACTAATCGAGAAACCATACAAGCGCCACATAGCCTCAGGAGGCGACACCCATCTAGCATACTGATATTCCTTTATTTTATCTACTTCTGCGTTTGTGTCATTATTATGTACCGAAAATGCAATCTTGTCATGACTTTTACATATATACTTATAAAAATACTTAACGACTTTAATATCAGAGCATATTTCAACATTTAGATGGCAGTCAAATTTGCCTAGCAAAAAAGGATCATATGGAACAACCCATGAGTTATCCAAGTATTGTTCTCTTATTTTTACCACCAACCCTATATTGCATCTTCTATAAGTTGGGTAAGATTCTATTCCTTTTGATGTCTGGTCCACAAAACTTTTTGGATACTTGAATTTACAGTAACCTTTTTTCTTCATACAAGAATTTGTTGGGTTTAGATTACCGCATGGACCATGCATCATGTGTTTAAGAACAAGCGAATGTAAATCTGGTTCTGCATTCTCATCAGGTATTTCAGCACTAATAATATTATCGTAAGCCTCTGGAGTAAGTAATTTGTATTCATTAGTTAATATTATAAGAAAATGAGTGTATGGTAAAGCTCGCTTTTGGAACTCTACAATATACATAAAAGCTGATACCTTTCCAAAGATATTTCGCTTTAGTATATCCTTTTTGAATTCTTCTATTTTTGCTCTAAATACTCAGCTGATCAAATCAGGCCTATTATGCGACTCATCAATTGGAATTAAATGTTCCTTTATCTCTGTCCAAGAGGGATTACATGTCATGGTTATAAATAAATCAGGTTTACCGAAAATATTGTACGAGCACGATAACATCCATATACCGTTGTCGCATATCCCGAGGCCCTCCAATAAAAGAGCTTGGAAGGAAATTTTGTTTCCCGATATTAGAAGCATCGTGTTCACCCAATCACAAGATGTCAAGAAATCCTTCTAGCATAGCCATCCTAAATAAATCTTGATTGAACGCTGCAAAATCCAACCTTTGTGTTTCGAGTTTAATATATTCATCAACTGAATACTGCTGAAATATTCTTCCAGTATGTAATATTTCATCTTCATCATCATTTCTCATTTGTAATTTGTAACAATAATACTCACGAACAGAAATAGTATCTTTTCGTCGCTGTCCCTTTTTTAAGAATTTCATCTTCCATTTCAAGATATCCGTCAAGTGATGTAACATTTCTTATACCTGGTACCTCTTCGTGATGCACAGTTCTTAAGTACATAGGACAATTTGCTGGGTGCTTCTTAATACCACAATGCCAGCCACTTTGCCCTAGCGGAAATAATAGCGGATATTGCAATGCATCATAACAGCCATAATAGTAATTCACCATTTGTGTTCGATCAATGTGAGGGTAAATTTGAATATGTGGTGCATTCAAGGCAACGCCATTATTTTCCTCGGTCCATATTGCTGCAATTTCAGATGAAGTCGGCAAATTGTATACTCTCTGGTCCAAATTTAAGTTGCATTTAAGGGCTATGTGAAAATCTTGAAGGTTCGATACATGTACCAAAGATCATAAAAACACAGAATATGGGTTTATTGATAATATATCCATCAATTCTTTCACTACTGATTCGTGAATTCTGTCGGAACATGCCATCCTATGTGCTAGCTCATTGCAATTATCATAAAAGTATAACTGTATATTTCTTGGTTTGTCATTTGTAGGGTGCAAATTATTTATCCTGTGGTACATCTTCCCTTGAACTCTAAATGTGTTGATACCAAAGTTTCTCTTTGCTAAATCTTTGTCATACTTTACACCAAGTGAGGTGAACGCAAAAAGGTTATTATACGTTCTAATGTATGTTCGGAAGTGTTTAGACTCCACATTGTTTTCAAGAAATAAATTTCGCAGCATGGTAGGCATTTGATGAGAAGTTAACTTTATTGTTCCACTACCACAGCAAAATACAAGCGGTTCATATTCAAATCTCTTTGCTGCACAAAATTTGCAGATTGGAACTTTCTTCAGCGGAACATAGTTTGAACGCAACCGACCGGTAATTGGAGAAAACTTTGTAGTTGGTGCACGACCTATATGTTGGAAATAGACGGTTAAAATTAATGTGAACGAAAGGAAACACTTATTGTTTCAGCAGATAGAAAATCAAATGAACCTCTACGTGTAACTATTTCGGAATCTTTGTTATGTAGCTCACCGGGTGCTACTGACGTTGAACCTAAGACCAAGTTAGGTGGTCCTTAGATGGAACCAAATGATAACAAGTAGTATAAAAGTAAGCGTTGAAGGCAGCATACTCACCTTTTTCATAGATAGAAAGTGGCTGCACTACATCTCTTTCATTACCCGAAGCAGAAGGCGGAGGATGATCCTTAGACGTAGTAAAAGCTACATTGAAGAGAAAGTGTAGAGGAAGTTGACTATTTAAAGTGCGAGATAACTTTGTGAGATAAGGTGAAAGCGATGGGAGAACTGTATCTTCTAATTTGGATGCAGAATGTAAGAAGTGTTAGTAGAGCATTCAGGTGGATCCATTATTCCAGTCAGGCAATCCACAGTTATATTCTCAGCAGGTGCACATGTCTTTGACTCTTGGTATTTAAGTCGACGTTGTAGTAGCAACTTCTGCTTTTTCTCTACGGACATCGCTTTGTATTTTTCGCGCCTGTTGACATTCCTATCCATTTCCAATAGAGGTCGCTTGTTTTTTTTTGTATGATCCATTAGAATTGTAGTATCTACTCTTAAATGATACTGCGCAAATTGTCATAGCCTTTTAGAATTGTATTAATTTTTATCATTGAGATGCATATCACAGGGCACGAAGTGACAAAATTGAGGCTATCTTTGAACAGATACAGTTACCCCAAGGAAGACAATATGGGAAGAGATTCATAATGTCATGGTATGTTTTCGAAAAAGAAGTACGTTTTGGCTATTAATTTTCACACAAGTAACATTGGAGTCAAGTGAAATACCTCTGGACATCAACTTTTTGTACCTATAGGGGGAACATTTATAATTATTTGTAAAAAAAATTTCTTCGTAGTGTAACATCCACGCAAAGGAACTTTTCCAAACGTATAGCTTCGCTAACTAAGCGGAATAAATTTAACTAAAACATGACCCGAAGTGAAATAACAGAAAGTGGACACCGTGATACGACATCAAAAACTAAAGACCGAATATCTCAAGCCAAAGTTTTTATTACGCACATAAATCAATTTACAAACAAGGAATAAACAAATTAATTGTACAGAAAAAAATAGTGGACATCAGCAACCATTGACAGTACAGCGGAAATGAGCAACAGTGAACGCATTAATATGACCCAACGTGCACAAATATACGAAAATAAGATAGGTGGTTACCTTTACAGCGCTGAACTTCTTCTGCAAGTATGTTAATTGTACTGAACGTAGGAAAAATGTCAGCAATTCTACAAAGCCAAAAAATAATTTCAGTCATAATTCACCGATCAGGAATTTTATTCATAGGGAATATGAAGGCAATCAGAAAAGTTGAACGTAGAAGTATTACTGCAAAACATCGACATCATAGAGCTTTTAGGAGCGTGGTATTAGGCTTTATAAGATTAATTTCAAGCCAAGATATCTTGAAAATAAAGGCAAAATTATTAAAAAGGAAAGGATGGGTCAATTTGTCTTCGAAATTTCAACAAATATTTATCAACAATCCTATAAGAACATTCAGATAAAGTCAATCCAATTCCAGAATTATTATTGCATAAAACTTGGACATTGACAGTAAATTGTCCATTCAAATTATTTATATTCCTTTAACAATAGCTTCTACTTTTCATGGATTTTCCTCTCATAGAGGAGCGCGCAAGAATCATTTAGTTTTTCCAAGCATATCATCCGATAGTTAATTGTACCAAAGACAACAAAGTGGCAAATTTACATTCAAAAACTACTACAGAACTTTTGGCTCCACAGTCCACAAGTAAATAATTTAATATAATATCTTATTCAGAATTTCTCTCTAATTCTATGAAATGTTAGTTTATTATAGGCTTAAGAAAGTACTCAATAAAAAAAATATTGACTTTTTGTAAAAAAAACTACATTTAAATGTGATATGTTGGAAATAGCGAAGAGTTGCTTGATTGTATTTTTATAAATGAGAATGCATGCTTAATTTTTTTCCTTTTTTATATGGTTGATATTAATCAGTAATGTATCAACACCAAATAGATAATGTACTCCAGGAAGGGGTGTATAACAAAATATAACTATGATCCACGTTTAGCTATAACAACATAATTCTCTTCAGTTTTCAAAGAATGATAATGACATAATATAGATAATAAGATATATGACAGTCATATTATCTAATTTTTGTTTCATATTTTTAATATAGTAATAATTTCCTTCTATTAACTTTATAGTTTTGTTATAATTATTTAAATACCTAGATATACGTCTAAGTATTTTTTTATTGCTTTGTCTTCTTAATGTTGCTCCCTCATATTCGTTTGAGGCGCTAAGTTTTAACGGGAATTCATCTTCTTTAATTCCTTGGGCGAAGGTATATATTTTAATTATTTTATTCTTTTTTTAACAGTTGTATAGCTTCGTCAATGCCTTCTAGATCCTTACTAAATCTTTATTGCAAAGCTCCGTACAAGGTAAAGTATTTTCTTCGGTTAGCTTCTAGAGAGGCTTGCCTTACGCAAAGAAATATTCAGAGAAGGGATTTACAATTAAGTCACATATGCCCTCTTTGCCGTAATCACTCGGAAGACAACAATCGTGTTTTTATTCGTTGCAAGGTTTCTAGGCAGTTGTAGGTTTTTATCTTCAACTTACTGGGCATGAAATGGTGCTTCCCAGAGAATATGTTGCCCTTCTTCAAGAGAGGCACGAATTAGGGCTGATCAACATAGAGAAGTACCACTTTGATCCACTATAGTGATAACAATTTGGCGGGTCATGATATGGAGGAAAAAACCGGACAATTTTTTAAGACAAAGAGGAATATATGGTTAGCCATAAGCGGAAGTATCTCTATTTGCTCCTTTGTTGGTGTAACATGCTAGAATCAACGTTAATGACATAGAGGTCATGATAGAATTTATTAGTAATCTGCATTGATTGTACTTGGGTTGTTCATACCAACCAGCACTTGTTTTATGCTAATTTTTCCAATATAATACTACTCTGCCATTACTTATATAAAAAAAATATTTAAATTGGTATTTTTGTAGGTTTTACACTAATACTAAATTTCTTTAACTTGAACTGAAATATCTCATACAGGACTCTCTATCTCAAATTTACAGCCATCCAACAGTACTATTTAATTTTACATTCAGCATCTTTATATATTTTTCTCTTATATCTACCACAAGCCTAAACACATAAATTATATCAAGTTTTTAGTAGTGTAGGGGAAAAAAGTAATTTGCACTCAATCTTTATTTGTATTGATGCTTCAGAACAACCACAAGTACAAATAAATTTCTGAGATGTCTACTATTGTCATAAGATCGTTGGGAAGAGTACCACCAAAAATCCATATATCTATTTGCATATCACCAAGTTCATTAGTTGTTTACTTTTTTTGGGCTGTAATTTATCCATCATCCTATCTACATAAAAATAGTGATCTCATTATCCAATCTCCTTTCTACTAAAGAATATGGAAGTAATACCAGTATCAACCAGATACAAAAAATGTCCAAAAGTAAGATATGTAAGAGCAGATACAGCAACACTGCTGCAAGTGGTGCACACAAAAACTGCAAAGAAAATACAAAAGCATTTGACACAATGAAGCATCAACTCACGATATATCAAACGTGCATATATATGAGTCGGGATAAACTCACATAATAAATTAATTGTTATGATTTTTTATCTTTTAGTCATGAATGAAATTGAGTGAATAGTCACAGCTTTGTAGCAACCTAAAATGTCACTGCATGATAACTTTTATCAATTGCCTTCAAAAATAGGGATTATAATATATAACTCTGTTTGGTCGAGCTTACTCCATGTTAACTTTGTCCGGGGCATGGGAAGCAACTGCAGGTCCATAATTCTTCTATAAAATGTGCTTGAAAGACCAAATTTGTGGAAACTTGCTCTTTATTGTAGAATGTGCCCTATACAAACTTTTCAAATATGGTATGTAATCTTCACCTAATTCCGTAAGATTAAGAGCTTTCAGACCTTTTACTTTAATAAAATCTTTCACCTAACCCCCGACATAAGCTCTTTTCAAGAAAACAAATAGGTTTGATAATGCCATGAATACACGCAAGTTATAATAAATAACCTAGTAGAATCTTGTTTAAATTATTCATTTAAGTGTGCTTATAAACACAATAACTGAGAGTTTCAGCAAATGAGCAACTTTTTTTCTACAGAACTTATTATCTACTTAAAGTCAATTTTTGTTTATTGGTTATGACGGAAAGAATATCTGAATAGCACTTCAAAGTCTACAAATTTTCATATGACAATTAGCAAAAAAGAATATTTTTATCAGCTTCAACCTAGCAATATCTGTGATTAGAGTAGCTAATAAGATAAATATGGAAAAGGTAATAAAGTCTCAGTGATTTCATATATACTACACAACAGTAAAAGTTAAAACACAATAAAAGGTAAACATTTACACATAATTACATTAGAAATACCTAGAGCACTACATGTTCCTAACATATAATGACAAACAAGGTTATATTAACACTTGGAACAAAGAGAATGTTTTTTCAGTAACTAAAAAGGTAAGATCTGCAGAAACTCTGAATTTTTCAATCCAAAATCACTTGTCTTACTGTTACGGGGTTATGATATAAAATTAACTCACTGATTACTAACCTAAAGAGAGCATTAGAAACCTGCGACATGCTACCATCACATCTTGTTCCTATGGCCTAAAATAATAAGTTATAAAAACCCATTCATCAACATCCCACTTATCATAGACATAGTGTGACGACCCGGCCAGTCGTCTCATGAGTTACCGCTCTGTTTTCCCTATTTCTGCTTCTTTATGCTTCGCTATCCGTGTTTTCGGTGATCGAGTTAATTAGTTTGTGTTCGAAGAGGATTTGGTAAGAAATGAGACATTTAGTCTCTTTTAAGAAGGTTTAAGATGGAAAAGTAAACTGGATGTTGACTTATGTGTTAGAGGGCTCGGATGTGAGTTCCGATGGTTCGGTTAGCTTTGGAAGGTGATTTATGGCTTAGGAGTGTGATCGGAATGAGTTTTGGAGGTTCGGAGTAGAATTTGGCTTGAATTGGCGAAGTTGATATTTTGGCGATTTCCGGTTGGTAGGTGAGATTTTGATCCGGGGGTCGGAATGGAATTCCGAGAGTTGCAGTAGCTTTGTTGTGTCAATTGGGATGTGTGTGCAAAAGTTTAGGTTACTCGGACGTGGTTTGGTTAGGTTTTTGATCGAAAGCGTATTTCGGAAGATTTTTAGAAAGTTAGGCTTGAATTCGATGTGTTTTGGGTAATTTGATGTTGTTTGAGGTGTTTTGATGATTGGAGCAAGTTTGAATAAGGTTTTAGGATGTGTTGGTGCCTTTGGTTGAGGTCCCGGGGGCCTCGGGTGAGTTTCAGATGGTCATTCGAGTCATTTTTGGAGTTTGGGAGTTGCAGAAAAATCAGATCAGGTGTTGCAGAGAATTACCCTTCGCGATCGCATAGGGTCTATCGCGATAGCGTAGAAGGATTTGAGGATGGCCAGAATTAAGCCTTCGCGTTCGCGTGAGAGGCTTCGCGTTCGCAGAAGGCTGGGAAGCTGTACATCGCGTTCGCGTGAAGGCACTCGCAATCGCGTAGAGGAAGATGGGCTGAAGGTTATTTGTGCATCGCGTTCACGTAGTTGAGGTCGCGTTCACGTAATGTAATTTTGGGGAGTTTAAAATTGTTCTTCGTGATCGCGAGGGAAGTGTCGTGATCGCGATGAAGGAAAAGCAGGCCTGAGAAGAATGTTTTAATTCATTTCATCCGCGATTTTGGAGCTCATTTACTCCATAGTTGGTCTTTTTGAGAGTTTTTTTAAGGAAATTGAAGAGGGATTCAAGGAGAAACATTTGGAGGTAAGCATTTCAGACCTAAAACTCGAATCTATTGTGAAATCCACCTAGAAATCATGGAATCTTAAGCTAAAAATGGAAGAACTAGAGCTTGGAATTTTGGACTTTTGATTTGGGAATTTGGAGGACCATTTGGGGTTGGATTTGAGAATTTTTGGTGTGTATGAACTCGTGGGGAGATAAGGAACCCGTTGATGTGAAAATTTCTGAGTTTCGAGAAGTGGGCTCGGGGCTCGGGTTTTGCTAATTTCGGGATTTTTGGTATTTTTCGATTATTTTTGCTTGGGCTTTGTTCCCTTAGCATATTATGAAGTATTCGTTCTGATTTATGTTAGATTCGACGTGCGTAGAGGCCGATTCGAGGGGCAAAGGCGTCGCGAGCGAAAGAGTTAGCCGGTTCGAGGTGAGTAATGATTGTAAATGATATCCTGAGGGTTTGAAACCCCGGATTTGCACATCGTAGTGCTATATTAAGGTGAGACGCGCTTGATGACGAGTGTGGGGTCGTATACTATTGAGGATTGTGACTTGGTCCGGCCCGATTGATGATTTTACCACGTATTTGATTGTAAACTATATGCTGTCATCATTATTTGGGCTGAGTGCCATAATTGGGCCTAGTGCCAACTATTTGAACCCTTCAGGGCTATTTAGTGATATTTCCTCACTGTTTTGACTTGTTACTTGAGCTCAGTCATGATATTTTCCCACCGTTTTTACTATTCAGCCATTCTTTCTCAGTTTTCAAGACTTAAATAATATTTTATATGATGTTTGGGTTGAAAACACTATTTTACTATAGCCCGAGGGGCTTGTGATGATTTTTGGACTGAGTAAGGCCGAAGGCCTATATTGTGAGGAACATTGATACTGATTTGAGGCCGATGGCCTGAGATACATATACGCCACGAGGTGGCTTGATTGATATGAGGCCGAGGGCCTAGATTTGATGCCACAAAATGACTTGTTATTGCGCTTGGGCCGTAAGGGGCCCCTCCCGGAGTCTGCACACCCCTCAGTGAGCGCGGGCACCCATTATGATGTGAGATTAAGCCCGAGGGGCAGAGATTGTTGATACTGTGCCGGAGGGGCGAACTTCTATGTGTTTACTTTATCTTAATTGTCTGTCAATTACCTATTTAATTGTTGTAGAAGTATTTTATTCTACTTTTCATTGGTTTTCTGCTTGCAAATTTCTTATTTAACTGCTTCATTATAGAATACCTTGTGTATATGTATTTTCTTACTTTCAGTCATTATTTATATTTATTACTCACTGGGTCAGAGTACTCACATTACTCCCTGCACCTTGCGTGCAGATCCAGGTGCCCTAGAGGCCGAGTGAGAGCTTTTCAGTCGTTCAGCAATTGTCGGGGATTTCGAGGTAGCTGCATGGCATCCGCAGCCCTGATTTCTCCCTTCTATCTTATTACTTTTCCGTATTCCTAGACTATCTATGTAGTAGGTTGTTCAGACTTGTATTAGAGGCTATAGACTTGTGACACTCCAGTTAGGGCTGTGTCGGAATGGATTTCCACTTTATTATCTCTATTTCCGCTAGCTATTGCTATTAAATCATGTTTAAACTATTTTTATGCTATTTAACTGCTTAAAAGGATGAGTTGTGTTAGATTGGCTGGCCTTGTCTTCACGAGAGGTGCCATCATGACCGGGTTCAGGGTTAGGATCGTGACAAGTTGGTATCAGAGCCTAGATTACATAGGTCTCGCGGATCGGTACGGAGACGTCTGTATTTATCCTCGATAGGCTGTAGAATCTTTAGGAAAAAAACTTCATATTCTTGAAATTCTTATCGTGCGCACTTGTTAATCCGAGTATTGAACTTCCGTTATTCTATTCTCTCACAGATGGTGAGGACACGAGCTACCAGACGGGGTGGACGACCACCAGTGCCACCAGCGGAGGCCACTAGAGGCCGTGGATGCGGTCATGATCGTGGCAGAGGCAAAGCAGCGAGGGCAGCACCCGTAGACCCACCAGCTGCCCTAGCTCAGGATCAGGCTCCAGCAGCACTAGTTAGGGCACCAACTGTGCCCATCGTGATTCCGGGTCTTCAGGAGGCTTTGGCAGAGATCTTATCAGTTTGCACTAGCCTGGCTCAAGCAGTTTCAGCCACTACAGCAGCAGCTACTTCACAGGCGGGGGGAGGCAATTAGACCCCCGTTGCTCGCACACTTGAGCAGGTAGTGCAGGGACTTCAGACGCTGGGGGCACCTCCATCTCAGCCGGTTGCACCACTCAGGAGTTTGTGGTACCAGTTATGCCGGATGATGAGCAATATCGACTTGAGAGGTTTGGTAGACTCCAACCTCCGATTTTTAGTGGAGCAGAGGGCAAGGATGCCTAGGGTTTCTTGGATAAGTGCCAACGGATGCTTCATACAACAGGGATTCTTGATTCTAGCGGTATGGCATTTACCACCTTTCAGTTCTCGGGGATGCCTTCACATGGTGGGAGGCGTATGAGAGGCGTAAGCCTGTTGGTGCAGTGCCCCTTACTTGGCAGCAATTCTCCATTCTCTTCCTGGAGAAGTATGTACCGCAGTCCCGTAGAGAGGAGCTGCGTAGACAGTTTGAGTGGTTGCGATAGGGGGATATGACTATGTCACAATATGAGTCGAGGTTTTTTGAGTTGGCTCATCATGCCATCTGGATGGTTCCGACAGATCGAGAGAGGATCAGGAGGTTTGTTGATGGTCTTACTTATCAGCTCTGTATTCTTATAACTAGAGAGAGTGATGGGTGCTACCTTCAAGGAGGTTGTTGATATCGCTCGAAGAATTGGGACTGTTCGCCGTCGGGAGTGAGAGGAAAGGGAGGCCAGGAGGCCTCGAGGATCAGGCTGTTATAGTTGTGCTCCTTCGAGGGGCCAGTTTCAGCATGGTAGATGTCGTTCATTCAGGCCTGTTCAGTCCGCCCGCCCAGGTTATCGTGGGGCATTTTCAGGTCATGGTCATCATGGATCTCAGCAGGGCCAGTCATCACCCAGCGCCCTCCTAGCTCAAAGTTCATCTCGTGCCCCATCGGCTCAGGGTTCTTCTATGTCGAGCGCATCTGCTAGTCACTCCGGTGCGAGAGGTTCCCTTCAGTCCCCTTCTCTAATACATGGGAGTTGTTATGAGTGTGGCGAGATGGGCCACATGTGGAGGCAGTGTCCTCGCCGTGTTGCTAGTACGTCTCAGCAGAGGGGTCAACCCTTGACTTCTACTCCAGTTACTTCATCACCCGCCCAACCAGCTAGGGGAGGAGGTCAGGCAGCCAGGGGTCACCCTAGAGGGGGAGGTCGATCAGGCGGTGGCCGGCCTCGTTTCTATGATATCCCAGGCAGGCCAGATGTTATTGCTTCAGATGTTGTCATTATAGGTATTGCTTCAGTCTGCCACAGAGATGCCTCTGTATTATTTTATCCCAGTTCCACTTTTCTTATGTGTCCTCATATTTTGCTCATTATTTGGGTATGCCCCTGGAGTCTCTTGCTTTACCTGTTTATGTATCTACACCGATGGGTGATACTATTGTTGTAGAACGTGTATACCGGTCATGTGTGGTGACTATCGGGGGTCTGGAGACCCAAGTAATCTATTGCTATTGAGCATGGTGGATTTTGATGTCATTTTGGGCATGGATTGGTTATCTCCCTTCTATCTTATTACTTTTCCGTATTCCTAGACTATCTATGTAATAGGTTGTTCAGACTTGTATTAGAGGCTCTAGACTTGTGACACCCCGGTTAGGGCTATGTCGGAATTGATTTCCACTTTGTTATCTCTATTTCAGCTAGCTATTGCTATTAAATCTTGTTTAAACTATTTTATGCTATTTAACTACTTAAAAGGATGAGTTGTGTTAGATTGGCTGGCTTTGTCTTCACGAGAAGCGTTATCACGACCGGGTTCGGGGTTAGGGTCGTAACACATAGTAACCGTAACTTTCACTGCTATGGAGTTAAACAATTGTGCAAATAGAATATGAGGTTGGGTAATATAGAACAGAATGAAGAAGATCTCTTTCTTGATAATTTGGATAACACTAAATTTTTCGACGAAGTTGCATATAGTAGGAAAGTTCGAGAGTAAACATATAAAATCTGAATGAGGGGGTAGAAAACGAAGCAAGAAGTACTCACTTGTTCCAGCCAGCAAGCAGAGACACTAAAAAGAACAGAGCAGTAAGCCAGAAAATCCAAAGCAGAACAGAAGCTGTTGCAGATATTATTAGCGTCACCCCTAATCGGATATCCATCCAAATACATGTGTTACACATCTTGAGAAACAGTTGACAGCAGCAGAAGCAAGAACTAGTTTGTCTTCCACGTCGATGGAAAAGGCGCGTATCGGAGAGCGCACAAACTGAAAAGACTGCTACAGAAAATACAAACTGAGCAGAGTGACAAAAATACCCCGACTTTTGATCCAAAAAAAGGGACCTAACTGTTAATCGGAAGCAGGACGAGAAGAGTCCAACCTAAAGTTAAAGACGATTCTTCTGCTGGATAAAATCCTGAAATTACCCCTTTGGACAGCAAGCAGGACAACGAACATGCCCTTTAACTCATGCTTCTAAATAGTAGTAAAATCAAAATTAATCAACAATGTAATAAACTAAACGACAGCATGACGATAAAACTGTTTTCACGAGTTATTTACGTAGAGAAAAGTTTTTTTTAGTTGAGCTTACGGTTGCTTGACGTCAGTAATTTCAAGTCAGCTTACATCATGTTTAATTTCCCAAGCTTACGGTTGCTTGACGTCAATAATTTCAAGTCAGCTTACATCTTGTTTAATTTCCCAAAAGCAAGGTTCCTTGAGCCGTTTGGACATAAATTTTTTTACCTTTTTTCGAAATCAGTATTTGGCTAAAAAAAATTTAATTTTTACTTAAAAATAATTTTTGTAATTTCGAAAACTTAAAAAAATTCAAAAAATTATTTTTCAAAATTCACTTAGATCATTCACAAAAATTCAAAAAGAACTCAAAAATATATTCATGTCCAAATACAACTCTAATTTTCAAATATCATTTTCACTTGAAAAGAATATTTTTGCTTTTTTTTGTTTTTTAAATTTTACAATTCTTATGTCGAAACACCCACAATATTCATGAAAATGACAATTTTGTAAAGGTATCCAACTGTTTGTGTATGAAAAAGGAAACATATTCAAACCTAAAAGTCCAGACTCTCGGGATTGCGTTAAAGCCTGGTGAAAATGACATGCAATGGCTGGAGTCAAATTTCTTGTTCCTTTCAATGAGTTGAAAATGTCAAATAATTAAATTCTTTCGTTTAGATTGGATAAAATAAATACGATTACGGTAGTTTCAATGTAGGGGCCCATATTTAAGTTAGGGTGTGTTGGTCTTTAAACATAACAAAAAAAATACAAGAAAAAAAGGAAAACCTAATCAATTTAAAAGAAGGGCAAAAGCCCCTGTGAAAAAGAAAGAAAAGGGAATTGGGGGAAAGGAAAAAGCAGCGCTGTTTTAATAATATGAGAGTATATAGATTTAATAATTTGAGTTATATAGTGACATTGACTAATATAATTAGAAACAAGAAAAGATTAAGTAATCCTTCCCTAACTCGTAACACTTTGTAGAAGAATCATGGGTGATTGTAGAACACTTTGTACTGAAGATTTAATTTTTTAAAACAAATCAAATTCTTAATGTCTTTGTACGTAGTAATATGAATTAAATATGTGAATATACATAGAAATAAAGGCAATTTGTTAAAGACATTCTTTTAATTCAAAGGATAAACTTTCTTACTTCACTTGCTTAAGTTTATCTTCTAGGTGTATATAATTTTGTTAGGTATGAAAGAAAGTATTGTTGAAAGTGATCCTATATGATTTAGATATATACTCATAGTTTGCATAATTTGGGTAAAAAGAAAATTGAAAAAAAATAAATATACGAGTAACTTGAAATTGATAGATTATAGACTAGTTGAATTACTCATAGCATGGATAAATATAATTCAGCGAATTGATGGTATAAAATAAAACTCTAAGGATTTGGAATCTAAATTTAGCTATGAATTAGCTTAAATAAAAAAATTAACACAAGATCGATATTGATGTGATTATAGATTGATTGAAGAAAGTCGTATAGATCGCTCGAGGCGACGAGTTTGATATTTCGACAAGAGTACCGTGAGTAGTAATCTTACCGCAATTTATGTTTCATAACCTGCATGGTTTATACATTATTTTGAAAATAAAATGTGTTACCGAATATTTGAAATTACATGTGGGACAAGTTCTTTACTTGATATAGTATTGAATAGTTTACTTGAGATAGTTACAGTTATTTAAAATGTTCTCACTATTACTAGACATGTTTTACTATTACTAGAGATATGATTACCTTTACCGAAACTGGATTACATGATTTGATAAAAAAGGTAAAATGCCCTGTATTGTTTTAAAAATGTTTTCATGTGAAGATTTACTGTTTACAAAGAAAAGTATAAAAGGGATGAGACTTTAAAGGATCCCGTAGCTAACGACGGGTTCGTTAGACTTGGTGCACCTTGTATTTACCGATTACCGAGTACAGTTAGAGCCCTCGCTAGTGGGAAGGTAGAACTAGCATACAGTTACAGTTTTTCCTCGAGTAGGGACCTACAATTATATTTGACTCTTTTTACGAAGGGGTCCACACAGTGATACAGATTACATGATCCTTTTTTGAAACCTCTCAAATATAAAGCTTTGCTATGACACAATACTTACCGAGTATATTACTGAATTGTTAAACTGATTTTGTTATAGGAAACACATGAGACTGATTATTATTACTGTTTTAAAAAGGGGATTTGATTTTGTGATTATTATACAAGCATGTTTTCTGACTTGTCCCCTATTAAAAATGGTTGTAGTTAAATATTATTACTCACTGAGCTAGCTACTCACTCCCCACTATTATTTTTACAGAGACAACAATAGACGCAGGAAAGGATTCCTTTAACTAGAGTACAAGAGTTGGCATCTCCTGGTGAGCCCCGCATTTATTCGCGTGGGCAAAGATTGTTATTTATTTGTTATAGTCTCTTTCTTGAAACTCTTAGAGTCACTCCATAGTCATTTTTATGAGTGTCATAGGTATTCTTTTATTGATATAGACTTGTGACTCGTATTAGACTTTCCTATCGTATACTTGGAGATGAAGTTAGTATTATTGTATTGAAAATACTTCGTGAATGAGGATTATAACTTGTTTGGTCGATATAGGTTGTTGTGTTGTTGATTTCTAAGACAAGTTTATTTTTGGATATAGTCCTAAAACAGGAGAAACTTTGTCCGATTTTTTGTAGATTAGCGACAAGGCTTACTTGGGAGCACTTGTTCCTAAGCGCCAGTCATGATCCTAGATTGGGTCGTGACAAAGTTGGTATCAGAGCATTAGATTATTCTTGTGACTAATGGAGCACACGTCGGTAGTTGAATCTAAATTATGGTTATTTAGCCGGCCATTCCCATAATCGTGATTTTGCGAGGGCGTGATAGGATGTGTCTTGTCTTTCTTTCTTATTCCTCCGTACGTGTGTGGCGATTAGGGTCAGATAACTGAATCTATCATTATTATCCTATTCATGTATGACTCGGACCAATTACCCTATAATAGAATTTGCCTAGAGGATCAAACTTCAAAGACGTCAAAATTCGCCAATGGACATGCAGCCATCTCCAAGCAAAGAAATGCTACACAAGTAGTATACAAGACTAGTGAAAGGTTCATTGTGCCGTATGAGGTGCTTTCTGGTAGGATACGTAATAGGGTTCATTTCGGAAATTTATATTAGTCCACTACTACAGCGATAAAGGAGTGCTATCACAAAAAGAAAGAGATCTTTATGGATATAATAGATAAACATGAGTAGAATGAACAATAGAATAGGGGCTCTAAAGTGCTCATGCACCTAGAAGATTATGGGGAACAACAAAATATTCTTAATAAAGTTTCTAAAGTTGAAACTACTAAGTTACTATTTTTGATAGTTCAAAAAAGATCCTTAAAGGTTTTTGTAGAATACTTACCACGTTATAAGCTATAGGATATTTCATGAAGAGGTCTATGGAACAGACAACTTTTAGACTAGAAAACATGGCAAATACATGAAATGCTACTATACTCTTAGAGATGCCAACAAGAGCAACACAACTAATTTGGGAATAATTTCACTAAAGTATTTATGAATCACTTCCTTCTTGACAGTTTGTGACGTGAACTTGCCTGCTAGATCATTTAAGAAATTGATTTAGACATTGGGTATATTTACATATAACAACAAACTTTCTCAGCTGGATACGCAAGCAACATCTTATGTTTAGAGGCTTGTTGAAGGTTGGTTATTTTTAAATAAGATAGTAACTGCATATATGAAGACTTGAACCTCTTCTTTAGCAGTTGCATTTACCAAAAAGATTAAAAATATGGACATGATAGGCGTGCAAGAACTCACTTAAGAAGATCGAGATTAGAATATCTTTTAGTATAAATTTTAATATGAGTCGAAGATTTAAAAATCAAAATATTTTGAGATATTAAGAGATCCTTTTCGGGTCCACATATGTGAAAAATTTATAGTAGTTAGACATGTGTTTAAAACTTTTAAGATTCAAATTAAGAGAAGGAAACCATAGCTAACCAAGTTGTACTTGATATGGTTAACTCTAACGTACAGATGGATATGGATTAATTATCTTCTTACCATGCTACCCTCGATTATAATGGAAAGACTATTAGATTTGTTGAACTGTAAAAGCTGGTTTTGTCTAAAAAGAGGATTATAAGTTTTAGAGACGAGCAAATTATATATTTTGAAGACTACGGTTATAGAAGAAAGGTTGTTTGGATCTCATAGATGTGGTAAGGGGCACAAGAGAAGAAACACTTTGTTTGAGAAAAGAAAGGTATCATAATGAGAGATTCTCTAATGTATCCCTAAAAATTTACTAGGACTACCTCCAATATGAGAAATAGACTTCGGTATTGATCTGATACATGACACGCAAACTGTATCATATGGCATCAACAGAGTTGAAAGAGCTAATTGAATAATTGAGAGACCTACTAGATACAAGTTTTATCATACCGAGTGTTGCACCATGGGGTACACCAATATTATTTGAAATAAGGGATGAGTCTTTAAGAATGTGGGCCAACTACAGATAATTAAATAGGATAACAATATACAACAAATATTCCTTGTCTTGTATAGATAACTTGTTTGATCAGTTACAAGGAACTATTGACCTTTAGTCTGGTTATCATCAGCTTAGAATAAGAAAGGAAGATATTTCGATGTTGCCTCTAGTACTCGGTACTAACATTATGAGTTACCTGTGATATCCTTTAGATTGGCCAATGCTCCAATTGCATTGATGCATATAATGAATATGGTGTTCGAAGTTGTTTTTGGAGAAAAAAATTCATAGTTTTTACTTACTATATTCTGGTATATTCTCGTACCTAGGAAGAGCATGAGAATTACTTAAAAAATATGTCAAACATGCTGCAGGAAAATCAACTTTTTTCCAAGTTCTTCAATTAGTTGGACTCGATGGTATTCATAAGACACATGGTATCTAGGAATGAAAAATATGGCAGATTCTAAGAAGATAGAAACAGTTCATAAATGGCCGAGATCCATTTCCCCTACAGAGATTACGTTTGGCTTTACAGGTTATTATAAGCATTTGTGTAGGATTTCTCTAGAATAGCTTCACCACTCACCAAGTTAACATAGAAAATCGCTAAATTTCAGTGGATGGAGAAATGTACAACGAGAAAGCATGTTTGACAATCACACTAATGTTAGCCTTATTGCAATAGGCTCTAGAGGATTCACGATGTTATGTGATACTTCGAGGGTAGGATTAAGATATTTTCTCATGCAAATATTTGCGTGATAGACTATGCTCTAAAGAAATTAAAGAAGCTCAAGTCGTATTATTCCATTCATGATTTGGAGATGGTCATAGTGGTATTTCCTTTTAAGATTTAGAGACACTATTTGTACGAAGAAACCTATGAGATTTATACCTAGCACAAGAGCTTGAAGTACATTTAAAATCAACAAAGATATAAATATTTAGCAATGCTAATGGAGGAAACTACTGAAGATATAATTGTACTGTTTTGTATTACTCGGGAAAGATAAATATTATAGCTTATGCCAAAAAAAAAATTCAAAGACATTATTGGATATTGGTCAAGCTCGATGCAGAGTGTATAAAGGCTAGCCAATACGAGGATGAACGATTGTTTAATTACCGAGATTAGTTTCTAGCTAGTAAAAATAAGGATATAACTGTTAATAGTGAGGGTATCCTCCGACTAGGTAATTAATTATGTGTAGCAAACATATATAGGTTGAGATATACACTGTATATCTCAGGTCTATAAGAAGCACAATGACTATAAAAAAATAAAAAATAAAAAATAAAAAATTTGATTGGTTGGAAAAGAAAGAAGGAAAAAACAAATTCGTTAACTTTGTTTCTAACTATTTGACATGTCAGTATGTTAAGGCAAGCACTTGCGGCTCACAGGTCCACTAAAACAACTCAAGATTCTTAAGTGGAAATACAATAGAACAATACATTATATGACTAAATTACTCAAACCATTAGAGGTATGATTATGTGTGGGAAAATTGTAAATTGACTTACCAAGTAGGCACATTTCTTGCTAGTCAAAACTTCTTATAGTGAGGTAAAATATGCATAGATATACATGAACAGAAAATTATCTAACTCAATAGAGCTCTATTGTCCATCAGCTCTAATAGAGGATCACATTCACTTCACGATTTGAAAACCTTTTTAAGAAATGTTGGGCATACGAGTAGATCTTAATACTAGTTTTATCGCACGCAAACACAAAGTAATGTGCTATACAGATCTTGGAGGATATGTTGAGAGAGTGTATTCTTAAGTTTGGAGGTAGTTGGGACGCTTATCTACCTTTAGCTGAATTTGCTTACAACAATATTTTCCAGTCCAGTATTCAAATGACACTGTACGAAGCATTATATGGTAAAATATGTCGTTCTCCTATCGGAGGGTTTGAAACTGGTAAGACTAACTTATTGGGACTCAACTTAGTACAAGAAGCTATTGACAAGGTCCAATTGATCAAACCGCGATTGCTCACAGTTCAAAGCAGATAAAAAAATTTATACGGGTAAGAGAAAAAGAGACTTAATGTTCACAATTGGAGACAGAGTGTTCATACAGGTATCTCCTATGAAGGGCGTGATGCAATTCGAAAAAAAGAGGTAAGATGAGCCCGAGGTTTATAGGTCAGTATAAAATACTTGACCGAGTGGGAACTATGGCATATCGTTTGGAACTCCTCCTTAGTTATCTTATATTCACCAAGTGTTTCATGTCTCCATGCAAAAAAAAAATATCAGACTCCTCTCAAGTGCTTGAAGCACCTACTATACCACTTTATAAGAAGTTGTCTTATGAGGAGGAGCCGTTGGCTATTGTCAATAGACATGTGAGGAAGTTACAATCAAAAAGAAATTGTGGTTGTTGAAATCTTGTGGAAAATCATACCATTGAAGAAGTTACTTGGGAAGTGGAAGATAATATACGAGTCAACTATCCTCATTTATTTTGGTCTACAGGTACATACTTGAGTTAAATTCGGGGACCGAATTTCATAAGGTAGGTAGGATGTAGTGACCCATATTTAAGTTAGCGTGTGTTGGTCTTTTAACATAACAAAAAAAAATATAAGAAAAGAAAAAAAGGAAAACCTAATAAATTTAAAATAAGGACAAAAGCCCACGTGAAAAAGAAAGAAAAGGGATTTGGGGGAAAGGGAAAAGCAGCGCCACTACAACAGAAGCAAAAAAAAAAAAACGCAAAGAAGGGAAGAAGGAAGAAGAAGGAGGAGGAGGAGGAGGTTGGAACCAAACTTTGGAAAATAGGTAATATAATATTCTTATATTTTGTTTACTAATACGAGAGTATATAAATTTAATAATTTGAGTTATATAGTGAGATTGACTAATATAATTAGAAACAAGAAAAGATTAAGTAATCCTTCCCTAACTCATAGCACTTTGTGGAAGAATCATGGGTGACTGTAGAATACTTTGTATTGAAGATTTAATTTTTTAAAATAGATCAAATCTTAATGTCTTTATATATAGCAATATGAATTAAATATGGAAATATACATAGAAACAAAGGCAATTTGTTAAAGGCATTCTTTTAATTCAAAGGATAAGCTTTCTTACTTCACCTGCTTAAGTTTATCTTCTAGGTGTAAATAATTTTATTAGGTACGAAAGAAAGTATTGTCGATAGTGATCCTATATGATTTAGATATATACACATAGTTCGCATAATTTGGGTAAAAAGAAAATTGAAAAATAAATAAATATACTAGTAACTTGAAATTGATAGATTATAGATTAGTTGAATTACTCATAGCATGGATAAATGTAATTCAGTGAATTGATGTATAATACAAAACTTTAAGGATTTGGAATCTAAATTTAGCTATGAATTAGCTTAAATAAAGAAATTAACACAAGATTAATATTGATGTGATTATAGTTTAATTGAAGAAAGTCGTACAAATCGCTCGAGGCGTAGAGTTTGGTATTTCGACACGAGTACTGTGAGTAGTAATCTTACCGTATTTGTGTTTTCATAACCTGCATTGCTTATACATTATTTTGAAAATAAAATGTGTTACCGAATATTTGAAATTGCATGTGGGACAAGTCCTTTACTTGATATGGTATTGAATAGTTTACTTGAGATAGTTACAGTTATTTAAAATATTCTCACTGTTACTAGACATGTTTTACTATTACTAGAGATATGATTACCGTTACCGAAATTGGATTACATGATTTGATTAAAAATGTAAAATGCCTTGTACTGTTTTGAAAATGTTTCCATGTGAAGATTTACTGTTTACAAAGAAAAGTATAAAAGGGAGGAGATTTTAAAGAATCCCGTAGCTAACAGTGAGTTCGTTAGACTTGGTGCACCTTGTATTTACCAATTATCGAGTACAGTTAGAGCCCTCTCTAGTGGGAAGGTAGAACTAGCATACAATTACAGTTTTTCCTCGAGTAGGGACCTACAATTATATTTGACTCCTTTACCAAGGGGTCCACACAGTGATACATATTACATGATCCTTTTTTGAAACCTCCCAAATATAAAGATTTGCTATAACACAGTACTTACCGAGTTTATTACTGAATTGTTAAAGTGATTTTGTTGTAGGAAACACATGATGAGACTGATTATTATTACCGTTTTAAAAAGGGCATTTGATTTTGTGATTATTATACAAACATGTTTTCTGACTTGTCCTCTATTAAAAACGGTTGTGGTTAAATATTATTACTCACTGAGCTAGCAACTCACTCTCCGCTATTATTTTTACAGAGACAAGAATAGACGCGGGCAAGAATTCTGTTAATTAGAGTACACGAGTTGACATCTACTGGTGAGCCCCGCATTTATTCGCGTGGGCAAAGATTGTTATTTATTTGTTATAGTCTCTTTCTTGAAACTCTTAGAGTCGCTCTATAGTCATTTTTATGAGTGTCATAGGTATTCTTTTATTGATATAGACTTGTGACTCATATTAGACTTTCCTATCGTATACTTGGAGATGAAGTTAGTATTATTGTATTGAAAATACTTCGTAAATGAGGATTATAACTTGTTTGGTCGATATAGGTTGATTGTGTTGTTGATTTCTAAGACAAGTTTATTTTTGGATATAGTCCTAAAATAGAGGAAACTTTGTCCGATTTTCTGTAAATTACCGATAAGGCTTACTTGGAAGCACTTGTTCCTAAGCGCCGGTCATGATCCTAAATTGGGTCGTGACATTCAAGCTAAGCGTCCGTGTGTTTGTGAAAAGCTAACATGAAGGTGTACACAGTCCACTTTGAAACATTGAAGTTCTTCTGTGTTTTTCAGGAATTGATCTATTTAAATATGTACACATTCTTGACGACTTAAATAAAGATCGCTCCTCCTTTATTTTAAACTTTGTTTAAAAGTTTAGAACTTATAATATAGTCTACTTCTTGATTGATCCTTCATGTACAGTATCTTATGATCAGTTATAAAGTTTACTACGCAGTATATTTTACATACAAATCGAATTTTTATTCTATTTGATCTCATTTATAGTATTAAGTACTTTTGTTCTTTTAGTTTCTTGAAACTATATACATGTTGAATTGTCCTATCGGGGATGTGAATTTTTTTGTCTCCTTATATGATAGATGACAACTCCCATCTCATAAGTCAGCTTTTGATCGAGTTAGGTCTATGATCTTTTTTCTTCTCATGATACTAGAGTCATATTTATCCCAATTCTTGATTCTTAATCATCTCACATCTCTAGTATGCCTGCCCAGGTGTGTTGAATTATCTCACATCGGTGGGATGTTAATTTCTTAGTCTCCTTATATGATTTTGAGCCATCCTCAACTCATATACTATATCTTGAGGTTGAACTAGGCCCAATGTTCATTGTCTTCTCATGCATTTCATTTTATCTCATCATCGTTTAATACTGTCCTGCTATAATTTTCAACGGTACGTAAATGAACTTCACTTAATAACTCCAACGATGACAAAGAATTTAATTTATATATACAAATATATATACACACATTCTTCACATGGGGCCTAATATTTTTGGTCAAAGACATGAAAATTCTTTACGACGATAGGTAACAGTGAGACGCGAGCTTAAATCCTCTATCTGCTCTAATAATAGGTTGAATTATGTGCTCACATCATGTAAAAATCTATATCCTGGTTGGCCAAACTTCTAAAATCTACTTATTTTGGAAAGTATTTTTTTTCAAAAGTACTTTTCAAAAAGTACTTTTGGTGAGAATCAGTTTGTGTTTGACTAATTAATTTGAAAAATACTTTTGAACAACAATTAATGTATGACCAAGCTTTTAAAAAGTGCTTCTAAGTATATTTTTCTCAAAAGTGTTTTTCAAAAAGTGCTTCTGGGGAGAAGCTACTTTTTTTTGCTTTTTAGAAACTGCTTCTGCTTCTATTTAAAAGCATTTCGTTCCCTTTAAAAAGCTTGGCCAAACACCTTAATTTTTAAAAAAACACTTTTGACAAACAAAAAAAAAAAACACTTTAGGCCAAGAAAAAAGCTTGGCCAAACAGACTACTAAACTGTTAAAGAAAATACATTTATTAATTATTTAATTAATTCTATTTTCAACTATCTCTTATTTTCTTTCTCTTTTCTTTTTCTGCACTTTGTGTAGGTATGTGATACTAGCTAGACTTAATCTATGTCATAGATGATGATATTATATACGGATAAGACCGGGGGCAACATATACCCCGATTTCCTGGTGGGATAAACGAAGCAAGGATACGATTATGCAAGATCAGAATCAAAGCTGAGAGCTTCCTGTACCGAAGCCCGAACAAAATTCTCGCCATCGGACTTCGGGAAGCGCATGGACAGTTGCACACGACTAACGGAGGGCCGGCACAGATCTCACCCGATGATGTTAACAGATCAGTTATTAACGAGAAAGACTGATTTTTACATTTTTAGACTTGTATAATTGGTGAAACTCTCCTACTATATAAAAGGAAAGCTTTTATTTGAATAAAAGATATTGCAACAAGCATACCAAAGCAATAAAAAGTTATTTCTCTGCTCTCTAGCTACTACAAAGTCTCTACTTTAATTTTGTTTTTTGTTCTTAATTGGGTTCTAACCCAAGACCTAATCGAGGGAAAAAACCGTTGCCCAATGCAAATTCAAGCTATGCCATTACGTTACGACTAGTTTGATTATTCATTGTGTCTTTAACTCATTTATCTAACATTCTTGATTATTTGTGTTGAATCAATCCACATATCTTTAAAACCGCGTATAAATTCAATTGTTATCCATTTTAAGGGTAAATAGTTTGGCGTCCATCATGGGGCTAGGGATAATAGTGGTGATTTGATGCAAATTTTCATAACACACTCTGTTTACTCTCAAATTCGGATAACAATTAAACTTATATTGTGGTTTTAAGGATATGTGATCTCGTCCAATACCAATTGATAAGTAAGAAAATAAATGAATAAATTAGAGAATAAAATAAATCAAACTAGTATGCTAGCCAGGTCTCGACCTCGACTTGAGATAGTCTCGAGGTGGGATAATAAAATAGTAAATGATAAAGCAACTCTGATGAACAGTAAGTAAAATAGTCGGAAAGTAATGAGTGTATATATTCTTATCAATGAACAATGATCATTCAAATGAATATGATCTCTCTTTATGTGATAGAGGAGTCCTAAATAAGATATACTTCTAATTATAGTAGGAACCATATTAACATCTAATTAACCGCCATGGATTGATCCGTTCCGAGATTCACGCCACGATCCTCGACCAATCGCGGATATCTCGCCTTTTCCGTTATCAAGATATACCAATGTCACTCGGAGTCTAATCTCTTTCTGACTGCAATTGACGTCGACCTTGGTCCGAAAAGAGGGTTCAATTCTGGACCCGACGTCCTAGCTTCTTGATGCGACATTCTCATCTTGAGCAAATAATGAAATCGGGTAGCCCCGATTTGATAGATCCCTTATTTCTTAGAGTAAAATGATAAGAAATGACTTGAGCCTCGATTTTATGGAGACCCCGATAATGATGTCATCCCCGTGACGTAAGCGATTGAGGCGACCAAAATGTCCCGTCGATATAGTTCCCCAAACCATTAATTCTTGCCAGTGGACGGTCGTCTACTAACACCACCGAACTGTCGCCGTAAATCTATTAATATAAACATTTTGGTTGAATCAAAATTTTACTTTCACCTCCATCAAGTTTTCTAAGTTTCTTACTCTCTTTATCTCTTCTCTTTCACCAACCATTGAGTCGACTTTGTTAGTATCAAGAACACCAAGCTTTACCTCTTTCCGCTTCCTTCTACTTGAATTAAAAGCGAAAACCTCCAAAACCATCTCACAAAAGGATAAGGCCTCTTCATCGCGGCGGCCGGTGACAAAACGCCGGTGGAGCCTCGCATTGAAGAGTGCATTCCCGGGTCATACGACCTTTCTTCTGATTTCAAAATTGAAAAACCATCTTTGGTATCTGGCTGCTGTGAGCCCATGTCGAGATATATATGCTCGATAACCGAAGGTGATCTCGAGTAGGTGAAATAAGACTGCTACTAGGAAAATACAAAGGTGGTGGTTCCTACCCCCGAGGAGGATATAACTACTTACGTAGAAGGGTTTCTAAGTGTTTACACTTACCCTTTCATGCTAGGTCCCGTCGATCCCGTTATCATCGACTTCTGCTGCCAGAATCGAATAACTCTTGGCCAGATAAACCCCTCCTTTTGGCGTATTGTCATCTTGCTCCAATTCTTCGTGAATAAGGTCGACGGGACGCCATTTAACCTCGACTACCTCATGAGAATGTATAGCCCCAGTCTCTATCAGGGCGGATTAATAAGGCTCCATCGCTGAGCCACAAAGGCGTCGTTCTCGAGTACAGACGAGGACAAGGATCGAGGATGGATGGGTCTGTTTGTCCGAGTGAGGACCTCCGATATAATCTCGACCGAGAAAATGCCATTCCTCGAGGAATGGAACATGAAGCGTAAGTAAACCTATCAACATCTTATGTCGATTGCTTTTTTTCTTTTATCTTTCTTCACCCGCATCTTTTCTCATCCATGTCTTTTCTTGTGATGTAGCGGTCCCCTGGGTGCCTGGAGCAATCCTAAACCTTGAAAGTTGGGTTTGGAAGCTGGCTTTGACTTCCACATATGTTGAGCGCTCGTGGCACGATTTAGCGAGGGGCCGATGGGAGGCCAAGAATCATGGTAAGCTTATCCTGTACGCTTTTGATACTATTTTCTGAAATGTTTATTTTTATTTATACTTGACTCCTTTTTATGCATGCCTCGAGGATGTTGCTGAAATGAGGTCACCCTGTCTGGGGAAAAGGTAGCTCCCAAACCGGCTAAGGACAAGAAAAGGAAAAGGGCCTCGCCTTCCGATACCCCAAATCCTAAGAAGAGTAACGCTCCGCTCTATCTGCTGCCGTAGCCCAAAAGCTACGAGATGAAGAAGAGGAGGGAGAAAATGTTGGTTATGAGCTGGTGGCTCGGAAGAGGGGAAGCGTCGAAGCTTCAAAAGCAGTCAAGTCGGTGATGGTTGAGGAGGCTCATCCTCACACCGAGGAGATCTCGGAAGGTGGTCCGAGCAAAGTCCCTAAGTCATCGGAGGCCGGAGATATTTTCTGCCGCGATGAAAAACCGGCGAGTGTGCCCGAAGGGTCCGATTCCGAGGCCCTTAAAAATGAAGAGAGTGCCCTAAGTGACTTGCTTGGGGAAATCAATATTGATGATTGGCCGCCTGACCCCACATTTTCTGAACGGCAATTTCGGGAGTCTCGGTCTATGGAGACCCCTAATGTGGGAACGAACCACGAAGGGGAAGACATATTCTATGGCTGCCTCCCGGGGGTCGATAATGTTTCTGACCTAGATGCAATGATCATTTTTGATGAGGCTCAACGACTCCTAAACTAGGTAAATTTCATCCCCCGTTATTATGTTTTCTTTTGTTCCCTTCTGTCCGATTTATTTCCTTTCTCCATAGGCTGTGACGCTTTATCGAGAAACGTTCACCAAATCCCAAGCCGAGCTGAACCGATATGAGGCCAATCTCAAAAGGCCCATGGAGGAGAGATACTCCCTCAAACACCTCTATGTGCAGAAAGAAGAGGAGATCAGGGACCTCTGAGCTAAATTGGCAACTTCGCATAAGAAGCAGACCGATCTCATTAAGCAGGTAATGTAAATTTTCAGGAGCTTGACATATCAATTTGATATTGGTGACTAACACTTAGATTTTGCAAGTTTAGCAGAAGGCCAAGAAAATCGAGCATTTTTGTGAGGAGGCAGAGATAAAAGAGGCGGAGACTTTGGGGTGGAAACAGAATATGGACCGTCTTGCCTCAGAGAAAGATACCGCTCGGGCCCAACTATCTTTGGTTGAGCGTCAACTCCAAAGCATAAGGAAAAAGAGCTTGGCTCGAGCCAAGAAAATTCAAGAGCTCGAGACTCAGTTGGCTGCTGAGCTTGCAAAGGGAGCACTATAGCAAAAAAGCAAAGGCCGACGCTGAGGCGGTTGTGGCTGTCTACCGAGCCGACGCTGAAGCCGCTAACGCTCGAGCGAAGGAAATTTCTGATGCCTCTCAGGTTTGATTATCCCATGCTGCTGAGCATGCTAAATGTCAGTCTCAAAGAGAGACTCTCGAAGAGGTTCATGCTCGTGGCTTTGACCTCACGACCAATATTGAGAACACAAAAGTGCTAGAAGCCGAGGCCGAAGCTTCCTCGGGAGCTTCATCTTTATCTTCTCTGCTCTTGGATTCGCTTACACTCCCGGAGTCATCATCATCAGAGAGCAAATATTAGGCATTTAGAATTTTTCCTTTCTTTTTTGGATTTTTGTGTAAGGCCCTCATTGGACCCATGTACATATTTTTGTCCATATATATAAAGAAATTTCTCTTTTGAATGCCTTCTCAAATTTTGTCTTCAATCATGTTTCATGCATTGTAAATTATTAGCACATTTTTATGCTTTAACTAATATGTTCGAGACTTTGGTTTGAAGCCATAATAATACTGTTTTTATAGTCAGGTTCGAGTGAAACCTGAATTTGGAGCAAAAGGACCCTTAGGCTTTTTTTGAATGACAACGGACCCTCGATCTTTGGTCGAGTAGGTTCTTATTCGAACTCGAGATAGAGGGACCCTTAGGTTTGAATCGAGTGAGAACGTGTTCTCGAACTCAAAGTGTGTTGGCCTTAGGCTCTTTGAATTGGGCCGATATGGCCTCTAAAGGATGGCTATTTTTTCCCTCAATTGGCTCAAATACTTAGTAAAATTTTCTTATGCCTTAACATGTAATTTTTTGTACCCATTGGTATTTTTGATGGTTTAGTGTTGATCGGAACCTCTTTGTTTTTTGTGCCTTAGCACAAGTTCGTATTTGTATAATTCGATACCTCTTAAGGTTTTTCGAGGGCTGATTATATCGAAGCCCTTTGATTATTTTGCCGAGGGTAGCCTTTTTAAAAAAAAATTGGCTTTTAAAAAATTTGAAGGCCTATTTTTATTGCGGGGTTCGGACGTCTCTAAGCCACGTTAGTTTGGCCGTAGCCTTTGGGTGTGACTCTTGGTCTTATTTTCCCAACAACACTTCAAACTTGTTCGAAGTGGTAGTCCCTAAGAATGACGGCCTTGGCTTATAAATCGAGGGGTGACTCTTTGAGGTCTTTAGATAATTCGAACATGTTGATTTTCGACGGCAGTCCCGAGTAGGGGGTTGGCCGTTCGAGGTGTATTTATACTTGGCCTTTGAGCCATTTATTATTTAAGGTATAATTGTACTTGGACCTTGAGCCATTTTTCTAAAAATTCAAAAGCATGGAGCTTGTATAGTAGAAAATTTTCTATGAGGCACAAGATATTTGATAAGGAAAAATGCTTCTTTGAATGATTTATACATGCGTACATGTTTTTCCATTGGGGCTCGATTAATCTACATGTACATGGTTCATTCAACCGTTTGGCCCATTACAAAGTTTCCCTATTGAGGCCCTTTTGACACGAATTATTGTCCATTGAAAATAAATCATCCGAGGGTGATGCCTCCTAGTATTCGAGGTTGAATGTAAAGAAGCCTCGGATACTGTTGAATTGTCCCCAGGTAGCACACAAAATTGTTGCCTTGTTTAAAACCTCGCTGGAAAAACCCGTTTGGGATAAAAACCGATCTAAGGGAAAAAGAGTGCAACGCGTGCTTTAAAACCTAAGGTCCTCGTGTTGAAGAGCTTCTCGACATCTTCAATCAAACACCTGCAATAAGTTAGTATCAAATACAAATGGAAAAGGAGAAAGTCATACCTTAGCAATAATATTGTTGGGGGAGTGATATATTCCAATTGTTTGACAATTGTTCGCCCTTCATTGTACCAAGTTTGTAAGACCCCTTTTCGCTGACATCGAGGACCTGATATAGTCCCTCCCAATTTGAGTCTAGCTTCATTTTGTTCGGATCTCGAGAATTGAGGGTGAATTTCCTCATAACTAAGTCCCCTATTTTGAAGTGTCGAAGATTGGATCTTCAATTATAATATATTTCGATTTGCTGTTTTTGGGAAGCCATTCAAACGAGGGCAGCTTCCCGTTTTTCGTCTAACAATTTGAGGCTTGTGCTCATAGCCTCGTGATTTTATTCTTCTGTTGTGTATCGAAACCTGATGCTTGGTTCCCCAACTTTAATCAGGATCAGAGCTTCGATGCCATATACTAAGCAAAATGGCGTTTCCCCCATATTGGATTTTGTCATTGTCCGATATGCCCAAAGGACTTTGGGCAAAATTTTTCTCCATTTCCCCTTAGCGTCGTTCAGCCTTTTCTTTAGGTTTTGAATGATGGTCTTGTTAATTGATTCGGTCTGTCCGTTCCCACTAGGATGATATGACATCGATAATATTCTTTTTATTTTATGATCCTCAAGGAATTTTGTTACTTTGCTGCCTATAAATTGTTTGCCATTGTCGCACACGATTTCAGCAGGTATCCCAAATTGGCATATGATGTGATCCCAGATGAAGTCTATTACTTCTTTTTCTTTGACTTTCTCGAAGGCCTATGCTTCCACCCATTTAGAGAAGTAGTAAGTTATAAATAAAATGAATTTAGCTTTACCTGGAGCCGATGGCAGAGGGCCGACGATATCCATCCCCCATTTCATGAACGACCATGGGGATAAGACCGAATGAGGTTGTTCTCGGGACTGATGGATCATTGGTGCATACCTTTGGCATTGATCACATTTTCGAACAAACTCCTTAGTGCCTTTTTCCATACTATCCCAATAGTATCCTGCTCTGATTATTTTGTGAACTAGTGATTCGGCATCGGAGTGGTTCCTACAAGTACCTTTATGGACTTTCCGTAGAAGATAATTGGTGTCCCCTGGTCCCAAACATACTGCTAGTGGTCCGTCGAATGTCCTTCTGTACAATGTTCCGTCTTCATCCAATGTGAATCGAGTAGCTTTTGTTCTTAATTCCCTCCATTCTTTAGGGTCCGATGGGAGCTTTCCATTTTTCAAGTAGTCGATATATTTATTCCTCCAATTCCAAGTTAAGCTCGTGGAGTCTATCTCAGCGTGACCTTCCTCAATCATGAATCTCGAGAGTTGAACGATAGTCCCCGAGTTGGTTTCGTCCTCCTCGACTGATGACCCTAGATTTGCAAGAGCATCGACTTCACTATTCTGCTTGCAAGGTACGTGCTGCAAGGTCCATTGTTTAAAACGGTGCAAAGTCACATTTAGCTTATCCAAATCCCTTTGCATTCTGTCCTCTCGAAACTCGAAGGTTTTGTTCACTTGGTTTACTACCAACAATGAGTAGCACTTGGCTTCAATGACTTCCGCCCCCAATCTTTTAGCTAGTTCGAGACCTGCAATTATGGAGCTTAGAAGTTTTGATGGATTGTCTAATAGTGTTACCCGCGGGCAGCTTCAAAACGATGCCTAACCCGTACCCCTACACATTCGAGGCGTCGTCTGTGAAAAGGATCCACACCTTCGACGTTGTACCTAATTTTAACAAGAGTTCCTTCTCAACTTTGGGTACGAGGGTTGGCATGAAATCAGCCATGGAGTCTGCTAAAATTTGAGACTTGATGGCCGTTCGGGGCTAATATTCGATATCATACCATCGACGACCCATTTGGCAAATCGGCCCGATAGCTCGGGCTTATGCAAAACATTACGAAGTAGGTAAGTGGTTAATGCACATATGTAGTGACATTAAAAATATGGTTTTAGCTTCCCAGAGGCACTTATCAATGCAAATGCCAATTTCTCTAAGTGTGGATATCTAGTTTCTGCTTCTCCTAGAGTTCGACTTACATAATAAACAGGAAATTGTGTACCTTTCTCTTCTCGAACTAAGACACCATTTACTGCGACCTCCGAGACTGCCAAGTAAAAGTAGAGTTTTTCATCTGCCTTTGCAGTATGAAGTAAATGGTAGGCTTGAGAGGTATCACTTCAATTCTTCTAACGCTTGTTGGCATTCCAGGGTCTAGGCGAAATCGTTCTTCTTTTTGAGTAGAGAGAGAAGTCTATGACTCCGATCTGACGATCTCGATATGAATCGGCCTAAGGCAGCTATCTGCCCTATCAGCCTTTGCATGGCTTTAACACTGTCCACGACGGTGATGTCTTCGACCCCGAAACGCATTTCTCGGGGTTAAGCTTCATGTTGTATTTTCTCAGTATCTTGAATGTTTCCTGCAAATGTTTCAAATGGTCCTCTGCGCATAGGGACTTAACTAGCATGTCATCAATATATACTTCCATTGACTTACCTATCTATTCTTTGAACATTTTATTTACTAGACATTGGTAGGTAGATCCTGCACTCTTTATTCCGAAGGGCATTATATTGTAACAATATGTTCCATACTTGGTGATAAATGAATTCTTTTCTTGGTCTTCCGGGTTCATTTGAATTTGATTGTACAAGTAATAGGCATAGAGAAAACTAAGGATCTCGTGGCCGACCGTGGCGTCGATCATGCAATCGATGTTAGGCAGTGGAAAAGAATCTTTGGGACATGACTTGTTTAATTCCTTATAATCTAGACATATCCTAAGTTTGTTCCCTTTTTTAGGAACTACGGCCACATTAGCTAACCATTCGGGATACTTTACTTCCCGAATGGACCCTATTTTGAGAAGTTTAGTTACCTTGCCCTTTATGAATGTGTGCTTTACCTCAAACTGGGGACTTCTCTTTTGTTCACTGGTCTGAACTTTGGGTCAAGGCTTAGTCGATGTGTTGTTATCTACGGCGGGATCCCTGTCATGTCTAAGTGGGACAAAGAAAAACAATCTATGTTATGAATAAGAAAATGAATAAACTTTTTCCTGAGTTCTAGGGTTAATCCCATTCCCAGGTATACCTTTCGCTCGGGTAGGTACTCAATTAATATAACTTGTTCCAGCTCTTCGACCATTAATTTGGTAGGTTCGAAATCTTCAGGAACAATAAAAGTTCGAGGGGTCAAAAAATCTTCCTCTTCCATTCCTACTTCTCTGATTCGGTCGAGGCTGGTGGCAGTGATTGCTATTTGGCTTCCTGTTTACCCTTGATGCCCGATCCTTCTGATGTTGTTAGCGTCGAAATCGGTATTACCTCGTCGACTGTGAATATTTCTTTTGTAGTATTCTACTCCTCGTACACCGTTTTTACCCTGTCCGACGTCGGGAATTTTATTTTTTGGTGGAGAGTCGAAGGGACTCCCCTCATGTTGTGGATCCAAGGCTCTCGAGCAGGGTGTTGTACCTCATGTCTCCCTCGATTACGTGAAACTTGGTATCTTGGATAGTTCCAGTCACGTTCATTGGTAGGATAATCTCTCCTTTAGTTGTTTCACTAGCCATATTGAAACCGTTCAAGACTCGAGTTGTGGGCACGATCTGATCTTGCAGTCCTAGATTCTCCACGACCCCTGATCGGATGATATTTGCCGAGCTACCTGGATCCACTAAAACACGCTTAACTTGAACTTTATTTAATAAGATAGAAATTACCAGGGCGTTGTTGTGAGGCTGAGAAATTCCTTCTGCTTCCTCATTATTGAATGATATGGTGCCTTCTGGCACATAGTCTCGGGTCCGTTTCTCCCTAGTAATTGATACCTTAGTGCGTTTGAACATGGGCCCTTGCGGAATATCGACCCCTGACGATCATATGAATTACATGCTGCGGCTCTTCCTATTCATTTTTCCTGTTGGCGCCCCTTTCCCTGAAATGATTCTTGGCTCGATCACTTAGGAATTCTCAAAGGTGGCCCTTATTGAATAAATGGGCTACCTCCTCTCTATGTTTCCTACAATCCTCAATCCTATGACCATGTGTGCATGATATTTACACATCAAATTAGGGTTCCTTTAGGAAGGATCGGTCTGTATGGGCCTGGGCCATCTGGTGTCTTTGATTCTTCCTATAGCCGATACAATGCCTGACGCATCAACACTAAAGTTATATTTCGACAATCGAGGTGCCTCTGTGGGATCGGTGTGCTTATCAAAACCACTTTTGTTCATGAGTCCTCGAGAATTCTATTCTCGATCGCTTCTTCTATTGTTCTGGGCGGAATTACATCTTGGAAAATTGTTCCTACGATCTGAGGTGTACGATTGATATTGGTCTTTCTTCGATCTTGTCTCCTTGTCGATGTCCCTCTGACTTTTGGCTGCTGACCTATTTGGGTGCACTGAATCGGAAGGAGCTCCTAATTGGTCATCCTCGACCCTGATCTTCGATTGGTACCGATTGTGTATATCTGCCCATGTTACAGCCGGATACTCGATCAAATTTTATTCATTTGACGCGATGCTATCAAACTTCGTTCGTTCAATCCCTGAGTGAAAGTTTGAACGACCCAATCATCTGTGACTGCTGGCAACTCTATGCTTTCCATTTGAAATCGGGATATAAACTCCCTTAGCATCTCATTAACCCTCTGTTTTACTTTGAAAAGGTCCGATTTGCTTGTCGCAACCTTTATGGCTCCGGCATGTGCCTTTACGATAGAGTTCGCCAACATAGCAAATGAGTCAATGGAATTTGGTGGTAGATTTTGGAACCTCATTGCTCCCTTCGATAAGGTTTCCCCGAACTTCTTCAATAAAATAGATTCGATCTCATCATCTTCCAGATCGTTACCCTTGATGGC
Organism: Nicotiana tabacum; assembly: GCF_000715075.1. Lineage (NCBI taxonomy): Eukaryota > Viridiplantae > Streptophyta > Magnoliopsida > Solanales > Solanaceae > Nicotiana > Nicotiana tabacum. The sequence goes on from NC_134089.1 coordinate 140,498,255, forward strand.
GGATGTGTAGGAGGTGACATGCTCGTTGGGATTGGTGGTCCCATTGTACTTAGGTATGTCCGGCATACGAAACTTCTTCGGAATGGGTTTCAGAGCCGCACTTAGAGGGAATGGTTTTTGTACGAATTTCTTTGAATCCATCCCTTTCAAGATTGGCGGTGCCCCCGGTATCTGGTCAACTCGGGAGTTGTATGTTTCCACTTTTTTATCATTAGCTTCGATTTTCTTTTCTTTTGACCCAATTTTTTTAGTGAGCTCCTCGAGCATTTTCATTATTGCAGGATCGGTCCCCAATTCGTTACCATTCGACCTTTTCGGTACTGGCTCAGTACGAGAGTGATTTCTGGCTCGACCCCACTCAGAGTTCTATGTTGATTTTGTAGCGAGCAATAGTGGGCTGCTGAGCCTGTATCATCTCGGATATCACTTGGATATTGACTCCTCCGTCTCCTTTGTCCTATGTACCCTGACCACCAAATCGGCCTTCTCTATGTGCACTCCTTTCGGGGTCTGTTCCTAGGTCCGAATTTAAAGAAACGTGACCGACATCGATTGGATTGGTGACCGGTGCTCCCCCAAGATTAGCATGTGGTACCTCAGCTCCTGGAGCAGTCATATTGTCGTTTTCCCTGTGAAACCCGAGACCACTGTCACCGTGTGTGGGTGCTTTTTGTTAGTTTGACATGTTTTAACCTGAGAGCTAAGATACTTGACAAGAACAAGTGTAAAATAATGTGTGTTATCAGAATCAGCACCGAACAATCACTATTATCGTTAGCCTCACGGTAGGCGCCAAACTGTTTATCCTCAAATTTGGATAACAATTAAACTTATATTGTGGTTTTAAGGATATATGATTTTGTCCAATACCAATTAATAAGTAAGGAAATAAATGAATAAATTAGAGAATAAAATCAAATCAAACCAATAGGCTAGCCAGGTCTCGACCTCGACTTGGGATAGTCTTGAGGTGGGGTAATAAGAATAGTAAATGATAAAGAAACTCTGATGAACAGTAAGTGAAATAGCAGGAAAGTAATGAGTGTATGTATTCTTATCAGGGAACAATGATCATTCAAATGAATAGGATCTCTCTTTATATAATAGAGGAGTCCTAAATAAGGTATACTTCTAATTATATAGGAAACCATATTAACATCTGATAACCGCCATGGATTGATCCGTTCCAAGATTCACGCCACGATCCTCGACCAATCACAGATATCTCACCTTTTTCGTTATCAAACTATACCGATGTCACTCAGAGTCTACCTTTTTTTGGCTGCGATTGACGTAGGCCTTGGTCCGAAAAGAGGTTTCGATTCCGAACCCGACGTCCTAGCTCCTTGACGTGACATTCCCAACTCGAGCAAAGGATGAAATCAGGTAGCCCCGATATCTACCATATACACACTCTATTTTACGCTTGTTCTTTAAGGTTTCAAATCCAAGTCAGCTTAAAAAGGTCAAATTCTCAATCTGCTCACTTGAACATTGAGGCTGAATTTGGACATCATGGTGAAAACAACAACCTAATGCCTAGCAATGAGGTGCCCCTTGCTGATACCAACACGAAGCTGCTGATCCAATCGATGCGAATTCACAGGTCGTCATTGATGCCCACCTGCCAACTGACCCCAAAAACAGTGTTCTTGGAGACACTCGACCAACAGTTCGAGAAACGCATGACGAATAATGTGATGGGACAAGCATATGGCTAATGTTTGAAATGTTGTACGATCAACAAGCAACGATCACACAGCTACAAAATCAAAGCCACCCTCCTGGTAGGGTCGAGCCCAAACTCTCTTGGGAGAACACCCAAAGAAATGAGCAAACCACTGAGAGGACATGTGAAGCTAAGCCTGGGGCCAACACCGAGATAATGAAAATACTAGAGCATTAACAAAGCAGGTGTAGTCAGGAGAAAAGAAAATTGAGGCCAACAATAAGAAGGTGGAAACGTATAATTCCAAGGCCGATCAAATCCCGGGAGCATCCCTAATATTGAAAGGAACAGATTCCAAGAAGTTTATCCAAAAGCCTTTCCCTCTAAGAGATACACCAAAGCTGATCCCGAAGAGGTTTTGTATGCCCAATATCCCAAAGTATAATGGAACCAAAGATCTAAATGAGCATGTGGCCTCCTATACATGTGCCATCAAGGGGAACAACTTGGAAGATAATGAAATAGAGTCGGTGTTGCTAAAGAAGTTCGGGGAAACACTATCAAAAAGGAGCAATGATATGGTATCACAGCTTACCCCCAAATTATATTGATTCGTTTACTATGCTTTTAGATGCTTTTGTGAAGGCTCATGCTGGGGCCATCAAGGTCGAAATCAGAAAATCATATCTTTTCAAAGTTAAGCAAAGAGATAACGGGATGCTCAGGGAGTTCGTGTCAAGGTTCCAGATGGAACAGATGGACCTGCCTCCGGTTGCCGATGATTGGGCCGTACATGCATTCATCAAGGACTTAACCACTGAAGCTCCTCGGCTTCACAGTAGCTAAAGAAATTTTTTATAGAGAATCTGGCAGTAACTTGGGTCGATGCCCACAATAGATATATGTCATAAATTAGAGTTGAGGACGACCAACTCGGAGCCCCTTTTGGATCCGTTTATTCCATTAGAATCGATGATAGGCCCAAGAGAGCCGTCGATCATGAATCGAGACCAACTCGAGGCTGGTATCAGCCATACAGGGAAGATCGAAGGGGAAGCGTGTCCAGGCGTAACCTCACGAGGAATGAAAAGAGAAGCGATTGAGGGTCTAATAGCCGAGGATTGATGAGCAAAAATGGTTTCGACAGGCCTCTCGGGGCTAGGGAAATACCTAAATTTTAAGAATATAACTTGAACATAGATGCCACCAGTATTGGGTATCGGCCATCGAACACATAATGGAAACCAAGTGGCCCCGACCATTGCAGTCCGACCCTACCTAGAGAGACCCTAATTTGATGTGTAAGTAATATGGCACTCGTGGCCACCTGATCAATGATTATCGGCAATTGAGAGAAGAAGTTTCCCGGTTGTTTAATAATAGGCACCTACGAGAGTTCCTAAGTGATCGAGCCAAAAACCACTTCAGGAAAAGAGACACCAACAAATAGACCAAACCGGAAGAATCTCAGCACGTCATCAACATGATCATTGGAGGGGTTAATGTCCCTTAAGGGCCAAAGATAAAATGAACTAAAGTATCCATCACGAGGGAAAGCGCATACAAGATTATATCTCAGAGGGAACCATATCGTTCAACAACGAGGATACTGAAGGCTTCGAATATCCTCATATTGATGTACTAGTAATATCCGCACTTATAAATAAATCTAGAGTTAAACGTGTGTTAATTGATCGAGGTATCTCCACTAACATCATCAGATCAAGGGTAGTAGAGCAGTTGGGGTTACAAGACCAAATAGTGTTGGCGGTCTGGGTGTTGAACAAGCTTAACATGGCATGCGAAACAACTAAAAGGGAGATAACCCTACTAGTAAACATTGCTGGAACGATCCAAGAAATGAATTTCTATGTGATCGAAGGGGACATGAGATACAACGCTCTATTCGGAAGGCCATGGGTTTACAACACGAGGGCAGTACCTTCTACCTTACACCAGGAACTGAAGTTCCTTATGCTGGGGGGAATCAACAGGGTCTACGGAGAATAGCCAGCCACAAATGAAATGTTTGCAGTCGACGAGGTAATCCCGATATCAGCAGTTACGACATCAAGGAACTCAGAGCTGACCAGAAAGGAAGAAATTAAATAGCAATCATCGATGCTAGATCCGACTGAACCGGAGGAGTGGGAAGTAGATGAGGAGGACGACTACGGAATCCCGAAGTCGTTCATAGCCCCTTATAATACCGACGCCAAAAAATCGACAATCGAGTATTTGGATCAAGTCATTGATCACGTCCAGATGCACGCCTCTAAAGTGGTATGACACGGTCGTTTGCAATAATAAAACCCAACAAGGATTTGGTATCGAATCCACATGGAGCTAAGATGGGTGTTAGTAGTATATATTCGAAATAAGTAAGTAAAATATCTAGATTGCACTTCCACAAATAAGGTTTTATTTCTACTTCTAAAATTAAGGTAATGATTGCAAATCTAAAGATATAAAACTAGAGATGATTGTTTTTGAGCATTTTCCAAAGATATAAAAGGCCTAGGGTCATGACCATGACCTAGGTATTTGCCAAATGGGATAAAGGCTTTTATGATCGTTTTATTGACTGGGGTGTATTATTGCTCACAACACTACGTTTCTCACTCAATACCTCTCAGTCAGATAGTGGTTTTGACCAATTTGTCTTTCTCAAGACCAAATGGGTATCTACCAAAATGATTGATAAGAGCTTAAGTCGGGTTATTACTATCTCTAGGTTGAACTCTTTCATTGGGTTACATAATCTCTCAATTGACAAAATTTCTTGTTAGCTAAGTTAACCTAGACTAGGCCCCTCTTTCTCAAGAAGAGACTAAGTCAATTAGGCATGAATCAATATTTGCAACCATAAATTCTACAATTGAAGCATGAACTAAGCTAAATACTAAACACCCATGCATAAACAAACATAAAATTAATCACCCATAAAGTTTACTCACTAGGATTGGGTCACAACCCTAGTAAAATCTTGCTACTCATTGTGGGTATAGAAGAAAACAAAGAAGAAAATATAATAAAATCATTGAAATATTAAAATATAGAAATCTAATGTAAAATCACCAAAATAAGCTAAATTTTCCTAAAGAAGCAAAGAGAAACGGCTACAACACTTGAAATATGCAAAAATTTGACCTAATTTCATGAAATTCTTCTATTTATACAAAGATGATAATTTCAGACAAAAATGCCCCTCGAGAGGTTCAACGACCACATAATTCCATGAGCGATCTGCAGGTTTCTTCAACTTGTCAGGAAGTAGAGGTCTGCGGCCTCACAATTCTAAACTGCAGCCGCGAGGTAATCTTTCTGAAGTCTGTAGATTTAGCACTGTGGCTGCAAGGCACTCTTTTGCGGTCCACAATAGTATGATTGTGGCCGTAAGATAATCTTTTACGGCCGCACACATCTTGTGCGGACCGCAAGCTGAAGAAGCTCTGGATTTGGCCTTTTTGTCATCTCTTTTATCTTTGATCCTAGCCCAGTTTTTGCGGTCGCACAATTTATGTGTGGTCCGCAATTTGCTCCAAAGTCTGTTGCATTTTCCTTCCTTGATTGCGGCTGCAAATGGAATTTTGCAGTCCAAACTTTATAGCTTTTGTGGCTTTTATTTCCTTGGTTTAGATTACTCATTTTAGCCGGATTTCATCTCGGGAGCTCAATTTCTATTATTTCTGCAATTTTACACAATTTTATCAGTTTCGAGGACATAATTCAATGCTTTTAGACTAAACGAAAGCATAAAGGTGCTAATAAGTAGTCAAAATCCCCACTTATCAACTCCCCCAAACCTAAGTCTTTACTTGTCCTCAAGCAAATAAAATAGTTCCCACCTCCAAAAGTTAAGAATATTACAGCTAGCGACGGGTGAACCATTCATATCTCAGTTGGAACCAACAATTACCCACAACACTCATGCATTATTAACAAGGCAACAAGTTAGACCTTTACACGCATATAGCTCTATTGTGACATTCAAGCATCAAGTGTTGACTTTACTCATCAAGGACTCTCGCTCTATCTTGTGAGACATAGTGGATCCCAAACTCCTCCTCCTCTACTCTCTATTTGCCAAGCTCACTTAAGAATATAGTACTCAGTCCAAAGGTTTATGAAAGGTTCATTCATCTCTCTCTAGAGAATGCAGCAAGTACGGCTTCAAGTACCATAGGCTTGCCCCTCATGTAGATCACCACTAATGTAGCTCACTCGGCTCAAAATTAAGTAGGACTTCTTTCGGGATGTAATGAAGGCTTTTGGACTAAGGATTGATACAATATGGATAAGTGGTTACACCTTCCTTAAGCACTCCATTATTCAATTCTCGACTCACACTTTGCCGATTCTTTAAGGCACTTTCTTTTCCTTGGGAAACTAGAGAGACTTAACATCATTCTTTCTTAATCATTACATTCATATTTCTCCATTTTCGGGATCATTTCCTTTCTTTGATTCCTTTCAAATCTTTCATTTATTCATTTTTTCGCATTTCACTTTTTGTTCTTTTCTTTTCTTTGCCCTTTCCTTCTCATCATTTGTTTTCTCTTTTTGTTCCTTGATACCTCTTTCAAGTTCCTCGTCTCTCCCCCAAACTTACGTTTTTAGCCCATTGTTTCACAAGAGTGTTAAGGAAAGCTCGGGTTCCAAGAGAAGGTCACGACAAAATGGGTAAAGGCTTGTAACATGGTTATCAAATGAGAAAGGCTCGATGCTCAAATGGGTTGAATAGGGATAACAACATTGGTAGGCAATGAAAAATTCAAACGGGCCAAGAAAAACCTACAATCACTTCTCAAGCCAAGCAAAACTTATGATTTCGCCTTAAAATACATTCGGGGTAAGTTCTAGACCTTCCGCACAAGTACTTGGACTAGCAAAAAAGCATCTCACCCCTCATGCAACTAGCTTGTTAAAGAGGATAGAGTCGATGCCCCACAACGACCACATTCAAGATTGAAGATCACTATGGTCCAATTAGACCATTCGATTGTATCAAAGTCACTAACTAGAGCTATTTCCTTTTAAAAATCCTTGTCTCTAACCATAAGCACGTAGTTAAATGTGTTGGTGCCAAATGAAGCATGTTTGACTCTTCGAGTTTGACTTAATCAGGTCTTTTTATTCATTATTACTACTGTTATAACCTAAACACAAAACATACTCATTCCCTTAAGAATTTTGTCACGCCATCCATCATTAGGAAGAGTCACCAGGTTCATACAAAAACTACATTTGAAAAGAATCATAACATTAAGAAAATCAAAGGCTTGTTATCTGCAGAAACATAAAAAGAAGCTACTAAATCAAACACTAACTAATAAGGAAATAAACATAAAGAAGCTACAAAATAAAAACTATTGAAAGCATAACGAATATACATAATGAGAAAGAAAAATAAAATAATATCAAGTTAAGTACATGCCAAATGTCTTAGAATCAGCAAATAAGATCAAATAAACTCCCCTCCCCCCTCCCCCCTCCCCCCCAAATAAAAACAACATTGTCCTCAATGCTTACAAAGTAAGAGTAAAGGAAGGGAAAGAGTGAATAGGGAAAGCAATGGGGCGGGGCGGGGCGGATTTTGTTTGATGCGGAGCGGGGCAGGTTTTCTCTCATGCGGGTGCGGGGAGGGGCAGGTTAAAACAGTTTTTAAAATTTTTAAAGCGGGGCGGGTTACGGGTTTAATGCGGGTTAAATGCGGGGCAGTTTTGAATTTCATCTTTTCTGAAACAAAGCAATAACTTCAACTACTATTTTACATTCTTTTTTATTTAGTATGGAAGCTATTTTAAATTATAATTAACCAATTTGCATAAGTATCAACAAAATGATACTACTTAAATTTGTCAAATTTTATGTGATACAATTTTTATATGAGGTGGAGCACGTGAAGAATTTTTTTTAATGTCATGCTCCTAGAGTATAATATTATCGAAAATTTTGCGACATGCGTGAAAGCTAAATATATAATATAAGAGAATCCATGGGTGTAGTTTTTTAATTTTTCCTCCATGTGGGTTTTTTTCTTTTGGATTTTGAAATTTTTATTCTTTTTGGCAGGAAGATCGGTTCATAGCTTCAACTAAGCTCTCTACGCAGTTTTCCAATTCACAGTCCAGAACAGTCTTTTTTCATTTCTATGTTTGTTTGTATTTGTCACTGTATGGATAAAGAAAGTAAAATAGAACCTTAACTATAAAAATACATGTGTACTGACACGTATACTACATCTAATATGGTATTTCGGTGTTGTGTATCATCCTATATTTAATGTGGCATCACATAATAAAAATACTCGTTCTCATATATTTGTATGATTGGAGTATGTCAAACTAGTTTGTTTTTGAAGAAAAAAAAGAAAAGAAAAAAGAAAAAGGCTTAAGTGGGATGGGGCGGGTTGAAAACTGAAAAAATAACTATGCGGGACAGGGCGGGTTGAATTGTTTGTGGGTACCAGCCCGCCCCACCCTATTGCCATCCCTATGAGTGAAGAAGACTCCCTATGGCTCCTTGGACATCTTTGTGTCCACAACAACATCAACGCCCTCAGTCTCCTCCAACTAGATCTCATCATCCTCAACACTGGGAGTGGCTGGGTTGGTGAACATCTGGCGCACTGCCTCGGTAGTGTCGGCAGCCAGGTCTAGCTCCTCAGACTGGACAACTGGTGCCAATGGAGCTGATGGTGCAGTAAGAGCTGGATCAATTAGCATCTCAAATGGGAGATCTCCAGCTACTGCAATCTTGGTCACCTGTCTCCGGAGCTTGTCAACTGTTTTCTTGGAAGCCTGGGACTTTCTCATTTTCTTACTTCCTTTCCCAGCTCCTCAATCACTAACCCATGCTGTACCAAAATGTTCATTATGGCGGTTTGGTTCTCCAGGATCTTCTTCAATGCCTCTTCCACTGTCCGAGGAACCTGAGGTTCCAAAATGGATAATTGTGCTGCAATAGTATTGGATATGTCAGACAACTTTGCAGTAGTTGTCTACATCCAGTTGTTGAGGCTCGCTAGTGTCTGGATGACTCGTAGCGCAGAAAGTGGAGCAGTAGGCATGGGCACCGACTTCAAAGACGTCATGGAACCTGTGGCATGAGATGCACTAGTAACTGAAGATGGTGGTGGAGGCATTGCTGCAACTCTAAAGGATGGCTCGGCTTAAGTGGATGGACCCTCAACCGTTTCCGCAACTACCATAACTGGCTCGTCAGACTAGCACGAGGTGGTAGGAGGCTGAATCTTCTTCATTGGGTTCGATGTATCCATCAGAGAATACCATGAGAAGAGCTTCTTCGGTCGGACCTTCATATCATCATCCGTTGGCTCTACCCCCGTATCCTTGAGATACTCGGTAATAATGTTAGGATACGGGTAAGACGACTCAGCTTACCTCACGATCACATAGATGTTAGCTGACATCATGACACCCACATTGATCGGGTACCCGATCATGATTGCAACGACTAGAACTACCCGCAGAATTGGAAGATAGGTCTCATTCTGGCACGGGTCTAGTCTATTGCTGACAAAGGTCTGCCACCCCTTTGTCTCAAAGCTCAGAGTGTTCCTCTAAATAGAAAGCCCTATCGTGATCCATGGTAGTGGTGGCCCAGGAGCTGCTAACATCTGTGCTAACACAGGACGAGCTGCCTCCCCAAGTGCACATTTCTCTAAGTACTATGCGAGCTCGATATCATCAAACCCCAAGTAAGTGTTCAATGTGTGGGGGTCAAATCGCACCTTGAGGTTTCTCACTTTTATTACCTTTGTCCCCTTCTTGATGTGCGCCACATTAGTGTAGAACTCTAGGACAATGTACTCCTTTGCATCCACCACGCTCTAGGTAAACCACATCTACCCTTTGCTTTCTCTAAACTATCTCAAAACTGCAGTGGGTTGAATTTTTCTAGATCTTTCAAATGGAACTGATACTCAAGACTAAGCGACCTCACTGGCCGGCATTCTCGGAAGCTGGAGAAGGCTGCTAAGCTGACAAATCGGTCCTCCCATACCTCTTTTTTCTCGACCTTTTAAGTTAGGCATTTGTAGCATCCCCCCTGCCATCATCAAGGATGTCATCAACTGTAGTAGTTGGTGCCTTAGGGACAGGTGTAGAGGAGGGCTCGGAAGCCTGACTAGCACTTTTTGAACCCTCGGAATGCTCTAAGATGGACAACCGACTGCTCTTGAACCAAGTTGCCCTCTCGTTTTTCCCTATACAGGACATAAGAACTAGACTCGGAGGGCTTTGAATTTCTCCCTCGTCCGGCTATAGCCTTATTTGTGATTGTTTATTGTAGGGCGAGGGGTAAGACACTCTTGCCTCAACCCCTCAAAGGTTCTGCCCTCCCTTTTAAAGTATCACCTTTGCCTCGAGATTTAACCATTTTCTGTACCAAGCAAAAACATGTGTCAGTTGCAAGTCAAATGCAAACATACAAGAACATACCAGAGAGACAATTAACAACATCGTTTAAAACATGCTTGCATGGTAGGGATGTGTTGTCCGTAAAATTTGCATTGTGGCTGCAGAATAGGCATTGCGGACCACACAATTTTCCATTAGGGCCGCACAATTGGATTGCGGTCCCCACAATTCTCATTTTAGTCGCTTCCTTCAGCTGGCTAAAATGCGCTTCACCTCTCTAATAACAAAGAATTAGCTGTTTTGCGGTTGCAACCAGTTTTTTGAGGTCCACACATTTTCTATTGCGACAGCACATGATAGTCATAAAATTGACAACTCTCTAATAACAGAAAAAGAGTTGTTATGTGATCACATTGTATTTTCTGTGGTTCGCACATTTTTCATTGCGGCCGCAGAATCATACGTACTAAAGTTCCCTAATTTCAACTTCTGCGGACCGCACAATTTCTTGTGCGGCCACATATTTCAAAATACTTACGATTAGAGTTCTAGGGCTTGGAAAATTTTGCACAAATTTTGACATGGCAACATTGCATAACCATGAAAACCTATTTACTCATTTCCCATAGAGCAAGTACTAGTTGACCCGCTACAGTTTTAACCCCACATGGTTGTATAATTGAATTCTACTGACAAATGACCTAAAACTAACTAAAAAGATGTAAATTAAACTAAAAATTGAAAAATTCTACAAGTAATTGAAGCATACCAGAGATGAAGTAGTGCAAATGCTTGATCACAGATGTTGAGTGTGTGGGCAGATGATTTACTAGATGATTTTAGTTTTTAGACTTGTGAATGCTCAAAGAGGGAAAAAGGTAACAGTAGCCCTAAGCCTCATATTTATAATTGTCGATGCCTGCCTAAGGGAAGAAGGAACGAGTGCGGCCGCTGAATTCCAATTGTGGACCGCACTTTGATACCTCTTAAGCTTAAGACAACTTTTTGTCTGTGATCCGCGGAAATTTGTGTGCGACCACAGATCACTATTGCCGACCGCAGAATTTATGTTGCGGCCGCAGATCGAGCATTTCTCTGACAGACCATCTTCAGAGAGTTGTTATTTTCCACCTTCCATTTGTGCGGTCCGTAATGTAATTGTGCGGCCGCAGAGCACCTTTTGCTGCAGCAACCATAATTGTGCGGTTCGCACAGTACAATTGCAGTCCGCAATTCTTTCCACACTTAGCTAAATTTCTGGGCATATTTCTTGTATAGCACGCTCTTCCCTACAACACACTTCAAAACTAGTTAGCACAAAAATAACACCTAACTACAAAAGAATAAAATAAAAGAAAAAGAAACATAGGGTTTCATCCCAAGAAGCGCTTGATTTAACGTCGCGACATGATACATATTATCATCATTTGAAATGAATCACCGCACAACGTGGCCATCACCAACATTTCCCAAATAATGCTTCACCCGGTGACTATTGACTTGGAATACCTCATCGTTCTTGTTTTTTTAAGTCCAATGCACCAAAGTGTGTCACACCCCTAACTTCAAATGGGCCACTCCAGTTAGACTTTAACTTTCCGGGAAACATCCTCAACTGTGAGTTGTACAACAACACAAGATCACCCTCTTTGAAATCTTTGTTCCAAATGTACTTGTCATGAAGTTATTTCATCTTCTCTTTTTATAGGGATGAACTTGTGTATGCGTGGTACCTGAACTCATCCAACTCATTCAAATGTGCCACCCTCAAGTTAGCGGCTACATCCCAGTCAAGATTCAACTTCTTTAGCGCCTACATGGCTTTATGCTCAAGTTCCACCGGGAGATGACAAGTTTTTTCAAACACCAACAAGTATGAAGACATTCTGATAGGTGTTTTGTAAGCCATCCAATAATACAATAAAGCATCATCAAGTTTCTTGGACCAATCCGTCCGATTAGCATTCATTATTTTGGATAAGATACTCTTTATCTCCTTGTTGGAGACTTTCACTTGACCGCTTGCTTGTGGATGATAGGGAGTCATGACTTTATGTGTGACACCATACTTGGTAAGTAAGGTGTCGAAGGCTTTGTTGAAAAAAATGAACCCCATCGCTTATGATAGCCCGCAGAATGCCAAACCTTGTAAAAATATTCGTCTTCAAGAATGCCACCACATTTCTTGCTTCATTGCTGGGTAGAGAAATGGCCTCAACCCATTTGGACACATAAACAACCGCGACCAAGATGTAGGTGTTTCCACTAGAACTCATAAGACCCATGAATTCAATACCCCACACATCGAAATCAATCTCCAAAATGGTGGTGAGGGGCATTTAATTTTCCTTTGAGATTCCACCGGCCCTTTGACATTCATCACATCATTTCACTAGATCACTTGCATAATTTTCCTTTGATCACTAGATCACGCAACCCCAGTCTCGTCGACCACCTGCCCCGACGCCATAACCACCATCAACGACCACACCCCTCCTCCTCCTAAGCTTCCCACCGGAAAAACCAGACCCGTCGAACCCTCTCGTAACTGACCCTCCAGTCATGACACTCCCCTCACGTCCAAAAACCAGCTCAACACCACGCACCAGTCCCGTCATCCAGCCTTGTCGACCAAGCAGTCCGCCAACAGTTGACCCCTCGTCGTCAACCACCAGCCCCGTCAAGCAGCAGCTGTCGCTGCTGCTGTTGCGTCACCTTCCCGACTGCCTAAAACCCCAGCCCCATCGCCTTCTTCCTCACCACAAAACCCTAGCAAAAACCTAGGAGCCCTCCTCGTCAAACACTGCCCGTCGACCCCACAGTCGTCGACCAAACAGTCTGTCAGTGAGGTCGAGTTGAAGTCAAGTTCCAGTCCAAAGTCCAAAAGCTGAGTAGAGGTCCAGTTCGTCGAGTTTGTTCCGGGTTTTTCGTTATTGTGCCTTGTTCAGTGAAGTCCGGTTCGAGTTCCGTAGGAGGCACTGTTTGTCGTTCTAGAATTGTCGAGGTTCGAAGGTTGGTGTTCTTCGTCCTTTGTTTCATTTCATTCGTTTTGCGTATTATGGTTCAAAAAAAATGAGAATATTCGATATTTATGAATGTCAACAATGTAATTTTTGTTGTTGCGTAAAAATGTTTATTCTAAGTTTAGTTACTGCATGCTTAAAGTGAATGTGAGCATATGAACGAGGTTATTCGATTTTTCATTTTTACCATGGATATTATTACCTGTTAGAATCGTTGCTTTTGGTAGAAAATCGTAGTTGCCTTAAGTTTGCCCTCAAAAATAATAAAAACGAGATGAGCTTCGCCAAATAAAAATGTACAGATTGCGGAGCCCTCACAAAATATATGTATTAAATACTTAGATTCCGGGATGGGCCGTTTAACAAATTTCACGGCCCTCCCCAAAAATAATAATGCGCTAGTTGCTTTAGACGCGCCTTTAATAATGTTATCTCCCTAAACTCGGGTGCACATTTATGTGACCCAAATCCAAATCTCAACGGAGTCGAAATATGTCTCTAGTCACGGGCGCATTGATTGTGGCGTGGCCCGAGATGCATTTCCATGACGTTGCAAATTCCTTTAAAAAATAAGAATGAGATGAGCCTCGCCGAATAAAAATACAAATTGCGGGGCCCTCAGTAAATACTTGTTTAAAATTACTTAGAATTCAGGAGGGTCGTTTAGCGAATTTCGCGGCTTCCGCAAAATAATAACGCGATAATCTCTTTAGGCGCGTGTTTAATAATTTACTTTCTTAAGCTCGGGTGTGCATTTCATGCGACCCAAATCCAAATCTCAAAACATCAAATAAAAATGCGCTCCGGATTGTGGGTGCATTTCATGTGACGCAGTCCAAAGACGTGTTTTAAGCGATGTTCACATTCTTGTAAAAACAATAATAATAAAGCGGTAAAAAGTTAAAATTGGCACATTGGTTCATAATTGTATTTTAAAATCAGATAAATAAGCCGAATATAACAGTTGAGCGACCGTGCTAGAACCACGGAACTCGGGAATGCCTAACACCTTCTCCCGGGTTAACAGAATTCCTTATCTAGATTTCTGGTACGCAGACTGTAATATAGAGTCATTCTTTTCCTCGATTCGGGATTAAAATTGGTGACTTGGGACACCCTAAATCTCCCAAGTGGCGACTCTGAAATTAATAAATAAATCCCGTTTCGATTGTCCTTTAATTGGAAAAAACTCCCCTGCTCCCCCGCGGGCGCGTAAAAAGGAGGTGTGACAGCTCTGGCGACTCTGCTGGGGACGAAACACCCAGAACCACTGGTTCAGGGTTAAGAATTCGAGCTTAGAATAATTGTTATTATTTGGCTTTGTTTATTATCTGATTATTACATGTTTTGAGCCTAATGTGCTAAATGCTGCTTTTACCGCTTTGATATTATTTGAACTGTATATAAACTGTGCCGAAACCTTTCTCTTCTTACCTCCGGGGATGTGCTTACTGGTTGAGACTCCCTATTCTGTTAGTGTCATACCCTAAATAAAAGAGGCTCGGAAAGTTTCTAAGCCGGCTGGCCTTTTGGTTCCCGGAAAGGAGCTCCTTCCTCAGCTCGAGTTGTCCGCTCGGGTACACTGTCTAGAACACCGACCCAGGTTTTGAACCTAGTATAACAAAGCCACATGCCGGATCCCTAGTAGGAACGTTTATTTTGCATCATGTGCATTTGACTTAGGGGACTCAACATAGGGGTTGGGTCCGTCTAGGACAAGCAACCTGAAAATAATAGACAATCTTTCGGCATCCTATGTGCTACATGTTGTATTTAGTCAAGGGCGTATGGGTCATTTGGTCATTTCCAGCATGATGTTATTTTAATCAAAGCATGGGGAATATTTGTGGAATCCAAGAAGCCTTGGAATTCCCTATGTCCCCCACGCTTGCTTTTTGGGAAAGCACATGGGGAACATTTGTGGAATCCAAGAAGTCTTGGAATTCCCATATGTCCCCCACACTTCATATGTTGGGAAAAGCGCATGGGGAGCATTTGCGGAATCCAAGAAGTCTTGGAAATCATTATGTCTCCCATGCCACATTTTTGAAAGAAATAATAAATATAAAAAATAAAATTACAAATAAAACAAAGCATGAAAATTCAAAAAGATTTTGTATGTTTTCATTATTTTCCACAGATTAAAAAAAAATCATGAAAAAGAGGAGAAAAAATGACAGTGTAGAGATATAACTACTTATTTTTAGAGGGAAAAAACCAATGTCCAAGTAGTATCGAAACTCTGCCGAAATTTTGAGAAAATGAAAAGAAATGTCTTATTGGTTTGTTATATTAAAAACAAAGGAAAAATAGAGAAAAAAAAATCATCATTGTTCTGTCTTGTTTTTTCAGAAATATATAAAAGAAAATAGTTTGTTTTGCCATGAAGATGAAAATGGAAAAGAGTCTGGTTTTTGAAATGTTTTATTTTGTTTGTCTGTGAATATGCCAAAAATAAAAACAAAAAGAGTCGGGCGTGAACGTGATTTTATTATTTGTTCCAAAATAAATATATATATAATCCAAAAAAAATCAAAAGAAAATTCAAAATTCAAAAAATATTTTTTTTATGCATTTCTTTTGTTAAAGGTAAAAATTCCAAAAAAAAACATTTTCCTTTTTCTTTAGAATAAGACACGAAAAAAAGAAGGAATGTTTTATGTTTTACGTTAGTTAGTTTGTTTGTTATGAACGAAAAATAATAGTTTGTTTGTTTGCTATATAAAAAAAAAAGAGAATAGAAAATGGAAAATGGAAAAGGGTCTTCTCAAAAATAGTTTATTTGCCCGAACTACGCGAGTTTGATTCTCACCGGATGTGAGATACGTAGGCAACCCTCATCGGGTCCAACCCCACCTTTTGCTGAAATAGCCAAAAATCAAAAAATTTCAATCTTGTCATAAATAAGTCGGGTGATGTCCAACCCACCTTTTGCTAAAATAGCCAAAAAACAAATAAATAAAAAATATATGTCAAATTTTAATTTTGTCATAAAGAAGTCAGGTGACGCTCTTTTATCAAGACATAGCCGAATGTTCTCGAAAGGGACGCCGGAAGGCTGACTTTGCATAAATAGCCACCTTTGGGTCATTTTGAGTTGACCCACACAGCCTTAAAAAAGCTTCGTCCCCGAGACGCTGAAGGGCCGTGTTTTGCAACACCAAGTTTTTATTATAATTTCAAAAAAAAAAAAAAAGTCGACGGTCAGGTGAATACCGTTTGAATTTTGTCATAATAAGCCGAGCCAGCTTCGGCCGCGTCTTAAACCGTTCTTGCCGAAGTAGCCTTAGAGTATCTGTCAGTTGTCGAAAGGTTATTTTCGTAAAAGAACGGACAAGTTTGTAAAAGTGTCATAAAATAATCCTCCCCGGCCTCAAAATTCATGTGAAATTTGGAAGGGGCCACATTGGCAAAAAAATAACCATTTGGTTGCATTTGTCGAACAGAGAAAGGGAGTTAGCCTTTTGTTTTTGAGTTTATAAATCTTTTGATTAAAATAGGCGGGTTGTTTGATTTTCAAGTTGGTAGGTCATCTTTAAACCTTTGAAACCCAGTTTGTTTTAATATGAAAAGTGAAAAGAAAAAATGTTCATTATTGTTTATCTTTTATTGGTCCGAACTACGCAAGGTCTGATTCATGCGGGGTCATGATATGTAGGTAATCTCCATAAGATTCGACCACAACAAAAAGAATGAAAAAAAGAATGAAAAAAAAGAATGAAAAAAAAGAATGAAAAAAAAATGAAAAAAGAATGAAAAAAAAATGAAAAAAAAATGAAAAAAATGAAAAAAAAAATGAAAAAAAATGAAAAACAAAAAATGAAGAGAAAAGAAAAGAATGGAAAAAAAAATCGAAAAAAAAGATGTTGTCAATAATAAGGACCGACTGAGTCCATTCTAACATGTTTGTTTTGCAAATAAAATTAAGGTGGTTGGTTTGTGGTAAGTCAGACAGTGACACCCAGAATTCTTTACTGGCACCTCATGATACACACTCTGTGGGGATTGGGCCTGATAGCAGAAGCACTCAAATCCTATCGGGAACTTATTGACGGAGGTTGATGATAATTGAAGCTGGCAATGGTCTTGACAATACTAATGCAAAGCTCAGTGGCTAAGATGCCAAGTTTGATAAAGTGGGAGGACGCTCCGTTCCTTGGTTAGCAAGAGAGAAGCTTGTGGTGGCTTATTTTGTTGTCATTTCTGTTGTCCGGATTATTAAGGTTGTAATTTGGATTTTGTCCTGTGTCAAACCTTCTTATCTTTCCATTTTGTCATAGCAATTTGTTTAAATTTTGTCCAGTTTGTGTTAGGATTTTATTCTGGTTGTTTTGTTTGTTTTTTATTCAAACCATTTCGCCGGTAGTCTAATGCAAAATCCGGTCTTTGATTATTCCCAGTCATCTTTTTGTTTAGTCCTTTTATCATTTTTATTCAATGCCGATTCTAGGGACATGACATGCGCACACAGTTTGGGCCTAATCTTTAAAGTTAATCATAAAACCCTGGAAAGGCGATCAGACCATTTAAAGAAAATAAGGACGGTTTGAGATTATTCAGAGCTCGAGTCATGTGGAACTGGGGCAAGTTAAACACAAAGAAAACCGTTAAAGAAAGATTCGCCTAAATTGGCATGAGGGTCGTTCATAATAATGAGAATGAGAGTGTCGCCCAACGGTGCTTTAGACGTGACAAATGAACAAGCAGATGTTGAATATAATTGTCAAGTCCAGCACCATCAGAAGAGACTACAAATTTAAATTGTGTTGTTTGCACTTGGCATGTTTTGAAGACTGGAATGACGAAGGCATTTTGTTCTGCTACCTAAATACTTTATCCTTCGTTACCCCTTTTTAAGCCTTACTTATTTTTCTTTCATACCCCTCGTTCGGAATCAGTAAAAACGACTAGAAAATGCAAGCATGGCATGAAAAAAAAAAAGGAAAAGAAAACAACAAAACGAAAAAGAGGGAAAAATGAAAGAAGGAAAAGAAAGAAAGAAAAATGATAACAAAAAAAAAAGAGGAATTGGGAACTACGTTTGACCTGATTCCTCAAAGAGGATACGTAGGCGCTTCATGGCTCGGTCATAGTTTTGAAAAATGAAAAAAAAAACAATTAAAATATCCCCAAGCAAGAAACTGGGGCAGATGTTGCGTTTGATGTAAATAAATCTAATTCCGAAGGTTGTAATTAATAACCCAAAATGAATGCATTTTTGAGCCTTTAATACCCTTTCTTTCTAGCCCAATCCAAAAACCCACATTACGGTCCAAAGAAAGACCTTCCGATCAGTCTTCAAAAGATGCCAAGTCAGACAAATGAAGAGTCTTACCGGTGAACATAACATTCTGTTCCACAGCAGAAAGGACTCTAATCTCCAGCAGAAAGAGTCGTACCGGCGACACTCCAAATCCCCAGCTGGAAAGTGATACAAATGAGAGAGTCTTATCGGTGAAAACCTTCACAGGCACCATAATGCGATGAAAGCTGAGAGAAAACCAAAATGAGAGAGACTTGATAGTGAAAAACCCTTCGGGCACTACAAGTCGAATAAGATTGAGAATCAGAGGGGGAATCGCCAATGGAAGATCTTAAAAGATGATTGACGGCAGAGGATAGGCCACATACGCATGTCATGGCCATTAGAGTCGGTATCTGCGTTTGATAGGTTTTTATTTATAGTTTCTTTTGTAAAAGAGTCATCGTTTCCTTTGTTTTTTATTTTGTTTCTGTTATCTTTCTCCTTTCATAAAAAATTTTCCCCAATAGAGTCTGTCCGGTCAGAACAAGTATGAAATGAATTCAAAATATGCCATCAGCTTTCCAAGATGAGATCTGACTAGTATATCCGAATGGTATAGTCAGCAAGGAACAAGCGCGAGGTCAGTGTCAAAAAAGATATCCCCAGCAAAGGGAATTGACAAAAGGATTGCCGAGCATCAAGAGGGATATCCTTGCCAAAACCAAGGTTATAAACCTCAAAGACAAGGCCCGTGAACAGAGCAAGGAGAGCAGTGAGCATGATTTGGCGAATCCATACTAGACTAAAAGGTCGGGAAAATGCCAGTTTCCGAGCTATGCCACAAAAGAAGATGGATATCCCCAGCAGGAAGGGATTATCCCCAGCACATAATATCATCCCCAACAAGTTGTGAAACACAGAGCAAGGAGGGAGAAAGGGAACACCATCCCAACAGGAGTATCACAACCAACCACCATGTTTTAAACTAACAATTTTGTTTGATTTGAAACAGGTAAGGGAAATGGCATTGAGGCAGAAACGCATGCCACAAGGGATATTATCAAACTGGGGCAAAAAATTTTCCTTCCATTTAGAAAATTTTCTGGAAGTCAGGTACCCCCAGCTGATAACATTTTACCCCCAACAGGTAAGTAAATAATTCCTCAACAGTGTTATCCCTAGCAGTTGCGAGGGGTCCAACACAAGGTTGGAAAGTCGGTATCCTCAGCGGTTAGACTTCAAAGGAGGAAGCTAATAATAATAATAATAATAATAATAATAATAATAAATTATAAAAAAAAAAGAATAATAATAAAAAATGGGGAAGGTAGAAAATGAAAATTCATCCCAATCCCCAGCAAGTATTCGAGGTAAGACATTTTCAAGTCTTAAAGATATTTTGGGTTCATCCGCCCTCAAATAGGATCTGTCGGGTTCATCCGCCCTCAAATAGGATATGTTGGGTTCATCCGCCCTCAAATAGGATATGTCGGGTTCATCCGCCCTCAAATAGGATATGTTGGGTTCATCCGCCCTCAAATAGGATATGTCGGGTTCATCCGCCCTCAAATAGGATATGTTGGGTTCATCCGCCCTCAAATAGGATATGTTGGGTTCATCCGCCCTCAAATAGGATATGTTGGGTTCATCCGCCCTCAAATAGGATATGTCGGGTTCATCCACCCTCAAATAGGATCTATCGGGTTCATCCGCCCTCAAATAGGATATGTTGGGTTCATCCGCCCTCAAATAGGATATGTTGGGTTCATCCGCCCTCAAATAGGATATGTTGGGATCATCCGCCCTCAAATAGGATCTTATTTTCAAAATTATTATTGAAGACAGGCGCCCACCTGAATAACGAGAGGAATACATTTTGTCTTTTCATTTCTGTTCTAGGTCACCCACCAGTATAATGCGGGAATACATTTTTGTCTTTTCATTTATGTTCTAGGTCACCCACCAGTATAATGCGGGAATACATTTTTGTCTTTTCATTTCTGTTCTAGGTCACCCACCAGTATAATGCGGGAATACATTTCTGTCTCTTCATTTTTGTTCTAGGTCACCCACCAGTATAATGCGGGCATATCATTTTTCATATCCTTACCACCAGGCGCCCACCTGAATAACGAGAGGAATACATTTCAGTCTTTAAATTTCTTGACAGGCGCCCACCTGAATAACGAGAGAAATACTTTTGTCTGTGCATTTCATATTTTAGGCGCCCACCTGTATAACAAGGGAATACATTTTGTGTCTTTACCATTAGGCGCCCACCTGTATAATAAGGGAATACATTCCACGTCTTTACCCATAGGAGATGCATTTCCTCCTAAGTTTGTTTTAGTTTCATCCATAGGAGATGCATTTCCTCCTAAGTTTGTTTTAGTTTCACCCATAGGAGATGCATTTCCTCCTAAGTTGGTTTTAGTTTCACCCATAGGAGATGCATTTCCTCCTAAGTTGGTTTTAGTTTCACCCATAGGAGATGCATTTCCTCCTAAGTTTGTTTCAGTTCTACCATAGGAGACGCACTTCCTAAATTCAGTTCTACCAATAGGAGACGCACTTCCTAAATCCATTGTACCAGTAGGAGACGCACTTCCTAAAAAGTTTTACCAGTAGGAGACGCACTTCCTAAGTTTATTGCACCCAATATGAGACGCACTTCCTAAGCAAGTTTTACCAGTAGGAGACGCACTTCCTAAGAATAGTTCCCCAATAGGAGACGCACTTCCTAAAATTCAGTTTTACCATAGGAGACGCACTTCCTAAGTTCAGTTTTACCATAGGAGACGCACTTCCTAAGTTCAGTTCTACCAATAGGAGACGCACTTCCTAAGATATGTTTCACCATAGGAGACGCACTTCCTAAGATATGTTTCACCATAGGAGACGCACTTCCTAAAGTTCAGTTTCACCATAGGAGACGCACTTCCTAAAGCAAGTTTCACCAATAGGAGACGCACTTCCTAAGCAAGTTTCATCAATAGGAGACGCACTTCCTAAGTCAGTTTCACCATAGGAGACGCACTTCCTAAAGTTCAGTTTCACCATAGGAGACGCACTTCCTAAGTTCATTTCACCCATAGGAGACGCACTTCCTAAGTTTAGTTCTACCAATAGGAGACGCACTTCCTAAGTTCAGTTTTACCATTAGGAGACGCACTTCCTAAGAATAGGTTCACCAATAGGAGACGCACTTCCTAAGTTAAGTTTTACCAATAGGAGACGCACTTCCTAGATCCATTGTACCAATAGGAGACGCACTTCCTAAGAATAGTTTCACCATAGGAGACGCACTTCCTAAAAGTTCAGTTTCACCATAGGAGACGCACTTCCTAAGCAAGTTTCATCAATAGGAGACGCACTTCCTAAGTCAGTTTCACCATAGGAGACGCACTTCCTAAAGTTCAGTTTCACCATAGGAGACGCACTTCCTAAGTTCATTTCACCCATAGGAGACGCACTTCCTAAGATATGTTTCACCATAGGAGACGCACTTCCTAAAGTTCAGTTTCACCATAGGAGACGCACTTCCTAAAGCAAGTTTTATCAGTAGGAGACGCACTTCCTAAGATAAGTTTCACCAGTAGGAGACGCACTTCCTAAGTTCAGTTTCACCAATAGGAGACGCACTTCCTAAAAATATTTCACCAGTAGGAGATGCACTTCCTAAGCAAGTTTCACCAGTAGGAGACGCACTTCCTAAGCAAGTTTCACTAGTAGGAGACGCACTTCCTAAGACAAGTTTTACCAGTAGGAGACGCACTTCCTAAGTTGATTTCACCAATAGGAGACGCACTTCCTAAAAATATTTCACCTATAGGAGACGCACTTCCTAAGATAAGTTTCACCAGTAGGAGACGCACTTCCTAAGTTCAGTTTCACCAATAGGAGACGCACTTCCTAAAAATATTTCACCGATAGGAGACGCACTTCCTAAGTCCAGTTTTACCATAGGAGACGCACTTCCTAAGTTCAGTTTCACCAATAGGAGACGCACTTCCTAAAAATATTTCACCCCTAGGAGATGCACTTCCTAGTTTGATGCATTTTAAGTTCGACCATAGGAGACACAATTCCTAGTCCAGTTTTTTTTTTTGAAGTTTACCCGTAGGAGACGCACTTCCTAATCGAGATTTTATTCATAGGAGACACACTTCCTAGTTCTAGTCACTGAAGTTTTCACCCTTAGGAGACGCACTTCCTAGTTTAGCTCATTCCGATTCAACCATAGAAGACACACTTTCTAGTTTGAGTCATTGAGGTTTTTATTTTAGCAGACACATTTGCTAGCAAGAGTTTTGGTTTTACTCATAGGAGATGCACATCCTAGCCTAGTCTTTAGTTTACTCTCATCATTGCATCAGTAGTGTAAGTGAGTTACGATTTTGCTAACGACTCACAAATCTTCCCAGTACAAACTGAGTTAGGAAATTTTGTTTGTTTTCTTTGTTTTGATTGTCAGGGACCCGCCTGTAGAACGGAGGTTGTTGCATGTCGAAGATAGAAGAAGTCAGGAGTCCGCTTGTAGAACGGGGAAACATTTTTCAAGATCAAGCAGTGACCCACTGGAAAGCAGAAGGTTACAACAAAAATCCCCAGCACTCAATCCAAGACAGAAGCAACAAGAAGCTCGCCCCAAGAATGCAAGTCCACAGTCTGGGATGATCAACAGAAGCTGGTCACCAAAAAACAAAAAAAAAAAACAAGGTCACAAGAAGAAAAAAGAAAAAAAGAAAAAGAACCCAAATTACGGAAGTGGAGAACAAATGTGGTCTGCTCAAGAACTAGCACCTACAACTAGCAAGTATCAAGGTTCAGATCCAAAGTCTGTATGAAGCACCATTCAAGACTCAAGACCAAGTTTCAGAAGACTTAAGAGATAGGAATCCTTGTAACTAGTAGCTGATAGGCTTAGTTAGTCTTTTTCAGTTTTCATTTTTGTTGTAATGACAGGACCGCGGACCGGAACCTCGACGGAACGGCACCTCGATCGGCTCTCCACCTCGGTACACTTCACTATCTCTCTCATTCCCGAACTACACGTGGCCTGATTCCTGTATAACCAAGGATATGTAGGCAGCTCAGATTCCAGGGCTCGGTCACATTCCCTCCCTTTCCTTAAGTGTAGTCCGTCCAAGTAATGGTCGGGTCAAAAACACGTCTAGTCGTTCTTTGTCGGAAAACTCTTCGTGTTTCCAGTCAAAGAGGGGCAGCTGTAAGCACGTGATTTTTGACCCTCCCCGAGAATTTTCACATTTTTAGCATGAATATGTGAAATTGGGTCCAATATAGCTATTTTAACTATTTTTACTTTATTTCGTTGCAAAAGAAAATTTCAAAAATATATATATAAATTTTTAGATTTTAGTTTATGTATCTCTCATAAACTTGAAAAATACAAAAAAAATTGCACTTTATTTTTGTACTTTATATAATTTCGAAAATTACAAAAAAATATAGTTCTATTAAGGTTTTATAGTCATCTTTAACTTTGAAAAATACAAAAATATTACCTCATATTTTATCTTAATATTTAAAAACGAAAATTACAAAAAAATAGTTTTATTAATATTTTGTTGCTATTTTAAACCTTGAAAAATATTTAAAAAGATATAGTTTTGTTTAAATACTAGTCTTATTTTTGGTAGTTATTTTGCTTACATAGGACTAGTTAAGCAACGTGTTCCTATTTCTCGGGTCCGGGCAAAAGAATAATATTCGGGTTTAAACTACCCGGTTTTAGGCCTAATTTTCGGACCTAGCCCATAATAAACAGTGTCCAGGACACATGGGGAACCCCACCACGCGTGGGGGACATATGCCTCGAACCCCACCACGCGTGGGGCTCATTTTCATGGGCATTGTGTTACAAAACACGGGAAAGCCAACAGACTTGGAGGGACTTTGAAATTTTTTAAAAGAGGACTACTGTTCCTCTTTCTTCTTCAAAAAAAGAAGAAAGAAAGAAAACCCTACAGAAAAAGGACTCCATTTCCGGACTTCCCCCTAGCACCGGACCAACACCCCTACTGCCCAAAACCACCATGAACGACCACTAAGCTCCTTCATACCTTCCGGCACCCCCACGCACCATCTCCGTCAACCTGCTGCCTCGTCACCACCGGCAGTCCCCGTCGCTGCTTCACTCGTCGTCCTCCTCGCACCACCATCTCGTCCGAACACCCACTTCCTCCCCGTCACAACACGACCAGCCAAAGCTTCCCTATCACCCACTGTCGTAACCAACAAGTCAGTCCCACCCCCCGTCGCAGCCCCAGTCTCGTCGACCACCTGCCCCGACGCCATAACCACCATCAACGACCACACCCCTCCTCCTCCTAAGCTTCCCACCGGAAAAACCAGACCCGTCGAACCCTCTCGTAACTGACCCTCCAGTCGTGACACTCCCCTCACGTCCAAAAACCAGCTCAACACCACGCACCAGTCCCGTCATCCAGCCTTGTCGACCAAGCAGTCCGCCAACAGCTGACCCCTCGTCGTCAACCACCAGCCCCGTCGAGCAGCAGCTGTCGCTGCTGCTATTGCGTCACCTTCCCAACTGCCCAAAACCCCAGCCCCATCGCCTTCTTCCTCACCACAAAACCCTAGCAAAAACCTAGGAGCCCTCCCCGTCAAACACTGCCCGTCGACCCCACAGTCGTCGACCAAACAGTCTGTCAGTGAGGTCGAGTTGAAGTCAAGTTCCAGTCCAAAGTCCAAAAGCTGAGTCGAGGTCCGGTTCGTCGAGTTTGTTCCGGGTTTTTCGTTGTTGTGCCTTGTTCAGTGAAGTCTGGTTCGAGTTCCGTAGGAGGCACTGTTTGTCGTTCTAGAATTGTCGAGGTTCGAAGGTTGGTGTTCTTCGTCCTTTGTTTCATTTCATTCGTTTTGCGTATTATGGTTCAAAAAAAATGAGAATATTCGATATTTATGAATGTCAACAATGTAATTTTTGTTGTTGCGTAAAAATGTTTATTCTAAGTTTAGTTACTGCATGCTTAAAGTGAATGTGAGCATATGAACGAGGTTATTCGATTTTTCATTTTTACCATGGATATTATTACCTGTTAGAATCGTTGCTTTTGGTAGAAAATCGTAGTTGCCTTAAGTTTGCCCTTAAAAATAATAAAAACGAGATGAGCTTCGCCAAATAAAAATGTACAAATTGCGGGGCCCTCACAAAATATATGTATTAAATACTTAGATTCCGGGATGGGCCGTTTAACAAATTTCACGGCCCTCCCCAAAAATAATAATGCGCTAGTTGCTTTAGGCGCGCCTTTAATAATGTTATCTCCCTAAACTCGGGTGCACATTTATGTGACCCAAATCCAAATCTCAACGGAGTCGAAATATGTCTCTAGTCACGGGCGCATTGATTGTGGCGTGGCCCGAGATGCATTTCCATGACGTTGCAAATTCCTTTAAAAAATAAGAATGAGATGAGCCTCGCCGAATAAAAATACAAATTGCGGGGCCCTCAGTAAATACTTGTTTAAAATTACTTAGAATTCAGGAGGGTCGTTTAGCGAATTTCACGGCCTCCGCAAAATAATAACGCGATAATCTCTTTAGGCGCGTGTTTAATAATTTACTTTCTTAAGCTCGGGTGTGCATTTCATGCGACCCAAATCCAAATCTCAAAACATCAAATAAAAATGCGCTCCGGATTGTGGGTGCATTTCATGTGACGCAGTCCAAAGACGTGTTTTAAGCGATGTTCACATTCTTGTAAAAACAATAATAATAAAGCGGTAAAAAGTTAAAATTGGCACATTGGTTCATAATTGTATTTTAAAATCAGATAAATAAGCCGAATATAACAGTTGAGCGACCGTGCTAGAACCACGGAACTCGGGAATGCCTAACACCTTCTCCCGGGTTAACAGAATTCCTTATCTAGATTTCTGGTACGCAGACTGTAATATAGAGTCATTCTTTTCCTCGATTCGGGATTAAAATTGGTGACTTGGGACACCCTAAATCTCCCAAGTGGCGACTCTGAAATTAATAAATAAATCCCGTTTCGATTGTCCTTTAATTGGAAAAAACTCCCCTGCTCCCCCGCAGGCGCGTAAAAAGTAGGTGTGACAGCAGCCTTTTAGCATAGTACCTATGATCGTTGTGGAGATATACCGAGCCCTGGAAAACTGTCAAAGAGGGGCCAAACACTTTTAGGGTTGTATCTTACTGCTCCAACTCTGGCTCATGGAGCACCTCTAAAAGGGTGAATATCGGCAAGAGATTCTGTGCAAAGACTGGGATGATCATATCGCCTTCCATTAGCCAAGGCAAATGAACTATATGCCTAACATGTTTGCCCAACCAGAAGATGCTAAAGAGTGGGTAGAGTTGTTCGGAAATCGGAAAGAGTACCAAGTGCAATGGATGTTCGAATGGTTCCCTACTGAAGAGTTCATTGTCCGATCTTGGGATGCACTATTTCTTATACGCATTGGTCTGAGAGGAACTTATCCTTATGTCCCTCTCCCAGTCATGAGGCAGGCAGGAAAGAAGCAGGTTATACCAAGGGTCGACAAAATGAGTCACTTCAGGGCCGACTTTCAAGATGACGATAGTCCATACAAGTGTCAGGCTCAACATATGTGGCACTGCAAAATCATCCTGGGAAAGGATTCCATAGAACCAGACAGGTACCATGCTGGTTATACTCCATACTATCCAAGTTGGTTGGAAGATGATCATAGTGGGTTAGGACAACCCGGGCTTGTTCGAGGTCACAGAATCATCAACGAAAAGGCTGAAGTACAGATTAAGTACAACCAATTGCACAAGAGGATTCGGGAATGCGAAAGTGAGCACCGGGAAATTTAGGAAGCCCATCAAAAGTTGATTGAAGAATGGAAAGACATGGCTGTCAGCGCCAACAAGCGGCTGGGATATTTGGAGCGGGGTTTAGTGGAGCTAGAAAGGAAGTTCATCGAGAGGATCGAAAACTGCCAGAATGCTGAGGGAAACGAAGGAGGACACTTGGCTAGAGCCTACTTGCTGCTGGGACTGCGTGAGCTGGTGAAGCTATTCAATGGAGCTAAAGATGTCGAACCTGAAGAAGGTCCTTCTAGGACCAAGTAGCTAGGAGTCTTTTCTTTTTCTTTAAGAATGTAATAAGGCCAATGGCCATTAGTGACATTTTATTTTCTGATTTTTAGTGTTGTTTTGGGATTCGTCTTATTTTTATCAATAAAATGAGGCATTTAGCATTATAAGTTCCCCAAATCAACTTGTCGCTAGGCCTACCTCGGGCACAACGAGGCTCCCAAATTAGGACACGAATTATATTCTCGCACTATGTGTTTAAATATCGCAACTTCTTTTTCTTACAACCCGCACTAACTTGCTACCTTTGTTTTTTTGTTTTATTCCCCCCTCCCCAAAGGTTAGTTCGTGCACTTTGGCATCGTCATCATACTCCACAAGATCTAAGGGCCCTCCGCCTCCTTATCCTCCGAGTCCTATCAGAAACAAGAACAAGGGAAAAATGGAAGATTTGAGCAACATTAGAAAGGAGAACTCAGTTGAAAGGGTAGAGGTTCCTCAGGGTATTCAGGTTTCCAAGGAAAGTGCCTCCCAGCTCGAGCAAAAGTTGTTGAAATTTCAGGAAGAACTGGACCAAGTTCGGAACTTGGCAAGCTTGTCGTTTTCCCTCACCACCCCAGATGTCAACTTTCCCAACACTCAAAACCCCACACCTCCACAAAACATCCCGAAACCACAAAACCAACCTGCTCCCCATCACCACTGCAACACATGCCACACTTCAAACAACACCCCACTGCTCATCCCTAAACCACTAAACTCCACAAATGATCATCTCCACAACACCCCCATCTAAGTGGAAACCATACCACACTATACCCAACCTATTTCAAGCACACCTGAGTCTAATGAGAATGACTCTATAATCAAGAATCTGGCTGCGGTACTGAAGAAGCTGACTAGCAGAGTTCAGGGTGTTGAAGAAAGCAAGGGGATGGAGGGATTGAATTACGAAGACCTTTGCATTCAGCCAGATGTCGAACTGCCCGAGGGGTATAAACCTCCCAAGTTCGAGATGTTCGATGGAACTGGGGATCCCAAAGTTCATTTGAGGACATACTACAACAAACTGATCGAAGTAGGAAAGAATGAAAAGATTCACATGAAGTTCTTTATGAGAAGTCTGAAAGGGGATACTCTATCTTGGTACATTAGCCAAGACCCGAAGAAGTGGTTGAATTGGGTGGGTATGGCGTCCGATTTCATTGACAGAATCAGATTCAACACGGAGAATGCACCAGATGTATTCTACATCCAGAACTTAAAGAAGAAACCTACGGAGATATTCCGCGAGTATGCTACTCGTTGGAGATCAGAAGCTGCTAATGTCAGGCCGACTTTAGAAGAAGAACAAATGAATAGGTTTTTCGTCCGAGCTCAAGACCCACAATATTATGAGAGGTTGATGTTGATTGAAGGCCAAATTTTTTTTGACATCATTAAGCTAGGGGAAAGGATCGAGGAAGGTATTAAAAGTGGTATGGTCACAAACTTTGAAGCATTACAGGCCACCAACAAGGCTCTACAGTCTGGTGGCACGTCCAAGAAAAGGGTTGTGAGTGCTGTGATGATTGCACAGAGAACAAAATCCCCAGTCAAATACCAAACCTTATCATTACCTCCACTCACATATCAGCCTACCCCAAATTACCAAGCACCCTTGCCCTCTTACCAAGCTCTACCGCCTACTTACCAATCATCTCCACCTCCTACATATCAGCCCACTTCACCCAGATACTCTCAACCCGCACCTTTCTACCAAGCCTGTAACACACAACAAGCCCACTATCAATCACCTCCCCCTCGCCAAAATTTCCCAAGACCTCGACCAAACTTCGACCGCAGACCCCCCAAACAGTATACCGCCATTGCTGAACCTATCGACTAGCTGTATGAAAGGCTCAAAGCTGCTGGTTATGTCACCCTTATCCCTGCCATAAACCTCGAAAACCCCTCCCAATGGGTCAACCCAAATAAAACCTGTGCATACCATTCCAACATGAAAGGGCATACCATTGATGAGTGTCGCTCTCTGAAGGATAAGATCCAAGCTTTAATTTGACAACAAGATCATTGTGGAAAAGGAGCCTACACCGAATATCCGTAACAACCCTCTACCAGACCACAAGGGTGGAGGTGTTCACATGATTGAGATAGAAGACGACTGGGACCCCAAAAGGTCGATTGGATTGATCATTGAAGGTGACGAGCCAAAGAAACCAACAGTCACCCTTAACCCGATTGTGGTCCCGATGCAACCTTCTGGAGACGCCGAAGTGAACATGTCCATACCTCTTGAGTTCGAAGCACCTTCTTGTGCAAAGAAGACAAGGCCTATTGAGGTCGAGTTTGGGTACCCAAAGGCACCTATACTATTTAAGGTTGTTGTATTACCTCCCAAAGCAAGGGTGCCCATTCTTGTGGCTATGACAGCCGTAACACCGTTCCACCCAAAGGCCATACCATGGGATTACACCGCCGAGGCGAGAAGGAAAGGGAAAACCAAATCTGGAGAAGCAATTGCAGCATAGGGTATGACAAGAACCGACAGGGTTTATACTCCAGAACATCTAGCTGAGTCCAGTAAGTAGGCCTCTAGACGACCAACCGTCACTGAAACTGGGCCTGATGATCTATGGAGGAAGATACAAGCCAAAGAGTATTCGGTCATTGATCAGTTGAACAAAATGCCAGCCCAGATCTCTATCTTGGCTCTGCTACAAAGCTCTGACGCACATAAGAATGCCTTATTGAAGGTGCTGAGCGAGGCATATGTGCCCAGTAACATAACTGGAGGAGAAATGGCAAACATGGTAGGGAAAGTATTGGAGAGTCACAAAATCACTTTCCACGAAGATGAGCTGCCACCTGAAGGGCTAAGCCACAACAAGGCATTGCACATTATTGTGCAGTGCGAATATTATTTCATCACCAGAATCCTGATTGACGGAGGGTCTAGCCTCAATATTTGTCTATTGGTGACTTTCAGAACATTGGGAAAGAGCCTTCATGGGATCAAGGATGGAGACATCACTGTCAAAGCTTTCGATGGATCCCAAAGGTCCACTATTGGGGAAATCAGTTTGTGTCTGCAAATGGGACCGACTTGGTTCGACGTTGATTTTCAAGTGATAGACGTCCCAACATCTTACAACTTGCTATTGGGACGGCCCTGGATCCATGCCGCTGGGGCTGTAGCATCAACCCTATATCAAGCAGTGAAATTCGAGTGGAATCACCAAGAGTTAATTATTCACGGCAACGGTAGCAATCCCATATACAGTTGCCAGACCATCACAGCAATCAGAGGAAGAAGGAAGATAGGTGGAGAAACCTACCATCACATTGAGCGAGTCAACGCCGTGGACAAGGATAAATGGTGGGATAACAAAATTGAAAGTATATTGAATTGGTGTGGATACGAACCTGGCAAGGGACTTGGCAAGAATCTCCAAGGAATCGCTAAGCCTATCAAGTTGAAGAAACACGGTACCACTTTCGGTTTGGGGTGTGCATACACTTGGGAGGATTTCAATCACTGGTCGCCACCATGGCGCAGTCCCTACTACCCGTTAGAGCATCTGATATCTCGCTTAGAGCAGACCTTCCAGCCAGCCGATGTCATATATAGGTCGGAAGAAGAGGAAGCACTGGTAGCGATGAGGAATTTGTTTTTGGAAGATGATAATATGGACTATTGTGTCATTTTCTAGGAGGAGGGGGAGGAAGTCCCTTCTATACAAGCTGTGAGATGAGGAGCACGCCTCAACAATTGGTCCATCAAAACCACCAGGGCCCGGAAAGCTTCGGTGTAGCAAGGCTGAACAAAGCACCATGCATTACCTTTATTTTTTGCTAGTTGACTTTCTTTCCGCATTTTTAATATTGAAATAAGAGCTCCAATGTTCAAAACAATTATGAAATTTATCAAAGCATTTCAATTTCTTATAAATCTTGCTCTTATTACTTACTTTATTTACACAACATTAATATTACTTATCTTGATGAACCGACGATTGTGACATGCAACGAGATAACGCAACAAACGGATATAGACTCAGAAGAAGATGATATACTAGAAGAGGTTGTTAAAGAGGTTAAGGATTTTGAGAAAAGACCTAAATCTAACCAAGACGAAACTGAGATTTTCAACCTGGGAGATGTAGAAAATGTCAAAGAAACTTGCATCAGTGTTTATCTGTCACCATCAGAAAAGAAAGAGTACATAGAATTTCTAAGGGAATATTGTGCTAGTGCCGAAGTCACCAAGCAAGTCAAAACCAAGGTTCTCAGGGTAGTAGATTATCCAACATGGTTAGCCAATATTGTGTCAGTGCCGAAGAAGGACGGGAAAGTTAGAGTCTGTGTCGACTACCGGGATCTCAATCGTGCCAGTCCGAAAGACGACTTCCCCTTGCTGAACATACACATTCTAATTGACAACTACTCCAAGCATGAACTACAGTCGTTCATTGTTTGTTTTACTAGGTATCATCAGATATTGATGGATGAGGAAGACGCGGAGAAAACGACTTTCATTACGCCATGGGGGATGTATTGTTACAAGATGATGCCGTTTGGGTTAAAGAATGTTGGAGCCACCTACATGAGGTCCATGACTACTATTTTCCATGACATGATACACAAAGAGATCGAGGTGTATGTAGACGACGTCATCATCAAATCCAAGAGATCCACTGACCACATGGAAGATCTGAAGAAGTTCTTCAACAGACTAAGAAGGTACAACTTGAAGCTGAATCCCACCAAGTGTGCATTTAGGGTTCCTGTCGTAAACTACTTGGGTTCATTGTGAGTCGCCGAGGAGTAGAACTGGATCCATCAAAGGTCAAAGCCATCCAATAATTGCCACCACCGAAGAACAAGAAAGAGGTTATGAGTTTCTTGGGAAGACTTAACTACATCAGCCGGTTCATAGCTCAATCCACTATCATTTGTGAGCCAATCTTTAAGATGTTAAAGAAGGACACCGCAACCAAATGGACTGATGATTGTCAGAAAACCTTAGACAAAATCATGGAATACCTGTCAACGCCGCCAATTTTGGTCCCGCCCGAGCCGGGTAGACCTCTATTACTCTACCTTGCAGTATTGGATGGAGCTTTCGGTTGTGTTTTGGGGCAGCATGATGAAACAGGAAGAAAGGATCAGGCCATCTATTATCTCAGCAAGAAGTTCAACCCGTACGAGGCCCGATATTCTCTATTGGAACACACCTGTTGTTCTCTGACTTGGGTAGCTCAGAAGTTGAGGCACTATTTCTGTGCCTATACTACTTATCTCAAATCAAGAATGGATCCTTTGAAGTACATCTTTCAGAAATCCATGCCCACTGGCAAGCTAGCCAAGTGGAAAATCCTGCTGAGTGAATTCGACATTGTTTATGTGACTCAAAAGGCAATCAAAGGACAAGCATTGGCAGATCATCTTGCTGAAAATCCCGTGGATGGAGAATACGAGCCTTTAAAAATGTATTTTCTTGATGAAGAGGTATCTTTCATAGGGGAAGATATTGCAGAATCCTATGATGGTTGGAGAATGTTTTTCGCCAAAGCAGCAAAATTCAAAGGAGTTGGCATAGGAGTTGTCCTAGTATCAGAAACTGGCCAACATTATCTGGTGTCTGCCAAGCTCTGGTTCCCGTCCACCAACAACATGGCCGAGTACAAAGCCTGCATTTTAGGGCTCAAGCTAGCCATTGACATGAACATTCAGAAATTGCTAGTGATCGGAGATTCAGACCTGCTTATACATCAGGTCCGAGAAGAATGGGCAACCAAGAACTCCAAGATACTCCCTTATCTGCATCATGTACAGGAGTTGAGAAAGAGGTTCACACAGACAGAGTTCCAACATGTTCCCAGAGTTCAGAATGAGTTTGCCGATGCATTGGCTACCTTATCGTCCATGATACAGCAGCCAGACAAGAACTTCATTGATCCTATTCCGGTAAAGATCTATGATCAGCCAGCTTACTGTGCTCATGTAGAAGAAGAAGCAGACGGAAAACCTTGGTTTCATGATATCAAGGAATATTTGACGAAGGGAGAATATCCAGAACTCGCAAATCCTACTCAGAAGCGCACACTTCGGAGATTATCTAACAACCTCTTTTATAGCGGAGGAATCCTGTATAGGAGGACTCCTGATTTGGGATTACTAAGGTGTGTCAACGCAAAGGAAGCATCCTGACTATTGGAGGAATTCATGCAGGGACCTGCGGTCCACATATGAACGGCTTTGTCTTAGCCAAGAAAATACTCCGAGTTGGTTATTTTTGGATGACTATGGAAATGGACTGCATCCAGTATGTCCAAAAATTCCATTGCTGTCAGATACATGTAGACATGATAAAGGTTCCTCTAAACGAGCTTACTGCAACAAGCTCGCCATGGCCGTTCGCCGCTTGGGGAATGGATGTTATCGGACCTATCGAGCCTACCGCATCAAACGGGCACATGTTCATTCTAGTTGCAATTGATTATTTCACCAAATGGGTTGAAGCAGCATCATACAAAGCAGTGACTAAGAAAGTGGTAGCAGATTTTGTGCGGCCATATTGTTTGTCGGTTCGGAATTCCTGAGTCAATCATCACTGATAATGGTTCCAATCTCAATAGCAACCTGATGAAAGCGATGTGTGAAACCTTCAAGATCAAACACAAGAATTCTACAGCTTACAGACCTCAAATGAACGGAGCTGTAGAAGCCGCAAATAAGAATATCAAAAAGATACTAAGGAAGATGATAGAGAAGCATAAGCAGTGGCATGAGAAGTTATCATTTGCTTTATTGGGATACCGCATCATAGTTCGCACATAAACCGGGGCAACTCCCAATATGTTGGTTTATGGTACAGAAGCAGCCAGTCCTGCCGAGGTAGAAATTCCCTCCTTGAGAATCATACAGGAAGCAAAACTTGACGATGCATAATGGGTAAGGAGTCGCTACGAGTAGTTAGCTCTTATAGATGGGAAAAGAATGAATGCAGTTTGTCGTGGTCAACTTTATTAGAACAGAATGTCCAGAGCCTTCAACAAAAGAGTCAAGCCGAGACAGTTTACACCGGGGCAACTGGTGTTAAAGAAGATTTTCCCGCATCAAGATGAAGCCAAAGGGAAGTTCTCTTCCGAATGGTAGGGTCCATACATGGTTCACCGGGTTCTAACCGGAGGAGCCCTCATACTTGCAGAAATGGACGGTGAAGTTTGGCCGAAGCCGATCAATTCAGATGCAGTGAAGCGATACTATGTGTAACTCGTACAATTTCCTGTATGATGTAATTTGAACTACGCCTGACCTGATTCCCGTTTAAGAGGGGATACGTAGGCAGCCCTATGGGTTCGGTCACAATTCAATAAAATTTTCTTTTCCCCCCGCTATTGGAAACTGGGGCAGAATTTTGAGGAGGACCCTCAAAATTCCGAAGTTGATTTCAGCCATTTATTGCATGTAGCCGTCAGAAGCACCAGCCCAGTAAACTGGGGCAGAATTTTAAGGAGGACCCTAAAATTCCGGAGCGAGAGAGGTTGCAATATCTTGAACCACGTCGCATTCATCGGTTCATCTAAAGAAAACTATTTTAAATTATGTATTTATGTTACATTTTTTCTAAATCATGCATTTCTGGTATCAAAATTGCTTTGTTTAGCAACGCTACCCCAATGATACACAACTCCAAGCAGGACAAGCGAAGCTCATGGGGAAACAAACTAACCTTCCCCCCTTTACAAAACTCACAATTTTTCTTTGGATGCAGGCACTCAAGTCGTAAAATCATCAGATATATCTATACACTCCTACTTCCCGGGGATACAACTCTCGGAATCATCACCTATTTACAGTTGCTATGCGTATATGACATCCACAGAAGCCACAATATAGCAATCAACTATCAGCTATCATCTATCAGCTAAGAGATTAAATTACTATTCGCCTTTTATTTTCTGCATTGCATAAGGCTACCTTTCTGCCTTCCGAGGTTAAGCTCTACCTCCATCTGCATTTCTCTGCATTGCATAAGGCTACCTTTCTTCCTTCCGAGACTAAGCTCTGTCTCTATCTGCATTTTCTACATTGCACAAGGCTACCTTTCTGTCTTCCGAGACTATGCTCTGTCTCCATCTGCATTTTCTGCATAAGGCTACCTTTCTGCCTTCCGAGGTTATGCTCTACCTTCATCTGCATCTTCTGGATTGCATAAGGTTACCTTTCTACCTTCTGAGACTAAGCTCTGTCTCCATCTGCATTTTCTGCATTGCATAAGGCTACATTTCTGCCTTCTGAGGTTAAGCTCTACCTCCATCTGTATCTCCTGCATTATAAGGCTACCTTTCTACCTTCCGAGGTTAAGCTCTACCTCCATCTGCATGGCTGAAATACCGCCACCTTATTTCTCTTGCATGGCTGATATATCGCCACTCTTTATTTATGTCTTGCATCGGGTGAAAGATCGCTACCTTCTGCATTTTCATGGGCTGAAAGATTGCCAAATTGTCCAAAGGCATCATTGTTCGGAGGCACCATTTTCATAGCCCGAGAACGCCATGCCCTGGCTTGAGGACCCCATTTTATCTTTTGCATATCATTATTCAAAGGCATCATGGTTCGGAGGCATCATCTTCGTAGCCCGAGAACATCATTTCATAGCCTGCGAATCCTTTATCATAAGCTTCATGGCCCAGGACATCATGGTCCGAGGACGTCATCAAAGACAGCATTCACGATCCAACGGGAACTTGCATCACGTTTAAATTTATGCACAATATATATATGCTGGTATTGTTCATTCGCAGGTACACCGGCTAGCAATGGCGGTCTCAGTAGGAGCGATCCCGCTCCAGTTCCCGCAGCCTATCAGACTCTGACCATCCTTTCTCAACCTGAACATCGCGTCCGCTTTTCGAAAATCTCCATCGGCATACTCCGCCGATGGATCCCGAACTAGATATGGCCTGATTCCTGTAATACCAGGGATATGTAGGCAACTCAGAAACCAGAGCTCAATCAAAACTCTTCAAAATCATTTCATTCGGTCAAAATTGGCCATCATATCTTTACCCGACAACTCTTTCATCCTTCCCGGGTAAAGAGGGGCAGCTGTTGATACCCAATTTTTTTCTATGTATTTTTATATATAAAATACTTTCAACATAGCATGTACATACATATATAAGCATGCCCAAGAGTTTTGGTATTTTTTCCTAATTTTTAAGATTTTAAAATCAATTTATTGTCTATTTTTAGCAGTACAAAATCCAATAAATATTTCCAAGATTATCATTTTGGTTATTAACTTATTTTATTCTCATATTTATACCAAAATATAATTAAGGTGATTTTTGTATATTTTTTACAAATCTATTTGGTATTTTTAAGCTAAATTGCATGTAATTGCAATTATAGCCTATTTCACGATTAGTAGCATTTTATAATTATAAAAATATTTCCAGTATTTTAAAATTAATATATATATGTATGTATATTATTTGTTGGCTCAATGTTTTTAATTTACTTTTAAAATTATTATTACTATTTTTATAAAATAAAAAGGTAAAATAGTCTATTTAACACTCAGCCCATTTCTATTTCAATTATAGCCCTTTCACCTTTTAATTTTTGCCCTCAATTTGACCCAGTTCCGCCCCCAAATTAAACCAGCCCAATCCCCAAATTACCCGACCCCTTACCCGATTAAAAAAACCCACTAGGCTCCCCTTTGATCCAGGCCGTAGATCATTTTGATCAAAGGCCATAATTCACCCTTTCCTTTTTTACCCAAACCCCCCTTGACCTAATTCATTTCACCTGAAAAGCCGCCTTTGAACCCCTTCGTCTCTCAAATCCTCTCGAGCCTCTCCGAAACCCTAATCGTCTCCCACCTTATCTCACCATGTTTCCACCAAAATCCATGGCGTCACCAGCCATGGATGGTCTGTACTCATCCTTTCTCATCATCAGACCTAAACTATTCAAGGTTTTGAAGCCCGACTTCAATGGCTCTCTTCAGATCCTTCTCATATCTGTAGATCTATGGCTTCTCCGGCCATTACCCCGGCATGTTGAAGCAATATGAGTCTATTCGACTATGGCTCTTTAGGGTTTTCTCTGCAACTCTAAGCCGTCTGAGGTTTTGTACTTGCCTATTTTTCTTAGATCTGTGATATGTCTGGGCTTTACTTGACATTTTAAAAGGTTTTCCCCAAATTTCTTTTTCAAAATCGCTCAATTTCAATTTTAGGGTTTCTGAAAAAGTTTCTTCAAATATCTTTCCAATTCTTTCTGTTCTTTCTTCATGTGTGTTTACCTATGTTATACTCATATGCTTTCTTTTCTACTAAGCTTGAGTTTGCTCTCTTGTTTCCTTTTTATTATGCAAGATTCTTCTACTTTTGTTGTTATTCTTGTACTCACATGTTAATCCGTGTTGTTAATCCTTATCTTTGCTATACGTGTTTATGGTTGAGTTCTTTGATTTTGTTCACTTTATTTAGCTATATTTGTGTTCTTGCTAAGCATATTTCACCTACTTTTGTTTAAGCTCGTATCATCTCTTTCTTCTGAACTTGTTTAAACTCCGAGTTTTCTCAAACATGTTCTCATGACCTTGAATCCGTTCTTTCTATCATGTATGTTTGTTTCTCATAAAGTCTTTGGAAGAGTCTTCTGAGCCTCTTTCAATGACCTGCTCTCTCACCTCTATGTCTGACTCAATTCTAAACCCTAGGATTTGGGGGTTTCTTTGGCTAGTGATATTAAGGTTCCACTTTGGGACCCTAGGCTTTCAGACTCACTATGAGTCTGTAACTGAACTCGATTCTCTTTTGTTTGTGACTCTAAGGCTTTCAATATTAGACTCTTTTTCTGAGTAACCTGACGATTCCTTTCGTTTGATTGGTATGCTTTATATATGTGAAATTTCTCTTTCAAAAGGTTTTTACCAACTGATTAATTGATTCTAAAATCCTTTTAATAAGGCTGACGAATTGTCACCGATTTCCTTTAATTGAATACTTTTTACCTATTCCTGACTTGGTTCATTCGAACTAAGCCTGTAATGTTGATTTTACTGGCTGTCTGATTGATTCCCTTTCCTTTTTCTTTACAAACCAAGTACCAATGGACTTTTGCCTTAAATAAACTCTATGTATTTTCCCTTTTTATGCAACTGTGAAAAGATTTTAATCAAATTTCTTTCCTCCATTGTATTCTACCCATTTGAAATCAAATCCCTTAATTGAAGGAAGATCATATGAGACTGATTTCAAAGTTATTTCCTTACCTTTATTACTCGTTTTCTGCACTATAAAAGGGACTACCCTTCTGCACTTTTGACACCACTTCGAGTTCAATACCTCGAACTTTTAGATCAATACTTTCAACTTACTTAATCACTTTATTGCTTTGAGTTCAATACTCTTACAACATTCTGCTCTTTTCTGGGATCTTTTGGAATTTTTGCTTGCAACTTGGTATTTTCAAGACTACTTTTACTTGTTTGTTTTCCCTGAAACTGGTATATTCTATATGTGTTTATTTACAGTTTTTTACAATCCTGTTTACTTTGTTGTTCATGATTAATGTTAACTATGTGTGTTCTTTCCTTGCATTTGTTTTTTGTTATGAATCCCTACCCCTATTCCCTTCTATGTGTTTGAGTTAAGGTTCATGGCCTGGCAGTATCCAAATTACTGCCCAGGTCCAAACCTGATTCTCAATGGATACTAACTCCCAATTTTGGCTGACAGGCTGGTCTGGTGTGTGCCAGCACTCCCAATTGCAGGGTATGACCGCCAGCCTGCCATGGCTTTCCCTGATCCCCCCTATGCACTTACACTTACTCTTAGACTCTTAAGTTCTGCCCCCCTCTTATGATCCTTGCTTTGGGACCTTGAGTTCCCTCTGAACTTGGACATCATAGGGCTGGCCCTTTACACTGTACTATGATCTTAATTTTGCAATGTGTTTGGGGTGTAAGCACTGTTGGAGCCCCTTTGAGGCTCTTAGGAACTTTGACACATCTCAAGTATGAGAAAGGCTTTTGGAAATCTGATCCTGAAAGTTGATTTATCTCATATTGCTGGAGTTTGAGTCTGAATTAGGTTTTTTGGTTGTAGCTGGAACTTCTGACGTAATTTTTACCTTTTTTTCTAAGTCATTTGGGTCTGTAATAATTTGTAATAACTATTGGGGATGGCTAGTGGAAAGGGATGGGATGAATGTATGCAAAGGGGTAGATAACTTGCCTATAGGATTTTCTGATTCCTGCATTCACATAAACAACATGCCTATAGGTTACTTATAAATTTCTGCATCTTAGAAATTATGCCTACAAGTTCTGCATTTCTGCATATAGAAATCCTGTATCTAGGTTTCTGCATTTCTGTATATAGAAATCATGTATCTAGGTTTCTGCATTTTTGCATATAGAAATCCTATATCTAGGTTTCTGCATTTCTGCATATAGAAATCCTATATCTAGGTTTCTGTATTTCTGCATATAGAAATCCGGTCTCTATGTTTCTGCATTTCTGCATATAGAAATCATGATCATAGGTTTTCTGCACTTCTGCATATACATGTCATTTGGCAAACAATCATAGGTTTAATAATAATCTACTTCATTCTAGATATCATGCATATAGGACTCTTGCATTTTTGCAATCGTTTAAAACCAATAACGCTTAGAAATCATGCCTATAGGAGTAATCAATTGAATCAGTTTCGCTATTCCATCTCTGAGTTTAAAATCAGTAGTAATATCGTTTACAATCTATAGAACTCTTGTTTTGTAAAACCAGTAATCCTTTCTTTAAAATCAGTATTGTTAGATGTCATGCCTACAGGTCTCACCTAGGCAAACCATTAGGTGATTAATTAACTATGTCAGTTTTGATAAACTACAATCAGACAAGGCTAATTCAGACTCCTCATCTGAGAAATATGTGATAAATCAGCCTGTCCTAACGCTTTAATTCATTCCATAACCAGTATTTGAAGTCATGCTATATATTTACTCCTCTGAGTGAGGAGGCTTGTTTGAGCCTTAACTGCTATTTGTTTTTCCCCTCATTGCTTATGTGTTTTGTTTGTCGCCTAGACTTTTTATCCTTTTAAAACTCTAAAAATCCCCAACTCCCTCCACTTTAGAATTAGTAGTCTCAAATGCCTCCAGGACTGATAGGATTGGGACGAGTAATAGCATGCAATAAGAAATGATACTATTCCACGCTTTAATACCTTAACGTGGTGGGAAGGGCAGATATGGATATGATGACCGGTGCGCTAATACCACGTGTATCCCCTCTTTTGAGGAGTGATTACTGGGTATTGCATTGATGTGATCCATATTATTTGTAAACCTAAGACCCCCTTTCTTTTATTTGTTATTTTTTATTCTCAAACTATTTCTTTAAAATTTCTGCTTTCTTTATTTTCGTCAAACTCTCAACTTGCTTGCAACATTATGTGAAAACCCCCCTCTATTTGAGACTTCTATTTGCTTACTTGTTATTCAAAGTCACAATTGTAACATGGTTGGGAACTACACTAGTGGATCTTGGGGGGTGCCTACCACCTTCCCCTCGAGATAATTTCTAGCCCTTACCCGAACTCTGGTTTTCCAACTCGAACTCTTCTTTAGTGTCCTAATGCACTTTAATGATTAGGTGTCGACTCTTCAACCCAAAAAACCCAATTCCCAAGAGGGAACGAGTTGTCCTCCTAAATGTCATGAACCCGATTTCGCCTTAGAAAAAGTGGGCACGACAAACGCTAGAATCTCATCTCTAAAAGTAGCCATGTGTCCGAGAGAAAAGAACTTGGAAATGAATTTCTCCGCCAACTCATCCCAAGTACGAATGGAATGGTTTGGCAATCTTTCCAACAAACCTAAGGCTTTGCCCCCGTGGAGAGAAGGGAAAAATCCTTAGCCTCAAAGCATCCTCGGAGTTGTTTGTTTGTTTACTCCCCTAACAAGTGTCCACAAACCCTTTCAAGTGTTAGTATGTATTTTGACTTGGAGCCATGGTGAAGAAACCTCGTTGCTCTATCAAAGTGAGCATTACATTGGTTATTTCAAAGTTTCCCACCTTAATACGGGGAGGGACTATGGCACTTGCATACCCTTAATTCGGCAACACCTGGTGTGGAGCTGCTCT
Source organism: Nicotiana tabacum (assembly GCF_000715075.1). Taxonomy (NCBI): domain Eukaryota; kingdom Viridiplantae; phylum Streptophyta; class Magnoliopsida; order Solanales; family Solanaceae; genus Nicotiana; species Nicotiana tabacum. The sequence goes on from NC_134089.1 coordinate 140,539,822, forward strand.
TGGTGGAGGTGGGGGTGGAAGTATGACATTGTCTTGAGGCGCCCGACCTCTTCTATTTGCTTGAGGTTCAAGAGGAAACTCTTCAAATTGGTCATCCTCAACGTCCGCATCCCCTAAAGGAATGAATCTGAGTTCAATGTTGTTCACCATTATTGTTGATTCAAACAAATTAGTAACACAAAAGGAAAAGAATATATTTCACACATAAACCCAAATATATAGCTAACACCATTTTAACTCCCCGACAATGGCGCCAAAAATTGATCACGTCCCAATGCACGCCTCTAAAGAGGTATGACACGGCCGTTTGCAATAATAAAACCCAACAAGGAGTCGGGATCGAATCCATAGGGAGCTAAGATGGGAGTTAGTAGTATATATTCCGAATAAGTAAGTGAAGTATCTAGATTGCAATTTCCACAAATAGGGTTTTGTTTCTACTTCTAAAATTAAGCTAATGATTGCAAATCTAAAGATATCAAACTAGAGATGATTGTTTTTAAGTGTTTTCAAAAGATATAAAAATCCTAGGATTGTGACCATGACCTAGGTGTTTGCCTAATGGGATAAAGACTTTTATGCTTGTTTTATTGACTAGGGTGTATTATAGCTCACAACACTACGTTGCCCACTCAATACCTCTAGGCCAGAGAGTGGTTTTGCCCAATTTGGTTTTCTCAAGACCAAATGAGTATCTACCAAAACGTTTGATAAAAGCTCAAGTTGGGTTATTACTAGCTCTAGGTTGAACCCTTTAATTTGGTTACTCAATCTCTCAATTGACCCAATTTTTTGGTAGCTAAGTTAACCTAGACTAGGTCCCTCTTTCTCAAGAAGAGACCAAGTCAAATAGGCATGAATCAATATTTGCAACCATTAATTCTATAATTGAAGCATGAAATAAGCTAAATAATAAACACACATTCATAAACAAGCATAAAGTTAATCACCCATAAGGTTTACACACTAGGGTTGGGTCACAACCCTAGTAAAAATCTAGATACTCATAGTGGGCATAGATGAAAACAAAGAAGAAAAGATAATAAAACTCATATTGAAAGATTAAAATATAGAAATCCAATGTTAAATCATACAAAATAAGCTAAAGTTTCCTAAAGTAGAAATGAGAAACGGCTAAAGCACTTCAAATATGAAAAAACTTAACCTAATTTTGTGAAACTCTTTTGTTTATACAAATCTGATAATTTATGACAAAAATATCCCTCGGGAGGTTCTGCGGCCGAACAATTCCATGAGCAGTCCATAGGTTTCTTCCACTTGCCAGTAATTGCAGGTCTGTGGCTGCACAATTCTGAACTGCGGCCGTGAGGTAATCTTTTTTGAGGTCCGCAGATTTAGCACTGCGATCGCGAGGTAAACTTTCTACGGTCCGCAGATTTAGCACTGTGGCCACAAGGCACTCTTTTGCGGTCCACAATAGTATGAATGCAGTTAAAAGATAATCTTTTGGGGCCGTACAAATCTTGTGTGGACCGCAAGTTGAGGAAGCTCTGGACTTGGCATTTTTGTCATATCTTTGATCTTTGATCCTAGCCCAGCTTTTCCGACCGCACAATTCATGTGTGGTCCGCAATTTGCTCAGAAGTCTGTTGTATTTTCCTTCCTTGATTATGCCCACAGATGGAATTCTGGGGTCCACACTTTGTAGCTTCTGTGCCTTTTATTCCCTTGGTTTAGATTACTCCTTTTTAGCCGGATTTCATCTCGGGAGCTCAATTTCCATCATTCCTGCAATTTTACACACTTTGATCAATTTTGGGGACAAAATTTAATGCTTTTAGACTAAAACAAAAGCAAAAGGCTCTAATAATCATTCAAAATCCCAACTTATCAGTCATATTGATCGAACACCTACCAGATCAAAAGGTATACGTGGGCATGGGGTTAATTCCCGAGATCAGGAAAAAACTTATTGAATTTCTTAAAGCTAACATAGACTGTTTCGCTTTGTCCCACCTTGACATGAAATGGATCCCCCCGAAAGTGATCACCCATAAGCTGAGTTTTGACCTAAAGTTCCATTCGGTCAAATAGAAGAGGAGACCACAGTCCGAGGTCAATCATGCATTCATTAAGGACGAGGTATCTAAACTCCTTAAAATGGGATCCATTTGGGAAGCTAAATACCAGACTGGTTAGCTAACGTAGTGGTAGTGATTAAAAAGGTAAATAAGGCATGGCCTAAGGATTATTTTTCTTTCCCTAATATTGATCGGATGATCGATGAGACGACCGAGCATGAGATACTCAGCTTTTTTGATGCGTATTTTGGGTTCAACCAAATTTAGATGGACCCGCGCAATCAAGAAAAGTCTTCCTTTATCACTAAATTTGGCACCTATTGTTATAATGTATTGTCGTTCAGATTAAAGAATGTCGGTGCCGCATATCAATGCCTAGTAAACCCGATGTTCAAAGAACAAATAGGAAAATAAATGAAAGTTTATATTGATGACATGTTAGTCAAGTTCCTGCGAATAGAGGACCATTTGAAATATTTGCAGGAAACCTTCGTCATATTGAAACAAATACAATATGGAGCTGAACCCGGAGAAGTACGCATTCGGGGTCGGATCAGGAAGATTCCTTGGGTTCATGGTATCCAATCGAGGGATCGAGATCAATCCTAACAAAATCAAAGCCATAGAAGACATCACCGTGGTGGATAACATCAAGGCCGTTTAGAGACTAACCAAGCATATAGTCGCCCTGGCCGGTTTATATTGAGGTCTTCAAACAAAAGCCACCGGTTCTTCTCACTGTTGAAGAATAAGAATAACTTCTCTTGGACCCTGGAATGCCAAGCAGCATTGGAAGAACTCAAATGGTATTTGTCAAGTCCACCCTTATTGCTCACTCCGAAGGCAGACGAACAGTTGTACCTTTACTTGGCATTTTCCGAAGTGGTGGTAAGTGGAGTCTTAGCTCCAGAAGAGGAAGGTATACAATTTCCTATTTACAATGTCAGTAGAACTCTAGGTAAGGCCGAAACAAGGTATCCTCACCTGGAAAAATTGGCGCTCGCTTTGCTAAGAGCCTCCAAGAAGTTAAAATTGTATGTTAAAGGTCACCCCATATGCGTCGTAACCTCTTACCCAATGAGGAACATCATTCACAAACTCGAGCTCTTAGATCAGTTGGCCAAATGAACAGTCGAAATCAGTGGATATGATATCGACTATCGACCCCGAACCGCCAAAAAATAAAAAAATATTGGCAGACTTCATGGCCAACTTTACGCCTGCCTTAATACCCAAAGTTGAAAGGGAATTATTGTTAACCTACCTCGGGGACACTCTTTATGGATGGTGCCTCGAATGCAAAAGGGTCTGGTCTTTGCATCGTGTTAAAACAACCTATAGGAAATGTAGTTAGGCAGTCTATTATAACTATGAAACTGACTAACAATGAGGTCGAGTATTAGGCCATAATTACAGGTCTCGAAATGGCTAAAAGCCTTGGGGCTGAGGTGATCAAAGCAAAGTGTGAATCCCTCCTCATGGTGAATCAAGTCAATGGGATATTCGAAGTGAAAGAGGAACGAATGCGAAGATACTTAAACAAATTACAGGTAACACTGCATCAATTTAGGGAATGGACCTTGCAGCACGTGCCCCAAGATCAAAATAGCGAGGACGATGCTCTGGCTAACTTGGGATCATTTGTCGATGTTGATGAATTCAGTTTGGGATGGTAGTACAACTCATTAAGCAGTGATAGAAAAGGCCACGCCGAATTAAATTTTACGAGTTTAACTTGGGATTGGAGGAACAAATACATAGACTACTTGAAGACTAGAAAATTGCCCTTGAATCCCAAGAATTGAGGGCCCTGCGTACCAAGGCTGCCAGATTTAGCTTGCTCAAAGGGACATTGTTCAGAAGAACATTTGATGGCCTGCTAGCCATATTCTTGGGGCGGAAGATACCCAATATGCCTTGAGCGAAGTTCACGAGGGTGCTTCTAGAACCTTTCGTGGACAGAATCTCTGGTTCAGAAACTAATAAGGACTGTTTACTACTGGACCGAAATAGAGAAGGATACGAAGGACTTCGTACGAAAATGCATTGACTTCCAGAGACACGCATCGATGATCCATCAACTGAGAGAGCTACTCCACTACGTCTTGTCCCCGTAGGAATTTATGAAATGGAGGATAGACATCGTCGGTCCCCTACCGCGGGCACCCAGTAAGGCTCAGTTCATACTATTTATGACCGATTATTTTTCCAAATGGGTCGAAGCTCAAGCATTCGAGAAAGTTTGGGAAAAAAAGTCATTGACCTCATCTACAACCACATAATATGTCGATTCGGCATACCGTCCGAGATCATTTGCGATAATAGGAAACAATTCATCAGCAGGAAGGTAACTAAGTTCTTCGAAGATCACAAGATCAAGAAAATACTATCAACAACTTACCACCCTAGTGGGAATGGATAGGCAAAATCTACAAAAAAGACCATACTTCAAAACCTGAAGAAGAGGTTGACCGATGCCAAAGGGAAATGAAAGGAAATCCTGGTCGAAGTCCTGTAGGCATACCATACAACCTCGAAGTCTAGTGTTGGGGCCACCCCTTTTTCATTGGTCTATGGTGCTGAAGACTTGATACCAGTCGAAGTGGGAGAACCGAGCCTCATGTTCCAATATGTGACAGAAGAATCGAACAGCAAGGCCATGATTACAAGCCTGAAATTATTGGATGAAAGGCGAGGCCGCCCAGGTCTTAAGGAAAGTTACATTACATAACAAGAACCCCGAACGAGGGAAAGATAGGATAAAAGTGGGAATGACCATATCAAGTTATCGAAATTACCGGCAAAGGATCGTACAAACTCGAAGCAGAAAACGACGTTTAACTACCGAACAATTGGAATAACGCACTTAAAGTGGTACTACTCCTAAGATATGAACTCAATTACTCTCTAATTATGTTATGATCGTACTAACACTTGCAGGTAAAACCCAAGGACGGATATGAATGTTAGGTCTGAAAGCACGCATTGTAGTCTTTTCCTCATTGAACCGATTTTATCCCAAAATGATTTTTTTCAAAAAGGTTTTTAACGAGGCAACAGTAAAACATGCTAACTTAGATTCGAGGTCCAGTCTCAAATTGAAGCCAGTGATCATTCACTTCATATCAACAGTATCTGAGCCCTCCCAAGCTCGACCTCAAATACTGGGGGCCATTACCCTCGGATTATAGCAAGGAAAGAAGGAAAACCTTGTTTCTAGAAGGTAAGGCTTGATGGTTAGGATTCATTGTAACGACCAAAGAATCGTATGAGCCATTCTCTCATAGTCCACTCTAGCCATGATACAAGTTTTTATGCACCTTTGATCATGTACATTATATACTGAGAAATGAAAGAAAGTACCGCCTTGCTATTACGCATTTTCTTGCTTTTTCAATTTCGGATCCTAAGAGCCCATAGGTTATACCTACTTAGGGACTATTGAGACCAAGGGCTATTCCTACTCGGGGACTGATGCCCGAAGAAAGTTTAGACGACCCAGGAAACCTAATCTGCTGGCACCAAACCTATTAGGCGGTGCCCAAATACAAAAGGCTACGACCACACTAAGAATGGCTCGGAGATGTCCGAAGATCGTAATCAGAAACCAAGGCCTTTATAAGAACTCAAAACTTGCTAAAAGATTACCCTCAGAAAAAGCATCGTCTAAAATCACTTAAGCATCTCAAAAATTTCCAATCATACCAAGGTTTCAAATCCTCGGGCAGACAAAGTTGTATCAAAACCGGGCTCCGTTCGGACCCCCAAAAAATGAACGCCCGATAACTACATTTGATTCTATGCTAAGGCATCAAAAACACTACATAGATAGAAATTTTCAAAATATGATGGAAAAGTAAAGACACGATGTTGCCAAAAAGGGAAAATTTCACATATATTCCAAAATATATTTACATAGGCCCAATAAAAACGGCCTCAAAATATACAAATATATGTATACACATACACACATAAGCAAAAGCAAAAAAGGTACTAAGGCATCTATGCATGGTCTTCCTCGGGGCCCGACTCGTCACCAGAACCGTCGGAGCTCTCATATCCTTTAACAACCTCCGACTCATAAATCTTCTTCACCTTAGCCTCGAGCTTCTTCGCTTCCGTGATCTTCGCCGATAAGTTGAAGCCACAGGCATGGATCTCTTCAAGGGTCTCCTTTCAGGAAAGCCACTTCATATATTAAGCCTTTGTCTTTAGGCGGATCTCGGCAGTCTCCACATTGGCCTTGTACTAAGCCACCATTTTTTCGGCATCAGCAGGGGTTATATCCAATTTGAACTTCAGCACTTCATATTCTCTAATGAGGGCATTGATGTCGCCCAAAATAACACCACAAATATAGGTTGTGAGGTGGTCGAAGCAATAATAACGCAAGTCAGGGTCAAATCCACGGGGAGTTAGATATGGGATTAGGTATATATCTATATGTACACGGTAAAATCGGAGGACCAATTTTTCATTGACAAAATTGCTTTAGTAGTCCACCTCGGAGGCTCGGGACCTCGATCCGGTCATTTCCCTCAAGATCTGTCGATACCCGGCCAAGGATAACATCGGCCTAAACCCCGATGAACATGGGAAGCTTCTGAAGAATGTATCCAAGGTCGATTAAGCCTATCTGAGCGGCTCAACATCGGTCTACGCAGACGTCATAAAGCTTGTTAGTCGTCCCATCCCATTTTCCTTTTCCCTTAACGTATCTTGTACTAAGTCTGGGCTCCCCCCTCTTATAAAAGGGGAGTCATTGAAACTCTATAAGGGCAGAGCTCCAACTATTCTCCACCAGATCAATAATATCTCTCTCCCTCTCTTTCTCTCTAACTTGCTCGTTCTTGCTAGCTCGAGGCCAATTTAGCCTCCACTACTCTCTCACGTGTTCTTCACTTCTTGCTTGGTATTGGCCATAAAGATCCTTGTTTAATCGTATCTAAATTGTTATCCCATTCCCGGCTACCCCCGATAGCTCGAGATCGAGCCCAGGTATCAACCTCGAGGTCATCCATCGACCAATCCGAAGCCAGGGCAGCAGGCCCCTCGGTTTGATTATTGCCTCGTTTTAGCTTGTATTTTATCGTTAAACTTCATATACTTAGCATCATCTCCTCTAACAACTAGCATAAAAATAGATAACGTATTTTTAGAATCCCATTTACAAATTTAATTGTTGTTACCATTTTCACGGTAAACAGTTTGGTGCCCACCGTGGGGCTAAAAATAATAGTGATTATTTTCTTGCTGGTTTCGTTACAAAAATGTAAGTTATCTTTCACACTTTTTCTTGTCCAAGATCTCTTGATTTCAGGTCAAAATGTCTGGCTCGGTAAACAGAATTGAGAACGACGACCTCGAAAACCACAGGGAAAACGGCGTGGCTGTTCCGGCTGCTGGCACGCAACCACAGAACTCCGATAACATGCCCGGGCCGATTCTAGCAGATGCAAACTCACAGGACGCACACCAGGTCGACGAAACCTTGCACACCTACAGAAGCATACGGCGTAGCGATCGACAGGAAGCCAAAAAAACCCCACCCCGAGAAGAACATGAAGTTAGCCTTCATATTATTTTTGAAATGTTGCAGGCACAATAGTTGGTCATCGCTCAGTTACAAAATCATCCAAAGACTCCCAGCACAGTAGCACCAGAAACAGCTCCCCCCGCCGAACAAGTACCAGAGAGATCGAGCAATAACGGATCGGTAGCCGACCCTTCCATAATAAAGATGCTTGAGGACCTCACCAAAAGGATCGAGTCAGGTGAGAAAATGATAGCAGCTAATGATAAAAAGGTCGAGACCTACAACTCTAGGGTCGATCAGATCCTAGGTGCATCCTTAGTCCTCAAGGGCATCGATTCGAAGAAGTTCATACAAAGGCCGTTTCCCGAGGAAACGGCCCCGAAGCCCATTCCAAAGAAGTTCAAGATGCCAGATCTCCCTAAATACAACGGTACCACTGACCCTAATGAACATGTTACTGCCTACACCTGTGCCGTAAAAGGCAACGATATAAAGAAGGATGAGATAGAGTCTTTATTGCTGAAAAAATTTGGAAAACACTCTCGAAGGGAGCCATGATGTGGTATCACAACTTGTCTCCTAATTCCATAGATTCATTCGCCATAATAGCAGATTCCTTCGTAAAGGCGCATGCCGGAGCCATCAAGGTAGCAACAAGGAAGTCTGACGTCTTCAAAATCAAACAAAGAGAGAACGAGATGCTGCGGGAATTCTTGTCCCGCTTTCAGATGGAACGAATAGAGCTACCACCAGTCTCTGACGATTGGGCAGTACAGACCTTTACCCAAGGCATGAACGATCGAAGCTCAGTGGCTTTAAAACAACTAAAACAGAACCTGATCGAGTATCCGGCCGTGACTTGGTCGAATGTCCAGAACCGCTACCTGTTGATGATCAGAGCCGAGGATGACCAGTCGGGAGCCCCTTCGGGCTCAGTATATCCAAACAGGCTCCTGGCAAAGGAACCAAAGCCAAACAAAGAAAGTATCAACCATACTTCGAGGATAGGAGGAACGCCCCAAGGCAAAACCTACCCCGCAATGATCAGAGGGTAGATCGAGGACAAGACCCTCAAGGGCTCATCAAGAGAGCCAGGATCGATCGAAACATAGTACCAATAGGTGCACCCCACCTGTCAGAATACAACTTCAACGTCGATATGTCAGACATCGTGTTCGCTATCAGTAAGATCAGAGACGCCAAATGGCCCAAACTGATACAATCAGATCCTTCGCAAAGCAATTACAATTTAGTGTGTGAGTTTCACAACATGCACGACCATAGGACCGAGGATTATCATCAACTACGAGAGGGGTAGCTCGACTGCTTAACAATGGACATCTCCAAGAGTTTCTTAGCGATCGAGCCAAAAATCAGTTCCGAGAAAGGGAGGCAACCAAGAAGAAAGAGGCAAATGAGCTGCAACACGTCATCCACATGATCATAGGGGCACCGATGCCCCGCAGGAACCCGTAATGAGAAGAATAAAAATATCCATTACCCGAGAAAAGCGAACTCGGTGATATGTCCTTGAAGACGCCCTCACATTTAGCAAAGAAGACACTGAGACCTTGTCTCAACCCCACAACGATACCCTGGTAATTTCCTTCTTTGTAAATTCTTTTCAGATAAAACATGTACTCGTGGATCAAGGTAGCTCGACTAATATTGTCATGTTGAGGGTAATAGGATAGCTCGGGTTGCTCAACCAAATTGTGCCCGCCACTCGGGTCCTCAACTGATTCAACATGGAAAGCGAAACAACGAAAGGAGAAATCATCCTCCCGATCACCTTGGCGGGCATGACTCAAGACACAAAATTCCATGTCATTGAGGGAGACATGAGGTATAACGCCTTATTTGGACGACCATGGATACACTACATGAGATCAGTGCCATCCACCCTTCACTAGATGATAAAATTTCCAACAAAGGATGGGATCAAAACCGTCTACGGGGAATAGCACGCGGCAAGGGAAATGTTCGCAATACATGACGTGGTACCAATGTTCCTGCCTCCGACCCCGAATAAGCCAAAGGTTGAATCAGGTCTCACCCTCGATCGAGCTTGACAAAACGAAGTAGAAGTTCGTGCTGCGTCATTGCCTCAGGAAATTACAACAAATCAACCTCGAGGCATCGCCAGCGCATCTCACTTCAAGGTACGACCTTCTCCCTTTTTTGTTTCGAATTTAGAACAAACCCTTGTGTAGGCACCCGACCGGAGCTGTCATAGCGCTGTCATTGCCCGAAGAACTCAAAGGCTCTAAAAACATACATGTTGCACTTTTTTCCTTTAACCTAGTTTTTGTCCCAAAAGAAGAGTTTTACCAGCAAGGTTTTTAACGAGGCAACGACTGCGAGATGCCTAAGGAAAACTCTGCAAGTACTCAAGACTCCTCTTGCAGGCAACCCTTTGAACAATGAGGGACGTTTCCCCAAAAAGATACCTGCTCGAAAAGGGAAGCGACGTACCGAACCAAACGGTCAGAAAAAAACTGTGTCCGTATAGTCAGGCTCCCATCAGCGAATACGTGTACTATTGTACCAAGCAATCAAAGAATATCTTTTGTCAAAAAATGCCTTCGCAAAGTAAGGTTACAATTCTCTCGCCAAAAACGTCCTGAACACTCAGGACTAACGCTAGCAATTTGCCGCTCGGATGGCCTCCGGGTCGAAACTCCAAAATCACAAAGCCTGGCAACTCAAAAATCGCCCAGCGTCACCAACATCGGGGGTACCTTGAATATCCAAGGATTGTCGCCAATCGCCACGCGCTTGAAAATCCGAGGCCATAAGACCCCAAGTGAGCAAACTTGGTCCAACAAAGATCATAAATAGATCGAAGGGTATCTGTCACCAAAAGCACCTCACACTCCAAAAAAAGGAATTTCAGCATACTCTCGATAGGGATACCATCACCAAATGCATCCTGAAATACTCAGAGACTTAGCGTCAATAATTGGGCACCCGCACGACCCCAGGGTCGGAACTCCGCGCTTATAAAGCTCCAACAAGGTAACTTCGAGCTCGCGAACAACGGCTTTCGAGCCTAAGCAAACTTGATGACTCGGAGACTATCACCAATCACCGTACACTGGAAAATCTGAGGCCGTAAGACCCTAAGCAGGCAGACTTGGTATAACTAGATCTATTCTACATAGCAACATAAACTGTAAGACCTTGACAGACATGACAAACTATAAGACCTCAACAGGCATGACAAACTGTAAGACCTCAACATGCATGAAAGTTTTGTAAGACCTTTCTACATGCATAAAACTCAATCCCGAAGTTTAGGCTATACGTCGCATTTATACGAGTCCAGAAAGGGCATACCCTTGGTGTAGACGCCTAAACTATCACGCGGGATCAAAAATGGCTCCGGCCAATCACATATGACTATGGTCAAAATTGCTGCTCCAGCCAAATTAATGCGAATCGGGGACGCCCGACTGTCGCTAACAAAATCACAGGCCATTATTTCGAATATACTGCGAAAAGAATCGGTTAAAATAGGCATCCCTCAACAGGAAAACGGGCTTCGACCATGTCAACTCCAAAACACAAGGCTTCGAGCTACTCAGCCTACGAGCTAAGAACCTTCCGAGGTGCTCGAACATTGCTGCTAACGACTTGAAATCGAGGTTCTTCCAGAACCGACGACGGGTCAGGCAAAATTATTTCAAAAAGACCTTAAAGAGAGGAAAACAAAGCCTACAAAATGCCCACAAGAAAAAGCGTAAGAGCCATTGTCGTTAGCCAAATGAGCCTCAGGGCTGCACACTAAAAGATCTCAACAACCGATAGCATAAGAGCCTCTGTCGCCAGTTTGAAAATTGAAAACTTGAGGATTAAAATGAGCTCAAGTCGTAACTCGATTCACAGACTGGATCCAAAATAGTTAACTACAAAATGCCTACGGTCAAAAGCATAAGAGCCATTATCGCCAACCGAACAAGCCTCCGGACCACACACTTGAAAGGTCGCTTCAACCCGTAGCACAAGGTCCATCGCCGCCCGCCCATGCAGACAAGAAAAAACTTAAGGGTCAATTAAAGCTTGAGTCGCAACGCGACTTGAAGATTGGACCCGAGATAGTTGAAACATAAATGCCCAAGGGCAAGGAACATAGACAATCACCATCCACACACATAGGTGCGGGAGATCGGGGATCAAGTAAGCTCGAATCAGGGCCCAACTCGAAGACTAGGCCTAAATAGCTGGGCAAAGCACAAAGGCCCTAAAAAGAACAAAGATCTTGATGCCTACTCACATCAGAAAGCGTACTTAAGAGCCCCCGGGCCTATCTAGTAAGCTCCGGACCCATAGGGCTCCCTCCGGACACCGAAACCAGCCTGCCTGGTCGAAAGTAAGGAAAAAAGAGATATAAAAGAGTTAAAAGCTTCAAGTTTTCTCTTATTTATGCAAAAGGCGTGCTCTCCGTCTACAAACATGCTCTGCAAATATCAAATACTGTATGGAAAAGCGGCAAAATCCATGCTCCGCTCCAGAAGGTTACGGCCCCCCAGCCTCGGCTTCGCTCAAACTCTTCCAGGAGGACAAAACCTCTGGTGCTGATCTCTTCAGGCATCTCTCCTCGGGATCCACAATGAATGTATCCCTTGTTCCTTTTCTCACGATCAAGGACCCTCTCAAACTCAGCTCGTACATCGGCGACATCCTTCAAATGGATCGCAATTTCATCGTCAGCCTTGGTCCAACCCAATGCTGCTTCAGTCCAAGCATCGATTATTCCAACCCGGACCTTTGTAAGATCAGACTCTAGCTTCGCGATCATATCCACTCAAGCTGAAGCTTGAACCTGCGCCTAAGCCCCCGATTCACCACAAGCATTCCTAACTCGGTGGGCTTCGCCCCTAAGTTACCCCTGCGCCTTCGTCCTTCTTTTTGCAAACTAAAGAATAGGCGAAAGCCTAACCTCAAAAGTTAAAAAAGCGAAACGCTCGCTATGAAAGGTCACTTGTCCCATCAGATGGCTCTCGTAACTCAAGCTCCGGTACGCCCCATGTCGCCAGTACATTGACTCAACACCCTTCCCCATGCCAAGGAGCCTAAAGGACTTACCCTCATCCGGATCCCTCCGAGGTCTAGCCCTATGATGGAGCAGCTCAAACCTGAGCCTATCAAAATCATGCAGGAGGAAAATTTGGTAAAGAAGGGAAGGCACGACATGCGAAAGTACTGTGCCAAGGCTCACTGCAAAGTAAAGCCGATGGACTTCCATGAAGGCCGAAGAACATTCCTACAGGACCATCCCCCTTGGCCTTGGGAAGAACCGACCTTGGTTAAAGCACAATAACTCGAAGGAACCACCACTCTAGAGTCAAAAACTTCAAGAACAGCAGGCTCGGATGATGTTCTCTTGGTAGAGACACGAACCTGTTTAGCCTCACTAAAAGCTCTATCATCCTACGAGTGTGTATCCCATCTATTGTCATCGCCTCCTAGCTTGGAAGCCCACAACTAATCCCCCTCTTCGGAGAAGCACGACCTCACCCTGGGGGGATCATCCAATACCTACAGACGCCCGTATAAACATAACAGGAGAAGGCAGAACTAGCAAAGCACGAAGCGTGCCACCTAAAAAGTATTGCTCCATTTTTCGAGAAAATAATTCAGGTTCCTAAGGTATAATACCAGCAATTAGCACCCGATCAGAGCGATTTGTCCATGACCGGTCTCTTCAGTTCCCGGTAATAGCAATTAAAGGCATGATCAACTAGCTCCATGGAAACAGCCTTATGCCATACATTGGAAGAACTGCGGCGATTCAAAACCGATGAAGATGCCAACCAATAGCACCACCTCCAGCCTCGAGGCAATACTCAACCCTGAAGACCTCCGTCATAGTAAGACGATGCTCCATAGTGCCAACAACGCCTTCACCGCCACAAGACTGGCACATAACTTCGAAGGTCTCTGCCAAGGGAAACCAACCTATGAAGGAATGAGCATTTTTTAACAACGCCCGTACAAAACGGGCTCCGGGTGCTGACCAGGATGGTCCAAGCACGAGCGAGCCTCCGTTTAGAGGCTGGTTTCAGAAAATCATCGGCACCGCTCGTCCACGGGTCCTTGAGCAAATTTCTTCTCGAGGGTTATTATGAGGCCTTAAAACATTATCCACGCTTCCATGTGAAGTTAGGGTCCCGACGGACCGTGGTTATTGGCCTTATTCGGGTTCAGTTCGAGGAACCACGAAAGTCCCTACGCGAAGCCGTTTCCACCAACCGAAGGCCAGAAGGATACTCACATCTGAGGTCAGTATTACAGGCTACAAAACAGGATCGTACATTCAGAACTGCCGCAAACATAAAGAAATACAACAAGTATCAAAGGCAGGAATCAAGGAAATATCTTTGTATTCATAAAAATGTTCGCTTACAGTGACCCTCAAGGGGTCCTTACATATGATTACAAAATACCGCAAGGGGATCCTTACACAGAAACAAAGAAGTTCAAGGTTATGCATTCAAAAAGAGCCTAAGAATCTAGCCTATTCCCGAAATGCGGCATCTCCAACATCATCTCCTCAGGCATATAACCTCAAAGATAATATCTTCCAAGTACAATCCACTCGGATACCTCACCTCGATCCTCCCGGAATGGCATCTTCAAAAGGAAGGGTATAGAAGAGGAAGGCGAGGGAGAAGAGTAAAATGACAAAGGAGAGGCCGGAAAAAGACAAGAAGTGGCTGGGTGAAAAATTTGGGTAGTATGAACTCCGCCAGTACTGCCATTATAAAACCACTTCTTGAGAGGTTGCCTCAGCCCGGGGGCAACAGCTAGCGAAGACTATCACCATACCCCTTGGAATCCAAAAGGGGTGTAATACGCCAAGCCGGGGAAGGAGGGTGAGCAACAGTGTATAATCCGAGCCCCCTCTTGAGAAGCGGTGCATAATCCAAGTATCTCCCCGAGACTGAGAAAATCAGTCCCTTGCAACAGCTTCACCACGGCACAACCCCATCCAAGGGAAGAAGGATCGAGAATTGGGCCGTGGCACACATGACGTAAGATCTCGAGGCCATGGGCCTCAAACATGATGAGATGACAATGACTAAAAAAGGCAAGAAACAAGGAAAGGATGGGTATCAAAGGAAGCTTAGGTGAAAAACTAATCACAAGAAGCCCAATTTGTAGGGGGGGTTATAGCCCACAAAAAAGCGTAACAACAAGTGCAATCAATGCATTTATGGGAGCTGAATCAACGACAATAATATGACCCCAAAGAACGAAGAGTCACGATGCATCGGATGATCCAGAAGAAGCAAAAAGGTGAAACGCCTCGGCACTTGTAAAAGGGGGGATGCGCCATCAACAGGACGTCATCGCGGGAGCCCGCGAAGTGGAGTGTCAAAATCATTTTTTATCGTTTCCTTCTAAGAAACACGGAGACTATCTGTATGCAGTAAAATCGGAGGACTAATTTTTCATTGACAAAATTGTTTCAGTAGGCCACCTCGGAGGCTCGGGACCTCGATCCGGTCATTTCCTTCAAAATCTGTCGATACCCAACCAAGGATAACATTGGCCTAAACCCCGACGAACACTGGAATCTTCCGAAGAATGAATCCGAGGTCGATTAAGTCTATCAAAGCGACTCAACTTCGGTCTATGCAGAAGTCATAAAGCTAGTTAGCCGTCCCATCCTATTTTCCTTTTTCCCTCAAAGTATCTTGTACTAAGTCTGGGCTCCCCCCTCTTATAAAAGGGGAGTCATTGACACTCTATAAGGGTAGAGCTCCAACTATTCTCCTCCAGATCAATAATATCTCTCTCACTCTTTCTCTCTAACTTACTCGTTCTTGCTAGCTCGAGGCCACTTTAGCCTCTACTACTCTCTCACTTGTTTTTCACTTCTTGCTTGGTATTGGCCATAAAGAGCCTTGTTTAATCGTATCTAAACTGTTATCCCATTCGTGGCTACCTTCGATAGCTCGAGATCGAGCCCAAGTATCGACCTCGAGGTCCTCCATCGACCAATTCGAAACCAGGACAGCAGGCCCCTCGGTTTGAATACTGCCCCATTTTAGCTTGTATTTAATTGTTAAACTTCATATCCTTAGCATCATCTGCTCTAACTACTAGCATAAAAATAGATCATGTATTTTTAGAATCCTATTTACAAATTTAATTGTTGTTACCATTTTCATGGTAAAAACTAGACTAGGTTTATGATGTGCCCAAGATTGCACTTCCACATGTTTGGTTGTTTCTTTCTACTTCTAATGATTATGCTAATGTTTGCAAATGAAAAGCTAAGAGATAATTTTCTTGGTATTGTTGTTTTTGAAGTTGATAAAAGGTCTAGGGTCTTGACTTCCACCTAGGTGGTTACCTAACGGGTTGTAAACTCTAGGACAAGCCTGATTGGTCGGGGTTGTATTATGGCAATCACACACAATTACCCACTCAATACCTCTCGGTAGTTAGAGTGGTTTTGCCCAATTTGGCTTTCTCAAGTCCAAATGGGTATTGCACAAAACAAGTGATAAATGCTCAAGTCGGGTCTTACTATCTCTAGATTCAACCCTTTAATTGGGGCTATTAATTTCTTGAGTTTATCCCAATTCCTTGTTAACCAAGTTTTCCTAGACTTAGTCTCTCTTTCTCAAGTAGAGACTAAGTCAATTAGACATGAATCAATGTTTGCAACCATTAATTCTTAATTTCAAGAAAGAACTAGGTTAAATATCACTAACTCAATCACAAACAATCCCTAAATCAAACACCCATTAAGTACCCACACTAGGGATGGGTCACAACCCTAGCTAGAAATTTAGCTACTCATGGAAAATGCAGATATTAAAGAAGAAATTAAGATAAAATCCTTAATAGAAGATAGGGAAGAAAATCTAATGTTAAAATGCTAATATAATAAAAACTACTCAATTCAACCAATTTTTTTTAGAACCGGCCAGTCATGCTGATACACAAACGAAGAAGACCATGAATAGTGATTCCGTCACTATTCATCGGCCATAATTTTTGATTCCGGCAAGTTAAGATCACAATCTTAGTACCAAAAGAACACCTTTCTCGTTGTGATCAATCCCTATTTGATTTCTTCCTAAACACTTTAACCAATCGCATCAGATCTTTAATTTTATCTTGCGAGTTACTGTAGCAATGCGATTGCAAGCCTTCATGTTTCTGCTTTTGACGTGAAGTTGAAGTTTTGAAATCAACTTGGAAGTTTTGTTTTTAACTGGAATTATCAGGTTTGAGGTTAAAATTATTAACAGCTTTTAAATCACTTATCAAAAACACTGTAGCATCGTATTTCTGGTAACTGAAGAGTGTTGAAGAACAAATTTTGGACCCTTTGTTTTAATCGTGATTAACAGATTTGAAGCCAAAATCAACAACAGGTATTACAAAAAATTTTGGAGCTACTGTAGCATCGAATTAGTATAATCTGCAGCTTTTATCGTCAAAGACAGTTATACATTGTAACTGGTGCAAGAGAAATACTTTGTACTAAATTGGTGGATCAATGCTACTTCAAGATCTTTGAAGAAACAAGATTTTCCTGGGAAGTCCACTGCTATTTGACGCAGTGCTGCCATGGCCACAATGGCCAGTGGCCAGCTACCTTCAATCGATGGGCCACAGCCCCAACCAGCCCCCAACATCATACAACCATGTACGATGTTTGCTAACGTTCCAAAACTAATGGACTACGTAAAGGCAGTCAAACCCATGGCCAGTACTTCAACTACGCAAGAAAGAGTACAGATGGATTCAATAGCTCCTAGACAAGCTCAATACTTTCAAGGACAACCAATAGTCTGTTTTACGGAATCAGAAGTAGAACGTATGAACTACATTGAGGGATTGCAACAGGCAGTGGTGTGCAAATTTTCATACAGATGGCCAGATATCAATGAAATACGTCGAATTGTCCCATTACATTGTGGTATCAAAGCTGAATGCAACATAGGATATCTACGTGATAGACACATTTTGATACGATTTACACTATGGCAAGATTATGTAGATTTCTCATCAAAATGTGTGTACTATGTTAAGGATAAGCATGGGAATGAATATCAATTGAGAACACTGATTTATGATGCAAAATTCAAAGTTGGAGAAGAGACACCTAAGGTTATGGCCTGGATATCATTCCCTAATCTGCTGCCAACATACTTTGTCAGGGAATGCCTATTCTCTTTAGCTTCAGCTGTAGGTAAACCCCTTCAATTGGATTTGGCCACTATAAAGAAAACAAGACCTAGCTGTGCTCGTGTGAAAGTGCTGGTGGACCTGCTAGCTGATCTCCCAAAGAAAGTTCGAATGGACATTCTCAATGAGACAAATGGAGAGGTAAGAACTGAATGGGTAACCATATGACTACCTACCTAAGTATTGCAAAGAATGCAAATTACAAGGACATGATAGGATGGAATGTTGGAGAATTAATCCTGAACTAAGGGAAACCAAAACTGCCCAGCAACAAGAAAATGTTGAAAATGTGCAACAAGAAAACAAAAAGCATGCAAAAAATGATGCTCCTTTGATGGTCCTTACTAGTGGCAAGGTAATTGGTAATATAGGCCCTCAATGAAAGGAAGTCTGCGACAATAGGGGACTAAACAAAGGCAAACAAATTGAAGGTAATACTGCACAAGGGAAAGAAATGGTTCGTGTTAACAATGCTGCTGTAGAAAAACAAATACAATCAACCAACAAATTTGCAGTATTAGAAATTGAAAATGGCGAGTTAAATGAATATAACCAACTGGCAGTTGTGGAGAAAGTTCAAAAAACAACAGGCCACAGTGATATACAGCACAATAATTCCACAGCAATTGTGGCGATTGATTCAGAGGAGCAGGAAGTTCATGTATCGACCAAGCAGCTAGTACAAAAGATAACTTCTCCTATTTCAATCATCAAATACTGAAGCTAATAAACTGAACCACAAAGCTCCAGCATTTATTGCTACTGCAAATGGGAATCCAACAACAAAGATCAATGTAGACAATGAGAAATCAACAGCAGCTTGGGTGCAAACAGCTTTTGCTAACAATGCTATAGGTACCAACACCTCATGTAAAGACATACCATCTCAAGACACTAGGATGAATGAGACAATGGCCAAAAATTTAGTCAAGGTAAATACTGTGCATGCAGTGACAAGGCAAGAAGAGCAAATAAGCAATGACAATGAGCCGGTGGAAGACACAGATTTTGAAATGTTTAAAAGCAGTGAAACAATTAATTGGAAAGGAAGCAAGTTGTGGTTAAATCAGACTAAAGAAGATCCAGGAGAGGGTCAAATTCCAGATGGAATGGCAAGTGATGATGAGATAGGATGGGATGCAAATAATAAAGATAACCCAAGTGTAAATGAGAAAAGCAAAGGAGAGCAAACTTCTAAAAAACAGAATGCAGCTGCTGAAGACCTAAACCTAAAAAATGCAGAGCTGTGCAATGTAGATGATCCAGGAGGAACACTTGGTGATATTGAGCAGTACAAAGCAGGACAAGAAGGTCCAAGCTGTAGTAATGCAATGCCAATTGTTAGTGCAAATGCTACAAACCAACAACCAGATCCACAAGCTGCAGAGTAGGGTACTGTTACATTAAAATCTGCACATCAACAGAATGTCAGCAGTTCTGGTAACAAACATATAAATATCCTACAGAAAAAATCTGGTCTAATGGTTACAGCTAACACTAAGGAAATTGAAGGCCAAAGTAATTAGGAAATTGCAATGCTACACTAAGCATATTCATATCAGTGGCTACTGTGGGCAACGACAAACCAAGGAAAAGAGGCATCATCATATTAAAGAAGTTGAAATAGGTCATTCATCTGACAAGAAATGAAGAATTTTGAAGTTTTTTTGAAGATTCTTAAAGAGGATGTCATGGAAGTTCATACTGTTGAGATTTCAATGTTGATAAATGAGGGGCAAGATTCTAATTTTTACATTGTGTTAATATATCATTTTCTAAGCATTGTCATTTGTAATAATGTCATAGAGTGTGTTATAAACTCTATGGCGATCATAGAATATTTAATACTTTAAAGTTCCTACTTTTTACATGCTTGCTAGAAGATATAGTTTTTAATAGCCCCAATAGGATTAGTAAGGTAAGGTCCATTCCCCCTTACATGTACTCTTCCTTTGTGGTTTTGTTTGTTTGTTATTAATAAAAAACTTCTAGGCACGCCTAGTAGTATAATTTTCCAAAAAAAAAAAAACTACTCAGTTGCTCCCAACTTACAAAACTTGACCTAAATATGACAAAAAGTTCTATTTATACTAAGCTGAAAGATTTGATAAAATTGCCCCCCCCCTCCCGCCCCGGAGGTTGGGCGGTCGCACAATTATGTGTATGGTCTGCATATTTGGGATTGACTGGTCATTTGGACTTTCTACTGTTGCATAAAATTGGATTGTGGTCGCACTTCATTTAATTGTGCGTACCACACAATTTTGAGTGCGGCCACACACTTTGACTTGGAGTGGAGTTGGATTCAGTATGTGGACCACATATTTATGAGTGCAGCCGCATTTTGGACTCTTGCGGCTGCACAATAATAGTGCAGTCCACATATCTTCAATCTTCCAAAATATGGCTCTCTGATTCTCCTTTTCTGCGATCGCACAATTTTGAGTGCAGCCACACAATTATGGTGTGGTCTGCATTTCTTCATGGACCAAAATTACAACACTTTAAACTTCATCTTCTGTGGCCGCACCAGAATTGTGCGGTCCGCATGTTGTATGACAATTCTATTAATGGCTTCCTTATGTTCTGCGGCCGCACTCAATATAGTGCGGTCTGCATTGTGCTCTTTTAGCCTTGTTTTGGTCCTTGTCCAAAATTACTCCTACTTGAGTTGATTTTTATTTCTTTGGGTCATATTCCAACACTCCTACAAGAAAGGACATTTCATTAGTTTTCGGGAATAACTTTAAGAAATTTTGAGCTAAATTGAAAGTAAAAGAGTGCAAATAAGTAGTTAAAATCCCTACTTATCAGGCATCCTGCTCTATGACAGCCAAGCTCAGTTGTGCTCGAAGGCCGTCATTCAGCTGAGACTATTTGTCAGCTTTATCTTTCGCCACCAAGAGTCGGTTCTCCACCGATGCTAGCTCTACCTTCGAAGCTTCCTTCCCCGAGTCCAGTCGGTCTATCTTGCCCTTTCCACATCTTGGTCTGGGCCTTGACCTTGTCCATCTAGGACCTCAGCTAGACGATCAGATCTATCTTCTGTTGGACGATCAGATCTATCATGACTAGTTGATATTCTTATCTTTAAAGACCTTTACCTTTTCAACTATGTAGGCATGTTCCCGTTTCAAGGGTTAAGGATTTCTTACGAGTTTTTTCCAGCTCGGCTTGGAGAATCGGGGTATCTTTAAGGGCCTTTTCCTGTTGCTCACTCAAAAGCATGTACTTTTCCATCCTCTGGACCTGCTTCTTGAGCTTGAACTCGAGCTGACTAGTTTTCAAATGGTACCGAAGAAAGCTCTCATGGTGAAGCACTGAAGCATATAAACCAATAGAATTAAGTAAGAGACATCAAAGGAAAAATTAAATGATTCATAAGGGGAGTTTGAATGTGTTAGAGCCATACCAGTTCAATGCCTGATGTGCCTCGTTGAAGAGACTCGATGTGCCCACCTCATTCATCTTTGTCTGGTCCTCTTCCATCACCAAACATCAAAGGTACCAGAGCAGATAGGACCCGGGCATCCTCTGGGACTGTGAGAACAACCGTCCTCTTACGCTCAGGGTCCACACTCGGTGCGAGAAATTGCTTCACCAATCTCAAGTTTCGAACTCGGCCCGCCATCTCTAGAGGGCACGTCCTTCTTTGGGACCTCCAGGTGACCCAACTCGGGGAAATCTTCTAGTGTGGACATAAACATGCTATTGAAGAAGGAGTGGAAAGGGTCTTCTGCACATTGTGATCATTCACTTGATTTTAATTTGCACGCTTGGGCCTCTTCGAGCATGGACTCGGTATAGGAGGGCATCTCGATGATATTGATCACACCGGTTGCCTTCTTTGGGACAAGAGGGCTCGGCAGGCAAAGACGGATCTTCGTCCTCATCAAGCGGCCTAAGTTCAGTGGTCTTAGGCAGACCTACAAGAAAAAGGAGAAGTTAATGCTTTGTAAGTTAAAAGCAGGATGATAACAATTTTGGGTAGGAACTTCACCATGAGAATGTGCCTCCCATCTGCCTTTTGAAAGCTTATGCCATGCGCGCTCGGAGCAAGGAATCTGCTTACAAATCCCCTCATCAACTCCTCGAATCGAGGTATTGCATCTGGAACTTGAGCAACAGCTGCACGACCAAAAGCGCAAACGATGAGAAACAAGAAATTGAAGGGGAAGAAAACCCAAGAGGGACAATACTTACGGGATGCGTTCCACTACTTGGGTAACGGTAGAAACTCGGGGGAACTAGGTTTTCAGTCTTCACCTGAACGAACCGCCCTTGCCAATCTTTGTGTCGGTCCTTATCAATGCTCAAGAAAGGAGCCTTACTTGCTCGATGGTTAATCTTGATCAGTCCCTTTCGGTAGATTCAGGGACTGTACAAACGAAGTATATGGTTGAGGGTGAATCAATGAGACTCGGTGTTGTTCACAAATTAACGTAAGAGGATCATGATTCTCCAAAACAATGGGTGGATGCTCCCGAGACACACCTTGTATCTCTTGTAGAAAGTAAGGACTACGAGATCCATGTAGGCGAGCGTAAAGGGTAAGTATAAACACTCAAATACCCCTTCACGTAAGTGGTTATATCGTCATCAGGCTCCAAGACAACCACGTATTTACCCTCCCACTTAAGTCCGGGTAAATTTTCTTTGGTGATAGAGCATATGTGTCTTGATGCTCCCTCACCCTGGTGTTGTCGGCTAGAGGCCTTGTCGACCTTGAAGATGTCCCTAATAGAACAACCCTCACGTATAAAAAATTTCATGGGCGGATCTGGGGCTACTTAAGGGACATCGACCTCGGCATTGATCTCATCCAAGTCACACCTCTTTCAAGGTTATGAAATGGTCGATGCAATAGTAATATCCAACTAAGAGTAGGAGTCGAATTCCATAGGGAGCTATAAGAATGGGATTTAGGAGTGTATATTGCGGTGAATGAGTTTGAACTATCTTAGATTACACTTCCACAAATATGGTTGTTTTAGGTCTAAATTAAACTAAGATTGCAATACAAATAATTGAAACTAAGAAATTGTGTTTTTGTTGTTCTTTTCAAATATTATAAAAGGCCTAGGGTTATGATCTTCACCTAGGTGTTTTCCAAACGGGTTGTAAACTTTAAAGCTTATTTTATTAGTCAGGGTATATTATAGCTATCAACACTCAATTGCCCACTCAATACCTCTCGGTAAGAGAGTGATTTTTCTCAATTCCAAATGGGTATTGAACAAAATAGTTGATAAAATTCTCAAGTCAGGTCTTACTATCTTTAGGTTCAACCTTTTAATTCGGACTATCAATCTCTAGATTTCATTCCAAATTCTTGTTAGCTAAGTTTTCCTAGACTAGTTCTCTCTTTCAAAGTAGAGACCAAGTTAAATAGGCTTGAACTAATATTTGCAACCCTTTTAATTGGGACTATCAATCTCTTGATTTCATTTCAAATTCTTGTTAGCCAAGTTTTCCTAGACTAATTCTCTCTTTCTCAAGTAGAGACCAAGTCAAATAGGCATGACTAATGTTTGCAACTATTAATTCTACAATAAAAAGCGAGAAGAATGCTAAATAATAAACACCCAACCATAAACAGGCCATAAATTAAATACCCATTATGAGTTTTACAACCCGTTAGGCAAATACCTAGGTGAAGGTCATAGCCCTAGGCCTTTTACAATATTTGAAAACAACACCAAAACATAATTTCTTAGTTTTAATTATTCGTATTGCAATCTTAGTTTAAATTAGACCTAGAAACAACCAAATTAGTGGAAGTGTAATCCAAGATAGTTCAAACTCATTCACCACAATATATACCCGTAAACCCATTCATATAGCTCCTTGTGGAATTCGACCCTTACTCTGTTGGGTATTACTATTGCATCTACGGTTTCATAACCTCGAATAGAGGTGTGAATTGGACGGGATCAGTTTTGGTGCCATTGCCGGGGATCGAATTCGGGTCACCCGCGGGCCATAGATTTTGGTGTGGACTGCACATTTCCTTGTGCGGCCGCACTTTGGCCATTTCTCAGATAGGAAAACTTCAGAGAGTGTGCAATTTTAGATTCCCAATTGTATGCTCCGCACAAGAATTATGCAGCCACAGATCTCTTCCTGTTGTGGCACCCAAAATTGTGCGGCCCGCACAATAAATGTGTGCTCCATACTTTTTTCATACTTAGCCAATTTTTCTGAGCACTGTCCCTGCAAAGCACACTCATTACTGCAGCATACTTTAAAACCAATTAGCACAAAATAAGACCTATCTAAAGAAGAAGAAAAAGAAAAAAGACACATAGGTTGCCTCATGATCGGGTCCGAGCCTACACTACTATTGAGTAGAGAGGATGGTCGGTACAGTTTTAACCCAACTAGGTAGGGATCGAATCCATAGGGAGTTAATAATTGGAATTAGGTTTATATCTAAGCTAGATGCGGGTTTTCAATCTAATTACACTTCCACAAATTCTTGATTTGATTTCTACTTCTACTTCTATTCTATTGCATGCAGTATTTGAAATTAAATACAATGTTTTTGTTGCTGATTTTCAAGGGTTTAACGGGACTAGGGTAGTGACTTCCACCTAGGTGGATATCCAACGGGTAGCAAGAATTGAGAGCAATCTTGTGATTGATTGGGGTAGTAATATGGCTATCATACATGAGTACTCACTCTATACCTCTCGGTAGTTTGAGTGATTTTGCCCAATTTGCCTTTTTCAAGTCTAAATGGGTGTTCATGCAATTTAAGTGATGTTAGCTCAAGTCGGGTATTAGTATCTCTAGGTTTAACCCTTTAATTGGGGCTATCAATTTCTTGAATTTACCCCAATTCCTTGTTAGCCTAGCTTTCCTAGACTTAGTCCCTCTTTCTCAAGTAGACACTAAATCATAAAGCCATGAATCAGTGTTTGCAACCACTAATTCTATAGTTCTTGCAAGAACTAGGCTAAATATCACTAACTCATACACATTCAAGCCTTAAAATTCAGTACCCATCAAATACCCACACTAGGGTTGGGTCACAACCATAGCTATGGGTTTAGCTACTCATGGAAATAACAGAAATCAAAGATGAAATAAACATAAAATTCATAATAATAGATTAAAAGATGAAAATTTAATGTTAAGAGATAATTCTAGTACAAAATTGCCCAAAACGAAATATCCAGCCATCTCACGTACTCAGCTAAAACATAACTTAACCTAAAAATGTCAAAAAGATCTATTTATACTAAGCTAAAATTTTCGGACAAAAATACCCCTGTGGAGGTTTCGCAGCCGCGTAATTCTTTCCTCGGCCGCACTCTTGCTTTTTCGGCCGCATAATTCTGACCGCGGTCCGCGTCTTTAACTTCTGGGTCTAGTTTGAGCATGGTTTCGCGGATCGCGTAATTTGCATCGCGGTCGCGTAGGAGACTTCTATAGCCGCGTAATTCTAATGCAGACTCCACTTCTTGTTTTAGCTTGAAATGTGAACTCTCTGAACCTTAGCAACTGTGGTTCGCATAATTCTAACCGCAACCGCGGTGGTACTTTCGCGGCCGCACTTTTCTGACGCGGTCCATGTTCATGTTATAGATCAATAATCCATCTCTGTGATTCTTCATTTCGCAGACCTCGAAATAGTGTTCGCGACCGCGTTGATACTTTCGCGGCCGCACTTTTCTGACGCGGTCCGCGTTTCATATCTTTTGGCCCAGGCTTGGTTTTTGTTCAAGTTTTGACTCCTTTATGAGTTGATTATGGCTTCTTTGGCTCATTTTGAACAATCCCTGCAAGCAAGAATATTACATTAGTTTTCGGGAATACCTTCACGCATTTTTGGATTAGAACGCAGGAAAAAGAGAGCAGATAATAGGTTAAAATCCCTACTTATCAACTCCCCCAAACTTAAGCATTTTCTTGTCCTCAAGAAAATAAGGCAATTCCCACCTCCATTAAATAGAAGGATATTTCAGCTGCCTTAATGTAAATTAATCATGCATCAATTGGGACTAACAATTACCCTCAACACAAATGAATTATCAACAACACATTGTCTTGACATTTTGAGTACCATAGTTCTATTGCGACACTAGAGCATCAAGAGTTGACTTAATTTCACCAAGGAAGCTCACTCTATTATGTAGGTCATTGTGGAACCCAAACTCCTTCTCCTCTACTCTCCATAAGTAAATCTCACTTTAGAATTGTAACACTCAAAATAAGGATTGTGAAGAAGTACGCTTATCTCTCTCAAAAGAATGTCACAAATCCGGCTCTAAGTACCATAAGCTTGCCTCTTATGTAAGTCACCACTAATGTAAGCTCACTCAAGTCAGAATCATGTAGGTCTTTTGCGAGAATGTAATGAAGGCTTTTGGATCAAGGTAGGACTTATTGGCATATGATGGTTTCATCTTTCCTTAGGCACTCCATTTTCTCATTTCGGCTCTTACTTTCTTGACTCTTTGAGTCATTTTCTTCCTCCCTAGGGAAACTAGAGAGACACAGTGTCACTCTTTCTTGTTCATGATAATCATTTTTCTCCTTTTCTAATCATTCCATGCCTTTCATCGTTTTTTTCTTTGTATCCCTTCACTTTTCTATCTTATTCACTACCTTTTTGACATATTTCTCTTTGGCTTTTCTTTCTTTTCTTTTGCCTTCCCATTTTTCATTTCTTTTTGTTCTTTGTACCTTTTATCACTTTCAAATTCCTTGTCTCTCCCCCAAACTTATGATTTTGCCTCTTGTCTATCAATAATGCTAAGGAAAGATCGGGTGCCAAGAGAGGGTCATCATAGAACGGATAAAGGCTTGTAACATGGTTATTGAAAGAAAAAGGGCTTCGGTTTAAAAGAGTTGAATAGGGATATCATATTGGTAGGCTATGAAATCTTTCAAGTTTCAAATTAGATCAAGGAGAGCCTACAATCATTTCTCAAGTCGAGCTACACTTAGAATTTCGCCTAGACAAACATTCAGGGCAAGTTCTAGACTTATTGGCACAGAACATGGACTTGCAATTCAATACCTCACCTCTCAAGTTGCTGGATTGTTAAATAGACAGAGTCGAGGGCCACAACAACCCTAGCTAAGATTAAACATCACAAATGGCTCAAAGAAACCACTCGATGATTGTTTTAGTCAACACAAGAGTCTAAAGGTCACAACTAGAACTATTCTTTGCCAATCAACTTGTTTCTAACCATAAGGTCGAAGGTAAGTATGTTAGTACACCAAGTGAAGCCTGATTGAGACACTTTTATTCATTACTACTATTTACACCAAAATATAAATAAAGTGGGCTCAATCCTTTAAGAAGGTTGTCACGCCATCCATCGTTGGAAAGAGCCATCGGGTTCACACAACATCCACCTTTTGAAAGAATCGTGGCATTAAGAAAACCAAAGGCTTATTGTTAACAATAAACATAAAAGAAGAAGCTAACAACTTAAAAAGAAGATACTAAAGGAAATAAGATGCAATGCTAATAAGGGAAAATAACGAAAGAAGTTATGAAGTAAACTACGGAAATTAAATTGAATATATACAAACTTGAAGTAAAGCAAATATATACATGAATGAAAATAAATATATACATCAAATGGTAAAAATATATACATACCAATTGTAAAAATAACGAAGATATACATACCAAAAGTAAAATAACGAATATATACATACCAAAAGTGAAAATAAAGATAAATAACGATAAAGAAAAATAGTGTACTAGCTATTACATGACAAATGTCATAAATCAAAATGGACCACCCCCCAAATGAAAGATAACATTGTCCTTAATGCTAATAATCAAATAAGAACTGGGAAAAGGGGTAGAAAGTAAAGAAAACTCCCTATGTGGCCTCTGTCTACATTGGGTCCTCCACGTGAACAGTGTCCTCAACATCTTCTAGTTTTATCTCCTAATCCTCTGACTGGGGGACTACAAGGTTGCTGAGTATCTGAATCAGCTCCTCAGCAGTGTGTGATGCTGCAGTTGGCTCCTCAGACTGGCTGGCAGCTGTCCCTAGTGCCTCGGGATCTACTGCATGTGCTGCTGGGACTGTGTCATCCATGAGAAGGTCCATAGCCAAATCTCCCGCATGTGCAATCTTCTCAACCTCCTTGGCCAACTTCCTAACTGACTCCGTTTGAGTCTTTTTCAGCTTCCTCACCTGCTTCCCCAAATCCTTGATCACCTTCCTATGTGTATCAAGAGTCTTCTTGATCTTCTTCTAGTTATCTAGAATTTTCTTCTGGTTGTCCAAAATCTTCTTCAATGAGTCCTCCACTGATGAAGGTACCTGAAGCTCTGCTGGGACTCAAGACCGTGCTACCACTGCACTGGATATGGCAATCAGCTTTGCGGTAGCTACCTATATCTAGTTGTTGAGACTGAACAGTGTCTGGGAAACCCTCAGTGTAGTCCAAGGGTAGGTTAAAGATGATGTCACTAACAGTGGCACTGAAGATGGAGGAGGCATAGCTGCTACTCAGGCAGAAGTACCAGTGGCTCTGGAGGGCTCGACAACTGATCCTATGGCCACTACCCCTGGCTCTTAAGACTGGCCAGTGGAGGTAGTGGCTTTACCCTTGAATTTAGGGTTGTCTAGTCCCTGGAGGTGATATCATGAGAAAGGCTTATTATCTTTCACCTCCACATCAAAGTGTCTCGGCTCAAACCCTGGGTCTTTAAGTACTCAGTCAGGAAGTTAGGGTAGGGATAAGATCTTTCTCTTTTCTGCACTGTGTTGGAGATGTTGTAGGACATCAAATTTCCTACATCAATAGGATATCCTTCCATGATAGAAGCTACCAACAGTGCTCAGGAAAGTGGAAGGACATGGTCATGCTGGCAAGGGTCAAGGCGGCTGCACACGAATGTTTGCCACCCTTTTGCTTCATAGCTAAGGGTGTTTCTGAGGATTGGCACTCCCGTTGTGAGCCATACAGGTGTTTACCCCGGAATAGAAAGTATCTCAGCTAGCCAAGGGTGAACTGTCTCACCCAAGGCTAGCTTCTCCAGGTATTGCACTGACTCAACCTCTTCGAACCCTGCATATTTGTTCAGTGCTTGCCCATCAAACCGGAGTTTCAAGTTCCGGACCTTCTTCACTTTTGTACCTTTTTTTTGTGGGAAACATTGTATAGAATTCCTTAACGAGGTATTCATTGGCATCTAGTATAAGGCCGGAGAACCAGGTCCACCCTTTTCTCTCTGAGAATTGTCTTAGAATATTTGGATTGTACTGGCTCAAGTCTTTGGTTATGAATTGTCGCTCAAGTGTGAGCGACCTTTGGGCCACCATTCCCGGAATTTGGAGTATTCCTTCTCAGTGACAAACCTATCAGCCCAGACCTCCAGCCTCTGTGATCAATCCAGACCTCCCACAATTGTATCACCCCCTCTCTCGTTATCTAGAACTTCATCATCAGCATCTAAATTGATTGGAGTTGGGGGAGCATGTGCGGAAGAGGATTCAGAATCTTCACTACCCTTTTCCGAGCCCTCGGATGAACCCTCAGATGAACCCTCAGAGGAGGTGGGATCATCAACTAAATGAAGTCTCCCCGGGAATTGTGTGGGGATATGTGTTGGCATCGAGTCTCCTTCATAAGCTTTCCGGGATGGGACATACTCACGGGTCTCAGAATGGTCCACAGCTCTATTCGTAACTTTAATGGAGGCTCTTAAATTGCTGATAGACTTTTGAACTGCTAAAGGTAGCTTGCTCTTGCCTTTACCCCTGCCTCGGGAGGGTTCTTCCCTCCCTTTGGAAGTATCACCTCTACCTCAGGAACGTATCATTGTATCCAACATACAAGTAGTGAAAGATAGTTAGAATAGGGGTTCAATCATGTGTTAAAACAGTACAGATAAAATGAAAACACTGCTCCTCAGAACTGGGCACCTCGGACCGTGTAAAAGTGAACGCAGACAACCGCGTAAAAGTGAACACGGCCGTGAAGAGTTCAGGCTCAGACCAGTAACTCTTTGAACTTGATCAAATACGGACCGTGAAAAATAGGATGCGGCCGCGAATGACCCATCGCAGACCGCATAAAGGTAAATGCGGTCGCGAAGACAAATGATAAACTCTCTGAAGTTTCAAAGCGCGAACTGCAAAAATGTTGATGCGGCCGTGAAGACCTATCGTGGACCGCAGAAAAGTGCCCACTGCCACAAAAGTTAAAGAACCGTCAATGCTTTGAACTTTGGGTCTCGCGGACTGCGTAGTTTTGGACACGGCCGCATACCCTATTGCGGACCGCAAAAATTGACCGCGACTGCGAAATTCAAATGAAATTGGCACTGAAGAACACTGATAACGAGGGTTTTCACTAATTATGCAAAAATTATAGCAATTAACCATGCAAAGTTACTAACCTCAGCCCCCATTAGGCATACACACACTACTCACATGTATTTAAGAAACAATTAAGCATTAATTTGACATTATGGCATGCATTTAACCCTAAATAAAAAAGCAAAATTAAAACAAAGAGAAAAGAAAAGAAAAAAGATAAAATCAAATCATTGAAATGAATCATACAAGTTGTGAAAAGTAGCAAGAAATCACACTTGATGAATGAGATTGAAAGCAAGAAGACTGCACTGTGTTTTAGGCGTGTGTGAGAAATCAGGGTATGTGAAGTGTAAATGGCATGAAAAAGTTCTATTTATACTTTTACCCTAGAGAGAAACCAACTTACCCGAGTGCGGCCGCGTTACCTTTTTGCAGCTCAGTTGGGCGCGGTCGCAAAATATTGACAGTGGCCACACAAATTTTGCGGACCATGAAATTATGAACATGGCCATGAAGTCTTATGGATTTTGAACATGTCAACATTAGAGAGTTGGCAATTTCCATCTTTCAGCTGCACGGTCCGCGTCAGATTTGTGCGGTCGCGAAGTTCTTGTGCGGTCCGCATAATTTTGGGCGTGGTCCGCAAAATTTCACCACTTAGCCAAATTTTCCATGTCAATCTCTTGCAATGCACAACTAATTCCTACACATACTTCACAACCAGTTATCCAAAACAATGCCTAATCTAAGAAGAAAATCAAAAGAAAGAAAAACACATGGGTTGCCTCCCAAGAAGCACCTGAGTTAACGTCACGGTACGACGCATATTACTATCATTCACTTGAAATGGATCAATGCCACAACATGGCCATCATCAACCTTACCGAGGTAGTGCTTCACTCAGTGCCCATTGACTCTAAAGATCTCACCATTCTAGTTTTTCAAATCTAGAGCACCAAAGGAGTCATATGCACCACTTTAAAGGGACCACTCCATTTTGACTTTAGCTTTCCCGGAAACATCTGTAACCGAGAGTTGAATAAGAGAACAAGGGCACCTTCATTGAATTCTTTATTCCGGATATACTTATTATGTAGTTACTTAATCTTGTCCTTATATAAGGACGAACTGGAGTAAGCATAGAATCAGAACTCATCAAGTTTATTTAATTGCTCCACCTGAAGATTGGCAGCTACAGCCCACTCTAGGTTCAACTTCTTTAACGCACACATGGCCTTATGCGCTAATTCCACCAGGAGGTGATATGCTTTCCTAAACACCAACCAATACAGATACATATCAATTGGAGTCTTGTAAGCTGTTCTATAGGCCCATAAAGCATCGTCAAGTTTCCTTGACCAATCAATCTGGTTTGCATTGACAGTCTTGGATAGAATATTCTTGATCTCCCTGTTGGAGACTTCAACCTGTCCACTTGCCTGGGGGTGATAGGGGGTTGACACCTTGTGAGTGACACCATACTTGGTGAGTAAAGTGTCAAAGGCTTTGTTGCAAAATGAGAACTCACATCACTAATGATGGCCATTGGTGTGCCGAACCTTGTGAATATATTTTTCTTCAAGAAAGCCACCACACTCCGTGCTTCATTGTTGGGCAAAGCCACCATTTCAACCCATTTGGAAACGTAATCCACAGCAACAAGAATATAGGTGTTCCCACACAAACTCACAAATGGACCCATAAAGTCAATGCCCCATACATAAAAAATATTAATCTCAAGGACGCTGGTGAGAGGCATCTCATTCTTCTTGGAAATCTCACCAGCTCTTTGTCAATCATTACACCGCTTAACACGCTCGCTAGCATCTTTGTACAAGGTTGTCAAATCTCCTTTTTACCCGAGGGGGATAGGGAATTTTTCCAATTGAAGTGACATAAATCGAAATGGGATTATTTATTTATTTCAGAGTCGCCACTTGGGATATTTATGGTGTCCCAAGTCACCAGTTTATTTTAAATCCCAAATCGAGGAAAATTGACTCTATTTTTGGTTCGAAAACACATAAGACCGGGTAAGGAATTCTGTTAACCCAGGAGAAGGTGTTAGGCATTCCCGGGTTCCGTGGTTTTATCACGGTCGCTCAACTATTAATAATTGTCCTATTATCTGATTTATTACATGTTTTAAACCTATTGTGCATTTTTTACTTTATAACCGCTTTTATTTATTTATGGAATTATTTTCTTGAACAAGTTAAGATTGTCGTATACTTACCGTTTTGGAACACATTGTAAACCACGCTACATGAAATGCACTCACAATTTGCAACATGTTTATTTTATTATTATTCATAGTTATTATGATCGGGTCACAGGAAATGCACAACTGAATTTGGAAATTATGTATCGTAACTATGTCACGGAAACCGTACCCATATTCACGATTGTTCATTATTAATCGCGCCTAAAACAAGCTACAATTGTTAGCTCACTCAAATATTTGAGATACATTGTGGGGCATACTAGTTATAGATATCACTTTGTAGATGAAGTATACAATTTTGATAACAATAACTCATTTGGGCTTCTAACCGAACTTATCTTACTATTATTAAAACTCAAACACTGACATGTCCCAAATCATTCATTCAACAATAAATTCATGTCTAAACTGGTACAAACAAGTTGGCACCGAACAGCTACAAAATGAAGAAATAAAGGAAAAACTAGTAAATAAACTAAGGAGAATGGATCCAAATATGATAAGAGTTGTTATTATCTCACTTACCTACTCAAAGTTGATCATTAATTAGTTAAGTAAAGTTTAGCTAGTTACTGCTTTAGGTGAAAGAAAAGGAAATGGAATGTCATCTCTAGATAGCAATTCCACATTACACCATTTTTGATAACATTCCTTCCCTGACCAACTCGATTTGCAATATCAAGAAAAGGAAAACTCATAGGGTAGAGTAGCTAGAATGTGATTTCTTCAGTTTTGGGGTAGAGTTTACCAATCTTGATTAATAGGAATACTAACAGAACACTTCTTCCTTTTAGATAAAACTCTTAAGCGCAACAGTCTATTTTTTTTTTAACATCAAATATCGAAAACTCTAAGCCAAACAATCGTAGATCTCTTATCATAGCAATGTCAAACTTTGATTTATCAAAACACAAGGATAAGACTTATATTTCAGTTGGTAAATGTCAAAACAAAGCAACATGTGTTTAATGAAGAAATATTCGAACATGAATTCAAACTAAACACATGGGATTTATCACAATTTCAGTTGCAGAATCAATTTGTGACGACCCGATCAGTCGTCTTATGAGGTACCATTCCGTTTTCCCTATTTAAGCTTCTTTATGCTTTGTTTATCCGTGTTATGTGATATCAAGTTGGTCGGATCGAATCCGGAAAGAATTTGGTAAGGTTTGAGACACTTAGTCTCTTTTGAGGGAGCTTAAGTTGGAAAAGTCAACCGAATGTTGACTTATGTGTTACAGGGCTTATAAGTGAATTCCGAAGGTTCGGTTAGCTTCGGGAGGTGATTTGTGACTTAGGAGTGTGATCGGAATGAGTTTTGGAGGTTCAGAGTAGATTTAGGCTTGAATTGGTGAAGTTGATATTTTGGCAATTTCTGGTCGATAGGCGAGATTTTGATACAGGGTTTGGAATGTAATTCTGAGAGTTGCAGTAGTTCTGTTGCGTCATTTGGGATGTTTGTGCAAAATTTCAGGTTATTCGAACGTGGTTTGGTTTGGATTTTGATCAAAAGCGTAATTCAGAAGATTTTAGAAAGCTTGGGTTGAATCCGATGTGTTTTGAGTGATTTGATGTTGTTTGAGATGTTTTGGTGATATGAACAAGTTTTAATAAGGTATTAGGATCTGTTCGTGCCTTTGGTTGAGGTCCCGGGGGCCTCAGGCGAGTTTTGAGGGGTTGAACGAATCATTTTGGAGTTAAGTAAATTGCAGGAAATTTGTTCAGCTATTGCAGGGATTTTACCCTTCGTGTTCGCGAGTGGACCCTCACTTTCACGAAGAGTCAGTTGGGGAAGGCAAAGATTAAGCCTTCGTGATCGCGGTGGGAGCTCCGCGTTCGCAAAGGGCTGAGGATTGGTGCATCGCGTTCGCAGGATAGGTGTCACGTTCGCATAGAAGGAATGGTGAGGTTGAGCTTCAGTGGATTTAACTCATCGCGTTTGCGGAGGTCTGCCTAGGTAAAGAATCGTGTTCGCGATGGCCATGTCACATTCGCGAAAGAGAATATTGGTCAAAGTTATTTTTGTGCTTCACGAACGCAAGGCTTTGATCGCGTTCGCAAAGAAGGAATTTATGCCTGGGCAGAAGGTTTTAAAACTTGTCTTGTCAGCGAGGATTGGGTTTATTTCCTCCATAGTTTGTCATTTTGGGAGATTTTTGAAGGAGATTGAAGAGGGATTCAAGGGAAATCGGTTGGAGGTAAGATTCTTGGATTTAAAACTCGATTATTATGTGAATTCCACCTAGAAAATTATGAAAATTAAGCTAAAAATTGAAGAACTAGGGCTTGGAAATTTGAACTTTTGATTGGGGATTTGGAGGACCATTTAGGGTCGGATTTGAGAACTTTTGATATGTATGAACTCGTGGGGAGATAAGGAATCTATTAGTGTAAAAATTACTGAATTTCGAGACGTCGTCCCGAGGGTTAGGTTGTGGTAATTTCAGGATTTGTGCCCTTTGTTGATTGTTTTTGCTTGGGCTTTGTTCCCTTAGCATATTTTGACATCCTCATTCTGATTTTGGATAGTTTTGACGCGTGTGGAGGCCGATTCGAGGGGCAAAGGCGTCGCGAGGGGCGAACTTCTATTTGTTTACTTTACATTAATTACCTGTCAATTACTTGTTTACTTGTTGAAATAGGATTTTTCTTGATTTTTCATTGGTTTACTACTTTTAAATGATTTTACTGCTCCATTATAGAATACCTTGTGCCCTACATGTTTTCTTACTTTTAGTCATTATTTACATTTGTTACTCACTGAGTTGAAGTACTCACTTTACTCCCTGCACCCCGTGTGTAGTTTCAGGCATAGTTGGTTCCGCTCCCGAGTGCTGATTCCTCTAGCTTCAGGCGGGCTTTCGAGGATTACAAGGTAGCTATTGAGGTCTGTAGCCCCGTGTCTCTCCTCCATTATTGCTACTATTTCCTTTCAGACAGTTGTACTAGTTATGGATTCAGCAGAATTGTATTAGGACTTATCGATGCTCATGACTAGTGACACCCCGATTAGGGTTGTGTTGGGTTTTACTTCCACATTTTATTGATATTATCTGCTACTTCATATTATTAATCATGGTTTAGGCTATTTTATTGTTGTTTAACTGTTTAACGTTGAATTGGGAATAGTTGGCTGGCCTTGTCTTCACGAGAGGCGCCATCACGACTAGGTTTGGGTTAGGGTGGTGACAAGTTGGTATCAGAGCTTAGGTTACATAGGTCTTACGAGTCATGAGCTGGTTTAGTAGAGTCTCGCGGATATGTACGGAGATATCTGTATTTATCCTTGAGAGGCTGCAAAATCTTTAGGAAACAAAACTTCATATTCTTGAAATTTTTGTCGTGCGAAATTGTTGATCAGAGTACTAAACTTCTATTATTCTATTCTCTCACAGATAGTGAGGACACGCGCTACTGGTCGGGGTAGAAAACCCCCAGTACCACCAGTTGTGGCCACCAGAGGCCAAGGACACGGGCATGGTCGTGGTAGAGGTAGAGCAGTGAGGGCAACACCTGTAGATCTACTAGTTGCCCCAGCTCAGGATCAGGCTCTAGCTATGGATGCTCCAGCAACACCAGTTCAGGCACCAGCTATGCCCATCTTGATTCCGAGTCTTCAGGAGGCCTTGGCACATATCTTATCAGTTTGCACTGGCCTAACTCATACGGTTTCAGCCACTACAGCCGCAGCTACTTCTCAGGACGGGGGAGGCAATCAGACTCCCGCCGCTCGCACACCTGAGCAAGTCGTGCAGGGACTTCATACACTGGGGCACATCCAGCCCAGCCGGTTGCAGCTGCTCAGGACTATGTAGTTCCTGTCATGCCGGAGGATGAGCAGCGTAGGTTGGAGAGGTTTGTTAGATTGCAGCCTCCGACCTTCAGTGGTGCAGAGGGCGAGGATGCCCAGGGCTTTTCGGATAAGTGTCAGAGGATGCTTTGTACTGCAGGTATTCTGGAGACCAACGGGGTCGCTTTTACCACCTATCAGTTTTCAGGAGCTCCTTTCACTTGGTGGGAGGATTTTGAGAGGCGTAGGCCTGTTGGTGCAGCACCCCTTTCCTGGCAGCAATTCTCCGTTCTCTTCCTGGAGAAGTATGTGTCGTAGTCCCGCAAAGAGGAGCTACATAGACAGTTTGAGTGGTTGCAACAGGGGGAGATGACCGTGTCGCAGTATGAGTTGAGGTGTTTTGAGTTGGTTCGTCATTCCATCTGGTTGGTTCCGACAGATCGAGAGAGGATCAGGAGGTTTGTTGATGGTCTTACTTATCAGCTCCGTATTCTTATGACCAAGGAAAGGTTATCTGGTGCTACTTTCGAGGAGGTTATGTATATTGCCCGTGAGATTGAGTCTGTTCGTCGCTAGGAGCGAGAGGAGAAGGAGGCCAAGAGGCCTCGAGGATCTGGCAGCTATAGTGGTGCTCCTTCAAGGGGCTAGTTTCAGCATGACAGAGGCCATTCATTCAGGTCTGCTCAGCCAGCTCACCTAAGTTATCATGGGGCATCTTCAGGTCATCGTTATCATGGTACTCAGCAGGGCCAGTCATCACTTAGTGCCCTTCCAGCTCAGAGTCCATCCCATGCTCTATCAGCTCAGGGCTCTTCTATGCCGAGTGCATCTGCTAGTCACTCCGGTGCGAGGGGTTCCCTTCAGTCCCCTTCTCCAGCACCTGGGAGTTGTTATGAGTGTGGTGAGATGGGTCATATGTGGAGGCTGTGCCCTCATTATCTTGCGAGTTCATCTCACCAGAGGGGTCAGTCATCGGCTTCAACGCTAGTTGCTTCATCACCACCCGCCCAGTCAACAAGGGGTGGAGTTCAGTCAGCTAGGAGTTGCCCCAGAGGGGGAGGTCGATCAGGGGTGATCAGGCTCGTTTCTATGCACTCCTAGGCAGACCCGATGCTATTGCTTCAGATGTTGTCATTATAGGTATTGTTTCAGTCTGCCATAGAGATGCCTCTGTGTTATTTGATCCCGGTTCCACCTTTTCTTGTGTGTCATTATGCTATTGCTCCCGAGTGCTGATTCCTCTAGCTTCAGGCGGGCTTTCAAGGATTACAAGGTAGTTATTGAGGTCTGTAGCCCCGTGTCTCTACTCCTTTATTGCTACTATTTCCTTTCAGACAGTTGTACTAGTTATGGATTCAGCAGAATTGTATTAGGACTTATAGATGCTCATGACTAGTGACACCCCGATTAGGGATGTGTATGGGTGTTCTTCCGCATATTTATGTTGATATTATCTACTACTTCATATTATTAATCATGGTTTAGGCTATTTTATTGTTGTTTAACTGTTTAACATTGAATTGGGAATAGTTGGCTGGCCTTGTCTTCACGAGAGGCGCCATCACGACTGGGTCTGGGTTAGGGTCGTGACAAGTTGGTATCAGAGCTTAGGTTACATAGGTCTTACGAGTCATGAGCTGGTTTAGTAGAGTCTCGCGGATATGTACGGAGATGTCTGTATTTATCCTCGAGAGGCTGCAAAATCTTTAGGAAACAAAACTTCATATTCTTGAAATTCTTGTCGTGCGAAATTGTTGATCAGAGTACTAAACTTCTGTTATTCTATTCTCTCACAGATAGTGAGGACACGCGCTACTGGTCGGGGTAGAAAACCCCCAGTACCACCAGTTGTGGCCACCAGAGGCCAAGGACACGGGCATGGTCGTGGTAGAGGTAGAGCAGTGAGGGCAACACCTGTAGATCTACTAGTTGCCCCAGCTCAGGATCAGGCTCTAGCTATGGATGCTCCAGCAGCACCAGTTCAGGCACCAGTTATGCCCATCTTGATTCCGGGTCTTCAGGAGGCCTTGGCACATATCTTATCAGTTTGCACTGGCCTAACTCATACGGTTTTAGCCACTACAGACGCAGATACTTCTCAGGACGGGGGAGGCAATCAGACTCCCGCCGCTCGCACACCTGAGCAAGTCGTGCAGGGACTTCAGACACTGGGGCGTATCCAGCCCAGCCGGTTGCAGCTGCTCAGGACTATGTAGTTCCTGTCATGCCGGAGGATGAACAGCGTAGGTTGGAGACGTTTGTTAGATTGCAGCCTCCGACCTTTAGTGGCGCAGAGGGAGAGGATGCCCAGGGCTTTTCGGATAAGTGTCAGAGGATGCTTTGTACTGCAGGTATTCTGGAGACCAACGGGGTCACTTTTACCACCTATCAGTTTTCAGGAGCTCCTTTCACTTGGTGGGAGGATTTTGAGAGGCGTAGGCCTATTGGTGCAGCACCCCTTTCCTAGCAGTAGTTCTCCGTTCTCTTCCTAGAGAAGTATGTGTCGTAGTCCCGCAAAGAGGAGCTTCATAGACAGTTTGAGTGGTTGCGACAGGGGGAGATGACCGTGTCGCAGTATGAGTTGAGGTTTTTTGAGTTGGCTCGTCATTCCATCTGGTTGGTTCCGACAGATCGAGAGAGGATCAAGAGGTTTGTTGATGGTCTTACTTATCAGCTCCGTATTCTTATGACCAGGGAAAGGTTATCTGGTGCTACTTTCGAGGAGGTTATGTATATTGCCCGTGAGATTGAGTCTGTTTGTCGCTAGGAGCGAGAGGAGAAGGAGGCCAAGAGGCCTCGAGGATCTGGCAGCTATAGTGGTGCTCCTTCGAGGGGCCAGTTTCAGCATGACAGAGGCCATTCATTCAGGTCTGCTCAGCCAGCTCACCTAGGTTATCATGGGGCATCTTCAGGTCATCGTTATCATGGTACTCAACAGGGCCAGTCATCACTTAGTGCCCTTCCAGCTCAGAGTTCATCCCATGCTCTATCAGCTCAGGGCTCTTCTATGCTGAGTGCATCTGCTAGTCACTCCGGTGCGAGGGGTTCCCTTCAGTCCCCTTCTCCAGCACCTGGGAGTTGTTATGAGTGTGGTGAGATGGGTCATATGTGGAGGAAGTGCCCTCGTTATCTTGCGAGTTCATCTCACCAGAGGGGTCAGTCATCGGCTTCAGCGCTAGTTGCTTCATCACCACCCACCAAGTCAGCTAGGGGTGGAGTTCAGTTAGCCAGGGGTTGCCCCAGAAGGGGAGGTCGATCAGGGGTGATCAGGCTCGTTTCTATGCACTCCTAGGCAGACCCGATGTTATTGCTTCAGATGTTGTCATTACAGGTATTTGTTCAGTCTGCCATAGAGATGCCTCTGTGTTATTTGATCTCGGTTCCACCTTTTCTTGTGTGTCATTATACTTTGTTCGTTATTTGGGTACGCCCCGTGAGTTTCTTGCTTTACTTGTTCATGTATCTACCCTAGTGGGTGATACTGTTGTTGTAGACCATGTGTACCGGTCGTGTGGGGTGACTATTGGGGGTCTGGAGACCCGAGTGGATATATTACTATTGAGCATGGTGGATTTTGATGTTATTTTTGTCATGGATTGGTCATCTCCGTGTCGTGTTATTCTAGATTGTCATGCTAAGACAATCACATTAGCTATGCCGAGTGTGCCACGGATCGAGTGGCGAGGTGTGACTAATTATGTTCCTAGTAGAGTGATCTCTTTCTTAAAGGCCCAGCGTATGGTTGGGAAGGGTTGTCTTTTATATCTAGCGTTTGTGAGGGATTTCGGAGCTGAGACTCCCAGTATTCATTCTGTTCCAGTTGTGCAGGATTTTCCTGATGTGTTTCTTGTAGACCTGCTGGACATGCCACCGGACAGGGATATCGATTTTGGTATTGACCTGGTACCGGACACCCAGCCCATTTCTATTCCACCGTCGTATGGCACCAGCAGAGTTGAAAGAGTTAAAAGAGCAGCTTCAGGAACTCCTTAATAAGGGGTTCATTCGGCCTAGTGTGTCACCTTGGGGTGCATCGGTTCTGTTTGTGAAAAAGAAGGATGGCACAATGAGAATGTGCACTGATTATAGGCAATTGAACAAGGTAACAATTAAGAACAAGTATCATTTGCCTCGCATTAATAATCTATTCGACTATCTTCAGGGAGCGAGGGTGTTCTCCAAGATTGATCTACGTTCGGGTTATCACCAGTTAAAGATCAGGGATTCGGATATTCTTAAGATGTCTTTTAGGACCCGATATGGTCATTATGAGTTCTTGGTGATGTCTTTTGGGCTGACTAATCCCCCAGCAACATTCATGCATTTGATGAACAACGGCCTTATCTCGATTCATTTGTCATAGTCTTTATTGATGATATTCTGGTGCATTCGTGTAGTCAGGAGGAGCATGCGGAGCATTTGAGAGTTGTGTTACAGAGATTGAGGGAGGAGAAGCTTTATGCAAAATTCTCTAAGTGTAAGTTTTGGCTCATTTCAGTGGCTTTCTTGGGACACGTGGTGTCCAGTGAGGGTATTCAGGTTGATCCGAAAAAGATAGAGGTGGTTCAAAGTTGGCCTAGACCGTTCTCAGCCATAGAGATTTGCAGCTTTCTTGGTTTGGCAAGCTATGGTTTATTCAGGGATTCTCATCTATTGCATCACCCTTGACCAAGTTAACTCAGAAGGGTGCTTCATTTGTATGGTCGGACGAGTGTGAAGAGAGATTTCAGAAACTCAAGACAACTTTGACCACAACTCTAGTGTTAGTTTTGCCATCAGCTTCAGGTTCATATACCGTGTATTGTGATGCTTCAAGAGTTGGGATTGGTTGTGTATTGATGTAGGAGGGTAAAGTTATTGCTTATGCTTCTCGTCAGTTGAAGCCCCATGATAAGAACTACCCCGTTCATGATTTGGAGTTAGCTGCCATAGTTCACGCGTTGAAGATTTGGAGGCATTACATGTATGGCATATCTGGTGAGGTGTTCAATGATCATCGTAGTCTTCAGCATTTGTTCAAACAAAAGGATATTAATTTGAGGCAACGGAGATGGTTGGAGTTGCTTAAGGATTATGATATCACTATATTGTACCATCCGGGAAAGGCCAATGTGGTGGCCAATGCTTTGAGCCAAAAGGCAGTGAGTATGGGGAGTTTGGTATATATTCCAATTAGGGAGAGACCTCTTGCAGTTGATGTTCCGGCCTTGGCCAATTGGCTTGTGAGGTTAGATATTTCGGAGCCCAGTCGGTTGTTGGCTTGTGTGGTTTCTCGGTCTTCCTTATATGATCATATCAAAGAGCACCAATATGATGATCCACATTTGCTAGTCCTTAGGGATAGAGTTCAGCATAATGATGCTAGAGATGTGACAATTGGTGATGATGGGGTGTTGAAGATGTTGGGCCGGATTTGTGTGCCCAATGTGGATAGGCTTCGGGAGATGATTATGGAGGAGGCCCATAGCTCGCGGTATTTCATTCATCTGGGTGCTGCGAAGATGTATCAGTATTTGAGGCAGCACTATTGGTGGAGAAGGATGAAGAAAGATATTGTGGGATTCGTAGCTCAGTGTCTCAATTGTCAGCAGGTGAAATATGAGCATTAGAGACTGGGTGGCTTGCTTCAGTAGATGGTTATTCCTGAGTGGAAGTGGGAGAGGATCACTACGGACTTTGTTGTTGGACTTCCACGGACATTGAAGAAGTTCGATGCTATCTGGGTCATTATGGATTAGATGACCAAGTCCGCGCACTTCATTCCTGTGTGTCCTACCTATTCTTCAGAGCGGTTGGCAGAGATCTATATCCGATAGATTGTTCGTTTGCATGGTGTCCCAGTTTCCATCATTTTAGATAGGGCACTCAGTTTACTTCGTAGTTTTGGAGGTCTGTGCAGCGAGAGTTGTGTACTCAGGTTTAGTTGAGCATAACTTTTCACCCTCAGACGGACAGGCAATCCGAGTGCACTATTCAGATATTAAAGGACAGGTTGTGTGCTTGTGTCATTGATTTCGGAGGGTCATGGGATCAGTTTCTACCGCTTGCGTAGTTTGCTTATAACAACAGCTACCAATCGAGTATTCAGATGGCTCCATATGAGGCTTTGTATGGGAGGCAATGTAGATCTCCAGTTGGTTGGTTTGAGTCCGGTGAGGCTAGGCTATTGGGGACAGACTTGGTGCAGGATGCTTTCGAGAAAGTGAAGGTGATTCAAGAGAGGCTTCGTACAACGCGGTCACGGCAAAAGAATTATATGGACCGGAAGGTTTGATATGTGTCCTACATGGTTGGTGAGAAGGTCATGTTGAAGGTTTCGCCCATGAAAGGTGTTATGATATTCGGGAAGAAAGGGAAATTGAGTCCGCGGTTCATTGGGTCTTTTGAGGTGCTTCGGAGGATTGGGGAGGTGGCTTATGAGCTTGCTTTGCCACCCAGCTTGTCGAGTGTGCATCCAGTATTTCATGTTTCTATGCTCCAGAAGTATATTGGGGACCCGTATCATGTTCTGAATTTCAGCACGGTTCTATTGGATGATGATTTGACCTATAATGTGGATCCAGTAGCTATGTTGGGTCGTCAGGTTCGAAAGTTGAGATCAAAGGATATAGCATCAGTGAAAGTGCACTGAAGAGGTCAGCCCATGGAGGAGGCTACCTAGGAGACCGAGTGGGAGATGCGGAGCAGATATCCTTACTTGTTTGAGGCTTCATGTATGTTTCTTGATTCGTTCGCGGACGAACGTTTGTTTAAGTTGGGGAGGATGTGACGACCTGGCCAGTCGTCTCATGAGGTACCACTCTATTTTCCCTATTTCTGCTTCTTTATGCTTTGTTTATCCATGTTATGTGATATTGGGTTGGTCGGATCGAATCCGAAAGGAATTTGGTACGGTTTGAGACACTTAGTCTCTTTTGAGGGAGCTTAAGTTGGAAAAGTCAACCGGATATTGACTTATGTGTTAGAGGGCTTGGAAGTGAATTCTGATGGTTTAGTTAGCTTCAGGAGGTGATTTGTGACTTATGAGTGTGATCGGAATGAGTTTTGGAGGTTTGGAGTAGATTTAGGCATGAATTGGTGAAGTTGATATTTTGGCGATTTCATGTCGATAGGCGAGATTTTTATATAGGGGTCGGAATGGAATTCCGAGAGTTGCAGTAGTTCCGTTGTGTCATTTGGGATGTGTGTGCAAAATTTCAGGTCATTCGGACGTGGTTTGGTTGGGTTTTTTATCAAAAGTGTAATTCGGAAGATTTTAGAAAGCTTGGCTTGAATCCGATATGTTTTGAGTGATTTGATGTTGTTTGAGGTGTTTTGGTGATTGGAACAAGTTTGAATAAGGTATTAGGATGTGTTCGTGCCTTTGATTGAGGTCCCGGGGGCCTCGGGTGAGTTTCGAGGGGTTGAACGGATCATTTTGGAGTTTAAGACTTTGCGTTCGCGAAGAGTCAGTTGGGGAAGGCAAAGATTAAGTCTTTGCGTTCATGATGGGAGCTCCGCGTTCACGAAGGGCTGAAGATTGGTGCATCACATTCGTAGGATAGGTGTCGCATTCGCATAGAAGGAATGGTGAGG
The DNA here is from genome assembly GCF_000715075.1 of Nicotiana tabacum. Taxonomy (NCBI): domain Eukaryota; kingdom Viridiplantae; phylum Streptophyta; class Magnoliopsida; order Solanales; family Solanaceae; genus Nicotiana; species Nicotiana tabacum. The sequence goes on from NC_134089.1 coordinate 140,583,512, forward strand.
CTGAGCTTCAGTGGATTTAACTCATCGCGTTCGCGATGGGCTGAACGCGTTTACGGAGGTTTGCCTGGGTAAAGCATCACGTTCGCAATGGTTGTGTCGCGTTCGCGAAAGAGGATTTTGGTCAAAGTTATTTTTGTGCTTCGTGAACGCGAGGCTTTGACCGCCTTCGCGAATAAGGAATTTTGCCAGGGCAAAAGGTTTTAAAACTTGTCTTGTCCGCGAGGATTGGGTTTATTTCCTCCATAGTTGGTCATTTTGGGAGATTTTTGAAGGAGAATGAAGAGGGATTCAAGGGGAATCCTTGGGAGGTAAGATTCTTAGACTTAAAACTCGATTATTATGTGAATTCCACCTAGAAAATTATGGAAATTAAGCTAAAAATTGAAGAACTAGGGCTTGGAAATTTGGACTTTTGATTGGGGATTTGGAGGACCATTTGTGGTCGGATTTGAGAACTTTTGATATGTATGAACTTGTGGGGAGATAAAGAATCTATTGGTGTAAAAATTTCTTAATTTCGAGACGTGGGCTTGGGGGTCGGGTTTTGGTAATTTTGGGATTTGTGCCCTTTGTTGATTGTTTTCACTTGGGCTTTGTTCCCTTAGCATATTTTGACGTCCTTGTTCTGATTTTGGATAGATTCGACGTGCGTGGAGGCCGATTCGAGGGTCAAAGGCATCGCGAACTAGAGATTTAGCCTGTTCGAGGTGAATAATGATTGTAAATGATGCTCTGAGGGTTTGAAACCCCGGATTGCACATCTAGTGCTATGTTGAGGCGAGACACACGCTTGATGACGAGCGTGGGGTCGTGCACTATTGGGTATTGTGACTTGGTCCATCCTGGTTGATGATTTTACCGTGTATTTGATTGAAAATTAATTGCTATCATCATTATTTGGGCTGAATGACATATTTGGGCTTTGTGCCAACTATTTGAACCCTTCGGGGATTTTTATTACTATTTCCTCACTGTTTTGACTTTATACTTGAACTCAGTCATGTTAATTTCCACTGTTTTACTACTTAGCCATGTTTACTCAGCTTTTAAGACTTAAATGATATTTTAAATAATGTTTGGGCTAAGAAACACTGTTTTACTATTGCCCGAGAGGCTTGTGATGATTTTTGACTGAGTAAGGTTGGGGGCCTATATTGTGAGGAAACACTGATACTGATTTGAGGCTGAGGTCCTATGTACACCACGAGATGGCTTGTTATTGCGCTTGGGCCGTTAAGGGCCCCTCCAGGAGTCTGCACACCCCTAGTGAGCGCGGGTACCCATTGTGATGTGAGATTGAGCCCGAGGGGCTGGTATTGTTCTGAGCTGTTGCCCGAGGGGCAGATTTGTTGATACTGTGTCCGAGAGGCGAACTTCTATTTGTTTACTTTACATTAATTACCTATCAATTACTTGTTTACTTGTTGAAAGAGGATTTTTCTTGATTTTTCACTGGTTTACTGCTTTTAAATGATTTTACTACTTCATTATAGAATGCCTTGTGCCCTACGTGTTTTCTTACTTTCAGTCATTATTTACATTTTTTACTCACTGAGTTGGAGTACTCACTTTACTCCCTACACCCCGTGTGTAGTTTCAGGCATAGCTGGTTCCGCTCCCGAGTGCTGATTCCTCCAGCTTCAGGCGGGCTTTCGGAGATTAAGAGGTAGTTGTTTACGTCCGCAGCCTTGTATCTCTACTCCTTTATCGCTACTATTTCCTTTCAGACAGTTGTACTAGTTATGGATTCAGCAGAATTGTATTAGGACTTATAGATGCTCATGACTAGTGACACCCCGGTTAGGGCTGTGTTGGGTTGTACTTCCACATTTTATTGATATTATCTGCTACTTCATATTATTAATCATGGTTTAGGATATTTTATTGTTGTTTAACTGTTTAACGTCGAATTGGGAATAATTGGTTGGCCTTGTCTTCACGAAAGGCGCCATCTCGACCGGGTCCGAGTTAGGGTCGTGACGCAATTTCACATCACTAATTAGATTTACTACATGTTTTAGGTATTAACTAAATCAAACTAAACATTCTGCTTACGTTCCAAATAAAATAGAAAGTAGATTCAATCAATCACAGAAATGAATTTAGAAAAAATAGCCAATATTTATGTGTAAGTCAAAGAAGAAGTACAGATTTGAGATGTGTACCTAATTGCTTATGAACTGACTAGGATTTGCCAAATGAAGGCCAGGTGAAGGAAAGTTGGAACTCAGAAAGCAGAAAATCAGCAAATACAGTAGATACAACAGCAATTTAGATCCAAAACATTACTTGGAAACCCAGAAAATGGAAGCATGCAGCAGTGGTGAACGAAGCAACAGCAGAAACAGTGTAAACCTAGACCAAATTGACCTTCGGCAGCTTTAAATCCAGAGAAAAAGTCTCAAAATCTCATTCTCAGACCTCGATTCTTTTTCTAGCTTTGAATTTTAGAGTTTCTACTTCTAAATCAGTGAAGGTCTGTGAGTCAGCTCCTGATTGTAAGGTGAGTGCTACTATGTGTGAATTAAACTTATCGGAGTGAGTGAGGAGAGAGACAGGGTGGTTAGCGTTATTCTTCTTAGGGAGTGTTTGTTTGTTCTTTTTGTTCAGAGATCGAGTGGGAGAGCGCCGTTCCTTTTTTTTTCTTTTTGTGAGGATCTGATCTTTTCAAGATGAGGCGCTAGGAGGAAGAGAAGATGGATTCTAGAGTTTTTCATTTTGGGGAGGGTTCATCTGATGTTTGTGTGTGTTCTTATGGAAACGACATTGATTAGGGAGTGAGTTCTGATCTCTTAGGTCTTAGCTAGGTTTTAATTAAAGGGGAGGGGAAATGGGTCACTGGTTTGGGCCGATTTTGGGCTTGGCGGGTTGGGTAAAGGGTCGGTTAGGTTTTTAGGCCAATGTAGTGTTTGGCCCAATTTTGAACAAGACCCAAACATTTCTTTAATTCCCCTTTTTTATTTTATTTTCTTTTCTTTGATTTTCAATTCTAATTAAATTAATTAAAATCCTAAATCAATCTATTTTTGTAGAAATTAAAATTCTTTATCTATTTCTAACATTAAAACAATTAATTAACTTAAAACTAAAGATAAATGCTAATTTTAAAGACTAAAATCTAAATATGTAAAAATGACCATGTTTTTTGATTTTTGCTCAATGTAATTAATTCCTAAATGTAAATTGAACCTAAGATGGCATGAAATTAAAACATGATAATTTTTATATTTTTTATGATTTCAAAATATTAAAATAATGCATGAAATGCAACTAAATAAAGAAAACACTTCTAGAATCCATTAAAATTATTTTTGGCCTATTTTTAGTAGTTATTTTCATGTAGGGCAAAAATTAGGTGCTCACAGCTGCCCCTCTTTGCTCAAGAACATGAAGAGTTTTCGGGCAAAGATAAATTGAGTAATTACGAGCAATTTTTGCCCATTTGGTACTCCATTTGGAAGCATTTTGAAAAAGTTTGACCGAACCTTGCTTCGGAGGTTGCCTACATATCCTTGGTTATAAAAGAATCAGTTCAGTGTAGTTCTGAAAATTTTGGTAGCTGGGACTACCGAGAAGCTATGATTTCACTGTTGTTGCTGTTGTTACTGCTTACTGAGCTCCTTCTTACACCAAAATCAAAATGAAAAGACTAACTAAACCTATCAACTACGAGTTACAAGATTCTTATCTATGAGTCTTATGAAACTTGATCTTGAGTCTTGGCTAGTTCTTTATGCAGACTCTAATCTGAATCTTAATGCTTGTTAGCTGCAGGTGTTGGTTCATTCCTTTTTCAACTTCTCGGGTTAAGGCACGACATGCAAATCTTGTGACTTCAATCATGTCTTGAGCAATCCACATTTTTTCTCCGCTTCTGCACTTTGAGTTCACTTCTTTTTCTTTTATTCTTGATTGAGACTTCATTTTTTGGTTGTCTCGAACCCTGTGTCTCGAGATATAACCTTCTCAGACACCAAAACAAACAAACGAACGAAATTTTTCTGCACCAGTTTTTAATAGGAAAATTTCGTGAGTTATTGTAACAAAACTCTATACTACTTCATTATTGAAAGAAATAAAATTCAGGATTGTGTATCCTTAGAAAAAGAGATTAGGGAGTGGAGACCCTATATCTAAAATGAAATCAACTAGGGATTGGAGACCCTATTATTGGAAAATACTCAACTAGGGAGTGGTGACCCTATGTTTGCATCAAGTTATGTTGGCATCAGGTTATGCTGGCATCAACTAGGGAGTGGAAACCCTATGTTGGCATCAACTAGGGGTGGTGACCTTATGTTGGCATCAGGTTATGCCGGCATCAACTAGGAAGTGGGACCCTATGTTAAAAAAGTCATCGGTTATATTGGCATCAACTAGGGAGTGGGACCCTATGTTGGAAAAGTCATCGGGTTATGCCGGCATCAACTAGGGAGTGGGACCTATGTTGGAAAAGTCATCGAGTTATGCCGGCATCAACTAGGGAGTGGGACCCTATGTTGGAAAAGCCATCGGGTTATGCTGGCATCAACTAGGAAGTGGGACCCTATGTTGGAAAACTAATCGGGTTATGCCGACATCAACTAGGGAGTGGGACCCTATATTGGAAAAGTCATCGGGTTATGCCGGCATCAACTAGGGAGTGGGACCCTATGTTGGAAAAGTTATCGGGTTATGCCGGCATCAACTAGGGAATGGAGCCCTATGTTGGAAAAGTCATCGGGTTATACCGGCATCAACTAGGGAGTAGGACCTTATGTTAGAAAAGACACAGCTAGGGATTGGAGACCCTATACTACCATGATTTTAAATTTTTCTTCTTTTCTTTCTTTTCATTTCATTTCATCGTCATTTTTTTTCTTTTTTTCAGAGAATGAGTAAATACGGGAAAGAATTTTGAGGAGACTTCCCTTTTTGGAGTTGTTGCTGCAAAGCTGTTTTTTAGCCTTGCGCAGTTTCTTTTTGATGCACTTGCTTCTTGCAAGGTTGCTTGTGCATTGCACCTGTTTTCTATTTTTCAAACAAAGAACAATTTGTTAGTTTGAAATGGTGGTTGGTTTTGTGGCTTTGATTATTTCAACCACTTATCTCGGCCCCTTTCATCTGTAATTGGTTGTTTCCTTAATATCGATTGCATTTCTGACCCTGGAGAAACTCTGGCTTTTCCAGACTTTGCCATGAAGATTAGTCGGTATGACTCAACCTTTTTGACTTTATTTTGCCTCTGTAGGCCTTACCCTTCTGACTTGTTTTTTTTTCTTTTTTTTTTTCTTATTTACTTTTTTTCTAACTTAGAAGCATTGGGAACTTTTGGTTCCTCAAACTTTGTCGCAATGGCTAGTCGCGTGGAATTTAACCTTTTCCAAATTTATTTCGCCTTTATAGGCCTTTCATTTCTGGCTTCTTTCTTCCAACTTCAATTTCAGAGCATTTGGGGTACCTTGGATTTTCAAACTTTTGTCAAGATGGTTAGCCACGTGGACTCAAACTTTTCAACTTCATTTGCCTTTATATTCACTTCAATTTGATTTCTCTCTCCAAGAGTTTTGATTTCGAAGCATCGGCCGCCATGGCTAGTCGAGGTCGACTTGACGCCCCTCCCGAGGCTGGGTGTCTTTTTGCATATTAGCTTGTATCAAATGAGAACCCTGTAAATCAGTCTTGCCATCCTTTCTTTGTCTTAATTTCGGAACAGAGTTAGACCGAAAGGGATTCAAAGAAAACTAACAATGGAATGGAGAATGAGTTTAAAATAAGAATTGTCCCTTTCAGGGAAATAATAGAAGGACTTATCTGGAGTACATGCGGACTTCAATGAACATGACATGCCTTTTGTACTGGATGTCTGATCTGTGTAAACCGTCCGACTCTCAGAAATTCGTCACAACTTTTGCCTCAAAATCGAGAAACCCTTGCCAGGACTCTGTCGGTGCCGATGGCTGTGAGGATCCTCTTTTCGATCAGGGGCGCCCTTTGTGGGTTTTCACGAGCTGACCACTCTCATTTCTCTTCTCACCATCACCTTATAGTGCTCTTTGTGAGTTTTCACTAACAAAACTCTCTCATTTTTAGTTTCTCTGCTTACTGTCGCCTCATGGTGCCCGTGTGGGTTTTCACCAATAAGACTCTCTCATTTTATTTTTCACATTTAGTTGTATCGGATCCAAGTAACTGTATCCTCCAATTTTGGACATCTTTATCGATTGATCGAAAGGACTTGAACATGATTTGGGGTAAAAAGAATTTGGATTGAATTACAATCTTTGAACTTTTCAGGCGAAACCATCGCCAAACCATTATGACGTCTATCCCAGTTTCACTTTTGGGGGATTTTTGGATTTTTATTTTGGTGTGACTGAACCCTCGAGAGAGGCTGCCTACGTATCCTTTCGGAATCAAGTCAAACGTAGTTCAGGGAAACTTTTGTTTTCGCTTTTCTTTTATTTTTCTGTTTTGTTTTGTTTTCTCTTTCTTTTTCATTTCCCCTTTTTTTTATTTTTCATTCCATTTTATTTTTGCCCTTTTCTTCCTTTTTTTATATTTTTCTTTTTCTTCTCTTTTCATTTCTTTTTTCATTCTTCATTTCATTTTTTTCAATTTTATTCTTTAATAACACTTTCAGGTTCCAAAGAGGGTTATCAATGAAAAGTAACTGGCTCAAAGGGTTTGCAAAGGATTGATAGTGTTTGGATAGTGAGAAAGAAAGTCTTCTTCATCCCAATCGGAGAACATTAATGCTATATAGAGGATCCAACGTAGTACCTTTTGACTGCATTTACATTGACAGTTGTTTCTGGGACATTTCCTTCGATGTGTCACAAGTACAACGCACTCTTTTGCAGTACTCTTATTACCATGTATGGATCTTTCCAATCGGGAGCCAATTTTCCATTAGCTGTTCCGACTCTTTGTTTTATTTCCTTAAACTTATCTTCATTGCAATCTAACTTTTGATTCATTATTTCGAGGTCTGACGGTGTTTTAGGATCTGGGCATGAAGTCCGCAAGCATGTCATGTTATTGAAATATGCATTTAATATAACTAAAAAGAGAATAAGAAAAGAGACATTCCTGGACAATGAAATATTAATTTTAGTTGATTTTTAATTTTTTTTAATTTCAAAGATAGAAGGGTTTACATCAGAAAGTAAGACAATAAAGTAGAACATCCGGATCACACCCTGAGATAATCCGGACGCAGAAAGGATAGCAAGACTAGCTACTGAGACTCCCGTCTGATGGGGAACTTTCAGGCTTGGCGACCGTCTTTCGATTTTTCTTCTGTTTCGGCAATGGCTGCAATAGCCTTCAGCTCCGGATCAAATTCCTTATCTCCACAAATCATTCCGACTATTGGCCAAGTGTTATGAGTAGGCAACAGATTGTTCATCACATTAGAAGCTTCTTCATCCCAAAAAATGATTCTTTCAGCTTCAATCAAGTCGTCAACTGCCCTTTTAAGGGTCCAATAGTCCTCCATACTATGTCCTACTGCTCCAGAGTGGTATTCATATCTAGCATCAGCTCGGTGTGAGGGGACTCGGGGTTTGGCCAGTTCGGGGCCACTGGCTGCCATAGATATAACTTGATTAGCTTTTGGAACAAGCTTGAATACGAATCACCAATAGGGGTGAACTGATTCTTTCTTAAAGGCTCTCTTGGGCGAGGATTGTACTGGGGAACATTTGATTGGGGATTTTATGGAGCTTGGTAAGGATGGGCATTTATAGGAGGTGGAGCTCGATTTTGTGTATGATGTTGTGGCTGCATGTAAGGTTGTGCGTTCATCACCATATAAGGAGGTAGTGCCATGGAATAAGCAGTACCTTGAAGGGGATAATAATGTTGAGCGACCTCAGGAAGCATATATGATTGGTTGAATGACCTGCAAGCCCCCCTCGATCTGGAAGCCATCATGGCTCCTTCTTCTCTCCCGTTTCTATTTATCAAACCCTCTGAACCATTTGGAACATCTGGTGATGTGGCTTTAGAAGCAGCATGACTCAAGATTCGACTCGTTTTTAGCCCACTTTCTACCATCTCCCCAATTTTGATAGCCTCAGCGAACGACATACCCATAGCGGACATCATGTTCTGGAAGTAGTCCGCCTCTTGGGCCTGTAGAAAGACCGTGACCATTTCAATTTCGTCCATTGGAGGTTTTACCCTGGTGGCTTGCTCACGCCATTTGACAGCATATTCGTAGAAGCTTTCTGCGGTTTTCTTTTTCAAATTGGACAAAGAGTTTCTGTCGGGAGCGATATCCACATTATACTGGAACTGGCTGACAAAATCTCAGTCCATATCGTCCCACACGTGTCAATGGGTAATTTCTTGATCCGTATACCACTCAGAAGCAATTCCGGTGAGGCTTTCCCCAAAATAGGGCATTAGTAGCTCCTCTTTTCCACCAACACCCCTCAGCTGGTTACAGTATCGTTTCAGATGAGCGACTGGGTCTCCGTGTCCGTCGTACTTTTCAAATTTTGGCATCTTGAAGCCAGCCGACAAGTGGACATGGGGAAACATACAGAGGTCAGAGTATGAGACACTCTTTTGTCCACTCAGACCTTGCATATTTTTCAGGCTTTGTTCCAGGCTCTTCATCTTTCGAGCCATTTCCTCTTGCTCGAGATTTTTAACGACTTTTTCTTGCTCCACTGAGAGATCACATTGCAGAGGTTGAGTGAATGAGTATGGGGTCACATATGTTATTTCTGGTTGAAACTATGGACCCTAAAAGGTGAACATTGGAGGCTCAACATACATCTGTGGACACTGGCGCCTGGAGGCGAACCACATAAGGCATGCCAGGATCATTGGACGGCATTGAATAGTGCCCACATGGGATGAGCGGGCATAAAGGCATTGGTAACCTCACCTGACCGGGGGATCGACTCAGGGGACCCAGGATTGCACTTGGCAGTTCCCTACCATTAGACCAGGCATCCCACATTTCTAATATGCGGAGACGCAACATCTTATTCTCTTCAGCAGCTGCTGATTCTAGTTGTGGAACAGCCGGTGCTGGGCTATCCTCAGGATTGATAATTTGTAGATGGCTTTCAAAGGCCATAGTGACATTTCCTTTGGATCTTATGAAGTAAGGATGGGAAGCCAGATTACCAACAAAACCAACCAACTGAACAGAACCTGGCTAATTTGCACACCCAACAACCTCGTTAATTTTGAGACGCTTAGCAGATAGGAAATCGCATATTGGGATGCAATGCACCTAAATAGTTAAACATTTCTACTATATGTTTGAACGAGTTGTATGTTTCATCCCGGCCTTAACTAACCTTTTCTTTTTTCAATCTACACCTTTTTTTCTTCATTTTTGCTTCTCTCTAATCACTCTTGATTATAATTATTTTTTCATTTCGTTCATGTCGTTCTTTTATTTTTGGCACTCTCTTTTCTTCTTCTTTTTTGTCTTTGTTACTCTTTTTTTCTTTTTTCTTTTTTTTGTCACTCTTTTCTTTTCTTTTTTTTTACTCGATTTTTCTTTCTTTTTTTCAGTTTATTTTTTCACTCAATTAATTTAATGGCTATGATCGAATCCGATGGAGATTGCCTACGTATCATGACGTTGCATGAATCAGATCTTGCGTAGTTCGGGAAGATCGAGAATGGAGTAAATAACTAACTCTTTTTTTTCTTACTTTTTATAAAACTCAGACCATGAAAACTTTTAGAAAAAACAAAAACATTTTTTTATTATTATATTTTTTTGTATTTCTTTAGGAATTTTTAAAAAAAATGCTTTCAAAGAAGAAAGAAAAAAAAATTGGATTTTTTATTTTAATTTTTTTTATTTTTGAAACAAAGACTTCTAAAATTCCTTTTCTTTTGATTTGAACATTTGGGAATTTCAAAAATTAAAAAAAAATTATTTGTTTTCTCTTTTTCTAAACAAGATAAAATATTTTGAATTTTGGATGTTGCCTCTTACTTTTCAAAAGAGGGGCTTTTAAAAAATATTTTGGATTTCTGAGGTTTTTTTATTATTACAAAAGTACTTCTAAAGAAAAATGAAAATATTTTTGGACTTTAATTTTTCAATTTTTTATGACATTTACGAAAGAAAGACTTTTAAAAAAGGAAAAGAATATTTATTTATTTTTTATTTTTGGGAAAAATACTTCAAAATAAAGAAAACCCGTATTTTGGATTTTGATCTTTTTCTAAGAAAATGTTTCTAAAGAAGGAATTAAAGGAAAATATTTTTGGATTTTTAAAAATTGCGGCCGGAACCGATGAGGTTTGCCTACGTATCTCACATCCGGTGAGAATCAAACCCGCGTAGTTCGGTTAGTTTTGACGGAACAAGAAAAGCATGACTTATTTTGAAATGATTTTTTCTCTTCTTTTTTTTCAAAATTTCGGCGGAATTTCGGGATATTTTGAACACAAGGGTTTACTGCACGTCGCTTGGAATTGGAATAAGTTTACTGGTGAGATCTGAAAGTCGGTAGGTAATGGTATTGTAAATGGGTTTGCTACGGTGTCTCTAATGAAGATAAAAGTTACATAATAGTGGCTTTATTTTGGTGAAGAATAGATGGATTAATGGCTATGGAGGTGTTGGTTTGAGAGAGATGCAGCTATGATAATTTTCTTCCTCTATCCTTCACTAATCTGGTGTCCACTCCCTCTATTAATTCCTCCCCATTTTCCTCTCCAAAGTGATATTTAACACTCTCTCATTTTTTACTATCTCTGTTGATAAAAATGAAAAGGGGGAGAACGACTGAAGAGGGGGAACAACGCTAATGCTCAGCTTGGGAGGGTTGTTTTCTTTTGATTGGGTTTTAGTTAGCTCTTTTAATGTGTAGGAGGTAGGGTTTTAGTAAAAGGGGAATGGGTATTTGGGTAGTGGGCTAGGATGGTATGTACTTGGGTAATTTGGGATTTTTGGGCTTCAAATTAAGCTGGCCCAGACGAAACTGACAGACCAAATCTACTTCTTTTTCTTTGTTTTCTTTTAATTTCAAACTCTAACAAATTAAATTTTGAATTAAAACTTATCTTAAATCTAATTTATCAAAAATAATTCTATTTATCTATTAACAAATGCATGTAAAATCTAAAAAATACTTTGTTTCATTTTTATGCATTAATTCTAATAATTAAAGAGTAGTTAATTCCTAAAAATGTAAATTAAACCTACGATGGCATGAAACGAAAAATGTGACAATTTTTATGAGTTTTCTAATGATTTTAAAATATTAAACATGCATGAAATACAACTAAATAAAGAAAAGCTCTTAAAATTCATTAAAATTATTTTTGGTCTATTTTTAGGAGTTATTTCCATGCAGGGCACAAATTAGGTGCTCACAAAGGTAGGCCAATAAAATCCACAGCTTAAGACCTTTGTAGCAGTTCTCGCCCCCATGGTGACTACCATAGGGCGAGGAATGGCAAGCTTAAAGAATACCCCATTGCTCTTCTTCTGGAACACTTCTCCGGATAACACCATCGGTGCAAATTTTGAAAAGATATGGCTCGTCCCAATAATAATCAAACAGTCCCATTTGAGCTTCTTTCTTTGGTTTGAAGAGAACTCATTCGGGACAATTTTTCTCTCAAGATAGTTAGCCACATCGGCAAACCATGGCATCCTGGTCAAATACATGGAAAGGAGTTATTCATCCTGAAATGAATCATTGATCTCAAGGCCATCATGGAGCCTCCCCTCCTCTTCCAAACGGGAAAAGTGGTCCGCCACTTGGTACCCATAAGGTACGGGTGGAACTTTTTCATAGCAAAGAAAATGGCTAATAGTTCTTTCTCGATCACCGTATAGTTGACTTGGGCATCGTTCATGGTCTTGCTAGCTTAGTAGAACGGATGGAATATCTTGTTGATTCTTTGCCCCAACATCGCTCCTACTTCCACGTCACTAACATCACACATGAGTTCAAATGGTAAGCTCCAATTTGGTGCAGTAATGATGGGAGTGGTAGTCAAACTATTCTTGAGTTTCTCAAATACCTTCATACAATCATCATTGAACACAAATTTGGCATAAGGGGTTCACCACCTTTGAGAAATCCTTGATGAACTGACGGTAAAACCTCGCGTGCCCTAGAAAACTCCTCACTGCTTTGATGGAAGTAGGAGGAGGGAGTTTTGATATCACTTTAATTTTTTCTTTATCCACTTCAGTACCATTCTTGGAGATCTTATGGCCGAGGACAATACCTTCCTTAACCAAAAAGTGACACTTCTCCCAATTAAGCACCAAGTTGGTCTCTTCACAACATGCCAAGACTTTATCAAGATTATCCAAACATTCATCAAAAGAATCCCCCAAAACAGATAAATCATCCATGAAAACCTCGAGGAAGTCCTCCACCATATCCGTGAATATTGTCATCATACACCGCTGAAAACTAGTCGGTGCATTACATAACCAAACGGCATCCTTGAGAATGCAAATGTACCATACGGAAAAATGAAGGTGGTCTTCTCTTGGTCTTCAGGTGCAATAAGAATCCTTTTATATCCGGAATACCGATCCAAGAAACAATAATAAGCACATCTGGCTAACCTATCCAACATTTGATCAAGAAATGGAAGCGGAAAATAGTCTTTCCGAGTCAATTTGTTGAGCTTCCTATAATCCATGCATACGCTCCAACCGGTGACAGTTCTTGTGGGGATCAACTCATTGTTGTCATTTGTAATCACAGTCATTGCCCCCCTTCTTTGGGACACATTGTATGAACTATCAGAAATGGGTTAGACAATCCCAGCATCCACTCACTTGATGACCTCTTTCTTGACAACCTCTTGCATGGCCTCATTCAACCTTTTCTGATGTTACACAAAGGGTTTGGCATCCTCCTCCAATATGATTTTGTGCATGCAAAAGGCGGGTCTTATACCCCGAATATCTGCCAATGTCCAACCTATTGCCTTCTTCCTCCTTTGGAGCACTGCAAGGGTGGCATCTACCTGCACGTTAGTTAAGCGCGAGGAAAGAATAACAGGTAAAGTGGAACAAAGTCCTAATAACGCATACCTGAGGTGTGAAGGCAAAGGCTTCAACTTCAATATGGGAGGCTCTTCGATTGAGGGTTTTGTTGGTGGAGTCTTTCGATTCTCAAGATTCAAGGAAAGTTTCTGGGGCTCATATATAGATTGAACCCATTCCTTGCAAAATATTGACATATTCCACCAAGTATTCCATTTCATCCACATCATGATTCAACAACACAGCTTCCAATGGGTCTTCCACATTAATCACAGCACTTGTGTCTTCAACAATCACTTTGGTCACAAGATCCACAAACGAACACACTTCGTTGCTATTAGGCTGCCCCATTGACTTGCAAACATGGAACACAACCTTTTTATCGCCCACACGGAAGGTGAGCTCCCCAGCTTCCATATCAACTAAAGCCTTTCCTATAGCTAGTAAAGGTCTCCCCAATATGGTCGGCACCTCATAGTCAACCTCATAATCAAGTATCACAAAAGCTGTGGGAAGTATGAACTTGTCGACCCAAACTAGCACATCATCAGTTATCCCAATGGCCTCTTCATTGTCCTATCTGCCATTTGCAACCTCATGGATGTGGTCCTTGGTTGCCCAATCCCCAATGTCTTGAACAGAGAATATGGCATCAAGTTAATGCTTGCCCCCAAGTCGCAGAAAGCTTTGGCGAAATCGGCACTACCAATAGTGCATGGGATTTTAAAGGCACCCGGTTCTTCTAACTTTGGAGCCATAGAGAGTACAATGGAACTCACTTGATGTGTCATTTTGATCATTTCGCAATTCATGGATCTCTTCTTTGTTACCAAGTCTTTCATGAACTTGGCATATCCTGGCATTTGTTCTACAGCTTCAACCAAAGGCACATTTATGGACAAACTTTTCATCATATCAATGAGTTTCTTGAATTGGTTCTCATTATTTTGTTTTGCAAGCCTTTGATGATATTTTGGAGGAGGCCTTGGCAAAGGAGCCTTGGCAAAGGAGCCTTGGCTTTGGGAACTACCATTTCCGGTATGTCTATCACATGTTCCCTAGACGGGTTCACATCATTTTGTGTCTCCTCCATGTCATCTTCAATGTCTATCCTCACTTCATCATTCACATTCTCATTATTCACTTGCAAATAATTGCTTGGTTCATCATCATCTTGCACCAACACATCATAACTCACAATCTTTCTTTGATTAGAGGTACTAGTACCTCCACCTCTACCACTTCTTGTAGCCACCGCCATAGCATGGCCCGTATTGTTCCCACCCTTTGGGTTTACTACCGTATCACTTGGTAGTTCCCCCTTAAGGAGAGTATTCAACGCTTAAGAAATTTGGCCAAGTTGGACTTCCAAGTTGCGGATAGAAGTGTTGTGGGATGCCAATTGGGCATCAGAGTCGGCATTTTTCTTCATTATTTGCTTGAACATGGATTCAATCCGTCCCATCTCATTATTGGAAGAGATAGGACCTTGTGACGGAAATGGAGGTAGGTTGTTGATAAATCGGGGGTCTTTGAAAGCCGGACCCCCGATTCCCTTGATTATTGTTGTTCCAACCCCCTTGATTGTTGTTTCCTCCCTAATTACTATTATTGTTGCCACCCCAATTGCCTTTATTTCCTTGATTACCCCAATTTTGATTGTTGTTGTTCCCACCAATTTCCTTGGTTGTTGTTGTTGCCACTATTCCAATTTCCTTATTGACCTTTATTTCCCTAATTTCCTTGTGATCTCGACTGTTGTTGATTTGGAGCATTACCACGTTGACCTTGATAATTGTTGACATACTGAACCTCTTCACTCTGATCATCATAGGAATCATCTTAATTGTACCCACTACCACTTTACTCAAATTGGTCCGAATTGTTTTGAACTTGTTGACCTCGTTGCCTTCTCTTGTTGATCATCATATTTACCTCTTCCATGGCATTCACTTGTTTGGGCCCTTGAACTTGTTGCAACTGAGCTTTGGCCAATTGGTTCATGGTAGTAGTCAACTCGGCTATAGCTTGGCCGTGGTAATGTAGCTCCTTATGCAGGTGAATAATATTGGGGTCACCTTGTGGCACATTGGCTCTACTTTGGTACGCCAAGGATGTATCCGCCATCTCATCAAGTATTTCACATGCTTCGGCATATGGCGTGTTCATGAAGTTCCCCTCACCGAGTTGGTTAACCTTGGCTTGTTTTGTTGATGCCATGGTAGAATGTTTGTTGGATCATGGCTTCAGTCATATCATTGTTCGGACATTCTTTAACCATCGTCCAATACCTTTCCCAAATCTCATGTAGCGGTTCATTTGGCTCTTGTTTAAAAGTAAGGATCTCATCTCTTAGTGTCGCCATATGTCCCGAAAAAAAGAAATTTGCGATGAACTTCTCGGCCAACTCATCCCAAGTGGTGATGGAATGGTTGGGTTACCTTTCTAGCCAATCCAAAGCCTTACCCCTTGAGAGAATGGGAAAATACTTAACCTCAATGAGTCCTCGGAGACACTAGTTTGCTTGCTCACCCAGCACGTGTCAACAAAACCTTTGAAATGCTTGTAGGTGTTTTGGTGTGGAGCTCCGGTAAAGAAAACCCTCTGTTCCAACAGTGTACGCATGACATTGGTTATTTAAAAGTTTCCTCCCTAATCGGGGCGGGACTATTACACTTGCATAGCCTTCTTTGGGAAACATCCGGTATGCTGCCCTTAGAGGATTTGGGGGAGGGTTTGGAATATTATCATGAGGCGGTCGACCTATCCTTTGTACTTGAGGTTCGGGTTGAATCTCATCTACGCAATCATCATCTACCTCCTCCACCAATGGAAAATTTTTTAGGGCTTCATTGTTAAGAGCCATTTGGTACCTAAAAGCAATTCACACACAAATTAGAAAAATAGAAGGAAAGAAAAACAAAATACACAAATACTCAGATCGATAGCATAAATTCTTCAGGGGAAGTAAAGTGTGTTACTGATTGGGTCCAAGCCTACACTACTATTGAGTAGAAAGGGTGGTCGATGCAGTTTTAACCCAACTAGGTCAGGATCAAATCCACATGGAGTTAATAATTGGAATTAGGTTTATATCTAAGCTAGATGCGGGCTTTGAGTCTAATTACTCTTCCACAAACTTAGGGTTTGATTTCTACTTCTAACTTTTACTTTATTGTATCCAATGATTGAAACTAAGGACAATATTTTTGTTGTTGATTTTCAACGGTTTAAAGGGACTAGGGTAGTGACTTCCACCTAGGTGGATATCCAACGTGTAGCAAGAATCGAGGGCAATCGTGTGATTGATTGGAGTCGTAATATAGCAACCACACCCGGTTAGTCACTCTATACCTCTCGGTAGTTTGAGTGATTTTACCCAATTTGGCTTTCTCAAGTCCAAATGGGTATTCATGTAATTCAACTGATGTTAGCTCAAGTCGGGTATTACTATCTCTAGGTTTAACCCTTTAATTGGGTCTATCAATTTCTTGAATTCACCCCAATTCCTAGTTAGCCTTGCTTTCCTAGACTTAGTCTCTCTTTATCAAGTAGAGACTAAGTCATAAAGGCATGAATCAGTGTTTGCAACCACTAATTCTATAGTTCTAGCAAGAACTAGGCTAAATATCACTAACCCATACACATTCAAGCCCTAAAATTCAAAACCATCGAATACCCACACTAGGGTTGGGTCACAACCCTAGCTATGGGTTTAGCTACTCATGGAAATAACAGAAATCAAAGATGCAATGAAGATAAAATTCATAATACTAGATTAAAAGATGAAAATCTAATGTTAAAAGATAATTTTAGTACAAAATTGCCCAAAACAGAATATCCAGCCATCTCACATACTCTGCTAAAACATAACTTAACCTAAAAATGTCAAAAAGATCTTTTTACACTAATCTAAAATTTACGGAAAAAAATACCCATGTAGAGGTTTCGTGGCCGCGTAATTCATATTGCGGCCACACTCTTGCTTTCGCGGTCGCGTAGTTCCGACCGCAGTCCGCGTCTTTAACTTCTGGATCTGGGTTGAGCATGGTTTTCGCGGATCGTGTAATTTGCATCGCGGTCACGTAGGAGACTTTTGCGGTCGCGTAATTATAACACGAACCGCACTTCTTGTTTTAGCTTGAAATGTGAACTCTCTGAACCTTAGCAACCACGGTTCGCATAATTTCAATCACGGATGCGAAACTACTTTCGCAGACGTGAAAGTACTTTTGCGGCCGCACTTTTCTGACACGGTCCGCATTCATGTTATAGACCAACAATCCATCTCTCTGATTCTTCATTTTGCGGACTTCGAAATAGTATTTGCGACCGCGTTGATACTTTTGCGGCCGCACTTTTCTGATGCGGTCCGCGTATTATATCTTTTGGCCCAGGCTTGGTTTTTGTTCATGTTTTGACTCCTTTATGAGTTGATTATGGCTCCTTTGGCACATTTTGAACAACCCCTGCAAGCAAGCATATTACATTAGTTTTCGGGAATACCTTCACGCATTTTTGGCCTAAGATGCAAGTAAAAGAGAGAAAATAATAGTTTAAAATCCCTACTTATCACCTCCCAAGAAGCACCTGATTGAACGTCGCGGCACGATGCAGATTAGCATCATCACTTGAAATGAAGAACCGCCACGATATGGACATCATCAACTTTTCCCAAATAGTGTTTCACTCTGGTGACCATTGACTCTAAGTACCTCATCATTTTATTTTTCAAGTCCAATGCACCAAAGGGTGTCACAGTACAACCTCAAACGGGCCACTCCATTTAGACTTCAACTTTCCTGGAAACATCCGTAACTGACAATTGAACAACAACACAAGATCACCTTCTTTAAGTCCTTGTTCTAAATGTATTTGTCATGTAGGTACTTCATCTTCTCCTTGTATAAGGACGAACTTGTGTATGCATAGTACCGGAACTCATATAGCCCATTCAATTGTTCCACCCTTAAGTTGGCGGCAACATCCCACTCAAGATTCAACTTCCTCAAAGCCCACATGGCTTTGTGCTCATGTTCCACCGAAAGATGGCAAGCTTTCCCGAACACCAACCGGTATGGAGACATTCCAATTGGTGTTTTGTAAGTCGTTCTATAAGCCCATAGAGCATCATCAAGTTCTTTGACCAATCCGTCCGGTTGGCATTCACTGTTTTTGACAAAATACTCTTTATCTCCAAGTTGGAGACTTCTACTTGACCACTTGCATGAGGATGATAGGGGATCGTGACTTTGTGAGTGACGCCATAATTGGAGAGTAAGGTATCGAAAGCTTTGTTGCAAAAATGCAATCCCCTATCACTTATGATCTCTCTTGGAGTACCAAATCTTGTAAAGATGTTATTCTTCAAGAACGCCACCACACTTCTCGCTTCATTGTTGGGCAAAGTAACGGACTCAACCCATTTGGACATATAATCAACCGCGACCAAGATGTAGGTGTTTCCATAAAAACTCACAAATGGACCCATGAAATTAATACCCCACACATTGTAAATGTCAATCTCCAAGATGGTGGTGAGGGGCATTTCATTTTTCTTTGAGATTCCACCGGCCCTTTGACATCCATCACAGTGCTTGACAAGATCACTAGCATCCTTGTAAAGAGTGGGCCAATAAAAACTGCAACTTAATACTTTGGCCGCCGTTCTTGCTCCACCATGGTGACCAGGCGAAGAGTGACAAGCCCCAGGAATTTTGCTTTGTTCCTCCTCCGGTACACATCTTCTAATTACTCCATCCGTACAAATCCGAAAAAGGTATAGTTCATCCCAATAGTAGTCTTGAAAATCCCTTTTGAGCTTCTTCCTTTTGTTTGAAGAGAACTCAACCGAAATGATACCACTCACAAGATAATTTGCTAGATCCGCGAACCAGGCACCTCTTTCATTGAAATAGCCAAAAGTTGCTCATCGGGGAAGGAGTCATTGATTTCAAGGCCATCATGCAGCCTCCCCTCCTCCTCCAAACGACACAAATGGCCCGCCACTTTATTTTCACTCCCTTTTCGATCTTGGATATCAATATCAATCTCTTGCAACAAAAGTACTCATCTCATCAAACGGGCTTTAGAATCTTTCTTGATCATGAGATAACGAAGTGCCGCACGATCCGTATGAACAATCACTTTTGCACCCATCAAGTATGGGTTAAACTTCTCAATAGCAAACACAATGGAAAAGGGCTCTTTTTTTGTAACGGTGTAGTTGACTTGGGAACTATTCATGGTCTTTCTTACATAATAAACCGGATGAAAGATCTTGTTGATGTGTTTTCCCAAAACATCCCCTACCACTACATCACTTGCATCGCACATAAGCTCAAAAGGAATAATCTAATTTGGAGCGGTGATGATGAGAGTAGTAATCAACTTGAGCTTTAGCAACTCAAAGGCTCTGATGAAATCTTCATTGAAATGGAACTTGGCATATTTCTCCAAAAGCTTGCACAACGGGTTTACCACTTTAGATAAATCCTTGATGAACCGCCGGTAAAACTTCGAGTGGCCTAAGAAACTCCGCACTCCTTTGACTGATATTGGATGTGGAAGTTTAGAAATCACCTCAATCTTTGCCTTGTCTACTTCAATGCCATTCTTTGAGATTTTGTGGCCAAGGACAATGCCCTCCTCAACTATAGAATGACACTTCTCCTAATTGAGCACAAAGTTTGTTTCTTCACATCTTGACAACACTTTGTCCAAATTTGCTAAACAAACATCAAAAGAATCCTGGCCACTGAAAAGTCATCCATGAAGACTTCAAGGAAATCCTCCACCATTTCCATGAAGATAGCCATCATATACCTTTGAAAAGTCTCTGGTGCATTGCCTAACCCAAATGCCATCCGCGAGAATGTGAAAGTAATTTTTTCTTGATCTTCTGGAGCAATAAGAATTTGATTGTATCCGGAATACCCATCAAAGAAACAATAGAAAGCACGGCCAGCCAATCTATCAAGCATTTGATCTAGGAAGGGAAGTGGGAAATGATCCTTCCTTGTGACATTGTTGAGCTTGCGATAGTCCATACACAGCCTCCACCCGATCACCGTTCTTGTAGGAATCAACTCATTGGTGACTACCATAATGCCCCCTTTCTTTGGGACACATTGAATCGGAGAATTCCATGAACTATCAGAAATTGGGTACACAACCTCGGCATCCAACCACTTGATGACCTCCTTTTTGACAACCTCTTGCATGGCTTTATTGAGTTTTCTTTGATGTTCAATATATGGTTTTGCACCTTCCTTCAAGTTGATCTTGTGCAGGCAAAATTTGGGGCTTATTCCCCGAATATCCTCCAAAGTCCATCCAATAGCCTTCTTCCTCTTTTGTAGCATCGCAATATGGAGTCTACCTGCACGTTAGTCAAACAAGAGGAAAGAATAATTAGTAAAGTAGAAGAAGGGACAAGAAATTCATACTGAAGATGTGGATGTAATGGCTTCAACTCCAAGATGGGAGGCTCCGCAATTGAAGGCTTTGTTGGAGGAGTGGTTCTATTCTCAAGATCCAAGAACAATTTACGGGTCTCATAAGTGTACGACCTCATTACTTGTAAAGCATTCACACATTCCACGTAACCCTCCATATCTTCATCATCATAATGGAGCAAGGCGGCCTCCAAAGTATCATCAACATTCATCACGGCACTTGTTACATCAATAATCATATCGGTCACCAAGTCCACGAAAGAGCACACCTCATTGCTATTGGGTTGCCTCGTAGACTTGCACACATGAAAAACCCACTTTCTCATCACTAACCCGGAAAGTAAGTTCTCCGGCTTTAAAATCAACTAGAGCCTTCCCTGTAGCAAGGAAATGTCTCCAAAGAATAATCGGCACCTCATAGTCAACCTCACAATCAAGAATAACAAAATCCGTAGGGAGAATGAATTTATCAACAAGAACCAACACATCATCAATGATACCCAACGGTCTCTTCATAGTATGATCTGCCATTTGTAATCTCATGGATGTGGGTCCTGGTTGCCCAATTCCCAAAGTTTAGAAAATCGAATAGGGCATCAAATTGATACTTGCCCCAATATCACAAAGAGATTTAGCAAAGTCGGCACTCCTAATGGTACAAGGGATTGTGAAAGCGTTGGGATCTTCTAATTTAGGAGCCATTGAATGCACAATTGCACTCACTTGATGAATCATCTTTATAGTTTCACAATTCATTGATCTCTTCTTTGTCACCAAGTCCTTCATGAACTTTGCATAACCGGGCATTTGCTCCAAAGCCTCAACCAATGGAACGTTGATAGATATACTCTTCATCATGTCAATAAACTTTTTGGATTGGTTCTCGCCATTTTGCTTGGCAAGTTTTAAGGGTATGGAGGAGGAGGCCTAGGCATTGGTGCCTTAGCCTTTGGAACTACCGGTTCCATTATGTCAACAATATGTTTCTAGACGGGTTTACTTCCTCATAAGTCTCATCCACATTGTCATCAATATCAATCCTCACTTTATCATTTGCTTGCACTTCATTGCTCGTCTTATCATCTTCTTGTACCACTTGCTCATCATCAACAATTTTCCTTTGACTTGAGGCGGTTGCATTCCCACCTTTTTCACTCCTTGTAGTAACGGCCATGGCATGTCCCGTGGTGTTCCCACCCTTTGGGTTCACCACCGTGTCACTTGGTAGTACCCCTTAGGACAAGTGTTTAAAGCTTGCGAGATTTACCCCAATTGAAATTCTAAATTGAGAATTGAAGCGTTGTGAGAGGCTAATTGAGCATCAGAGTCGGCATTCTTCTCTATCATTTGTTTGAACATGTTCTCAATTCGTCCCATCTCACTGTTGGAAGATCTCGGGCCATGTGAAGGATAAGGAGGCGGGTTATTTGGTTGTTGATACATCGGGGGCCTTTGAAAACCCGACACATGATTCCCTTGGTTATTGTTCCGTCTTCCTTAGTTGTTGCCTCCCCAATATCCTTGATTATTGCCACTCTAATTACCTTGGTTATTTTGACCATTCCAATTTATTTGATTGTTTTGATTGTTCCAATTCATTTGGTTGTTACCCCCATTCCAATAACCTTGGTTGCTAGAATTCCAGTTCTCTTGATTTCCTTGAGGTTTCCATTGTTGTTGATCCGAGACTTGAGAGTTGTTTCTTTGCCCTTGGAAGTTGTTCGCATATTATACTTCCTCTTCTTGTTCATTGTAAGATTCGTCTTGATCAAAGCCACTATCATCTTGCACATAATTTTCCACACAATTTT
Organism: Nicotiana tabacum; assembly: GCF_000715075.1. Lineage (NCBI taxonomy): Eukaryota > Viridiplantae > Streptophyta > Magnoliopsida > Solanales > Solanaceae > Nicotiana > Nicotiana tabacum. The sequence continues at coordinate 140,605,765 of NC_134089.1, forward strand.
GCACTTGAGGACCCTTTTGCCTTCTCTTGTTCACCATCATACGAACTCCCTCCATTGCATTTACTTGCTTAGGACCTTTCAGTTGTTGAAGTTGAGCCTTGGCTAGTTGATTCGTTATGGTGGTCAACTCGGCAACTCCTTGCCCATGATCATGCAATTCTTTATGCAAGTGAATCATATTTGGATCACCTTGAGGAACATTTGCTCTACTTTGTCATGCCGATGAAGTATCCGCCATTTCATCTAGAATCTCACAAGCTTCCACATATGGAATTTTCATGAAATTTCCACTGGCAAGTTGGTTGACCACGCATTGATTGGTAGTATCGATCCTCCTATAGATAGTTTGTTGAATCTTAGACTCCGTCATATCATTGTTTGGGCACTCTTTCACCATAGTTCGGTATCTCTCCCATATCTCATGCAAAAGCTCATTGGATTCTTGTTTGAATGCTAGAATCTCATCTCTAAGAGTAGCCATATGCACATGAGAAAAGAACTTGGAAATAAATTTCTCCGCCAATTCAACCCATGTATGGATGGAATGGTTTGGCAACATTTCAAACCAATACAAGGCCTTCCCCCATAGAGAGAAAGGAAATAGCCTCAACCGTAAAGTACCCTCGGAGATGTTTGTCTGATTACTCCCCCAGCAAGTGTCCATAAACCCCTTCAAGTATTTGTACACATTTTGATTTGGATCCCCGGTGAAGAATCCTTATTGCTCTAACAATGTGAGCATAACATTTGTGATTTGAAAGTTGCCCACCCTAATTCGGGGCGGGACAATGGCACTTGTATACCCTTCATTCGGCAACATCGATGTGGAGCAGCTCTTTGTGGAGGTGGGGGTGGAACGGGAACGTTGTCTTATGACGGTCGACCTCGTCTATTTGCTTGAGGTTCAAGAGGAACCTCTTCAACTTGATCATCTTCCACGTTCACATCCCTCATAGGCATGTTTCCAAGAGCATCATTGTTGTTGAGAGCCAGTGTTTCACCAAAAAGATTAGTAACATGGAAGGAAAAGAAGACAATTCACACACAAAACCAAATATATAGCTAAATCCGTTTTTAGCTCCTCGGCAACGATGCCAAAAATTGATCTCATCTAAGTCACACCTCTATTCGAGGTTATTAAACGGTTGATGCAATAGTAATACCCAACTAAGAGTCGGGGTCGAATTCCACAGGGAGCTATAAGAATGGGATTTTGGAGTATATATTGTGGTGAATGAGTTTGAACTATCTTAGATTACACGTCCACAAATATGGTTGTTTCTAGGTCTAAATTAAACTAAGATTGCAATACAAATAATTGAAACTAAGAAATTGTGTTTTTGTTGTTATTTTCAAATATTATAAAAGGCATAGGGCTATGACCTTCACCTAGGTGTTTACCTAACGGGTTGCAAACATTAGTTCATTCCTATTTGACTTGGTCTCTACTTGAGAAAGAGAAACTTAGTCTAGGAAAACTTGGCTAACAAGAATTTAGGATAAAACCAATAGATTGATAGTCTCAATTAAAGGGTTGAACCTAGAGACAGTAAAAACCAACTTGAGCATTTTATCAATCGTTTTGTTCAATACGCATTTGGACTTGAGAAAGCCAAATTGGGCAAAATAAGTCTCTTACCGAGAGGTATTGAGTGGGTAATTAAGTGTTGATAGCTATAATACACCTCGACCAACAAAACAAGCTTTAAAGTTTACAACCCGTTAGGTAAATACCTAGGTGAAGGTTATAGCCCTAGGCCTTTTATAATATTTGAAAACAACAACAAATACACAATATCTTTGTTTCAATTATTTGCATTGTAATCTTAGTTTAATTTAGACCTAGAAACAACCATATTTGTGGAAGCGTAATCTAAGATAGTTCAAACTCATTCACCACAATATATACTCCTAAATCCCATTCTTATAGCTCCTTGTGGAATTCAACCCCGACTCTTAGTTGGGTATTACTATTGCATCGACCGTTCCATAACCTCGAATAGAGGTGTGACTTGGACGATATCAATTTTTAAGGCTGCATGATGTCCTTGAAATCAATGACTCCTTCCCCGATGAGCAACTGTAGACATGTGATTTTTGACCCTCCCCAAGATTTTCCATATCTTAGCACGTAAATATTTAATTTAGGCCTAATATAGCTATTTCAACTATTTTTGACTTCTTTACTTTATTTTCGTCATAAAAATAAAAATTACAAAAAATATTTTAGTTTACGTATCTTTCATAAATTTAAATAAAAAAATATACAAAAAATAGTACCTTATCTTTATTATTATATAATCTTGAAAACACAAAAATAGTTTTATGTTTTATAGTTTAGTTCAATTAATTATAATTAGTTTTATATTTTTATATTATAATTGTACATAATTTTAGAAGGATAAATTAGTTTTAGGTTGGTTTATCCCGTCTTTATAAATCCTATAGTCCATTTTTTTAGTCTTTGATCCAATTCCCTAGCCCATAATTCCTAGGCACATACCCCTAACTTAATCCCTACCCCTATATATAGTATCTAACATCTAAAATAGACCTAGCCTACACAAAAAAGGAGAGCCGCAGAACCCAAAAAGAGACCCCCCCCCCCCCAGCTTTTCCAGCGATCCCATCTATCTTCTTCAGATCCCCTCCTGCTGATGAAGTGACCGAAAATTGCTTAGTGGCATAGCGAAAAAGGCAAGGCGCTTAATTCCATCATCTTTCAGTAGTGCTCATTGAATCTACACTAATGGACTTGTTAACGTTGTTGCTTTCAGCATTAAAATGGAAAAAGAAACGCACAAAAAACGGCAGTCTTTGAATTCAAAAGCAAAAAAAAAGAAGAAAAAAGGCACACATACACACAAAGACAAAAGGGAGGCATTTGATTCTTTGTTAAAGGAGTTCAGAGAAGTTGACGATATAGTGGCTCGCAATTCTGCCGATTTTGAGAGCTTTCCAAAAGGTCAAGTTTGGGTCTCATTGACCACATCGGCTATGAGCAGTAGCTTATTCCATTTTCTATGAATATTTCGTTGGGATTTTTTTAAATTAATTGGGTTTTCCGTCAGTTGGGCGCGGTCGATTCGAGATTCCAGTTCGCAATCTCAGTATTTCGGTCCAAGGATTGTTGCTTTGCTTAGCCTGATTGATTTGCATTTTTCAGCTTTGTTCATCAATAAAAGGTCCATTTCTCAATTTCAATTCTCATTTCATTGTGTTATAATAGCTTGGTGTGCGTGTTGATTGATTTGTGATTCTATGTTGTTTGAGTAACATGTTTTAGTTGTCATTTAAATTATTTTGATTAGTTTTTATTTCGATTGTAATGTATGTAGTCTTGGTTCTTGAATACTTTTAATCGGGCCAATGAAAAATCGGAGTTGTTTCTTTCTTGGCAAGGAATAAGAATGGGTCATAAGGTAGGTTTTGAACCACAAGGAATTTGGCCAAGTAATAGATCATGTTGGCTAGCTTATTTTCCCCCAATAATATTTTGTTCATAAATTTGGTCTTACAACAATCTCGAAGATTAAGAGTACACAGAGTTTGCATGTGTGGCCATTGGTTGAGCGTGTGTTCTACTAATGTATTGTGTCCAAGCTGGACCATTTTTGCAGTGAATAATTGAATTAAAAGAACATTGGATCAACAGAGCAAGAAGTGACAAAAATTGAAAGTGATAGTAGCGTGTTATATTGTTTCTGGCATAAGCTTGGCTGTCGCACCCCTTTATTTTCTTTATTTTGCAATGAAGGCGACTTAATAAATTAACGTGGTTGTGTACACGTTCGCGTGACATAGTTACGATTCCAGAAATTAAAACCAAGGCATGCGTTCGCTCAACTTTGGGTGAAACAATCTTATTAATAATAAGGCGTGATTAATTGTGGATACGTACGCGTGACACAATTTTTGACGAGCCAAATAAAATGAGTACGCGTACGCGTGACTCATTTTTTAAAGATAATTCCATAATTAATAGTAATTGAGCAAATAAAAGCGGTTAAGGGGGTAGATGCACATAGGTTTGAAAATAAGTAATTAAACAATCTGATTAAGCCAAGTATGATCAAAGCGACCGTGCTAAAACTACGGAACTCGGGAATGCCTAACACCTTCTCCTGGGTTAACAGAATTCCTTACCCGAATTTCTGTGTTCGCGGACCATAAATAAGAGTCAACTTCCTCGATTCGGAATTTTAAACCGGTGACTTGGGACACCATAATTATCTCAAGTGGCGACTCTGATTTTCAAAATAATTAATCATGTTTCGGTTATTGTCACTTTAATTGAAAAAACTCCCTTATATCCCTTCCGGTGTATAGGTAAAAAGGAGGTGTGACAGCTCTGGCGACTCTGCTGGGGATAAGAACCCAGAACTTCCGGTTCAAGGTTCAAGAATTCGAGCTTATTAATGCGATTTTTATTTGGCTTTATTGTTGATATCACTGTATTTTGTGGACTTAATGTGCTAATTTTCATTTACCGCTTTGATATTGTTTGAATTGTATATAACTGTCTTCTTACGCCACCCCTATGAGTCTTTTGGAAATGGTGCACACATTCGCGTGGCCCGCTTTTTCAGTAGAAATTATACGAAATAGAACGAGGTTGGACAAGCGACAAGGCCGGGTAGGCTTCAGTGCTCCCGGTACGCCGCCCCCTCTTCGGCTCCAGTTGTCCGCTCGGGTACCCCAAGTCTAGACCAAAACCCCAGGATTTAAACCTAGAAAAACAGAGCTTCATGCCGGATCCCTAGTAGGAGCGTTTTTTTGCATCATGTGCATTTGACTTAGGGGACTCAACACAGGGGTTGGGTCCATCTAGGACAGGTGTGCCCAAAATAACAGACCATCCTGATGCATTCTATGTGCTATGTGAACATTTATTTATTTCGGCTTGCATGTTGACCGGCTAAGGAAAGAAAAACAAAAAAAAAAACAAGAGTGAGGTAGGATAGAGAATTCACCTGGTTCTGAAAATCCCGGTATTCGAAAATGCCTCGAAACTCTACCCAAATTGTTTGAAAAAAAAGAAAAGGAAAATGTATTTCAAAAAAATGAAAGGGAGTCAATATCATGTTTTTCCAATTATGTCAAAACTGGCGAACTATGCGGGTCTGATTCTCACCGGATGTGAGATATGTAGGCAAACCTCATCGGTTCCGGCCCATAATTTTCAAAAAAATCCAAAAATATTTTTCTTTACTTCCTCTATAGAAAGGTTTTTTTAGACCCCAATTTTCAAAAAATCCAAAAAATATTTTTCATTCCTTGCTTCTTTAGAAAGCCTTTCTTTTAGACCCTAATTATTTTTAAAAAAATATACAAAAATATTTTCTTTTAATTTCTTCCAAAAATCCAAAAATATTTTCATTCTTCTTTCAAAATTGAAAAGAAAATTCAAAATTCAAAAAATATTTTTTTAGAAGCATTTCTTTCATAAATTCAAAATAAAATTCAAAAAATATTTTCTTTCTTCTTTATAAAGTTTTTCTTTCGAAATTCCAGAAAAAAAAATTCAAAAAAAAAACTTTCTTCTTTAGAAATCTTTCTTTGCAAAAATGCTGAAGAAAAATCAAAATCCAAAAATATTCCCTTTCTTCTTTATAAGTTTTTCTTTCGAAAAAATAAAATAAAAAATTCAAAAAAAAAGGTGAGTTTATTTACTTTATTCATGATGTTGATAATAATAAGGACCAATTGAGTCCATTCGAACATGTTTTTGTTTTGAATTGTGAAGAAAGTTGAGGTGGTCGGTTTGTGGTAAGCTGGAAACACAAGATCCAAGAAAAAATAATAACTGGCATCAAAGTTGTTACAAGTGCTCAAGAGACTCAGGGTCAGAGGGTTCAACAAGAGTCTACTGTGTTTGAGAAAAATAGAATACTGAAACAGCAAATGACCGAAATGTGTCAAGCATGGGCCAGTGGTCAAGGACAGTCTCGTCATGAGTCACAATTCGCTATACAGCAAGAGCAGTACCACTCTCCTGAGTACCACTCGTACTCGTTTGATCTTCCTACAAACATTGAGAAGCCTGCCCGAAAGATGGTAAATGAAGAAATGACCCAAAGAGTGAAAAGCTTAGAACAACGGTTGAAAAACATGCAAGGGTTGGCAGGTCAAAAGAGTGTTGCCTTCAAAGATCTATGTATATTCCCCGATGTCCACTTACCGCCTGGTTTCAAGAATCCCAAATTTGAAAAGTATGATGGACATGGAGATCCCATAGCCTACCTGAAAAGGTATTGCAATCAACTGAGAGGTGCGAGAAAAAATAAAGAATTGTTGATGGCTTATTTGGGGAAAGCCTTACGGGAGTAGCCTCCAAATGGTTTATGGATCAAGACACGTCTCGTTGGTATGTCTGGGATGACATGTCACATGCCTTTGTCAAACACTTCCAATACAACATCGACATTGCCCCAGACCGCATTTCCCTTTCAAACCTGAAGAAGAAACCAACTGAAAGTTTCAGGGAATATGCCATTAAATGGAGAGAGCAAGCAGCGAGAGTTAAGCGACCCATGGATGACCACAAGCTAATCACTGTCTTCCTTCAAGCGCAAGAGCCAGATTACTTTCAAAACATGATGTCCGCAGTTGGAAAATCCTTCTCGGAAGCAATCAAAATGGGAGAAATGGTAGAGAATGGTCTTAAGACAGGCAAGATTATAAGTCAAGCAATTCTCAAAGCCGCAACTCAGGCTGTCCCGATTGAATCCGATAATTTCAGTGGCATAATTGAGAAGGATGAAGAAATCATGATGACAACAGGTTCGAGAAGAGGTCCCAGGAAAACACCTCAATTGTATGCGCAGCCTCATCAGGTTTCTCATGACTCCCCTGAGCATTGTTATCCACCTCAGAACCCACAATACTCTGTTGCTCCACATCAGTATGTTGTCCAGCCATTAAAACACCCCAGAAGGCGAGCACGAGCATCACAAAATCTCCACCAACTTCCACAAAATTTTCAGGTACCCTATAACCCACATCCAGGCCAGAGGTATAGAGGGGAACAAAAGTTGAAAGATAATTTTACACCAATAGGAGAGTCTTATGCAAGCTTGTTTGAGAAATTAAAGCATTATGACATGATTGCACCTATTCCTCCAAATCATGTGGACCCGCGTGCAAGAAGCTATGACCCTTCTAAAAGGTGTGAATACCATTCCAATGCCCAGGGGTACAATGTTGAAAGCTGTCGGGATTTGAAAAGAGAAATAGAAAGGATGATCCAAGAAAACCTTATTGTGATCCAAGACAGTGACACCCAGAATATTGCGCAGAATCCTTTGCCTGCACATGATGATGCACACTTTGTGGGGATGATGCGTGGTGATAGGGAGTATGAGAATCCTCTCGGGAATTTGCTAACTGAAGTTAATGATTTTGAAATTGGAGAAGGATTTGCTGATTCTGATGAGCAAATTTGTGGCTAAATATCAAGCATAGCAATTGAAAAGTCATTCTCTCCTCACTAGGAAGGAATCTTGGTAGCTTTTTTGATGTTTTTTCTATTATCTGGGTTATTTCAGGGTTGTGATCCAGATTTTATTTGTTTTATTGAGTCAAATCCTTCTATCCCTTCATTCTGTTTGTGTGAGTCTTGTCTTTCTGTTCTGTTGCTATTTTCATCAGCTGGGTTATTTAGGGTTGTAACTCAGATTTTAGGTTGTTTGTCTTGTTGTTTACTCAATAAAATACAGTTTGTCCTTTTTGTGTCATTCCACGCTTAGTTCTTTTCCCACTAGTTTTAATGACATGACATGCATGCGGAAATTTTGGCCAGATCTTAGGAACTGATTTAATCTGGAATTCGATAACTAAAAAAATATATATTTTTTTGAGGATGAATAAAGAGTTGGAATACTTTTGAATTAAGGTCGAGTAAAATTCAACTTCAAATCATTGTGAAGATCGGGTTTGAGAATGTTTAATCAATTGATGTTTGTTGGAAAGTTTGTCACTAAGGGATGAAAAAATATCTTGTGACCACGGAACACCAAGAAGACATACATGTTCGTCAATGTTGTGATCACGAAAAGATACCATGTTTGACGTTCTCGAGGTTGGGAGGCCCTTTTTCTGCTACCCAAACACTTTATATCATTTCCTACCCCTTTTGAGTCTGTGTTATTTTTCTTTGACTACCCTCTTTTGGAATCAAGTTTAGAGTCAAAAAAAATCCATGTCCCAAGAGTACAAACTGGGGCAATTCATAGAAAGTTCAGAGAAAATAATTGTCAAAGGTTCATGCCCTCAAAAAATAGAACCTGGGACAAACAAAAAAAAGGAAAAAAAAGAGAAAAAAAAAGGAAAAGAGAAACAGAAAGAAAGATGAAAAATAGTTAGGTCAGATGTTTGAACTACGTTCGACCTAATTCCTTAAAAAAAAGATACGTAGGCAGCCTCACGGTTCGGTCCAACAAAATAAGAATTCAGAAGAAAAGAAAAAAAATAGAAAAAATAGAAAAATCCAAAAATCCCCAGCATCTGAAACTGAGGCAAAGATTTTATTTTATTTTTTAAAGAGTCGATTCCAAGAGTTGTAAGTCTACAACCCCTCATTTTGAGTTTATTTTGAGCCTTCACGCCGACCTTTCTTTCCAACCCTATCCAAAAATCCTCCAAATAAGGACCTTCTAATATGCCTTCAAAAATGTCAAGAGACGTATGCAATGAGCAACAGTTGTCACACGATGTAGAACATCGTCGAGTTGCTCACAATAAGAGGGAAAGAAAAAGAAAAGGAGAAATGAGAGAGTCTTATTAGTGAAAATCCTCACAGGCATTGTAAGACGACGGTAAGCAGAGATGAATAAATGAGAGAGACTTGTTGGTGAAAACCCCTCAGGGCACCACTAGTCGAAAGTGAGTCATGAAGCTGATGCAAAGAATTGGCAAGGATAGGCCCGACTTCAAAATCATAAGAATGGTAAAAGGGAAGATTGGATTAGTTTGATAGATCAGGACGTTAAGTCCAAAATGCATGGCATGATCATTAAGGCCAGTTATTGGGAAAAAAAGAAAAAAAAAATTCTTCCTTCTGTCCTTCCGACAGGGGAATTTCTTGTTAATATTATTTCTTTGCATCATTTGTGTCCTCCACTATGAGTCAGTCCTTGTCAAAACAAGCAAGAAAAGATTTCAAAATCTGCTACCAGCTTTTCAGTTGCACAAAATAAATTTGGCCAGCACACTCGGTTGTTACTGTCAAATGAGCCTTGAGGATTCATACAAAGGTTCCCCCCAAAAAGACTCTTGTCAACCTACTTGACGCAAGCAAAGATGACTGGTGATTCTCTCTAACAGACAAATTGCTCAAAAAGTAGGAAGTTATTCAAGATATCAGAAAAGGTTACCTAAGCAAAAATCTCCAATTGGGATAGGGCTGATTGAGCTGCAAATACAAATGGTAATGGGTGTGAAACAATCAGATTTGGTGTAGAACAAAAGTCTTTTGAGACCGACTCAAGTTGATTGAGCAGAAGCCAAGTTACCCAAGACTCAAGGACACAAACCGACCACCATTTTTAAAACTGACAAATTTTTCTTTGTATGAAATAGGAACAAAGCGGTGCAAGAGAAGTGATTCAAAAAGAAAAAAATGAAAAAAAAGGAGAAGAAAAAGGAAAGACGAGAGGAGCCGACAAAGGGAAGTTTCTCAAATCTTTGCCTTTATTTGTCTTGCTATTGTGCATAAAATCTTGCCATTGATCTTCACATTTTTTTCCTCCTAGGATAAAAAGTCCTAGTCTGACGGATTTTCCTCCCAATAAAAATCTTAGTCTGATGAATCTTTCTCCTAAGATAGAAAACCTAGTTTGATGAACTTTCTCCTAGGATAAATATCTTAGTCTGATGATTTTTTCTCCTAAGATAGAAGACCTAGTCTGATGAACTTTCTCCTAGGATAAAAATCTTAGTCTGATGAATTTTTCTCCTAAGATAGAAGACCTAGTCTGATGAACTTTCTCCTAGGATAAAAATCTTAGTCTGATGAATTTTTCTCCTAAGATAGAAAACCTAGTCTGATGAACTTTCTCTTAGGATACAAAATCTTAGTCTGATGAATCTTTCTCCTAAGATATGAAAACCTAGTCTGATGAATTTTCTCCTAGGATACAAATCTTAGTCTAATGAATCTTTCTCCTAAGATATGAAAACCTAGTCTGATGAACTTTCTCCTAGGATAAACGTCTTAGTCGGATGAATCTTTCTCCTAAGATACCAAAAAAAAAGGACCTAGTCTGATGAACTTTCTCCTAGGATCAAAATCTTAGAAAACCTAGTCCGATGAATTTTCTCCTAGGATAATAAATTTTTTTTAAAAAAAAAGAAGTCTGAATTTGAAAAAAAATGATGAAAAAATAAAAAAAGAAGGGAAAAAAGAAGGAAGTCCGGTTTTTTTTTTAAAAAAAAGGGTCAATTTTTAGTTTTCTTGAAATCAGGGGCCCCGCCTGGAGAATAGGGTCAGTCTTTATTTTAGTCAAGCTTAGTTTATTGTTTTCCTAGTCTATTCTTTAGTTTACTCTCATCTTTGCATCAATAGTACAAGTGGTTTACAATTTTGCTAACAACTCACAAATCTTCCTAGTGCAAACTGGGGCAGAAAAAAATTCTTTTGCTTTGTCTGTTTTGTTGCAATCAGGCGCCCACCTGGAGAACAAGGGAAGACAACTCAAGTTTCAATGGAAACCGGTTTCGAAGGAAGACAGTTCAAGTTTCAAGGGAAAATGGTTCAAGGTGCAAAGGAAAATAGTGTCAAGTAACAAGAGAAGACAGTTCAAGTTCAGCAATCAGGTGCCCGCCTAGAAAATAAGAGAATTCAATTCAGAATGCAATTCAGGTCAGCAACAAAAGAAGCTCACGTCAAGAATGCGAGTCAGCAGGCCGAGATGATCAACAGAAGTTAGTCACAATCCAGAATAGAAAGGAAAAAAACAAAAAGAAAGACAAGAAGTGAATCCAAATGCATAAGTTAATGAAATATGTGAGCTGCTCAAGACAGGGCTGAGGTCACAAGCTCTGCATGTCCCGTTTTGGTCTGAAAAGCTGAAGAAGAACGAACTAGAACCTGCAACTAGCAAGCGTCAAGGTTCAAATCCAAAGTCTGTATGAAGAACCATTCAAAACTCAAGATCAAGCTTCAGAAGACTTACATATAGGAATCTTGTAACTCTTAGCTGGTAGGCTTAGCTAGTCTTTTTCATTTTTGATTTTGATGTAATAGCGGGACCGCGGACCGGAACCTCGACGGTACCTCAATCGGCTGTCCACCTCGGAATACTCCATCATCGCACTCACTTCAGAACTACACGTGGCCTGATTCCTTTATAGCCAAGGATATGTAGGCAGCTCAGATACCAGAGCTCGGTCACATTCCTCTTTTTCTTAGTTTTAGTCTCTCCAAATAAGGGTCGGGTCAAAAAAGCATGTCTAGTCGTTCTTTATCTGAAAATACTTCGTCTTTCTAGTCAAGGAGGGCAGTTGTAGACATGTGATTTTTGACCATCCCCAAGATTTTCCATATCTTAGCACGTAAATATTTAATTTAGGCCTAATATAGCTATTTCAACTATTTTTGACTTCTTTACTTTATTTTCGTCATAAAAATAAAAATTACAAAAAATATTTTAGTTTACATATCTTTCATAAATTTAAATAAAAAAATATACAAAAAATAGTACCTTATCTTTATTTTTATATAATCTTGAAAAGACAAAAATAATTTTATGTTTTATAGTTTAGTTCAATTAATTATAATTAGTTTTATATTTTTATATTATAATTGTACATAATTTTAGAAGGATGAATTAGTTTTAGGTTGGTTTATCCCGTCTTTATAAATCCTATAGTCCATTTTTTTAGTCTTTGGCCCAATTTCCTATCCCATAATTCCTAGGCACATACCCCTAACTTAATCCCTACCCCTATATATAGTATCTAACATCTAAAATAGACCTAGCCTACACAAAAAAGGAGAGCCGCAGAACCCAAAAAGAGACCCCCCCAGCTTTTCCAGCGATCCCATCTATCTTCTTCAGATCCCTTCCTGCTGATGAAGTGACCAAAAATTGCTAAGTGGCATAGCGAAAAAGGCAAGGCGCTTAATTTCATCATCTTTCAATAGTGCTCATTGAATCTACACCAATGGACTTGTTAACGTTGTTGCTTTCATCATTAAAATGGAAAAAGAAACGCACAAAAAGACAGTCTTTGAATTCAAAAGCAAAAAAAAAAGGCACACATACACACAAGGACAAAAGGGAGGCATTTGATTCTTTGTTAAAGGAGTTCAGAGAAGTTGACGATATATTGGCTCGCAATTCTGCCGATTTTGAGAGCTTTCCAAAAGGTCAAGTTTGGGTCTCATTGACCACATCGGCTAAGAGTAGTAGCTTATTCCATTTTCTATGAATATTTCGTTGGGATTTTTTTAAATTAATTGGGTTTTCCGGTCAGTTGGGCGCGGTCGATTCGAGGTTCCAGTTCGCAATCTCAGTGTTTCGGTCCAAGGATTGTTGCTTTGCTTAGCTGATTGATTTGCAATTTTCAGCTTTGTTCATCAATAAAAGGTCCATTTCTCAATTTCAATTCTCATTTCATTATGTTATAATAGCTTGGTGCGCGTGTTGGTTGATTTATGATTCTATGTTGTTTGAGTATCATGTTTTAGTTGTCATTTAAATTATTGTGATTAGTTTTTATTTCGATTGTAATGTATGTAGTCTTGGTTCTTGAATAAATGCTTTCAATCGGGCCAATGAAAAATCGGAGTTGTTTCTTTCTTGGCAAGGAATAAGAATGGGTCATAAGGTGGGTTTTGGACCACAAGAAATTTGGCCAAGTAATAGATCATGTTGGCTAGCTTATTTTCCCCTAATAATATTTTGTTCATAAATTTGGCCTTACAACAATCACGAAGATTAAGAGTACACGGAGTTTGCATGTGTGGCCATTGGTTGAGCGTGTGTTCTGCTAATGTATTGTGTCCAAGCTGGACCATTTTTGCAATGAATAATTGAATTAAAAGAACATTGGATCAACAGAGCAAGAAAGTGACAAAAATTGAAAGTGATAGTAGCGTGTTATATTGTTTCTCGCATTATCTTGGTTGACGTACTCCTTTATTTTCTTTATTTTGCAATGAAGGTGACTTAATAAATTATCGTGGTTGTGTACATGTTCGCGTGACATAGTTACGATTCCAGAAATTAAAACCAAGGTATGCGTTCGTGCAACTTTGGGTGAAACAATCTTATTAATAATAAGGCGTGAATAATTGTGGATACGTACGCGTGACACGATTTTTGACATGCCAAATGAAATGAGTACGCGTACGCGTGACTCGTTTTTTAAAGATAATTCCATAATTAATAGTAATTGAGCAAATAAAAGCGGTTAAGGGGGTATATGCACATAGGTTTGAAAATAAGTAATTAAACAATCTGATTAAGCCAAGTATGATCAAAGAGACCGTGCTAAAACCACGGAACTCGGGAGTGCCTAACACCATCTCCTGGGTTAATAGAATTCCTTACCCGGATTTCTGTGTTCGTGGACCATAAATAAGAGTCAACTTCCTCGATTCGGAATTTTAAACCGGTGACTTGGGACACCATAATTATCTCAAGTGGCGACTCTAAGTTTCAAAATAATTAATCCCGTTTCGGTTATTGTCACTTTAATTGGAAAAACTCTCTTATATCCCTTCCGGGGTATAGGTAAAAAGGAGGTGTGACAGCAACTTTTGGCTATTTCAATGAAAGAGGTGCCTTGGTTCGCGGATCTAGCAAATTATCTTGTGAGTGGTATCATTCTAGTTGAGTTCTCTTCAAACCAAAGGAAGAAGCTCAAACGGGATTGTCAATACTACTATTAAGACGAACCGTACATTTTCTGGGTTTGTACGGATGGAGCAGTTAGAAGATGTGTACCAGAGGAGGAACAAAGCGAAATTCTTGGGGCTTGTCACTCTTCGCCTTATGGTGGTCATAATGGTGGAGCAAGAATGGCGGCCAAAGTGTTAAGTTGTGGTTTCTATTGGCCCCCTCTCTACAAGGATGCTAGTGATTTTGCCAAGCGTTATGTTGAATGTTAAAAAGCCGGTGGAATCTTAAACAAAAATGAAATTCCCCTCACCACCATCTCTGAGATTGACATTTTCGATGTGTGGGGTTTTGACTTCATGGGTCCATTTGTGAGTTCTTGTGGAAACACCTATATCTTGGTCATGGTTGATTATGTGTCCAAATGGGTTGAGGTTGTTGCTTTGCCCAACTATGAAGCGAGAAGTGTGGTGGCGTTCTTAAAGTTGAACATCTTTACAATATTTGGTACTCCAAGGGCTGTCATTAGTGATGGGGGATTGCATTTTTGCAACAAAGCTTTCGATACCTTACTCTCCAAGTATGTTGTCACTCACAAAGTCAGGACCCCCTACCATCCTTAAGCAAGTGGTCAAGTGGAAGTTTCCAACTGGGAGATAAAGAGTATTTTGTCAAAAATAGTGAATGCCAACCGGGCGGATTGGTCAAAGAAACTTGATGATGCTTTATGGGCTTATAGAACGGGTTACAAAAAACTGATTGAAATATCTCCATATCGGTTGGTGTTCGGGAAAGCTTGCCATCTTTCGGTGGAACTTGAGCACAAAGCCATGTGGGCTTTGAGGAAGTTGAATCTTGAGTGGGATGTTGCCGCCAACTTAAAGGTGGCACAACTGAATGAGCTAGATGAGTTCCGGTACCATGCATACACAAGTTCGTCCTTATACAAAGAGAAGATGAAGTACCTACATGACAAGTACATTCGGAACAAGGATTTTAAATAAGGTGATCTTGTGTTGTTGTACAATTCTGGTTACGGATGTTTCCGGGAAAGTTGAAGTCTAAATGGAGTGGCCCATTTGAGGTTGTGGGTGTGACACCCTTTGGTGCATTGGACTTGAAAAATAAAAATTATGAGGTGTTTAGAGTCAATGGTCACCAGGTGAAGCACTATCTGGGAAAAGTTGATGATGGCCATGTCATGGCGATTCTTCATTTCAAGTGATGATGGTAATCTGCGTCGTGACGTTAAATTAGACGCTTCTTGGGTGGAAACTCAAGTGTCTTTTTCTTTTTCTATTTCTTCTTCTTTAGATAGGTCTTTTTTTGTGCTAACTAGTTTTGAAGTATGTTATAGGAATGAGTGTGCTTTGCTGGGAATATGCTTAGAAAAATTGGCTAAGTATGGAAAAAGTGTGGATCGCACAATTGTGGGTGCCATAGCAGAAAGAGATTTGTGGCTGCATAATTCTTGAGCAGACTACACAACTGGGAAGCTAAAATTTCACAATCTCTGAAGTTTGTTTGTCAAAGAAATAGCCAAAGTGCGGCCGCACAAGGAAATATGTTTTCTGCACCAAAATATTCGGGATGCACTCAAAATTGTATGGACCGCAAATCTTCAAAAGGAAAATGTTCTTTAGGTAAAAGAGTGTGACCGCATAGGCATCTATGGCCGCGTGGGAAGATGAAGGGGCAGTTTGCTGTGGTACAGACTTGGAAGTTTTCGCCATCGTAAATCTAGGAAAATGTATAAAGATTTGAAGAATATGTATGAAGACTTGAAGAAAACATATGAAGATTTGAAGCTTAGATATGAGGTTCTGGGTTAAAAATCCAAGAAAAAATGTGAAAGTTTGAAGGTTAAAAGTGAAGATATGAAGGATCAAGAAGTGAGATATGGAGATTGAAGAAAGTTGAAAGCCTTTGCAAAGTTCGAATGTAAGAGCTAGAATCAGAAAGTGAAAGAAGTGAAGGGGGCGAAGCTTTTATGGGGGAAATGCTAATACGCGACGTTCCACATTCGAAGTCAACTAGCCGATGATCGAAACGTATCAAAATCAGATCTCGCCCAATGTTAGTAACAAATCAGTAATTAACGAGAAAGGAAGATTTATTTCAGCAAAAGATATTGTAACACACATAGCACGGAAATAAAAAGTTATTTCTCTACTCTATAGCTACTGTAAAGTCTCTACTTTACTTTTGTTTTTTGTTCTTAATTTGCTTTGAACCCAAGACCTAATCGAGGGCAAAAATCATTGCCTAATCCAAATTCAAGCTAGGGCATTACGTTACGACTGGTTTGATTATTCATTGTGTGTTTAACTTATTTATCTAACATTCTTGATTATTTGTGTTGAATCAATCCATATATTCTTAAAATTTCATATAAATTCAGTTGTTATTCATTTTAAGGGTAAACAGATATCTTGGCTGGTGAAGTAGAAAACACATAAGAGAGTTATTCTCTCCCTCGTTCTTCCTCCCTCTACTTTAATATTAATTTTAAACGTAGAGTGGACTCCCTGATTCCTACTATCGCGCTCTGTTTTCTCGCGAAAGCGGGTTTCGATGTCGTGACAACTCCTTTGGATGGGAGATAGAGTACTAAAGGAGAAGAGTCGCCACCTAGCGACTTTTGAGGTGTGTTAGGGAACCTATATGCAGATAACTCTATTTGACTAGTCAACGCCACCAGAGATCGGGTAAGGGCTCAAATTACCTCAAAGAGAAGGTGTTAGGCACTCTCCGAGGTTCACAACTGTGGGTCACGACCGAACTTAATATTATGTGGATTACAATTAGGCTAAGTGATCAAATAAACAAAGGGAATATAAAGGTTAAAGAATTTTATTAAAACAGGATTATTACAAAAATCTTAATACGAATATAGAGGTACAACTATTCCAATTCTAACAGCAAACATAGAAAGGAAAGGGGGAGGTCCTAAGTTTTTTAGCCTAAAGGATCACCCCGTGCAACATAAATAATATTTCGCAACTCCCTTAAGGTAGGGAGTTACTCATATTATTCAGCGGGCACAGACTATCATCTCTTGCTACCCGATTACTATGTTAAAGTTGTTTACCTAAAAGCTCTCTAATTCAATTCTAAGTCGTGCTCTAGGTGTGCCCTATCCGTCCCATGCCTATGGTCTAGGAAGAATTGGACCTCTATTTAGGGTGGTTGTAGACTTAACTTAGGCTACTCAAAATGATAAAACTAGGCGACATACAAAACAAGTTGGACTTTAAATATGAGAATTAAGGGCACAAGTTAGCCTCCACACTTAGACAACAAATGCACGCAAAATAGGTTTTCATGCTAGGTAGTTTCAGAATTAAAATCCTTAAGCCCTATAAACATGATTTCTAGGTGACCATGGATTCAAACGCGCATATATAACATTACTGCCTTTAGTAGCTTAGAGGAGGAGGTAGTAGGACATTTGCTGTTAATGTTGGTTTTAGATACCAGTTTTATAAAAGTAACATTGTCCTATAGGCATGATATCTAATAGTAGCATAGTTAAGCAAACGAAAATAGTTCTGGGAACCCAACCTTGACAAGGAAATAAACAATATTAAGCGAGTGACAGTATCATATAGGCAGGATCTCTAGTAATTGCCAATTGGACTTTGATTTTATAATACCTTATCCCTATGAGCATGTTATCTAGGCGAAGTAATATGATAATGATAGTAGTAGTTGATTGGTTAGTTAAGGTCCTATAGGCAGGGTATCTAATGAATATATTATAATCATACAAATCGAAAGAAAATTCATTGGCATTTATTTCCTATAGGCATGTTGTCTAGTAACATGAAGCAGTAGACATAGAAATAAATGAAGCATTTGAACTCATGCTTTGATGATAGAGGAGTAATATGTGTGTGTGATTCTCCTAATGACATGATTTCTAATAGTGCATATAGAAATTGAAAGGCATATATAGCAGGTTGGATAACAAGTAAATCATATGAATCCTATAAGCATGCTTGCTACCCTTTCATGCAAACATTAAGTATACCCGTTTCCCTCATTTTCACTAACATCCCAATTGTTATTACAAAGTTATTACAGGCCTAGTAATGAATAAATATTATACAAATGATGATAGTAGGTCCATAGCGGGCCCAAAAGGAAACACTTTGCATTGCTTGGGCCTTCAACAACTATCACGTAGCATACCCAAGAACCATATTCATCAGTACAACCCAAAATCCATAGGAGTACTTAAGACAGGTCGCATCATAGATTGATCAACCAATTTTACATATTCAGTAGATGATAAGGGAGAAAGAACTGAGTGGCAAGAATAGTTCAGGCCTCAGTAGTAGAGGGAGTGGCTAAAGAACCCCAAATCCTAGTGTGTCAGAGTTCACAAGGGTCTCAAATGGACCCCGAGCAGTGCTCACACTAGGGAGGTCAGTAATAAGAGCCTTGGTGGCCTTGGCTTTCCGCCGACCAATAATGATAGGTTCAGAATAGCATAGGCAATAATTGAGAGAGCGTGGACAATGGTTAAGGGACAGAGGTTGAGGAAATACACTTATAGCTTAAAGTATACATAACAAAGTTGAGAACACATAGCAGCTAATCAAGCAGGTCACAGGACTTAGAAGCAGGTTCAGCAAGACTTCAATACTTAGCAAAATAACACATAGGCAGAATCATATTGAGAGAGCTGGGGGAGAGACAAGTTTGCAA
Source organism: Nicotiana tabacum (assembly GCF_000715075.1). NCBI lineage: Eukaryota > Viridiplantae > Streptophyta > Magnoliopsida > Solanales > Solanaceae > Nicotiana > Nicotiana tabacum. The sequence continues at coordinate 140,624,322 of NC_134089.1, forward strand.
AGATTATCATACATAAGTGCATAATACCAAACAAGTTAAAACCTAAAAGGTCTAAATTATGCTAAGTATACATTCTAGTGTCATAAGACAGCCATGTTAACTCATATCAGGAAACAAAACAGCATCAGACATGGTAGGAAAACACAGGTTATGACAATTACTATTGAAGGGATAGTGAATCAAGTGAGCCAAAGACATGTTGAAGGACATATTAACTGGGGAGCCAGTCATGATTGATAGAAAAGGTCTCAACACATATTAGAATACATTACATATGCAAGGCTATCGTTACAGAGATTCAGAACAAAGTAGGAAAGTAAAACCCATGTCAAATAGAAAATGTAAGCATTCAGGCATTGACATAATAAATTAATTAACTAAAGAAGGTCCAAATTATTTAGATGAAGCACATTCAGATAACAGAATTGACAGTTTTAGGTAAAATTAAATATTAAAGAGGTTCAAACAAGTGTAAAGTTGACAAGGTCACACACATAAGTAGCTCATAACACATTAGCTAAACGTACTTAAGAGAATCTAAATTATTCATATTAAGCATAAGCATGTTTCAGAACTAGCAACATTAGGTTAAATTAAATGCTAAAGAGACTTAAAACGACTGTAAAGCTAACAGAGTTGCACACAAGAGTAGCCAGAAACACATTAAGCCATGAATTTTAGAAGTAGGAATGTGCTAATCATAAACACATAAGAACGAAATTGCAAAGGTCAAATGACTTACCAGTTAAACGGATAACAATAAAGAACAAAATTCCACAAGAACCTAGAATCTTAATGCGTCAAAGTTCCCAAGAGCTTCAAAGGAACTCCGGGAAATGCTTGCACCAAGAGAAAGTTGAATAATAGAATCTCAGTGGCCTTGGCTTTCAGCCGGCCAAAAACAAAGTACAGAACAAGAGAATGAGGGAATAACATAATAAAGCTCCATTTTTTAGTAAAAATATAACGATTAAGATATGTCTCAAACGGGAATGGGAGAGGTTTATATAGTAGTAAAATTGGACTAACAAACAAGGAAACGAAATAAATCAAACCTATAATAAGGAAAGAAAGCATGCAAAATCGATTTAGAATTAATTTAGAAGAGAGATTGGGTAAACCCTAGTTCAAGAGGGAGAACTCAAATCGACAGAGATCTCACTGAATCGGACTCACATAGCATGGTACTGAGTGTATATAGACGAAATAATGCTCAAAATCAAAGGTTCAAGCCACTTTAATCCGATCTCAGAAGATCTCACTTGAAAAATTTAGGCAAGCACCTAAGTAACACCACGAATGGACGATCAATAGTGAGAGGAGATCAATAAGGTAAGTGAATCAATGATTGATTCCATTTTAGAACCGGATTTGGAGAGGTTGAGAGAGATATCGGCTAGGGTTTCTCAGAAAAGAAAAGAGAGTAGAGAGGATTTAGGGGCGGCGGGTTAAGAGAAAATGATAGGGTTTGGGCGGGTTTGGTTAATTAAAGCAGGAGAGTGAACGAGGGTCGTTGATCTTGAGAGATAAATGGCTTGGATTCAAAAACGAATGGGGCGGGTCATAAAAAATGGGTACCGACCGGGTATTATACAAGGGTCTCCTGGTTTGGGCTTGGGGTCTATTGGGCTAAGGACATTGGGCCAATTTGGTCCAAGGATATTGGGCCAATTTGGTCCAAAAATTAGTTTAAAGCTAGGCTATTATTTAAATACACAAAAACAATTCATAAAAATGCTTGAGAATTAAGTAAAAATATTATTTATACACTGAAATGCTTAAAATGATAACTTAATATTATAAAAATATAAAATGCTATTTTGACACAAATATCATAAATAAAGAGCATTTCTATATGACTATAGGCAATTACTGTAAAATTGTGCAAATAGCTTTTAAAAAAATGCTAATGTAATTATATGAAATGAAGTAAAATATTTGAAACATATATTACAGGTGCAAATAATAATTTTAGGTAATTAAGTCATCACAAAAAATAATTTGAAGGAGTAATTAATAATTATTTAAATGTAGGAAAACCAATTTAAAGGCTCTAAAAATTATGAAAAATCATAAAAAAATACTTGTATAGATTTGTAAACTAAATAATGATGCAAAAATAATATTTTAAAAGTATATATACTATTTGAGAAAATATGAGGACAAAATTGGATATCAACATTTACAAGTGAGGAAAAAATAACATGTAGCCACGTACAATTGACTATATTATGAATTTTCATAGACCACTTGTCATGCTTATAACTCGGACTCTTTTGTCTTTCTTTTTCAAGGAGGGATGGATCTGGGAGAGGCATGACCACGATTAGATTTATAGTCTGTTTGGCCAAGTTTCTCCAAGCCAAAGTACTTTTTTCAAAAAAAAAATTATTCTTTTTTTAAAGTTGAAGTGTTTGGCTAAGCTTTTAGAGGGAAAAAAAAGTATTTTTGAGTAGAAACAGAAGTAGTTTTGGAGAAACAGAAAAATGTAGTTTCTCTCCGAAAGCACTTTTTAAAAAAGCACATTTCAGAAAAATACACTTAGAAACATTTTTAAAATCATGGAGAAGCAGAAGCAGTGTTGGAGAAGGAGAAAAAAAGTAGCTTCTCTCCAAAAGCACTTTTTTTGAAAAGCACTTTTGAGAAAAATACGCTTAGAAGCAATTTTTAAAAGTTTGGCCAAACACAAATTGCTATTGCTCAGAAGTACTTTTCAAATAAATTAGCCAAACACAAATTGTTTTTCACCAACAGTACTTTTGAAAAAAACACTTTGGAAAAACAGTACTTTTCAAAATAAGCTGATTTTTGCATCTTGACCAAATATGCTACTCCCTCCTCATAATATGTGTCATGATTCTTTTGTGCGTACCCCTTAAGAAAGAATAGTTTTTGACTACTTTACCCTTATTAAATATTTTCTCAATTTATATGTCATATAAATCAATGGCATTATCCATATTTTTACTAAATGTGAATGCATTTGATTTGCTTTATAGAATACATGTAGAGACACCTAGGATAAAATTAACAAACTAGTAATGCAAACTCTTCCAACGGATAAATAGCATTCATCTTTCCTTCAAACAAAATTTCAAATGTGTTTTGAAAATTTTCCAACTAAAACTATTGTGGAGCCAAAAAATTCAACTTGAAAGTTACTTTAGTCCCATTTGAAAATTTAGCATTCCCCACTTAAAATTTCCTATAAAAAAAGAATGCTTCACTAAATTCTTGCGTCATAAGAGGAAGTTCTCAAAACAATTACTGCAAGTAATTGAGTTCTGATGCTATATTTTCTTTTTTTGTATGACTATATTCTTATTTTCTTTTTTAAATGTAAACAGATGAAAATTTGGATGATGGCAATACAAATGAAGAATTGTCAGGACCATCAAGGCATAAAAATTTAAATAATGATGAACGACGAGCATTATATGGAATTCTACTTTAAAAAAGTGTTGATGGAAAATTGAAAAAAGGATTAATGCAAATGGTAGCATCACAATTTTCAGTTTCAGTGCTGACTGTTTAACGCATTTGCAAAACAAGGAAATGGCACACATGCTGATATGTATCACATAGACAGACGAAAAATTGTGGCCGTAAAAGAATTGAACTTGATTGTGATCGACTTCGTCCGATTCCTTTTCATAAACGAACGACTATTCTGTTGTTCAAAGTATTCTGAATTAAAGTGTTTAAGATTATAAGGTAGAGTTCTTGGTTTAGTTGAATAAAATTATCCATAAGTAATATGTTTGTTTTCTTCTAAGATAATTAATTATTAAGAGTAAAAAAGAAAAAATATAATCAATTTTGTCTTGAACTTCTACAATGACAAATAATTTGAGACGACTATTTTTAATAATCACGACATGTATTATGAGACGGAGGGAGTATTAGTTAGAGGTATGAGAGTCCAATTACCTAAATACTAGTATTCTGCCGTTTTACTTTATGTACTAAGGTTAGAGTATAAGCGTAAAGTACTTAAAGGTCGTAAGTTTTTTTTCTTTAATCTAAATTCAAATATAAATTTTTAAAGTTATCTAAATAAAATTGGCATATCTAGAAACTATATAAACTATACTCATAGTACTATTTAATAATTTCAAAATACTTAAGAAAACTATAGTCAAAGAAGAACCTCGTTGACATCTCCAAATAGTAATGTTGTCACATAAATTAAAATGGAAAAATATCATTTATTTAATACAGCTAAGATTAGCAATCGGAGTGGACCATTTGAGCGAAGGTTGGTAGTAAAGTTTATAGACAAAGAGACTAATGATGCAGCTCCATCTGAGATAGAAACAATTTTAGCATGTGCTGGAAATAATTTAACAATGCCCTGACAATTATCTCAGTCTTAAGTCCTATGAGTGCATAATGTACATAAATATATTAGAATAAATAATTAATTTTTTAATATAATACAGTAGTTATCTTATATAGTGCATTTGGAACCTCGAAAACTAATGGTGTTGTGTTGCAAATGGCAACAGCTATGGGGTAAATCTAAAACATTCAATATATTTCTAACATTACTTCAAAGCCATTGGAGAAATTGGTTTAAATTTTGAAGGATAATGGTTGATATTTCCTTCCAGCCAAAGCCAGAGTGAGAATTTGAAGCTTATGTCGGTATTCTAGTCTTTTTAAGTTATTGAGTTATAAATTAGTAATAAATTAAACATATTCAATGAATTTCTTAAAATAAATATAAAGTTTGAATCAAAATTATTAGGTTCAGCCGAACCCGGAACCTACACACTAGCTCCGCCTCACATGTCAATGAAGAAAAGTAATTACGAACCAAGGCGACGAATTGAGCATTTAATTTTATTTCTGTAGTACAAACGTGGTATAATAACGAATATCAATTGCATGCAAAATCTTAAAATACACAAAAAACCTGAATAATCTGGTGAAAGTTGTAAATTTTTAAGAATTTAAAATTAAAAGCTCTCATATGCCATTCAGCAAAGGTTCTTACCGCCGTTCTCTCAAAAAATATTGTAAAATTAATGTATCAAAATCTTTTTGAAGGTTGAGGTATAAAAGAATTACTAAAAGAAAGGTTCTGTCCAGAAATTATCGGTCCAACATTGGTCAAAGGGTTCTGTCCGAAAATTGTCAATGGGTTTTGTCCAACTAAGTGGTTCCACTGAAGTGAAAATCGAAAGTTGTTCCATTGACCTGTTGTAATCTTCTTCAATCCAGTCCATTCCATTTAAAAGGGAACAATTCGAATATAAATCAGTTGGTGAAACCTCTACAGAAGTGTCAACGGCATTTACACTAGCAGATGGCACCTCTTTCACGTCACAGCCAGTTTCCTGTCCTGAAACTTTATAAGAAGATTGCTCATTTTGACATTCTACGGATTGTGACAATTCAGTAAATTGCTCTGTTGACGTTGATGAATTGGCATTTGTATTTGCGTGTTTCTTAAGATGAGCATGCCACTGGTTTTTTATATCGTTGTCTGAAAGAAACGAACTGTAAATTTCTGCTTTGTATATTTGATGAATGGAAAAATGTATGTTATCAAGTGTACAATCCCAAACTTATATACAGAAGAAATGTTTTAGGGCAACATCCTATATTGCCAAGTGGCAATGTCCTATTTGCTAGAATAAAGTTGCACATAAAAGAAATACAAAGATGGAGCAAATAATTAAATACAAAGGGTATGGGAAAAATACCTAAAATATAGTGTAGCATGTGTTGTACACTATTTTCTGGACATGGCAGACCCATAAGTGGGCCGGGTGACCAGGCCTAATTGTATAGACCACAATTAGGCCCAAATTATCAAACCCAATTAGGCCCAAATAATCAAACCCGTCCAAATACCAAACACACTCCTCACAGTCTCAAATCAAATTGTCTGCCTCAAACCCTTCTGGCTCAAACCCTTCGACTCCAACATTGTCCGATCTTCCTGGTAATTGTTCTGCAATGACTGACCATCTGTGCATGATTTGATACGTTAGGAATATCGATCCTTCAAAAAGTAATACTACAACTTAGTTTAGTTAATAATGTCGTGTACTATATATATTGGTGTAGAATTACCTGTTTCCGAGTTCATTGTGTAATTTAATAATTAGTTCCTCTTCTTCATGGCTATAATTCCCTTTTTTCAAACCAGGTCTCAAGTAATTCATCCATCTCAGTCTGCAGCTCTTTCCACATCTCATTTGACCTGAAAAATATCCAAAATAAAATAAGAACCTTCTCTTCCTATAAAAGATACTTAAGAAATAAGAAATAAAAACAATCAAAAAAGTTTGGGGCTCCATATTCTAACCAGCATATTTAGGCAATTGCAACCAATTCGAATGGCCATGTTTTTCAACAAAAGCTCTTAGTTTGTTGTCTTCTTCTTCACTCCATGCACCTTTCTTCATTCCATTTTTGTCAATAGATGGAGTTCTCACCATTTTCTTTGCAATTATAAGTACCATTCGATATCTCTCTCTTTGTTTTTTCAATTTGATTTCTTTACCTTAACTGTATCTGACTAACTTGCAGTCTTAAATTTCCGCTCTTATATGTGATTAGAGTGGACAACTGAAGACGTGTTTCTGATTAATTTATCCCTCAACTAAACCAAACAAAAAATTGTTTTGTTTTTAGAATAAACAAATAGAAACCCCCCCCCCCCCCCCCCCCAAAAAAAACCCCCCACTCCCAATTATATTGAATGTTGATAATTAATGTTTAAATTTCTTTACTCTACTGATAGGCAGCCATCAACTGAAGATCCAGTGAAGACGTGTAAATCGATTTCTTCATTGCCTCTGTTATTTACCTGAATAATATCTTTGCTTTTTATATACCCGTGAAATTAACCTTTGACATTTTTACTTGGTACATTTGTGACCTTTTGAAAAAGGTCCACGATAACTTGTCTATTTGTCGTTATTTTGGTCTATTGAATTGGTAAATTGAAAAGGACAACCGAAAGAAAAGTAGTCGTTTCCGTATTTACGATTAATTTAATACTCTTTTGGTCCCATTTTTTTAATATTTCTCTAAAACAATATAGTAACAATTTTCACTTTTGAAATATTCTTTAATCTTAGCATTTCCATTTTACCTTAATGACATGGCTTGTTGAGACAACTTAATATAAACCCATTCTTTTTATAAGAAAAGAAAAAAATGAAAAAGACAAAGCTCTTATTACCATCATATTAAAAATAATTTTGGTACTTACTATATACTTTATTTACATTAAAAAAAAATCTGAAACGTTTTGTGATTAGTCAACCACTTTCAAATAAGCGTAATGGAAGAGATGAAGTATAAGATAAGGAGCACACTAATAACCTGCTTGGCCAAGCTTCTTTTTGGCCAAAAGTGCTTCTTTTTTGTCAAAAGCACTTTTGGCCAAAAATTGAGGTATTTGGCCAAGCTTTTGGAAGGAAAAAAAGTGATTTTGAGGAGAAGCAGAAGCAGTTTTGGAGAAGCAGAAAAAAATAGTTTCTCTCCAAAAGCACTTTTTTGAGAAAAATATACTTATAGCCTGTTTGACCAAGCTTTTTTTTGGCCAAAAGTGTTTTTTTTTTTTTCAAAAGCACTTTTGGCAAAAATTTGAGGTGTTTGGCCAAGCTTTTGGAAAGAAAAAAAGTGTTTTTGAGGAGAAGCAGAAGCAGTTTTTGAGAAGCAGTGAGAAGCACTTTTGAGAAAAATACACTTAGAAGCAGTTTTTTAAAGCTTGGCCAAACACTAATTGCTACTCAGAAGTGTTTTTCAAATTAATTAGTCAAACACAAACTGCTTCTCACCAAAAGTACTTTTGAAAAAATCACTTTTGAAAAAAAGCACTTCTCAAAATAAGCCGATTTTGCAGCTTGGCCAAACGAGCTATTAGAAGTAGTTTTTTAAAGCTTGGCCAAACACTAATTGCTGCTCAAAAGTGTTTTTCAAGCTAATTAGCCAAACAGAAACTGCTTCTCACCAAAAGTACTTTTGAGAAAAGCATTTTTGAAATAAAACACTTCTCAAAATAAGTTGATTTTTGCAGCTTGGACAAACGGGTTATAAACAAACGGAAATTAAAAATCTTAAGATAGGTCAATAATTGATCAATGATATAAATCTAAGGAATAAACTTCTTGTAGCAACCGGACTGATAAGTTAGATAGTCCTTAATTAGGACTTCACATGCATGTTGCCTGCCCTTTCTTCTATTCAGTGTTCACATTTCAATCGAATATACCAACCCGCACAACACCCCAGTAACTGACACTTAAACAAGAACCTATTTTGGCTATATTAGCTGTTGTGTGACCAAGTCTCTTTTGCTCTTTCCTTTTCTTTCTATGAAATAGTAGAATTTGTAACCTGTCAATATTTTAGATTAAATTATATATTACTCTAAATACCCCTGTAATATAACTTAACTAATTACATATACTTCTTCGGAATCTTAAAGTTATATGCTTACTGTTTACCAGAAAAAGGGTATATTTGAGTTTGTAATGCGATTTATAAACACGTAGATTAAATTAATCCGTCAAAATAAAATAATAAAGAATAAAGCGATCAAAATAAGAACAATTAAAGAAAAAACAAGCCCCGGCTTTAGAATGCTCCCATCGGGATCAAGAATAAATGGAGACTCTCGACAACACTTGTATAAAGCTTGAGAGAGAGAATACTACTCTTTTCTATATATTAGTATTTCTTGATGTCTTATAATAGAATGTAAGTCTATCTATACTGGGGTTATGGGGTGTATGATCTATCAATTGATTATTAATATTAATGCTACAATAAAAAGGTAGTAATTCATTAAGAGATAATAAAGCCTAATAAAGATGAGAAGAATTTTGGGGACTTCTCTAATGTTTCTGCAACGGTCATATCTTGACTTAATGCTTCTTATGTGGCCACAAATTTATATTCGGTGTCAATATCTTATCCGAGCCAGAGCTTTATATTCAGTGTGAACATAATTGAATCACTACTGATTGACACCCTTTATTTTCTGATTCAGCGATCTTTTGTGTATACACTTACACCTCTTATATAATGAAAATCCTACACAAATATAATACTCCCTCCGTTTCATATTGAATGAGGTATTTTCCTTTTTATTCTGTTTCAAAATAAATAACACATTTCTTAATTTGGAAACAATTCAACTTTAAACTCTTTTATTTTTACACATTTACCCCTAATGAGAAACTTTTATAGCCACACAAATGTCATGGCCCCACAAACTTTTTACCCCTTAAGCTTTTAAGACCACAAGTTCCTAAAGTCTTTTTTCTTCTTCTTAAACTCCGTGTCAAATCAAACTACCTCATTTAATATGAAACGGAGGGAGTAGTAAATTAGTGGTATTCCTTTATGTTAAAATTAAACTCCTAAACCCATTATATATTTAATATGAATATTTTTACGCAAACAAATATTCATCTAAGTAAATCTTATCCAAGGAAATATTAGTCTAACTAAATAAACTTAAGATAATTTGAGCGGAGCAATAACAAAGCAAACTAAAATAACTGAAATATTGGAGCATCCACAAGATGCCAAAATAATAAGAATAATTAAGATAAATAATCGCTCACATTACCGCTTAAATTAAAGCAGAGTCTTTAATTTGGGCTTCATATATCCTAATCGGGATATTATTACTTTTAGCCGCCGCCAGAAACTATTTACATTCGGTAACCGAAAAAATATATCAAAATTTGTATAATTTTTATATATAACATACATAATATATATATATATATATATATATATATATATATATATATATTTGGCTATTATTTTTACAACGGCTATACAGTGTTATTTTTTCTATCCTAATCTCAATGCTAAGTTTTAAAGACTTCGGATGCAAAAAAGTAAGGGTGGTTTGGTAATTGCAAACCAAGATATCCTGGAATTTCAAATCCTATGATTGTTATAATCTCACATCGAGTGTGGAATAAATAATATTTTTTCCATTTCAATTTTACGTGAACCTGTGTTCTTTTTAGTCCATGAGAAAAATAATGACTCATTTAGATATTTGAAGTTTTGTTTTATACATTGATTTATAGACATACAAAATATGTGACTAATTTTTTATCACACGTTCAAAAATTTTAGTATGCTTTTTGTTAAACTCCGTAGCCGTCAAATATGTTCACATAAATTGAAACAGAGAGATTAATAAATTTCTGATATAAAAATTATATCGATATTAATTAATATCCATAAATAAATACGAAAGAAATGTGATCTCAAATTATATACCATTAAAAATATTCTAATCTCGGTAACCAAAACGACCCAACTATTGTGCGTCTCCCTCCTCTCTGTCTCTCGTTGTATTCCAGGAGGGGGTGAATGGAGGGCATGGTTTGAAGAGGGCCTATCATACTACTATTTCTTGAATATATAGCTGAAATTTGATGAATGATATTATAATTAAAATAAACCTTTTCTCTTTCTGAGTATCTTTAGTTCTGGTTATTTTGGTTTCCCTCCAATTGGTCAATTTTCACATTTACACCTTTTACGGGAAAGTCAATGCAATTTGGTATTGATGCAAAGATCAAGTACCAAAAATGAAGCAGTAGAGGTAAAAGAACGAGAAGTAATCTAAATAATCGTTTATCCAATGATTTAAATTTAAAATACCTATTGGATAATATATATATAATTACTTGATAAATCATTATATGTTATTATTAACGTGCAACGCACGTTTATAGATACTAGTACTATATTAAAAGCATGAAGGTCCTTAGCGAAATGTCGTTCGTCTTTTTTACCCTTTAAAAATATATTTCACATTAGACAAAATAGTAATTTAACTATTTTCTATTATTTAGGAATAATCATTTAATTATTTCACTAATATTTATTACTTAGAAATCAGCTAAACTTTATGTATTGAATCCTTCCTCACTTAAAATAGGTAAGACAACATATTTGTAGAAGGAAAGTAACCGCCGAAAGAATTAAAGTTCCGCCTACTTAAAACTTTTTTTAGGTTATTCTATGTAGTGATGTATAACCAATTATTTTTTATAATTTTACTATTTTAGTAAAAACAATTTAATCGACATAGAATAAATAGAAAACTACATATAAAGTATCGTGAACATAGAACTCCTTCTAAGTTTTAATTCTAAGGTGATCCATTAGTACTCTTTTAATGTGAATATTTCAAAGGATATTTACAATTCACCTTCCAACAAATAACCCTAAAAAATTAAAGGCTTAAAATATCTAAAGTGTACACGTACATTTGAAATTTACTAATTAAAATATGTTATAATTTTAAATCTAAAATACTGAAGTTAGTATATATCTGCCACTAAGTTTACAAAACTTTTTTTTTTTTTACAAATATCTGTAAATATTTATGAGTAAGAGAAATATCTCTAGATAGGTTTACAACTGACAGGACTATATTTTAAAACTATAATTTACAGTTATAATAAATAATATAATATTTTTTAAATTTTTCTTGTAAACATATACATATTAAAGCACAAACCCAATTTGATAGGTAAAGCATGGACAAGATGCTAAAATTTATGTATCGCAATAAATTGTCGTATTTCTTATAAGAAATTTAAGGTAACTATAGGTTTTTTATTCTATCTATACTATATTAAAAACACAGAGGCTCTTAGCTAAATTTGCTTCGCCATTTTTTCCTTTAAATATAGAGTTTACACCGGATAAAAGTCATTTAATATTTTTTTCTAAATCCTTTCTTATTTGAACTATGTAAAAAAAAGTCATTTAATTTAGGACTTTAAAATCAATTAAAATTTTAATTTATAAATATTCTTTTCTTATTTAAAGTACGTTATCACAAACTATATTTACGAATCCTCGTATTAAGACTTTGAAGTCAATTAAGATATTTATTCAAAAGAAGCTTTATCTATTGTATATTTATATTTTTCAATATTAGGAATATAATGATATTCCTTACCAAAATAATATCTTGACATACAATATTTTAGAGCAAAAATTAAAGTCCAACAAAGTCATACAAAATCTAAAAGGACTTACATAATCCAAAAGTATTCCTACTCAATCTTTTTTTAAGAACTTTTTTTGTTCCATAGAATTATGCAAATCCTAGATAAATCAATATATATATATATATATATTTGTTTTTATCTCTCTCTCATAACGAAATTCATAGGTCCATTTTTAGTTGGATAGATTGTAAATACAAATACAGTTTAATTTTTACAAAACACAAAATTGCCATATGGCAAAAAATGAAAAAGAAGAAAAGAATAAGTTGAAACTCCTTCAATAATTATATCCCTAACAAAGAGCGATTGTCATTGGTTTAAAAAGGGAAAAGAAATTAGTTAATATTCCTATTAAGGAAAGTCAACATTGTCGTAGGTTCAAAAGGAGAAAAAGAATAAGAGACCACGAAGAGAACTTAAACGTAATATATTTATAAAATATATTTATAGAAAACAACTTCTTAAATTAGGATTTTAAAAGCGTTATCTGCAGAAGTTACGAATGAAAAATGATAAATTTTAAATTTAAGTGATGAAATTGTAAAACTAGAACAACTTTTTAATTGAATATATTGACGAATTATTGAGAACTTCTATGGAGCAGTTTCTTCTTTTATTGAGTTAAGTACATAGGATCAACATTTATCATTTTCAGGAATATAAACTTTTATTTTATAGCTGTTTACCGTGAAAATGGTAATAATAATTAAATTTGATTTAGTGGTTCTAAAAATACATGAGCTATTTTTATGCTAGTTGTTAGGCTATTGATGCTATGTGAAAGACTTAGAAACGAAATAAGAACTTAAGAACGAGGTGTTAATCAAACCGAATCGATGTATATCAAGGCCTCGAGCTTGCCTGTCTGAGGGCCTCGAGGTCGATTCTGAAGCTCGATTGGGAGCTATCGAAGGCGGTCGGTGGCGGATAACAATTATAAATAGATCAAGGGTGGCTCTTTGTGGCCGATAACAAGCAATAAATGATGAACAATGAATAGGATCACAATAAATGCGGGCAATAAATGAAGTAACAAAATCAAAAGAATATGTTAGAGAGTAGAGAGATTGTTCTTGTATAATTAGTATAGAGCAACAGATGTTTACAAAATATTAAAGATCTCCTATATAAGAGGGGGAATCCCAACATAGTACAAGTGCAGTTATTACAAAGATATGGAGATGGGACATCTAACTAATGCCAAGACACGGGCTCAGACTAGCCTGACAGATCTCATCGGTTCCAGCTTCACGCCTTGGGAACTCCCCATCTTCTTTCCATAACCGTCGATCCCATACTGCCTCGAGGTCGAGCATCGATGGCCCTCAAGGGGTAAGACTCGACTGTGATTTCGAGCCTTCGAGACGTTATAACGATGGAAAATTGGATACTCCGATTTTACCGTATACAGATAGTCCCCGCGTTTCTTAGAGTAGAATGATAAGAAACGACCTTGATAACCATCTTTCCGAATTTCCCGCGATAACGTTATACCGATGGCGTCATACTCATAACATTGGCTTTTGTGACAACCGAGATGTCCCATCGTTTCAACTTTCTAGAGTCATTCAAAGCACTACCGTTTCTTCTTCTTCAAAGCGGTAATATCGCCACCGGTTCAGCTCCCAAGGATGCATTAAATGCACCTGCTGTTACGTCTTTCAATGACAATAATTGCGCCTGTTGGTTACGCTGTCGCCCTTCCTATAAATGGGGGCCTCCTAGAACCACTTGTTGTTCAAGTGTTCTTCAATCAGCCTTCCTCACATTTCTTCTTTCCATCCTTATCCGCTATCATTTCCCATGTATGAGGCCCATAGCCTCAAGGCTATCTGGTGGCGTTCTCATCAGTTATGCCACAGTTTTTTCCCGGGGCTCTTCCCCGTCGAGCGAGACTATACCAGTTTCTTGTTGTCGTTATTGTTATTGTTGTTGTTGTTGTCCCGAGACGAGGAGACATGGGATTGATTTCTCTCGACTCAGGAAAATATTTGGACTTTACACTGCTGCTCACGATGGAGTTCGGACTATACACCGCTGCTCACCTCCCCCGACTACCTGGTGTGGTGCCTCACTCCCTTTGCTTTCCCTGGAGTGAGGTCGTACTATTTACTAACTGTTGCATCCCGCACCGGGGCAACGTCGCAAGAAGTGGCTTTACAATAATAGTATTGGCGAAATCCATACTAGCCAGTTTTTTAACCCAGCCACTTCTTCTTTCCTTTCTGCTTCTTCTGCGTCACTTTGCTCTTCTCCACCACTTTCCTCTTCTTCATCTTCTCCCTCGGAGATACCATTCTGGAGGGCCGAGATGAGACTCCCGGGGAGATGGTGCTCGAATATATTGCCACCGAGGATGCATCCTCAAGAATAGGCTAGGCTCTAGGCTTTTACCATATGTGTACCTTTTGCTTCTTTGTTTCTATGTAAGGACCCCTTGTGGGCTTTTGTAATCATATGTAAGGACCCATCGTGGGATTTTGTAATCGAATGTTTATGAATGAAAAATGTTCCTTTAATTTGTCTCTGATGCACACTATTTTCTCTTCATCTATGCTTGTGTAGAATCTAAGCGCATGACCCCATCGGTCGATGCAAATATCGAGCATGTGTTGGACTGATAAACTCGGGTCATCGAAATCCTGACTTCAAGTTGACTGAGAGTAAGGCTTCGAACCCCTAAATCGAGATTTAGCCTTTAAACCCTGCGATAACCTTCGAGGTGGGATTCGCTCGGAAGCTCAAGAATGGAGACTGCCTTCAGGCTTTCGAGAGCAGTCCCCGAGTGAGGGTTAACTCGGGCCGTCTGGAAACTTGTCTTGAACCTAGCATACATGGACTTAAGGCGTTGTAGATAGGTTCCGAATGAGGGACTTCCCGGGTATAGATGGTATCCTGAGGCCAAGCCCATATGAACAGAGTTTTAAGTGCTTGTTTTTCTCTTTGAGAGAAGCCTTCGAAACCGGGTACCATCTCAAGTCTTATAATGACATCGACAGCCCCTTGGAGAGATCCCCGAGATTGGGTACCACCTTGGGTCTGGCGGCGATGCTAAGAGGCTTCATGGAGTCTAACCTCTTTTTGATGGAAGTCCTTGAGATCGGGTACCATCTCGGGACTAGTGATGATGTCAAAGGCTTCCTAGAGCCTAGCTTCTTTTTGATGGAGGTCCTAGAGGTCGGGTACCACCTCGGGACTGGCGATGATGCAAAAGGCTTCATGGAGCCTAACTTCTTTTTGATGGAGGTCTTCAAGGTTGGGTACCACATCGGGACTGGTGATGATGCCAAAGGCTTCATGGAGCCTAACTTCTTTTTGATGGAGGTCCTCGAGGCCGGGTACCACCTCGGGACTTGTTTGGTGCGGGGGTCTCCGACCCCGAAACATTGTACGTCACTTATCAAATTGGCAACACGGTTGTAAGGTGATCGAGGCGACCCTGCTGGCACATCTTCCCAAAGTGATTTCGGCCAACATTTTAATAGGCCTCTAGGGTAGGCGGATCGTTGTCGCTTTTTCCATATATAAGGCTGCTCCCGCCCTTTTGGAGATTCTACCATTCTGAGGAGTTAACCTCTTTTCCTATGTTAGGCTTTTCATTATTTTGGTATTGACGCTGTGGTCTAAATTCCTGCTTCAGTTCTCTAATTTTGCTGTAGTTATGACTGCTACATCAGGATCCGTTTGGCAGGGAGGAGAGAGTTTCGCTCCCGGTTCTCGCCTTGTTAGCTCATAACATTCCGCTGCGAGAGGGGACTTTTCACCAGAAAAGTTCCCCGATGCTCAGGACCAACGGGAGCATACCTTGGAGTTTACTTCTTCGATAGGAGAGGGACACCTTGGGTCGGTGAGGAAAGACTGTGGATGGGAGGAAGAGGTGGTACTGTAGGTACCTTCCCCGGATGAGGGCATTACAGACCGTGTCGAGGGGTTTCTGAATGTGTTCACGTATCCCTTTACACTAGGCCCCCTTGACAGGGTTGTGCTTGACTTCTGTTAAAAGTATCGGGTTACCTTGGCCCAGATTCACCCATCATTTTGGCAGATAGTGTTGACGGTGAGGTTCTTTGCCAAGAAAGCAGGGCTTGAATTCACGCTTAGACATCTTATAAGACTATACCGGCCCTTTCATCATCGAGGTATACTAACCTTACGATGCCGGTCCACCACACCTTTTGTTGTCGATGATGAAGAAGGCAGGGGTCGGGAGTGGATGAGTTGATTCGTCTAAGTGCGAACTGCAGATATTATCCCCGTGGAGTTTACGCCGTTCTCGGAGGAATGGAATTATACACATAAGTGGTACACTCGTGCCTTTATAGTTATTCAATTGTGGCGAAGGGAGTTCCATAAGTGTGCCTTCTTTTCTTTTTCTACAGCGATTTCGTGGATGCTGGGCGAGGTTTCCGATCTGCCGGATTGGGTTCGAAAGTTGGCGACCCATTTGTCTAACAACGAGCGTAAGTGGCGAGCTTTATCTAAGGACAGGTGGGAGGCAAAATACCACGGTATGTGCTGTGCAATATGTTCCCTCCTTTTAGTTGAAAAAGCACTTTGTCTTTCTGCGTGCTAACCTGTTATTGTAGGCATCAGGGAGCTTTCTGAGGCGAGGTCGTGTCCCCTTGGGGGAAGATGGATCGCTAGCTACTGGGCTAAAGAATGATAACAATAAGCAAGAGATACCTTTGCAGGCGATGGCACTCGAAGTAAGGCGAACCTAGACCTGGGGCCCAGAGCGGAAGTATTGATTGAGCCTGTCGCGCCTGTGATTTCTGGTTTTGGAGAGGCGGCTTATCCTCCACCGTCATCTTCTTTTTTCAACGGAGGTACTTTGAGGGATACTCGAAACCCGAGATCATATGCACCGAGTGACCGTCCCTCGGCTGGGGTTGACTCTTTCGGGGCTGAGGGGGCTAGGTTAGCAGATATGCACTCGACCTTCGAGGAAGCGCAACGACTTCACTCTGTGGTGAGTTTTTGGCATATGCCTGTCGAGTCTCGCGCATTCCCTTCCTTACTGAGTTTTCTTTTGTAGGCCCTCAACAAGCTTAAGTCTGAGCTGCTTCGCCGTGAGGCTAGGCTGCGAAAGCTTTGGCCGAGGAGAAATCCCTAAGGCTCCTTTGTGATGAAAGGGAAGTCGAATTGGCGTGCTTACGTTTATGAGGCGAGTCGGAGCTTGAATTATGAGAGCTATTTGAAGGAGTATGTATTTTTTGTTCCGAGCTGGTGTGCGTTTGTACGCGGTAAAATCGGAGGATCAATTTTTCATTGACAAAATTGCTTCAATGGGCCACCTTAGAGGCTCGGGACCTCGAGCCGGTCATTTCCCTCAAGAGCCGTCGATACCCGGCCAAGGATAACATCGACCTAAACCCCAACGAACACGGGAAGCTTCCGAAGAATGCATTTGGGGTCGATTAAGTCTATTTGAGCAGCTCAACATCGGTCTACGCAGATGTCATAAAGCTAGTTAGTCATCCCATCCCATTCTTTTTTTCCCTCAACGTATCTTGTACTAAGTCTGGGCTCCCCCCTCTTATAAAATGGGAGTCATTGACACTCTGTAAGGGCAGAGCTCCAACTATTCTCTACTAGATCAATAATATCTCTCTCTCGCTTTCTCTCTAACTTGCTCGTTCTTTCTAGCTCGAGGCCACTTTAGCCTCTACTACTCTCTCACTTATTCTTCACTTCTTGCTTGGTATTGGCCATAAAGAGCCTTGTTTAATCGTATCTAAACTGTTATCCCATTTCCGGCTACCCCCGATAGCTCGAGATCGAGCCCAGATATCGACCTCGAGGTCTTCTATCGACCAATCCGAAGCCAGGGCAGCGGCCCCTCGGTTTGATTACTGCCCTGTTTTAGCTTGTATTTTATCGTTAAACTTCATATCCTTAGCATCATTTGCTCTAACAACTAGCATAAAAATAGATAATGTATTTTTAGAATCCCATTTACAAATTTAATTGTTGTTACCATTTTCACAATAAACAGTTTGGCGCCCACCGTGGGGGTAAAAATAATAGTGATTATTTTCTTGCTAGTTTCATTACAAAAACGCAAGTTATCTTTCACCCTTTTTCTTGTCCAAGATCTCTTGATTTCAGGTCAAAATGTCTGGCTCGGTAAACAGAATCGAGAACGACAACCTCGAAAACCACGGGGAAAATGGTGTGGCTGTTTTGGCTGCCGGAACGCAACTACAAAACCCTGATAACGCTCCCGGGCCGATGCTAGTGAACGCGGACTCACAGGAGACACAACAGGTCGACGGAACCTCGCACACCGATAGAAGCATATGGCATAGCGACCGATAGGAAGCCCAAAAAACCCCAGCCCGGGAATAACATGAAGTTATCCTTCATGTTATTTTTGAAATATTGCAGGCACAACAGTTGGTCATCGCTCAGTTACAAAGTCATCCAAAGACTCACAGCACAGCAGCGTCGGAAACAGCTCCCCCCGCCGAACAGGTACCCGAGAGATCGAGCAATAATGGATCGGTAGCTGACCCTGCCATAATAAAGATGATTGAGGACCTCACCAAAAGGATCGAGTCAGGAGAGAAAATTATAGCAGCCAACGATAAAAAGGTCGAGACCTACAACTCTAGGGTCGATCCGATCCTTGGTGCACCCCCGGTCCTCAAGGGCGTCAATTCGAATAAGTTCATACAAAGGTTGTTCCCTGAGGAAGTGGCCCCGAAGCCCATTCCAAAGAAGTTTAGGATGCAAGAGCTCCCTAAATACAATGGTACCACTGACCCTAATAAACACGTTACTGCCTACACCTGCGCCGTAAAAGGCAACGATATAAAGAATGATGAGATCAAGTCCGTAATGCTGAAAATATTCGGGGAAACACTCTCGAAGGGAGCCATGATGTGGTATCACAACTTGGCTCCTAATTCCATAGATTCATTTGCCATTCTAGCAGATTCCTTCGTAAAGGCGCATGCCGGAGCCATCAAGGTAGCAACAAGGAAGTCCGACGTCTTCAAAATCAAGCAAAGAGAGAACGAGATGCTACGGGAATTCGTGTCCCGCTTTCAGATGGAACGGATGGAGCTATCGCCAGTCTCCGACGACTGGGCAGTATAGGACTTCACCCAAGGCCTGAACGAACGAAGCTCGGTGGCTTAAAAATAGCTGAAACAAAACCTTATCGAGTATCCAGCCGTGACTTGGTCGGACGTCCACAACCAATACTAGTCGAAGATTGGAGCTAAGGATGACCAGTCGGGAGCCCCTTCGAGCTCAGTATACCCGAACAGGCTCCTAGCAAAGGAACCAAAGCCAAACAAAGAAAGGTATCAACCATACCTCGAGGATAAAAGGAATGCCCCAAGACGCAACCTACCCCGCAACGATCGGAGGGTGGATCGAGGACAAGACCCTCTAGGGCTCATCAACAGAGTCAGGATCGATCGAAACGTAGTACCAACAGGTGCACCCCACCTGTCAAAATACAAATTTAACGTTGATGTTTCAGACATCATGTTCGCTATCAGTAAGATCAGAGATGCCAAATGGCCCAAACCGATACAGTTAGATCCTTCCCAAAGGAATTACAACTTATTATGCGAGTTTCACAACACGCATGGCTACAGGACCAAGGATTGTCATCAACTACGAGAGGAGGTAGCTCGACTTCTTAACAAAGGACATCTCCGAGAGTTCTTAGCGATCGAGCCAAAAATCAGGTCTGAGAAAGGGAGGCAACCAAGAAGAACGAGGCAAATGAGCTGCACACATCATCCATATAATCATGGGGGTGCTGATGCCCTGCAGGAACCCGTAATAAGAAGAACAAAAATATCCATCACCAGAGAAAAGCGGACTCAGGAATATGTCCCTGAAGACGCCATCATGTTTAGTGAAGAAGACACCGAGACCCTATCTCAACCCCACAATGATGCCCTAGTAATTTCCTTCTTTGTAAATTCTTTTCAGATAAAATGTGTACTCGTGGATCCAGGTAGCTCGGTCAATATTGTCAGGTCGAGAGTAATAGGACAGCTCAGGTTGTTCGACCAAATCGTGCTCGCCACTCGGGTCCTCGACGGATTCAACATGGCAAGCGAAACAATGAGCAATCATCCTCCCGGTCACCGTGGTGGACACGACTTAAGACACCAAATTCCATGTCATCGAGGGATACATGAGGTATAACGCCTTATTTAGGCAGCCACGGATACACTGCTTGAGAGCAGTGCCATCCACCCTTCACTAGATGATAAAATTCCCAACAAAGGACGGGATCAAAACCGTCTACGGGGCACAGCACACTGCAAGGGAAATGTTGGCAATACATGACGTGGTACCAATGTTCCTGCCTTCGCCCCCGAATAATCCTAAGGACGAATCAGGTCTCACCCTCGATCGAACTTGACAAAACAAAGTAGAAGTCTGTGTCGTGTCTTCGCCTCAGGCAATTACAACAAATCAACCCCGAGCATCGCCAGTGCATCTCACTTCAAGGTACGACCTTCTCCCTTTTTTGTTTTGAATTCAGAACTAACCCTTGTGTAGGCACCCGACCAGAGCTATCATAGCACTGGCACTGCCCGAAGACCTCAAAGGCTCTAAAAACGTACTCGTTGCACTCTTTTCCTTCGACCGAGTTTTTGTCCCAAAAGAAGGGTTTTACCGGCAAAGTTTTTAATGAGGCAACGACTGCGAGATGCTTAAGGAAAACTCCGCAAATACTCAAGACTCCTCTTGCATGAAACCCTTTGAATAATGAAGGGCGTTTCCCCAAAAAGATACCCGCTCGAAAAGGGAAGCAATGTACCAGACCAAATGGTCGGAAAACCGTATCCATATAGTTAGGCTCCTACCAGCGAATACGTGTACTATTGTACCAAGCAATCAAAGAATATCTTTTTTCAAAAAATGCCTTCGCTAAGTAAGGTTACAATTCTCTCGCCAAAAACATCCCGAACACTCGAGTCTGACGCTAGCAATTCGCCACTCGGATGACCTCCGGGTTGAAACTCCAAAATCACAAAGCCTTCAAGTAAGGCAACTAAGAAATCGCCTAGCGTCACCAACATCGGGGGTACCTTGAATATCTAAGGATTGTCGCCAATCGCCACGCGCTTGAAAATCCGAGGCCATAAGACCCCAAGTGAGCAAACTCGGTGCAGAAAAGATCTATTCAATGCAACAACACAACTACATCAATAGATTGAAGGTATCTGTCACCAAAAGCACCTCATACTCCAAAAAAGGGAATTCAGCATACTCTCGATAGGGATACCTCCACCAAATGCATCGCAAAATACTCGGAGACTTAGCATCAACAATTGGTCACCCGCACGACCCTAGGGTCGGAACTTCGGGCTCATAAAGCCCCAACAAGGTAACTCCGAGCTCACGAATAATGGCTTTCGAGCCTACGCAAACTCGATGAATCGGAGACTGTCGCCAATCGTCGTACACCAGAAAACCCGAGGCCGTAAAACCCCGAGCGGGTAGACTCGGTATAACCAGATCTGTTCTACATAGCAACACAAACTGTAAGACCTCAACAGGCATGAAAAACTGTAAGATCTCAATAGGCATGAAAATTTCGTAAGATCTTTCTACATGCATAAAACTCAATCCTGAAGTTTAGGCTATATGTCGCATTTGTAAGAGTCCCGAAAGGGCATACCCTCGGTGTAGACACCTAAACTATCACTTGGGGATCAAAAATGGCTCCGGCCAAACACATATGACTATGGTCAAAAATGGCTGCTCCATCCAAATTAATGTGACTCGGGGACGCCCGATTATCGCTAACAAAATCGCAGGCCATTACTTCGAATATACTTCGAAAAGAACTGGTTAAAATAGGCTTCCCTCAACAGGCAAACGGGCTTTGACCATGTCAGCTCCAAAAACACAAGGCTTTGAGCTACTTAGCCTACGAGCTAAGAACCTTCCGAGGTGCTCGAACATCGCCGCTAATGACTTGAAATCTAGGTTCTTCCAAAACTGACGACGGGTCAGGAAAAATCATTTCAAAAAGACCTTAATAAGAGGAAAACAAAGCCTACAAAATGCCCACGGGAAAAAGAGTAAGAGCCATTGTCGCCAGCCAAACGAGCCTCCGGGCCACACACTAAAAAGTCTCAATGACCGACAGCGTAAGAGCCTCTATCGCCAGCTTAAAAATTGAAAACTAGAGGATTAAAATGATCTCGAGTCATAAGCCAATTCAGAGACCGGATCAAAAATAGTTAACTACAAAATGCCCACAGGCAAAAGCGTAAGAGCCATTGTCACCAGTCGAACAAGCCTCCGGGACACACACTTAAAAGGTCGCTTCAACCTGAAGCACAATGGCCATCGTCACCCGCCCATGCAGACACGAAAAACCTTGAGGGTCAATTAAAGCTTGAGTCATAACACGACTCGGAGACTGGACCCGATATAGTTGAAACATAAATGCCCAAGGGCAAGGAATAAAGACAATCACCATCCGCCCACACAGGTGCGGGAGATCGGGGATCAGGTAAGCTCGAATCAGGGCCCAACTCGGAGACTAGGCCTAAATAGCTGGGCAAAGCACAAAGGCTCTGACGCCTACTCACGTCAGAAAGCGCACTTAAGAGCCCTCGACCCTATCTAGTAAGCTCCGAACCCATAGGGCTCCCGTCGGACACTGAAACTAGCCTGCCTGGTCGAAAGCAATGAAGAAAGTGATATAAAAGAGTTAAAAGCTTTAAGTTTTCTCTTATTTACGCAAAAGGCGCGCTCTCCATCTACAAACATGCTCTGCAAATATCAAATACAAAATGGAAAAGCGGCAAAATCCACGCTCCGCTCCAGAAGGTTATGGCCCCCAGCCTCGGCTTTACTCAAACTCTTCCAGGAGGAAAAAACGTCTGGCGCTGATCTCATCAGGCATCTCTCCTCTAGATCCACAACGAATGTATCCCTCGTTCCTTTTCTCACGATCGAGGACCCGCTCCAACTCATCTCGGACATCGACAACATACTTCAAATAGATCCCCATTTCATCGACAGCCTTGGTCCAACCCAATGATGCTTCAGTCCAAGCATCGATTATTCCGACCCGGACCTTCGTAAGGTCAGACTCCAGCTTCGCGATCATATCCACTCAAGCCGAAGCTTGAACCTGCGCCTAAACCCTGGTTCACCACAAACATTCCTAACTCGGTCGGCTTCGCCCCTAAGGTACTCCTGAGCCTTCGTCCTTCTTTTTGCAAACTAAATAATAGGCGAAATCCTAACATCAAAGGTTGAAAAAGCGAAACGCTCGCTACGAAAGGTCGCCTGTCCCATCAGATGGCTCTCGTAACTCAAGATCTGGTACGCCCCATGTCGCCAGTACATTGACTCAACACCCTTTCCCATGCCAAGGAGCCTAAAGAACTCACCCTCAACCGGATCCCTCCGAGGTCTAGCCCCATGACGGAGTAGCTCAAACCTGAGCCTATCAAAATCCTGCAGGAGGAAAACTTGGTAAAGAAGGGAAGGCACAAGATGTGGAAGAACTGTGCCAAGGCTCACTGCAAATTAAAGCCGACGGACATCCATGAAGGCCGAAGCACATTCCTACAGGCCCAGCCCCCTCGGCCTTGGGAAGAACTGACCTCGGTTGAAGCACGATCACTCGGAGGAACCACCGCTCCAGAGTCAAAAACTTCAAGAATAGTAGGCTCGGACGATGTTCTCTTGCCAGAGACACGGACTCGTTTAACCTCACTAAAAGCTCCATCACCCTATGAGTGCGTATCCCGTCTGTCGCCATCGCCTCCTAGCTCGGAAGCCCACAACTCCTCCCCCTCTCCGGAGAAGCACGGCCTCGCCCCGGGGGGATCATCCGATACCTACAGATGCCCGTCTAAACATAACAGGAGAAGGCAGAACTGGCAAAGCACTGAGCGCGCCGGCTAAAGAGTATTGTTCCATTTTTCGATAAAATAATTCGAGTTCCTAAGGTATAATACCAGCGGTCAGCACCCGAGCAGAGCGATTTGTCCATGTCCGGTCTCTATCGTCCCTGATAAGAGTGATTAAAGGCGTGATCAACTGGCGCCATAGAATCAGCAGGCTCCGATGGCCCCGAAAAATGGGGGAGGGGGGGAGCTTCCCCCCTTTTGTCAGATTAACCCCATTATTGCCGTCATACCAGCTGTAGAATTCGAAGACTAAAAGGCAGGGAGATGTACAGGCATGTTGTTACCGAAAACATGGCGCGGGAAATGGCAACTTCACGAGAAAGAGTAGCCCTTGGGAGGGCAGAAATAGCCTTATGCCATGCATTGGAAGAACTGTGACGATTCAAAGCCGATCAAAGACACCAACCAATAGCACCACCTCCAGCCTCGAGGCAATACTCAACCCCGAAGACCTCCATCATAGTAAGACGACTCTCTATAGGGCCAACAAAGCCTTCACCGCCACAAGACTGACGTGCAACTTCGAAGGTCTCCGCCAAGGGAAACCATCCTGTGAAGGAATGAGCATTTTTTAACAACACCCGTACAAAACAGGCTCCGGGTGCTGACCAGGATGGTCCGAGCATGAGCGAGCCTCCGTTCAGAGGCTTCCTTCAGAAAATCATCGGCATCCCCCGTCTGCGGGTCACCGAGAAAATTTCTTCTCGAGGTTTATTATGAGGCTCGAAAACATTATCCACGCTTCCGTGCGAAGTCAGGGTCTCGGTGGACTGAGGTTATTGGCCTTATTCAGGTTCAGTCCGAGGAACCACGAAAGGCCCCATGCGAAGCCGTTTCCATCAACTGAAGGCCAAAAGGAATACTCGCATCCGAAGTCAGTATTACAGGCTACAAAACAGGATCGTGCATTCAGAACTGCCGTAAACATAGAGAAATACAACAAGTATCAAAGGCAGGAATCAAGGAAATATCTTTGTATTCATAAAGATGTTCACTTACAACAACCCTCGGAGGGTCCTTACATATGATTACAAAAGCCCGCAAGGGGATCCTTACACAGAAACAAAGAAGTTGAAGGATATGCATGCAACAAGAGCATAAGAATCTAGCCTATTCCCGAAATGCGGCATCTCCAACATCATCTCCTCAGGCGTATGACCTTAAAGACAATATCTTCCAAGTCCAATCACCTCGAAGACCTCACCCCAATCCTCCCGGAATGGCATCTTCAAAAGGAAGGGTATAAAAGAGGAAGGTAAGGGAGAAGAGCAAAATGACGAAGGAGAGGCCGGAAGAAGACAAGAAGTGGCTGGGTGAAAAGTTTGGCTAGTACGAACTCCGCCAGTACTGCCATGTAAAACCACTTCTTGAGACGTTGCCTCGGCCTGGGGGGCAACAGCCAGCAGAGACTGTCACCATACCCCTCTGGAATCCAAAAGGGGTGTAACATGCCAAGCTGGGGAAGGAGGGTAAGCAACGGTGTATAATCCGAGCCCCCTCTTGAGCAGCAGTGCATAATCCAAGTATCTCCCCGAGACGAAGGAAATCGGTCCCCTACTTCATCGCCCTGAGCTAACAGAGATAGCACCAGTAGCAACAACAACAACGATAACAACTACATCACTGAGACACAACTTCGTTCAAGCGAAGATGGATCGAGAATTGGGCCGTGGCACACATGACGTAAGATCTCGAGGTTGTGGGCCTCAAACATGATGAGACGGCAATGACTAAAAATGGCAAGAAAGGAGGAAAGGATGGGTATCAAAGGAAGCTTGGGTGAAAAACTTATCACAAGAAGCCCTATTTATAGGGGGAGGGCAAAGTAACTGATATTGCTATTATCGCCCTCAAAGAAGCATAACAGCAGGCACATTCAATGCATTTATGGGAGCTGAATCGACGGCGAAGAACAAAGAGTCACGATGCATCGGATGATCCAGAAGAAGCGAAGGGGAGAAATGCCTCGGCACTTGTAAAAGGGGAGGGGGGTTGCGCCATCAGCATAACGTCATTGCGGGAGCCCACAAAGGGGAGTGTCAAAATCATTTCTTATCGCTTCCCTCTAAGAAATGCGAAGACTATCTGTACACGGTAAAATCGGAGGACTGATGTTTCATCGACAAAATTGCTTCAGTAGGCCACCTCGGAGACTCGGGACCTCGAGCCGCTCATTTCCCTCAAGATACGTCGATACCCGGCCAAGGATAACATTAGCCTAAACCCCGACGAACACGGGAAGATTCCGAAGAATGCATCCAGGGTCGATTAAGTCTATCTGAGCGGCTCAACATCGGTCTACGCAGACGTCATAAAGCTAGTTAGCTGTCCCATCCCATTTTCCTTTTTCCCTCAACGTATCTTGTACTAAGTCTGGGCTCCCCCTCTTATAAAAGTGGAGTCATTGACACTCTATAAGGGTAGAGCTCTAACTATTCTCCACCAGATCAATAATATCTCTCTCTCTCTCTCTCTAACTTGCTCGTACTTGCTAGCTCGAGGCCACTTTAGCCTCTACTACTCTCTCACTTGTACTTCACTTCTTGCTTGGTATTGGACATAAACAACCTTGTTTAATCGTATCTAAACTGTTATCCCATTCCCGGTTACCCCCGATAGCTCGAGATCGAGCCCAGGTATCGACCTCGAGGTCCTCCATCGACCAATCCGAAGCCAGGGAAACATGACCCTCGGTTTGATTACTGCGCCGTTTTAGCTTGTATTTTAACGTTAAACTTCATATCCTTAACATCATATGCTCTAACAACTAGCATAAAAATAGATCAAGTATTTTTAGAATCCCATTTACAAATTTACTTGTTGTTACCATTTTCATGGTAAACAACATTCCTCCTACTAACTCCTGAAGCTAATGTTTCGTTTATTTTAGTTGCAGAAAAAGGCAGAGGGCTTGGAGCGCCTTCGAGATGAGGTTGGTCGAGCCAAGCGCAAGTATGATGAGTTAAAGGCTTAGGTGGATGCTCAAGCTTCGACGGAGGAGGGTGCTCTAGCTAAGGCTTCCGACCTTGAGGTTCAACTTTGCTTAGCTCGTGACAATAGCTCGGTTCGAAAAGATACGATTGTGGAGTTCTAGACCGAGCTCTCAGAGATAAGAGCCAAAATTATGGATGCCTGAGCTGAAGTTGTAATGAGCCGAACTAAGGTTGACCAGAAAGTGGCAGTCTATTTGAAGGATGTTGTCGATGCTCAGGCTAAGCTGAGAAAGATTGTTGACCGCAGAGATAGAAGCAGAGAATACGCTCGGTATAAGTCTCGGCGAAAAACCCTCGAAGAGATCCGTGCTAGGGAATTTGACCTCTCGAAAGAGTTGTCGCAAACGAGGGTGGACGAGCGTGGTGTTCGATTGCTTCTGTCCGGCGCCGAGAATAGCAGAGATGAGGCCGACAAGACATATCCCCGGGGGGATGTAGATTTTGCTTTCCGATTCCGTACGTAGTACCTTCGAAGCATGTTGTAAACGGAGCTTGTATTTTTCCGTATGTATGTATAAAGAAGAAACCTTGCGGTTTTGTTTCTCCTGCATTTCTTTTTGCCTCGACTTTAGCCAGATGAACTGGTCTCTAAGCTGAGTGGAATCCTTAGATTCATGGTATGGCCTTGAGGCTTATTAGGTTAGCTCATTGGCTCTTACGCGCCTTTGCTCTTAGGCATATTTAGGCCAACTGTTTTGGGCTCAGTCCCCGAGTTAGGCATTGACTCAAGCTTATTTGACCCTCAAGTTGTCGAGTTTTTAGGCTGGCGATAGTGGCTCTTATGCTTTTGGTCAATGCAATCTTTTAGTGCATGTGGGCTGGCGACAATGAATCTTACGCTTTTGGTCGATGCGACCTTTTAGTGTATGTGGGCTAGCGACAATGGCTATTACGCTTTTGGTCGATGCGACCTTTTAGTGTATGTGGGCTGGCGTCAATGGCTCTTACGCTTTCGATCGATGCGACCTTTTAGCGTATGTGGGCTGGCAACAATGGCTATTACGCCTTTGCCCTTAGGCATATTTAGTTAACTATTTTGGGTTCAGTCTCCGAATTGGGTTACGACTCGAGCTCATTCGACTCTCAAGTTTTTGAATTACAAGCTTGCCCTTAGGCATTTACTCGTTGGGTTGGTACGACCTTTTAGATATGTGGGCTGGCGACAGTGGCTCTTATTCCTTGGATCGATGCAACCTTTTATGTAGGCTCTATTTTTCCCTCGATAAGGATTTTCTGAAATAGTGTTTTCCTGACTCTTCGACGGCTTAATAAAAAACGTCAATTATGAGTCGTTATATAACGATGATCGAGCACCTCGGGAGGTTTGGCTCGGAGGCTGAGTATCTCGAAGACGGTGTTTAGGATCTAACATGGTCGAAGCTCTTTTGCCTGTATCTAGGGTAGCCTATTTAACCGGTTCTTTCTGAAGTATATTCAGAGTAGTTGAAGGCCTGTGATTTAAAGCGACGGTCGGGCGTCCTCGAGTAGCGTTAGTTTGGCTGGTACAGCCTTGTGACCGGAATCATTTGTGTTTGTCCGGAGCCTTTTAAGTCCCGAGTGGAATAGTTTCGGCATTTATATCGAGGGTATGCCTTTTTAGGGGTCTTACAAGTTCGATATATAACTGAAACTTTGAGATCAGGTTTATGCATTTAGTAAGGTCTTACAAGTTTTTCATGCCTTTGAGGTCACAGTTTTGGATACTTGGTACAAGTATAGTTTATGCCTTGCTTGAGGTCTTACAGATATTGTTGTTGTCTTATATAGTTCTTACGAGATCGAGGCTACCCACATATGGCCTTACGGCCTCGGGTTTTGATAAGTCGATGGAGATGGCACTTGACTGCAGTCCCCAAGTGTCGAGGTTTCTTAACTCGGGAGCCATTACTTGTAAACTTGGTATTGCATCATTGAGGGCTTACGATTTCAGAATTTCCGACCCGGAGGTCATTTGAGTTTTTGACGCCAGTCCCCGGGTGTTCGGGTCGTCTTTCGACTCTATCTCGAGCTTTCTTGACACGCAAAATGATTTTGTAAAGTATTCTTTGACTACTTGGTGTAAGTATACATATATTTGCTGTTTGACGGCTCAGTTGTTCTATACATACATGGTTCGTTTGACCGTTTGGCCCGGTACAATGTCTTCCTATCAAGACCCCGCTTGATGCGTCTTAGCTTTCTCCGTGGAGGTGACCTCCTGGGGGGATGCCTCCCACTATACGAGGTTGATTGCAAAAGGAAGCCTTGAATACTTGTTGAGTCTTCCTTAGGTAGCATATGGTTGTTGCGTCGTTAAAAACCTTGCCGTTAAAACCCTATTCGGGATAAAAACTCGGTCTAAGTAAAAGAGTGCAACGCATGCTTTTGAAACCTAAGGCCTTCGAGTTGGAGAGTGCTTTGGTCGTTTCGATCGGGTACCTGCACTCGGGTCAGTGTAGAATATAATTGAAAAAGGAAGGAAATGGTCACACCTTAGCGTATGATGTGCCGGCGATGTTTCGAGCCTTGATATGCTTTAGTTGCTTGTGACAAGGACGCGGTACGGTCCCCTACCTTGTTTTGTCAGGATAGCCGGGAGTGTAGTTCGTTATTGCTATTTTACTGTTTGCTTATCCTTCGATTCCCTCGAGGATGGAGGTGCCAGTGTCGGGGCCACGTCGTGTACCGCAAACATTTCTTTTGCCGCATGTTGTTCCCCGTAGACGGTCTTAATCCCATCTTTTGTGGGGAATTTCATGATCTGATGAAGGGTGGAAGGTACTACTCTCATGCAGTGTATCCATGGCCTTCCGAGCAAGGCGTTGTACCTCATGTCTCCCTCGATGACATGGAATTTGACATTTTTGATTGTGCTGGCCATATTGACTAGAAGGGTGATTTCGCCTTTTGTTGTTTCGCTCGCCATGTTGAATCCGTTGAGGACTCGAGAGGCGGGTACGATTTGGTCAAGCAGTCCGAGCTGCTCTACCACCCTTGACATGATAATGTTGGTCGAGCTACCTGGATCCACAAGTACACATTTAATCTGAAATGTATTTACAAGAAAAGAGATTACCAGTGTGTCATTGTGGGGCAGAGACAAGGTCTCGATGTCCTCGTCGCTGAATGTGAGGGCGTCCTCGGGTATGTAATCCCGAGTTCGCTTTTCTCTATGAATGGATATTTTTGTTCTTCTCATCATGGGCTTTTGTAGGGTATCGATGCCTCCCAATATCATGTGGATGACATGTTGTGGCTCATTTCCTTCATTCTTCTTGGCCACTTCTCTTTCCCAAAACCGGATTTTGGCCCGATCGCTGAGGAATTCTCAGAGGTGACCTTTATTGAGTAGTCTGGCTACTTTCTCTCGGAGCTGGTGACAATCCTCGGTCTTGTGACCGTGTATGTTGTCAAATTCAAAAACTAAGTTATCATTTCTTTGTGAAGGATCTGTTGCATAGGCCTGGGCCATCTGGCGTCTATGATTTTACTGATGGCGAACACGATGTTTGATAAATCTACATTAAAGTTATACTCTTACAACTGAGGTGCCTCTGCTGGCCCCGTGTTCCTGTCGAATCCGGCTCTGTTGACGAATCCCTGAGGATTTTGACCTCGGTCCATCCTTCGGTCATTGTGGGGTATGTTACGCCTCGGGGCATTTCTCCTGTCATCCGTGTACGGTTGGTACCTTTCTTTGTTTGGCTTTGGCTCCTTCACTAAAAGCCTGCTTGGGTATACCGGGCCCGAGGGGGCTCCCAATTGGTCATCCCCGACCCTGATTTTTGATTGATATCGATTGTGAACGTCCGACTAGGTCACGGCAGGGGTATTCGACTAGGTTCTGTGTCAGTTGTTTTGAAGCCGTCGAGCTTCGTTCATGACCTTGAGTGAAGGCTTGCACTGCCCAGTCGTCGGAGACTGGTAGTAGTTCCATTCGTTCCATTTGAAAGCGAGATACAAACTCTCGCAACATCTCATTCTCCCTCTGTTTAATCTTGAAGATGTCAGATTTCCTGGCTGCTACTTTGATGGCACTAGCATGTGCCTTTACGAAAGAATCTGCCAGTATAGCAAATGAGTCTATGGAGTTAGGAGCTAGGTTGTGATACCGCATCATGGCCCCTTTCGAGAGTGTTTCCCCGAACTTCTTTAATAAGACGGACTCGATATCGTCGTCCTTTCTGTCGTTGCCCTTCACTGCGCAAGTGAAAGCAGTAACGTGCTCATTGGGGTTTGAGGTCCCGTTGTATTATGGAAGGTCTGGCATCCTGAACTTCTTTGGAATGGGTTTTGGAGCAGCTTCCTCCGGGAACGGCCTTTGTATGAACTTCTTTGAATCCACATATTTCAGGATCGGGGGTTCACCCGGAATTTGGTCGATCCTGGAGTTGTAGGTCTCGACCTTTTTGTCATTGGCTTCTATATTCTTCTCACCCGATTCGATCCTCTTTGTGAGATCCTCGAGCATCTTTACGATGGTGGGGTCGGCTACCGACCCGTTGTTGCTTGACCTCCCCAGTATCTGCTCAGCCAGGGGAACCGTCCCCGGAGCTACCGTGTTGGGAGTTTTCTGGTGACTTTGCAGTTGAGCAATCACTAGTTGTTTGTGTCTGCAACATTTCAAAAATAACGTGAAGGCTCACCTCCCGTTCTTCCCTAGCCGGGGTTTTTCGGGCTTCTTGTTGGTCTCCTTGGTGTATGCTCATGTCAATATGGGAGCTTACATAGACGTGTTGAGCATCGCGTGAGACCGCATCCATGGGGACCGGTTCTGGTGCGTTCTTCCGGGTTTTGCGGTGGTACACCAGCACCTGGAACGTCTACGCCAATTTCTCCGTGGTTCTCAAGATTGTTGTTCATTGAGTCGGACATTTTTACCTGAAATCAAAGATCTTGGACAAGAAAAAGCGTGAAAGATAACTTGCTTTATGTAGTTAAACCAGCAAGAAAATAATCACTATTATTTTTAGCCCCACGGTGGGCGCCAAACTGTTTACCGTGAAAATGGTAATAACAATTAAATTTGATTTAGTGGTTCTAAAAATATGTGATCTATTTTTATGCTAGTTGTTAGGCAATTGATGCTATGTGAAAGACTTAGAAACAAAATAAGAACTTAAGAACGAGGTGTTAATCAAACCGAATAGAATGTCTATCAGGGCCTCGAGCTTGCCTATCCGAGGGTCTCGAGGTCGATTCTGAAGCTCGATTGGGAGCTATCGAAGGCAGTCGGTGGCGGATAACAGTTATAAAGAGATCAAGGGTGACTCTTTATAGTCGATAACAAGCAATAAATGTGAACAATGAATAGGATCACAATAAATATGGGCAATAAATAAAGTAACAAGATCAAGAGAATATGTTAGAGAACAGAGAGAATGTTCTTGTATATTTAGTATGGAGCAACAGATGTTTACAGAATGATAAGGACCCCTTTATATAAGAGGGAGAATCCCAACATAGTACAAATGCATTTATTACAAAGATATGGAGATGAGACATTTAACTAATGCCAAGATACGAGCTCAGACTAGCCTGACAGATATTGTCGGTTCCAGCTTCACGCCTTGGGAATTCCCCATTTTCTTCCCATAACCGTCGATCCCATACTGCCCCGAGGTCGAGCATCAATGGCCCTCCAGGGGTGAGACTCGACTGTGATTTCGAGCCTTCGAGACATTATAACAATGAAAAATTGGACCCTCCGTTTTTACCGTATACAATAGCTTAAACACAAATATTTGTATAAAAATCTCTATTCTTTTTGCCAATTTTCCTCTTAATAATTTTGGATGCGTTTCGTACGACGCACATATGCATGGAGCTTTTAGAAGATCCATGGTTGGGATTCCATTATTGAACCAAATAATTGAGTGTCAATAATAGTCCAAGAAAGAAAAAAACATACTCAGATCGATGACATTATTTTGAATAATTTTAATGATTAAATAAATACTTTTACTACTGTAGTTTGTTTTAGATACCCAGTGTGATGAGGTCATCAATCAGCATGAGAATTACGTCATAGTATATCGTCGTGTTACAGACAGTTTTAACCGAGAAGTTTTATTTTGTGTCTCGTGTAATCTACACTAGTTGTATGAGGCTCATTTTTATCTCACAAATTGTGGATCCCAATCTTACACTTTTGGGTCCACAAAAATCTGGGTCCACAAAACTGTAAGATAAAAAAGTTATCTTATATAACTAATGTCAATTGCATCATACACAAAATAAAATTTTCCCTTTTAACCCAAAACGCAGATCCAAAAGAGGTCAATGACGAGGGCAAAATATGTAATTATATAATGCTAGTAGGCATTTCATTTACTTAATAAAATATCTTTTTGGTGGGAAACAAAAAATAAAGTTTTTTTTAGCACGTGGGTGAAGGATCATTTATCTAATACTCATTCCGTTCGTTCGAGTTTCCTTTTTGGTGTGTTCATAAAAGAATGATCCCTTTTTAAATTTGAAAATAATTTAGTACTCCCTCCGTTCTCATTTATGTGAACCTATTTCCTTTTTGCTCCGTTCCAAAAAGAGTGACTCCTTTCTAAATTTGGAAGCAATTTAGCTTAAACTTACAATTCTACCTTTAATGAGAATTTTTTATAACTACGCAAATAATCTGGGCCCTTTTTTAACTTGTTTAGGACCACAAAATCCAAAAGTCTTTATTTTTTTTTTAAACTCCGCCAATCAAACAAGTTCACATAAATTGAAACAAAGGGAGTATAAACTTCTAACTCTACCTTTAATGAAAAATTGTTATAACCACACAAATACTCTGGATCACTTTTTAATTAGTTTAGGACCACAAATTTTAAAAGTATTTTTTTAAAATTTTGTGTCCAGTCAAATATTTTCATATATTTGAACGGAAAGAGTAAAACATTTCGACTATAACAAGTGACAAGCTTTGTATTGGGTAAACACTCATTATATATTGTACTCATTATGAGGTAAACAGTTAATATATATTATCGTACAAAATTAAAATTTAAAAGCTCTGATATGCCATTGATCAGCACATTCTCTCGTCGTCGTCGTTCTTTCAAAAACTTGCAGAATGTATTATAAAGTTGTTGTAGGTTGAGGTATTATATAAGAATTAAAAGAATGGTTGTCTCCAGAAATTGTCTAAGGGTTCCGTCTGAAAATTGTCAAAGGGTTCTGTCTGAAAATTGTCGATGGGATTTGTCCAACAAAAGTTAAAGAAATCTGCTGGAAGTTGTTCCATTGACCTGATATGATCTTCTTCAATCCAATCCATTCCATTTAAAAGGGAAAAACTCGAATATAAATCAGTTGATGAAACCTCTACTGAAGTATCAACGGCATTTACACTAGCCGTATCACAGCCAGCTTCCTGTTCTGATACTTTATGAGAATATTGCTCACTTTGAGATCCAGACTGCGAAGACTCAGAAAATTGCTCCATAATTGGTGAATTGTTATTAGTATTTGTTTTGGCACGTTTCTTGAGATGAGCATGCCACTGGTTTTTGACATCGTTGTCGGATCTTCCGGGTAATCTTGCAGCAATGACTGACCATCTGCATTATTTGAATAAATTAAAAACATATCTAAATAAGTAGGTATCTTTGAAAAACTTATTTTCGAATTTTTTTAAAATATTTGCAAAATTTTATGGACAAACAGATAAATTCGGAAAAAGGAAAAAATATCCATGGACAAACGGGATCAATTTAATGTTTACCTGTTTCCATGTTCCTTGTGTAGTTTAATAATGAGTTCCTCTTCTTCAAGGCTATAATTCCCTTTCTTCAAACCAGGCCTCAAGTAATTCATCCATCTCAGTCTGCAGCTCTTTCCACATCTCATTAAACCTGTAAAAAGAAATTCAAAAAGAAATAAGAACTTTCTCTTCCTAAAAGCGAAAAAGAATCACATCAATGAGATGGATTTTGGGGCTACATATATATAGTAGTATAAACTAACCAGCATGTTTAGGCAATTGCCTCCAATTCGGATGACCGAATCTTTCAACAAAAGCTTTTAGTTTGTTGTCTTCTTCTTCACTCCATGCACCTCTCTTTATTCCATTTTTGTCAACAGAAGGAGTTCTCACCATTTTCTTTGGAGTACCTAATTTATATGTTCTCTCTTGGTTTTCTTAATTTGATTTCTTTTTCTTAAACTCTATCTGACTAATTAACTTGCGCTGCAACCATTTCCGCTCTTATATATATGCAATTCGACCAGACAACCTGAAGCCGTGTTTCTTATTAATTTATCCCTCAACTAAACCAAACAAGAATTTGTTTTGTTTTCAGAATAAACAATAGAACCACCCCCACCCTACCACCCAATTACAACGAATATCCAATAAAGAGAGTAAATCTGGGCTTCAAGGTCAAGGCATAGACCCTATAAAGAGACTGTCTTGACTCTAGTGATAAGCTTTCCACACCAACTAAACTTTCAGTGAAGACGTGTTAATCGATTTCTTTATTTTCTTTGTTATTTACCTGAATTATTGTTTTGCTTTTCATCACTGTATCCCCGAGAAATTAAGAGACCGTTTGGTCATGAAATTGTTTTTTTCGAAATTACTATTTGGCCATAAAATTTTAAATTTTATTTGAAGGTGAATTTTCGAATTTTTTAAAAATTTAAAAAATATAAAAAGCCGTTTTTCAAGATTTTCACTTAGATCATTGATAAAAAATAAAAAACAACCCAAAATTATATTCATATCCAAACACAATTTTAATTTTCAAATATTATTTTTATTTGAATTTTTTTCATTTTTTTTCCGGAATTTTACCATTCTTATGTACAAACGCCTACTAACCCTTTCACTCCTCTTCCTTAATTTATTCGTGACCTCTTGAAGAAACGTAAAACGACTTTAAGTTAATTTATATCAAAATATTAAGTGATTCATGCCCAATATGAAACTAAATAGACAAGAGGCATTAATCGTGTCTACCAACTATAATTGCTTAACTCGTTTTTAAATTTAATATTT
Source organism: Nicotiana tabacum (assembly GCF_000715075.1). NCBI lineage: Eukaryota > Viridiplantae > Streptophyta > Magnoliopsida > Solanales > Solanaceae > Nicotiana > Nicotiana tabacum. The sequence goes on from NC_134089.1 coordinate 140,660,233, forward strand.
AAGACAATGTTAATAATTTCCAACATGGATAACTTCTATATTTGTCGTTATTTTGGTCTAGAGGAATCGAAAGGGACAAAAGAAAGAAAGGCCCCCTAAAAAAAGAAAAAGAAAATAAGATGAAGTCCGCTCGTTCCGTATTACGAGTACCTCAATAAATTATTAATTGATAAGGAGCTCTCACTAAACAAGCTGAAATTAAAAATTGTACGATAGTCAGTCATTGAATGTGCATCTCTATACCAATTACGATACCATATGAACAATCAAGTACTTTTATTACAACTCTCTGTTATAGAGTCCTTATGCGTTCACATGTAGTCTGCGCTTTCACATTTCAAGAACTTATTTTAGCATTATTAGATCTCAGTGACACATGGAGTATCTATAAAAGGAAGAAAATACTAGAAAAGGTTATCAACGAATTAGATATTGCATGACCGTGTCTTTTTGTGTTTTTCTTTTCGTTCTCCCTAAGAAGTAGCTAAATTTGTTACTATATTCACTCAAAAAATTTGGATTAAAGTACTCAAATACCTATACAATAGGAGTATTATTTAGCTTTGAATACACTCCTTTCTTTTGTATACGGGAAACCGGGCCTATGAGACGCCCCCGTCTCTGATAAGGTAAATCAAGCAAGAGACGTGATGATAAGAAGCCGGATTCGAGGCAAGGGACTCACCGAGATAGGGTCCGGGCCGGGGGCACGATGCTCGCCTTCGAGAATATTGGGGTCATGACCCTGGGATCGGTCCAAATCCTAAAAGACTTCAGAGAGCATTATTGGGCAACCGAGCATGATTAACAGAGAGCCGTGATATCCGTGACCAGCCGGGTATCACGGCGTGGATCTCGGCTCATGCCGGTGGAAATTCAGTGATTAGTTAAACGGAAGACTTTTTACCTTTTATGAAATTGTACCTAGAGTAGAATTCTCCTTTTATATAAAGGGGGTCTGATTGTTCATTGAACACATTGTAACACGCATACCAAGGCAATATACTATTATTTTTCTGTTATTCAAAGTTCTTACACTTGTTGATCAGTGTTTCATTACTATAAGTCTGTGATCGAGGACAGATATCTCATTGAGGCTATCGTTGAGTCCAGAATTATCCCCTCCCCCTTGTTTTCGAGTGTTTGACAATTTATTACATCTTTTATCTGTTCAATCTAGCGATACTTACCGTTTGTATTGAATTAATCCATGTATCATTAAAATCATTTACAAATTTAATTGTTATCCATTTTTTAGGGTAAGCAGTTTTGCGCCCACCGTGGAGCTAAGGATAATAGTGACAATTTAATACAAGTCTCCATAACACACCATATTTAACACTTATTCTTTTACATGTTTTTAATTTCAGGTCAAAGTTTAAAATGTCGAACTCCCAATCTGCTCCTCTGAACGTGGATGCTGATTCTGGCCACCATGACGAGGACAAAAATATGCACTTAGTAACGAGGTGCCCCTTGTCGACCCTAACAGAGTTCCGACCGCGAACCCGATCGACAATAACTCACATGTGGCCATCAATGCAAATTTGTCTACCGATCTTGAGAACATCATCCGCGGGGGGGAGTCCGTTCGGTAGCCCAAAATACACACGACATTGAAGGTGATGGAATCAGCTTGTGAGTAATCTTCGAAATATTGCAGGCCCAACAAGTAGTGACAGCCCAGTTGTAGAACCAGAGTCGCGACCCCAGCAGAGCCGAGCCCGAACTATCACGGGATAATGCTCACAAAAACGAACCGATCGTAGAAAGGCCGAGTAAAGCTGAACTTGGGACCAACCCTGAGATCATAAAGATGCTTGAGCAACTGACAAAATGGGTAGAATTGGGAGAAAAGAAAATCGAAGCCAATGAGAAAAAGGTAGAAACCTACAATTTCAGGGTCGACCGAATCCCAAGAGCACCACCGATATTGAAGGGCCTGTATTCCAAGAAGTTTGTTCAAAAACCCTTTCCTCCAAGCGCAGCTCCAAAGCCAATCCCAAAGAAGTTTCGTATGCCCGAGATTCCTAAGTACAACGGAACAACTGACCCAATGGGCATGTGACCTCCTACATGTGCGCCATCAAAGGGAACGACTTGGAGGATGATGAGATCGAGTTCGTCCTGCTAATAAAGTTCGAGGAAATTTTATCAAATGGAGCTATGATATGGTATTACAACTTACCCCCTAATTCTATTGACTTGTTTGCTATGCTTGCAGACTCCTTCGTGAAAGCACACGCCGGGGTAATCAAGGTCGAGACCAAGGAGTCAAACCTAATGAGACGTAAGGGAATTCGTGCCCAGTTTCAAATGAAACGAATGGACATGCCTCCGGTCGAGGACGATTGGGCCGTTCAAGCATTCACCCATGGACTCAATACTCGAAGCTCATTAGCTTCACAGTAGTTGAAGAAAAATCTGATAGTGTATCCAGCGGTAAATTGGGCTGACGTTCATAACTAGTACCAATCAAAAATCAGGGTCGAAGATGATCAATTTAGAGCCCTTCCAGGTCCATTTACCTCGTCAAAGCTGGTGACAAATCTAAAAGAGATATTGATCATGAACCAAGATCGAATAGGGACCGGTATCAACCATACAAAAGAGATCAAAGAGGTAATGGGTCCGGATGAAACCCTATGAGAAGTGAAAGGAGAAGCGACCGAAATCAAAAGGTTTTGACAGATCCGTCGGGCCTAAGGAAGCACCAAGGTTATCGGAGTACAAATTCATTGTCGACGTTGCTGCCATCATATCTGCCATTGGAGGCATTAAAGACACGAAGTGGCCTCAACCTCTATAGTCCGACCCTTCTTAAAGGGACCCCAACCTAATATGCAAATATCATGGCACTCACAGCCACATAACTGAAGATTGCTGGTAACTAAGAGAGGAAGTAGCCCGATTGTTCAACAGTGGACACCTCCGGGAGTTCTTGAGCGATCAAGCCAAAAATCACTTCAGGATTAGAGACTCCAATAAGCAGACCGAGCAAGATGAACCTCAGCACATCATCAATATAATCATTGGTGGGGTCGACGTCCCCTAGGGACCGATGCTAAAACGCACCAAAGTGTCCATCACAAGGGAAAAATGGACTCGGGATAACGTGCAAGAAGGAACCGTATCTTTCAACGACGAGGATCCTGAAGGCATTGTACAACCATACAATGATGCACTGGTAATATCTGTACTCAAAAATAAATCTCGAGTTAAGCGTGTATTAATTTATCCAAGTAGCTCAGCCAATATCATCAGATCAAGGGTCGTAGAACAGCTAGGTCTACAAGACCAAATTGTGCCTGCAGTCAAGTTCTAAACGGATTCAACATAGCATGTGAGACCACTAAAGGGGAGATAACACTACCAGTGAACAACGTCAAAACCGTACATGAAACAACTTCTACGTGATCGAACGAGATATGAGATAAAATTGCTCTGTTCGGGAGGCCATGGATTCACAATATGAGGGCAGAGTCCTCGACACTACACCAGGTTTTGAAATTCCCAACGCCAGAAGGGATTAAAACAATTTATGGAGAACAACTGGCCGTAAAAGAGATGTTCACGGTCGACGAGGTGATCCTAATATCCACACTTTCGACACCAAAGGATCCGAGTTCGGTCACCAAGGAAGAGATCAAATAGAAATTACCGACACCGGCCCTAACCGAACCAGAAAAGCAGGGGATGGGTGAGGTCAACGACTACGGAGTTCCCAGGTCTTTCATAGCCCTCGACAATTCTGATGCCACCAAATCAACGGTTGAGGAACTAGAGCAAGTCATATTGATCGAGCATCTGCCCGATCATAAGGTATACTAAGGCACGGGGTTAAGTCCCGAGCTTAGGAAAAAACTCATTAAATTCCTTATGGCTAACATAGATTGTTTCGCTTGGTCCCACCTCGACATGATAGGGATCCCACTGGAAATAACTACTCACAAGCTGAGCCTGAATTCGAAGTTCCACCCGATCAAACAAAAAAGGAGGCCTCAGTCTGAAGTCAAGCATGCATTCATCAAAGCCGAGGTATCTAAACTCCTTAAAATAGGATCCATTCAAGAAGCTAAGTACCCTGATTGGTTAGCAAACGTAGTAGTAGCCCATAAAAAGGGGAATAAATTAAGAATGTGTGTAGACTACAAAGACTTGAACAAGTCATGCCCCAAGGACTCTTTTCCTTTGCCCAACATCGATCGCATGATCGATGCGACGACCGGCCACAAGATCCTCAACTTTTTCGATGCCTATTCCGGGTACAACCAAATTTGGATGGACCCAGACGACCGGGAAAAAACAACCTTCTTAACTAAAGCAGCACCCACAGTTATAATGTAATGCCATTAGGACTAAAAAATGCCGATGCCACTTACCAACACCTAGTAAATCGGATGTTCGAAGAGAAATTAGGAAAATCAATAGAGGTTTACATTAACGATATGTTAGTTAAGTCTCTGCCATTTGAAAATTTACAAGAAACCTTCAACATATTTAAGAAATACAACATGAAGGTGAACCCGGAGAAATGCGCATTTAGAGTCGGGTCCAGAAAATTTCTCGGATTCATGGTGTCTAACCGGGGAATCGAGATCAATCCCGATAAAATCAAGGCCATAGATGAAATTACCATGGTGGACAATGTCAAAGCTGTTCAAAGGTTAACAGGGCGCATAGTCACCTTGGGTCGATTCATTTCAAGGTCATCCGACATGAATCATCGATTCTTCTTGTTATTGAAGAAGAAGAATAACTTCTCATGGATCCTATAGTGGCAAAAAGCCTTGGAAGAACTCAAGCGGTACCTTTAGAGTCCGCCTTTGCTTCATACTCCGAAGGCAAACAAGCAGTTGTACTTGTACTTAGTAGTATCTAAGATAGCGGTAAATGGAGTCCTAGTACGGGAAGTGGAATGTATGCAATTTCATATATATTATGTTAGTAGGACTCTAGGAGAGGCCGAAACTAGGTATCCTCACATGGAGAAATTGGAGCTCGCTTTGCTAAGCGCCTCTAGGAAGTTAAAACCGTATTTTCAATTCCATCCCATATGTGTCATGACTACTTACCCGTTGAGGGACATAATGCATGAACCCAAGCTTTCAGGACGATTGGCCAAATGGGCCATAGAAATCAGTAGGTACGATATCAAATATCGACCTCGAACCGCCATCAAATCTCAAATTTTGGCAAACTTCGTGGCCAACTTCACGCCGGCCCTAATACGCTAGGTCAAAAGGGAATTGTTGTTGAACTCGGGTCTTCGGAATCTGGACCCTTGTTACGAACGGTGCCTCAAACGCAAATGGGTCTGGACTTGGCATCATGTTGAAACCACCAATGGGTAATGTAGTTAGGCAATCTATTAGAACTGTAAAATTGACTAACAACGAGTACGAGTATAAGGCCATGATTACAGGTCTTGAACTAGCTAAAAGCCTGGGGGACGAGGTGATCGAAGATAAGTGTGATTCCCTCTTTGTTGTAAACCAAGTCAATGGGAGATTTGAAGTCAAAGAGGAATGAATGCGTAGGTACCTGGATAAACTATAGGTGACGTTACATCGGTTCAAGGAGTGGACCTTACAACATATACATCGGGACCAAAACAGCAAAGCCAATGCTCTTGCTAACTTGGAATCGTCGATTGATGAAAATGAATTCAACTCGGGAACGGTCATACAAATCATGAAATCGGTAGTGGAAGAAGACCACGTCGAGATAAACTTGACAAGCTTAACCTAGGACTAGAGAAACAAGTACATAGATTACTCGAAGACCAGGAAACTACCCTCGGATCCTAAATAATTGAGAGCTCTGTGCAAAAAGTCGGCCAGGTTCAGTTTTTCCGAACACACCCTATTTAGGAGAACGTTAGATGGCCTACTCGCGATATGTTTGGGACCGAGAGATACCGAATATGTTTTGAGGGAAGTTCACGAAGGCACCTGCGGGAACCATTCGGGTGCTGAATCGTTGGTTTGTAAGATAATTAAAGCTGGCTACTACTGGATTGACATAGAGAAAGACGCAAAACAGTTCGTTCAAAAATACGATGGGTGTTAGAGGCACGCATCAATGATTCATCAGCTTGGGGAGCTACTACATTCGGTCTTGTCACGTTAGCAATTCATGAAATGAGGAATAGACATCGTCGGTCCCCTACCATGGGCACCCGGTAAGGCTTAATTTATCTTATTGATGACTGACTTTTTTTCTAAATGGGTGAAAGACCAAGCATTTGAGAAAGACAGGGAGAAAATAGTTATTGCTTTTATTTGGGACCACACAATATGCGGGTATGGAATGCCGGCCGAGATCGTGTGCAACAATGGGAAGCAATTCATCGGCAGTAAGGTGAGTACATTTTTTGAGGACCATAAGATCAAAAGGATCCTATCAACACCATATTACCCTAGTGGGAACGGGTAGGCGGAGTGTACGAACAAAACCATACTCTAAAATCTTAAGAAGAGGTTGACCGACAACAAAGGAAAATGGAAGGAAATTTTGCCCGAAGTCCTATGGGCGTATTGTACAACCTCAAAATCTAATACCGGGGTCTCTCCGTTCTCGTTGGTCTAGGTGTCGAAGCGCTAATACTGGTCGAAGTAAGAGAACTGAGTCTTAGGTTCTGATATGCAATCGAAGAGTCAAATGATGAGGCCATGAGCACGAGCCTGGAACTATTAGACGAGAGGTGCTAAGTCGCCCTCGTCCGGTTGGCCGCCCAAAAACAAAGGATCGAAAGGTATTATAACCAAAGATCCAATGTACGATACTTCAATATCGGGAACTTGGTGTTAAGAAAGGTGACACTAAACACCCAGAACCCGAACAAAGGGAAGCTCAGACCGAATTAGGAAGGTCCATATCAAATTATTGAGATCACCGGCAAACGATTATACAAACTCGAAGTAGTGAATGGTGAGAGACTACCAAACAATTGGTAGCCCACTTAAAATTATACTACTGCTAAGGTACGACCCCATTCATTCTTTTCTTTACATATATTACGAATCAGACTGACACTTGTAGGCAATGGACAAAGAATGATAGCTTTTAGGCCTGAAAGCACGCATTGCACTCTTTTTCCCTTGAACCGATTTTGTCCCAAATGGGTTTTCTGGTAAGGTTTTTAACGAGGCAACGATAAATCGTGCTAACTTAGAATTGAAGACCGGTTATGAACTAGAGTCGAGGATCACATCAACGGTATCCCAGCCCTCACTATGATCGACCTCGAATACTGGGGGTCATCACCCTCGAATAATGATTTTAGCAAGGAAGGAAACTTTGTGCTTGAACAGTCTGGGTTTAGTGGATAGGATTTATTTTAAGGGCCAACCAATCAAAGAACCATGCCCACATAAACCACTTGAGCCATAACACGAAGCTTGTACGCATTTGCAATCTTGTATGTTGTGCACAGAAATGGAAGAAAGTTTCTACCTTGCAGATACATATTTTTGTCCCTTAAGACTATTACATTTTGTTCCTCAAGGATATTGAGCCCAAGGGCCGCCTCTATCCAGATCCAAGAGATCACCCCCACTCGAGGACTATCGTCCAAGGCAAACTCGGATGACTCAGGCTATCGAAGTCCCGGGGGAACAAAAACCTATTAGGCAATGCCTAAACTTTAAAAGCTACGGCCACCCACACTCAGGGACTATCATCCTAGGAAAGCCGGGATGGCTCGAAAATCAAATCTCAAGGTACAAAGCCTATTAGGCAAAAACCTGAATTTAAAAGGCTCCATCCTAGAAACGGATCGGAGACGTCCGAAGCCCGTAACCAAAACATAAGCCCTTCAAAAATTCTAAACCAGTTCAAAGGCTACCCTCAGAAAAATTATAATGTAAACAAAATTACATCGAGAATGAGCCCCCACAAGCTTTAATAAAAATTACATCGAGAACGAGTCTGGTTCGAACCTACGAACAAGGCCCTATTACGACGATTTATTCCGTGCTAAGGCATTCAAAATCTTTGCAATCATAAAGAAGGAACCGAAAGAGACAAACTCAAAAATTGCCAGAGGTAAAATATCCTTATAAAGGAATATTCCGATAAAGATCTTTACAATGGCCAAATGGCCTCAACAAAATATACAAAAATACAAAAACAAATAAAAATCTAGAAGGCACTTAAGCCTAATCTTCGGCGGAGCCCACCTCGTAACCAGGGCCATCGGTATCTTCTCCGTGTTTGGGTTCACCGGAGCCCTCAAAGCCTTCCTCGTCCTCGGGGTCGGCCAACTTCTTGGCTTTGGCCGCGATCCTCTTAGCATTTTCGATCTTGGCCGATAGGTCGAAACCTCGGGCATGAACCTCCTCGAGAACCCCTTTTCGAGATTGCCACTTCACGTACTCGACAGTGACATTCAGGGGTCCTGGGCTGCCTCAGCTTCAGCTCGGTACTAGGCCACCATCTCTTCAGCATCGGCCCTGGTTATTTTCGTCACTGACTTAGCTATTTTAAACTTCTTGCCAAGGGCATCCCGTTCAACAATAGTCGAGCCCAATTGAGAGTGGAGGTCATCGATTTTTTGGGATCGAGCCTCAGTTTTCTCCCTTGCCGTTTGAAGTTGGGCCTCCACAGAGGCCAGTTTCTCCTGGGCAGTCTCCTTCTATGAAGCCAATCGATCCATTTTTCCCTTCCACTCTTTGGCCAAAGCCTTGACCTCGTTCATCTCAGCTCGAAACTGGTCGATCTGGTCAAGCTTCTGCTGGACTAACTGTTTTTGACTGTTAGTCGCCATGTCTAACTCGTCATCACTACCTTCAAAGATCTTTACCTATTCCACCAGGTAGGCATGTTCTTTTTGAGCCGCGTCCAACTACGCCCGAAGATTCTTGACTTATCCTTCGCGTTGTTCATTGAGAAACTTATACATGTCCTTCTTCTCAGCAAACTCTTTGACCTCAGTCTCGAGTTGGCTAAGCTCATCCCAGTACCAGAAAAAGGTTTCATGGTGGAGTACTGAGGCCTGCAAAAATGTGATAAAGAAAGGTATTAGAGCTATCAAAAACTAAATTCGAAGATAAAGAGTGTAATAACACCTTACACAGTTCAGTGCCTGTTGTGCTTTATTGAACAAGCATGGCACATCCACCTCATTCATTTTTGCCTGGTCTTCTTCGGTTAACAGGCACCGGAGGTAGATAGCTACCCCCATATGAGCGGAAAGAACCTGGGCATCCTCCAGGACGGGGATAACAACTAATTGCTTTAGGCCAGGATCCATGCCCAGAGCGGGGAACTGGCTGATCAACCTTGGGCTCGAGATCAGCCCACCGACCTTCAAGGATGGACTTTTACTCAGCACCTATAAGTCACCCAACCCGGAGAAGTCTTCCAGGGCGGTTGAGTCTGCACTATCAAAAAAGCAACATAGGGGATCGTCCCCTCTATAAACCCCTTCATTGGATTACTCCTTCGTCGCTTGGGTCTTCATCGAATATGGACTCTGTAAACGAGGGTGATCCTGAAATTTATATAACACCGAGCGGGCAGAGCTGGCATCTCAAGAGGTCTCGGCCCTCACCTCTGCACCAGCCTCATGAACTTGAAGGGGATTAGCCTCTATTGTTTTCCCCTCGGTTGTCACCCATTCCTAGGGGACAAACGACTCACAGGCCACAAAACGTTCGTCCTCCTCGAGCCCGTCCATGAGCCGGTAGAGTAAGTCTAAGTCAGGCACTCGGGAGCTGGAGATTTCTTTGGCTTACGAGCCAACCTTCTCCCTGGATTCTTTTTCTCCGAGCTCGGAGCCCTCCTTATTTTCTTCTCTCCTACTACAGCTTCGGGCTGCCTCAAAGCAGAAGGATCAGCAGATAGGTCTTCGCCCCCTACCAAGGGCCTAATCCCGATGGTCTTAGGCAAGCCTACAAAAAAGAGAAGAGAAGCAATGAAGACATAGTGTTGAAAAAGAAAGTATAGAGCTACTTGTTCAAGAAAAGGAATCTTACTATGAGAACGGGCCTCCCCGTGACCTTTAGAGAGCTCGCACCATGAGCGCTCGACATAAGGCATCTGCGAACAAATTACCTCGATCCACTCCTTGAGCCGAGGAATGGCATTTGAGACGCGAGCGAGAGCTGCACCACAACAAATACCAATGGGAAAAATGAAGATAAAACATAAAATCGACATTTAAAAGGAAGTTATACTTACATGATACGTTCTACTTCTCAAGGAATGGCCTCCACTTGGGAGGGATCAAGTCTGCGATCCTCACCCGGACAAAGTGTCCTTGCCATCCCCAATCCCGGTCCTCGTCGATACTTATGGGGCTTTGCTGGCTCAGCGTACAAGCTTTATCAGCCCCCAGAAGATTTAGGGATTGTACAAGCGAAGTAGATGATCGATGGCGAACGTGCATGAGTCAATTTTGTTCACATAGAATCGGAGGAGAGATCACGATCCTCCACAGAAATGTGTGGATCTAGCCGAGGCATATTTCATACCTCCTACAGAAGTCCAAGATGACCGGGTCCACCGGGCCCAATGTAAAGGGATACGTGTAAACACTCAAATATCCCTCAACATGGGTAATAATGTTGTCATCAGGCCCGGGAATCACTACATCCTTATCCGTCCATCTGTAGTCCTTTCAAACCATAAGAAAAACGACCTCAGTAAGGAGCATATGTACCATGACACCACCTCACATCGACCTTGAACCGAAAAGGGCTTTTTGACCTTGAAGTCGTCATTAATCGAACAACCCCAGGGACGAACATTTTCAAGGGGGCTCAACTGCTGGTTCATCAGTGGACGCGCCCAGAGTAGACCTCTCGATGACAACCACATCAGGGGCGGTCTCCTCGACCTTAGTGGTCGGCTGCAAAGAAGAAGAAGCACCTTTCTAGGGAGCAGTCTTGGAAGTCTTCGCCATTTTTATCTAGGTAAAAAGGTTTGAAAGTGTGAAGGAAGATGAGGAGATGGAGAACAAAAACTTGCCGAGAAAATCAAGCACACTGGGTTAATGAAGGGTAAAAGAAAGATTGCAATTTGAAGAACGAAGGTAATAATATTGAAGGATGAAGGAAGTCAGCGATATCTTGAAGGATCGAAGGTAGAAGCTTGGTCAAAAGTAAATAATGAATGAAAGAAGGAGTATTTATAAATGCTTTGCGCTGTTTCGCAACCAGGAACGACCTGGCGATGGCTGACACACGTTTGGGGTCATTATGATGTGACTAACAAGTCGTTTCGATTTCTTTGTCGTTTTGTGTCACGACGTGTTAAAGAAGGGATCGAAGAACTCATGTCGTTCCTCGCCGTTGTCACACCTCCTTTTTTCCTACACCCCGAAAGGGTAGTATATATGGGAGTTTTTTCCAATTTAAGTGACAATCGAAACGGGATTATTTTATTTGAAATTCAGAGTCGCCACTTGGGATAATTTATGATGTCCCACGTCACCAGTTTAAATCCCGAAATTGAGGAAAATATTGACTCTATTATCAATATGCGAACACACAAATCCGTGTAAGGAATTCTGTTAACCCGGGAGATGGTGTTAGGCATTCCTGAGTTCCGTGGTTCTAGCACAGCCGCTCAACTGTTATAATTGGCCTATTTACTTGATTTTAGTACATGTTTTAGCCTATGGTGCAATTTTAACTTATTAACCGCTTTTAATTAATTTTAGGAAGATTCAACGTCATCTAAAATACGTCTTGAACCACGTCACATAAATGCACCTGTGATCCATGACACATTTTATCTAGCCTTGTTGAGATTTGAATTTGGGTCACATAAATGCACACCCGAGTTTAAGGAAGTTAGGCATCGTAACTATGTCAGGAAACCGTACCCACAATCACGATGGTTTATTACTCGCGCCTAAATCAAGCTACGATGTTCAGAATTATTTCTTTTTCTAAATTTGAGGTTATTGCAAAGCCACGAATTATGAGAATCATTTGTGGAAATGGGGTTAGTCATTGATTCAGTAACAAACTCAAGTCCCTACGCATGTTAACAATTATGCATTCATCAGACCATGGACAAATCAATAGACTATTGAGAGTGAAATAACGTTCCAAGTTCGAGTGAGCTTATTACATATATAAATCAATGTAAATCATAACAATTTTGCAAGTCTGGCCAAACAAATCCAAACATATGCATTCATTACATTTAAACATGATTCTCAAAGTTCCTCATGATACGAAGGAGGCTCAGATTTTGCATATGCTTCTTCTTTTCATATACTGGCAAAAGGTTGTCTACTCCTCTTAAAATATAACTTAATGTCGTACTTCATTATGTTTCTGGGAAAAAATGTCGACATATTCTTTGTCTGTTGGAGGCTAGATGGATAAAAAGCCCAATATACTATTTTTAACCGAGTCTCATAGTCATACAGAGTTTGCAATAGCGGATGGAATTTAACAGTAGGAACATCAAACTAATACTAGGGAAAACAATAAAATTAAGCAAATAAATGTCAGCATTTGAGCAACGAATAAATCATGAAAGTGCAGAACAACAGTAGAAACCAAACGACACGGATTAACAACTAACTCCAATTTTAAAAAACTCAGACCCAAGTCATTAGCATAACTTAGTCGTTAACATATAAACACCAATAAAACAGATCTAATAATCGAAAGCATGATTCCAAGAATGCAATTCAATTTCAGCACCATAAAAACTATAACATCTTATAAAACTCAGCACATTTAGCGAGATATAAGAACATTTACCTTGAATTTATCACAAGAAGAAGGAAATGAACCCAAATAAAGGTCAAGAAAATCGAAGAGAGTTCAGCTACGCAGATACAACAGCTTCAACAATGAACAACGGTGATTTTGACTCTGAGAGACAACTAGAAATCCAGATTTTTAAGAAATTCCTCTTCTTTAGCTTTTCAAATCCGATTTTGGAATTTTCGCTTCTTTCTTTTGACTTCTTCAACCAGATCTTCAAGGGCGTGCACGAATATGAGTTAAAGAAAAAGAAAGAAGAATGAGAGGGAGGGGGTCGTTATTAGCTGCTGAAGATTAGGGTCCGATGGTTAGCTTGTGAAGAAGATAGAGCAGCCCGGTTTTTGGTATAAGGGTCTAATCTCTGTTCTGATCCTCCTCCCCTTTAGGTCTAGATATATGAGGGTTTTAATGAAGGGAATTGGGCCGGGTAGGAAAGTTTTGGGCCACGAATTAATGGCCCAGATCTGACTCTTTTCTTATTTTGTTCCCTTTTCCTTTTCAATTCAATTTTCCAAAATTCTTTTAAATTAAAATTTTAAAAATAAAACCTAAATTAATCCCTAATCAAATAATCCTTATCAAATTAAATTAACTAACTCTAAATAATAATTATCACAACTATTTAATTCCCAAATTAAAGAAAGCGACGAAATTCAAAAGCGCAAAAATAAATTATTTTTGTGATTTTCCTTTTTATAAAACAACTTAATTAATTAATTAATCCTAAAATGTCGCATTAAATCCTAAATGCAAATGTACATATTTTTGTATTTTTCATTAGTTAAATAAAATAAAATAAACATGCACAGACAAATGCAAACATTTAACATAAAATGCCACGAAAATCAATAAAATTGCAAATAATGAAAAGAAATTATTTTGTTTTGAAATTATGAGAGTAATTCATATAGGGCTAAAAACACGAAGAGTTTTCATGCAAAGATAAAGTGAGCGAATTTGAGTGATTTTTGCCCGTTTGAATGCTCCATGAGAAGCATTTTTGAAAGATTTAATTGCACCCTACTTCCGAGGTTGCCTACATATCCTTGGCAAGAAAGGAATCAGGTTAATGTAGTTTAGGAATGTCTGGTAGCTGGGACTACCATAAAGCTGTGATTTCACTATTGTTGCCGCTGCTAGTGCTTGTTGAACCTCCTTATTACACCATAATAAAATAAAAGAAGCTAGCCTAGTCTATGATCTATGCATTACAAAATCCTATCTATATCTTCAAACTTGCTCTTGTGGTTCCTGTTGCCTTGTTGACTTGTATTCTCCCGGTGGAATCCCCTTGTTGCCGCCTTGAATTGTAATCGGAGATGTTTTCCTTTCTCCAGGTGGACACCCACTTGCTGAAACTTGAATGTATTCTCTTGTTCTCCAGGTGGGCTCTTGATTGCTGAACTTGAAATATATTCTCTTGTTCTTCAGGTGGGCGCCTGATTGCTGAAACTTGAGTGTGTTTCCATGTTTTCCAGGTGGGCGCCTGACTGCTCAACTTGAAATGTATTTCCTTGTTTTCTAGGTGGCGCCTGATTGCTGAACTTGAAATGTATTCTCTTGTTTTCCAGGTGGGCGCCTGATTGCTGAACTTGAAATGTATTCCCTTGTTCTCCAGGTGGACGCCTGATTTCAAGAAAACTAAACATTGATAACTCAAGAAAACTAAAAATTGACTTTTTTTTTTTCAAATCCAGACTTCCCTTTTTTTTTTTCAAAATATCCTAGAAGAAAATTCGTTAGACTAGGTTTTCTATCTTAGGAGAAAAATTCATCAGACTAAGATGTTAATCCTAGGAAAAAATTCATCAGACTAGGTCCTTTTTCTTTTTTTTTTTTTTTTTGGTATCTTAGGAGAAAGATTCATCCGACTAAGACGTTTATCCTAGGAGAAAATTCATCAGACTAGGTCTCTATTTTGATCATAGGAGAAAATTCATCAGACTGGGTTTTCTTATCCTAGGAGAAAAATTCATCAGACTAAGATTTTTATCCTAGGAGAAAGTTTATCAGTCTAGGTCTTCTATCTTAGGAGAAAGATTCGTCAAACTAAGATTTTGATCATAGGAGAAAATTCATGAGACTGTTTTTCTTATCTTAGGAGAAAAATTCATCAGACTAAGATTTTTATTGGGAGAAAAATCCATCAGACTAGGACTTTTATCCTAGGAGGAAAATTGTGAAAAGCAATGGCAAAATTTTATGCACATGCACACAAGTAAAGGCAATGATTTGAGAAACTTCCCTTTGTCGGATCTTCTCTTCTCTTCTTTTTTTTTGAACCACTTTCCTTGCACTGCTTTGTTCCTGTTTTAAACAAAGAAAATTTTGTCAGTTTCAAAAGTGGTGGTCGGTTCGTGGCCTTGACGTCTTTGGCAGCTTGGCTTCTGTTCAATCAGCTTGAGTCGGTTTCAAGAGACTCTTGCTCTGCATCAATCTTAATTGTTTCATACCCAGTACCATTTGTAGTTGTGGCTCAATCAGCCTTATCCCAATTGGAGATCTTTGCTTAGGTGACCTTTTCTGATATCTTGAATGACTTTCTACTTTTTGAGCAATTTGTTTATCAGAGAGAATCACAAGTTATCTTTGTTTACGCCAAGCAAGCTGAAGAGTCTTTTGGGGGAGCCTTTGTATGAATCCTCAAGGTATGTTGACATTAACAACTGAGTTTGCTGGCCAAATTTACTTTGTACAACTGAAAAGCTGGTAGCAGATTTTGAAATCTTTTCTTGCTTGTTTTGAGAAGGACTGACTCAGGGTGAATGACACAATGGCGCAAAGAAACAAATATTAACAAGAAATGCCCCGGTCGGGAAGGATAGGGGAAGAGTTTTTTTTTTCGTTTTTTTTATTTTGCACTAACTAGCCTTAATGATCATGACATGCATTTTGGACTCAACGGCCTGATCTATCAAACTGATCTAATCTTCCCTTTTACCATTTTGACCTTTAAATTCGGGCTTGTTTGTGCCAATTCTTTGCATTAACTTCACGATTCACTTTTGACTAGTGGTGCCCCGAGGGATTTTCACCTACAAGTCTCTCTCATTTATTCATCTCTGCTTACCATCGCCTTACAGTGCACGTGAGGGTTTTCACTAGCAAGACTCTCTCATTTTTTTTCTCTTCCTCTTTTCTCTGTTGCTTTCTTGAGCAACTTGACAGTGTTCTATGTCGTGTGACAACTGTTGCTCATTGCATGCTTCTCTTGGCATTCTTAAAGGTATATCGGGAGGTCTTTATTTGGAAGGATTTTGGATAGGATTGGAAAGAAGGGTCGGCATGAAAGGTCAAAATAGACTCATAATGAGGGGTTATGGACTTACAACTCTTGGAATTGACTCCTTCAAAAGTGAAATAAAATCTCTGCCCCAGTTTCAGCTATTGGGGATTTTTTTGGGTTTTTTCTTTTATTTTTTTCTCTTTTTTTTTTTTTTTTGAATTCTTATTTGGCTGGACCGAATCGTGAGGCTGCCTACGTATCCTTATTTTTTAAGGAATCAGGTCGAACATAGTTCAAATATCTGGCCTAAACTATTTTTCATCTTTCTTTCTGTTTCTCTTTTCCTTTTTCTTTTTTTTTCTCTTTTTTTCCTTTTCTTTTTTTTCTTTTTTTTCTTTTCCCCAGCTTCTATTTTTGAGGGTATGGACCTTTGACAATTTTTTTTCTCTGAACTTTCTAAGAATTGCCCCAATTTGTACTCTTGGGACATGGATTTTTTTTTTTTTTGACTCTAAACTTAATTCTAAAAGAGGGTAGTCACAGAAAAATAACACAGGCTCAAAAGGGGTAGCAAAGGATATAAAGTGTTTGGTTAGCAGAAAAAGGGCCTCCCAACCTCAAGAACGTCAAACATGGTATCTTTTCGCGATCACAGCATTGACGAACATGTCTGTCTTCTTGGTGTGCCGTGGTCACAAGACATTTTTTCATCCCTTAGTGACAAATTTTCCAATAAACATCAATTGATTAAACATCCTCAAGCCCGATCTTCACAATGATTTGAAGGTGAATTTTACTCGACCTTAGTTCCAAAGTATTCCAACTCTTTATTCATCCTCAAAAGTATTTTTTTTAGTTATCGGATTCCAGATTAAATCAGTTCCTAAGATCTAGCCAAATTTTTTGCATGCATGTCATGTCATTAGAACTAGCGAGAAAAGAACTAGGAATAGAATGACACAAAAGGACAAACTGTATTTTATTAAGTAAAAGATGAAAGGGTTTTATAACTAACCAAGCAACCTAAAATACGAGTTACAACCCTAAAATAACCCGAATAATAAAAATAGCCACAGAACAGACAAACAAGACTCACACAAATAGAATGGAGGGATAGAAGGGTTTGACTCAATAAAATAAATAAAATCTGGATCACAACCCTGAAATAACCCAGATAATAGAAAAAAACATCAAAACAAGCTACCAAGATTCCTTCCTAGTGATGAGGGAATGACTTTTCAATTTCTAGGCTTGACATTTAGCCACAAATTTGCTCATCAGCAGAGCCTTCTCCAATTTCAACATCATTAACTTCAGTTAGCAAGTTCCCGAGAGGATTCTCACACTCCATGTCACCAGGCATCATCCCTACAAAGCGTGCATCATGATGTGCAGATAAAGGATTCTGCGCGACATTTTGGTGTCATTGTCTTGGATCACAATCAGGCTTTCCTGGATCATCCTTTCTATTTATCTTTTCAAATCCTGACAGCTTTCAACATTGTGCCCCTGGGCATTGGAATGGTATTCACACCTTTTAGAAGGGTCAAAGCTTCTTGCACGTGGGTCCACATGATTTGGAGGAATAAGTGCAATCATGCCATAATGCTTTAACTTCCCAAATAAGCTTGCATAGGACTCTCCTATTGGTGTAAAATTATCTTTCAACCTTTGTTCCCCTTTATACCTCTGGCTTGGATATGGGTTATAGGGCACCTGAAAATTTTGTGGAGGTTGTTGGAGATTTTGTGATGCTCGTACTCGCCTTCTGGGGTGTTTTGGTGGCTGGACAACATACTGAGGTAGAGCGACAGAGTATTGAGGGTTCTGAGGTGGATAATACTGCTCAGGGAAGTCATGGAAAACTTGAGGAGACTGCTCATACATTCGAAATGTTCTCATGGGACCTCTTCTCGACCCTGATGTCATCATGATTTCTTCAACCTTCTCATTTGTGTCGCTAAAATTATCAGATTCAACCTGGACAGCCTGAGTTGCGGCTTTAAAAACTGCTTGACTTATAATTTTGCCTGTCTTAAAACCATTCTCTACCATTTCTCCCATTTTGATTGCTTCCGAGAAGGATTTGCCAACTGCGGACATCATGTTTTGAGAATAATCAGGCTCTTGAGCGTGAAGGAAGACAGTGATTAGCTCGTGGTCGTCCATGGGTGGCTTAACTCTAGCTGCTTGATCTCTCCATTTAATGGCATATTCCTTGAAACTTTCAGTTGGTTTCTTCTTCAGGTTTGAAAGGGAAATGCGGTATGGGGCAATGTCGATGTTGTATTGGAATTGTTTGACAAAGGCCTGTGCCATGTCATCCCAGACATACCAGTGAGACGTGTCTTGATCCATAAACCATTCGGAGACTAATCCCGTAAGGCTTTCTCCAAAATAAGCCATCAACAATTCTTCATTTCTTCCTGCACCTCTCAATTGATTGCAATACCTTTTTAGGTGGGCTATGAGATCTCCATGTCCATCATACTTTTCAAATTTGGGAGTCTTGAAACCAGGCGGCAAATGGACATCGGGGAACATACATAGATCTTTGAAGGCAACACTCTTTTGACCTGACAACCCTTGCATGTTTTTCAACCGTTGTTCTAAGTTTTTCACTCTTTGGGTCATTTCTTCCTGTACCATTTTTCGGGCAGGTTTCTCAATGTTTGCAGGAAGATCAAATGAGTACGAGTGGTACTCAAGAGAGTGGTACTGCTCTTACTGTATAGAAAATTGTGACTCATGATAAGGCTGTCCTTGACCACTGGCCCATACTTGACACATTTCAGTCATTTGCTTTTTCAACATTCTATTTTTCTCAAACACAGTAGACTCTTATTGAACCCTCTGACCCTGAGTCTCTTGAACACTTGTAACAGCTTCGATGTCTATTATCATTTTTCCTTGGATCTTGTGTTTCCAGCTTACCACAAACTTACCACCACAACTTTCTTCACAATTCAAAACAAAACATGTTAGAATAGACCCAGTCGGTCCTAATTATTATCAATATTTTTTCATTTCTTCATTTTTTCATTTCTTTTTAATAGTGATCGAACCTGATGTGGGTTGCCTACATATCATGTGGGAACATGAATCAGATCTTGCGTAGTTCGGAAGATCATGAATAAAGTAAATAAACTAACTTTTTGTTTTGATTTTTTTTTTATTTTATTTTTTCGAAAGAAAGACTTATAAAAAAGAAAGGGAATATTTTTGGATTTTGATTTTTCTTCAGCATTTTTGCAAAGAAAGACTTCTAAAGAAGAAAGAATTTTTTTTTCCTGAAATTTTGAAAGAAAAACTTCTAAAGAAGAAATAAAATATTTTTGGAATTTTATTTTGAATTTATGAAAGAAATGCTTCTAAAAAGAAAATATTTTTGAATTTTGAATTTTCTTTTCAATTTTGAAAGAAGAATGAAAACATTTTTGGATTTTTGGAAGAAATTAAAAGAAAATATTTTTGTATATTTTTTTAAAAAACAAGTAGGGTCTAAAAGAAAGGCTTTCTAAAGCAAGTAACGTAAAATATTTTTGGATTTTTTGAAGATTAAGGTCTCAAAAAAAAGACTTTTCTAGAGAGGAAGTAAAGGAAAATATTTTTGGATTTTTTGAAAATTATGGGCCGGAACCGATGAGGTTTGCCTACGTATCTCACATCCGATGAGAATCAGACCGGCGTAGTTCGCCCAGTTTTGACGGAACAGAAATTGACTTATTTTGAAATGACTTTTCTTTCTTTTTTTCCAGAATTTTGGCAGAGTTTCAAAATTTTCTAAATACCTACCTCTCACTTTTTTTTTGATTTTCTCATTTTCTTTCCCTATTCTAGAAGCCGGTCAACATGCAACCTGAAATAGACAAATACGCAAGTAGCACGTAAGATGCATCAGGATGGTCTTTTCATTTCAGGTACACCTGTCCTAGAGAGACTTAACCCCTGTGTTGAGTCTCCAAAGTCAAATGCACGTGATGCAAGCAAACGTTCCTACTAGGGATCCGACATGAGGATGAGTTATTTTAAGTATAAAACCTGGGTATACTGTTCTAGACTTGTGCACCCGAGCGGACAACTCGAGCTGATGAGGGGGATACGTACCGGGAACCAAAAGGCCATCCGGCTTAGTAACTTGTCCGATCCTCTTTCTTATTTCAAGGTATGACACTAGCAAAATAGGGAGTCACGCTAGCGTACACATCCCCGAAGATGAGAAGAGAAGGGTTTCGTAACAGTTTATATACAGTTCAGATAATATCAAAGCGGTAAAAAACAACACTTAGCACATTAGGCCCAAACATGTGAATAAAATCAGATAATAAATAAAGCCAAATACAACAATTATTCTAAGCTCGAATTCTGAACCCTGAACCAGAGATTCTCGGTTAAATCCCCAGCAGAGTCGCCAGAGCTGTCACACCTCATTTATTCCTACACCCCGAAAGGGTAGTATATAGGGGAAGTTTTTCCAATTTAAGTGACAGAGTCACCGGGATAATTTGAAATTCAGAGTCACCACTTGGGATAATTTATGGTGTCCCAAGTCACCGGTTTAAATCCCGAATCGAGGAAAGGATTGACTCTATTATCGATCCGCGAACACAGAAATCCGGGTAAGGAATTTTGTTAACTCGGGAGAAGGTGTTAGGCATTCCCGAGTTCCGTGGTTCTAGAACGGTCGCTCAACTGTCATAATTGACCTATTTACTTGATTTTAGTACATGTTTTAGCCTATGGTACAATTTTAACTTATTAACCGCTTTTAATTAATTTTAGGAAGATTCAACGTCATCTAAAATACATCTTGAACCACGTCACATAAATGCACCCGCGATCCACGACACATTTTATCTAACGTTGTTGAGATTTGGATTTGGGTCACATAAATGCACACCCGAGTTTAAGGAAGTTAGGCATCGTAACTATGTCACGGGAACCGTACCCACAATCACGATGGTTTATTAATCGCACCTAAAGCAAGCTATGATGTTCGGAATTATTTCTTTTCCTAAATTTGAGGTTATTGCAAAGCCACGAATTATGAGAATCGTTTTTGGAAATGGGGTTAGTCATTGATTCAGTAACAAACTCAAGTCCCTGCGACATGTTAACAATTATGCATTCATCAGACCATGGACAAATCAATAGACTAATGAGAGTGAAATAACGTTCCAAGTTCGAGTGAGCTTATTACATATATAAATCAATGTAAATCATAACAATTTTACAAGTGTGGCCAAACAAATCCAAACATATGCATTCATTACATTTAAACATAATTTTAAAAGTTCCTCATGATACGAAGGAGGCTCAGATTTTGCAAATGCTTCTTCTTTTCATATACTGGCAAAAGGTTGTCTACTCCTCTTAAAATATAACTTAATGTCGTACTTCATTATGTTTCTGGAAAAAAAATATCGACATATTATTTGTCTGTTGGTGGCTAGATGGATATAAAGCCCAATATACTATTTTTAACCGAGTCTCATAGTCATACAGAGTTTGTAATAGCGGATGAGATTTAACAGTAAGAACATCAAACTAATACTGGGGAAAACAATAAAATTAAGCAAATAAATGTCAACATTTGAACAACGAATAAATCATGAAAGTACAGAACAACAATAGAAACCAAATGACACAGATTAACAACTAACTCCAATTTTAAAAAACTCAGACCCAAGTCATTAGCATAACTTAGTCGTTAACATATAAACACCAATAAAACAGATCTAATAATCGAAATCATGATTCCAAGAATGCAATTCAATTTCAGCACCATAAAAACTATAAGATCTTACAAAACTCAGCACATTTAGCGAGATATAAGAACATTTACCTTGAATTTATCACAAGAAGAAGGAAATGAACCCAAATAAAGGTCAAGAAAATCGGAGAGAGTTCAGCTACGCAGATACAACAGCTTCAACAATGAACAACGGTGATTTTGACTCTGAGAGACAACTAGAAATCCAGATTTTTAAGAAATTCAACTTGTTTAGCTTTTCAAATCCGATTTTGGAATTTTCGCTTCTTTCTTGTGACTTCTTCAACCAGATCTTCAAGGGCGTGCACGAATATGGATTAAAGAAAAAGAAAGAAGAATGATAGGGAGGGGGTCGTCGTTAGCTGCTGAAGATTAGGATCCGATGGTTAGCTTGTGAAGAAGATAGAGCAGCTCGTTTTTTGGTATAAGGGTCTGTTTTCCATTTTTCTCTTTAGCTTAGGCCTAAAAATCTAATCTCTATTGTGATCCTCATCCCTTTAGGTCTAGGGAATTGGGTCGGGTAGGAAATTTTTGGGCCTCAAATTAATGGCCCAGATCTGGCTCTCTTCTTATTTTATTCCCTTTTTCTTTTCAATTCAATTTTTCAAAATTCTTTTAAATTAAAATTTTAAAAATAAAACCTAAATTAATCCCTAATCAAATAATCCTTATCAAATTAAATTAACTAACTCTAAATAATAATTATCACAACTATTTAATTCCCAAATTAAAGAAAGCGACGAAATTCAAAAGCGCAAAAATAAACTATTTTTGTGATTTTCCTTTTTATAAAACAACTTAATTAATTAATTAATCCTAAAATGTCAAATTAAATCCTAAATGCAAATGTACGTATTTTTGTATTTTCCATTAGTTAAATAAAATAAAATAAACATGCACAGACAAATGCAAACATTTAACATAAAATGCCACGAAAATCCATAAAATTGCAAATACTGAAAAGAAATTATTTTGTTTTGAAATTATGGGAGTAATTCAGATAGGGCAAAAATCACGTGCTCACAGTCGTTTCCGTAAAACTTACTCTCTGAGAAACGAGGGGACTATCTGTATACGGGTAAAACTGGGCCTCTACGATGCCCCGATATCCAATAAGGTAAATCAAGCAAGAGACATGATGATATCCGTGACCAGTCGGGGATCACAACGTAGATCTCAGCACGTACTGGCGGAAATCCGATGGTTAGTTAAGCGGAAGATTTTTTACCTTTTTATGAAATTGCACCTAGAATAGGATTCTCCTACTATATATGGGGGAATGGGAGGTCTGATTGTTCATTGAACACATTATAACACACGTACCAAGGCAATAGATTATTATTTTTATGTTATTCAAAGTACTTACATTTGTTGATCAGTGTTTCATTACTATAAGTCTCTGTTTCATTACTATAAGTCTGGGATGGAGGACATATATCTCATTGAGGCTACCATCTAGTCCAGAATCATCCCCTCTCCCTTCTTTTCGAGTGGTTTGGTAATTTATTACATCTTTTATCTTCTCAATCTAGCAATATTTACCGTTTGTATTGAATTAATTCACGTACCCTTAAAACCACTTATAAATTTAATTGTTATCCGTATTTGATGGTAAACACATTTAATGTTACAACCCATATTCACATGTGTTAGTTCATGCCATATATTAGTTAACATAAATCCAAGAAAGAATTATCTTTGAGATGATAAGAAGTCAATCTTATTAGTCTTAAGTGATACAAGAGTGTATAAGGGTGATTAACAAGTATTAGAAGTTAAACGAATCAAGGATGTTGTAACTCGTATTTTCAGGTAATCTAGTGGTGCTTAATACACTCAAGAGGTCATATATTAAGGTATTTTAATCATATAATATCAGTATCATAAGTCTTGAAGTCAAACGAGTTATGAAACAAAAGTCGACAAAAGTTGTCGCAACTTAGGTTCATAATTTTACTTAAACATTAGGTCAAATGTTTCTAATCTTTTCTCATAATTTACAAGGAATTACGGGGTGATCTACCAACCAAATTAAATATCTATGAGTCTAGTTTCTAACTCATTAAACCGTTTATCGATACGATCTTGGAGTAGAGAGATATTCGCGTTTTCGCGAGACTGCGCCAAGCACCTCTCTATGGGGCCCACTAAGGCGGTTTAAGATATTTGGACCTATATAGGATGCCTCCAACCCATTTTAAGTCATTTATTCTCACTATTTTCAGACCTTAGAACCCTAGGAATATCCTCTCAAGGTTCTCTCAAGATTCAAGACCCAAAAAAGGGCAAACAACACAAATCAAGTGTCGGGAATTCCGTGGCGCTAGTAAGTCTCTTGTTCTTCTTGTTCTTGCTCATTTTTGTGTCGTTCCAGCTCGTGTGGGAGGTTGTTTTAAAGGGTTTTTGTTCTGTAAATACTCCCTCATGTTCTTAATATCAATCCTAGGTGATTTCAAGCCTTCTAAAGTGATTCAAGTGCCGAAAAACACTAATTGATCGCTAGTTTCGCTTTTTTGTTGTTGTGGCAGCATTGGAGGGATATTTCATGGAAATTTAAGGTCAAATTGGAGTTATTCTTTCTGTATAAAGGTAAGGAACCTCTTACTCTATATGTATTTAAAATTATCCAAGTTGCGGCTAAGCCATTGAAGCTAAAACTTGTGAAATATATATCGAAAGGCTTGGTAGTAATGTTATTGTTTTGTGGACTGTTTTGCGTTGCTGTTGGGCTGCGTATTTTACTACTATCTTGTGGGGTTTTGGAGGAGGAAGGGTGTGGAGAAACACCATATATATGTAGGGTTATGGGCTGATAGTTATTCGTAACATTTCCAGGTTGTTTGACACGACTACGGTGGTCGTCGTATGTATGGAGTGATTAGGTTGTGTGTAATATTTTAGGAGGCTCAATATGTTTATTATTGATGTTGTTTGGGCTATTTGGTGACTGTTTTGAATGGTGTGAGGTCATATATATAGGGGAGGTGTTGTCCATTTCATCGTAAAATAGGTTGTGGTCGATACATAATAGTTATGACGCTTAAATGATAACGATAGTATCGTTCTCTTATTGTAGACTAAGGAGTTTTGACAATTGCATAGCTTGATATTGGGGCAGTATATACAAGGTATGTGAGGCTATCCCTTTCCTTCTTTTGCACGACTCGGATTGTACATAATGTAATGAACGAGCTTCCAAGATACTCTACTCTTAGAAGCTAGCAGTACTTACATTGTTTTCCCTCTTATGGAACGATTGATGTTAATGTTGCTTCTCTTATTCTTATGTTATCAATGTTGTTGGTACTTCCTAATTCTTATAAGGTTCATAGTGAAGAGTTAGTCGTAATAACGTGTACAGAGGATACCGACCTTACGTCACTTCGAAAGGTTTAGAATGTGATTCGATGAGTCGAGCATGCATTATATATATGTATCTATTTTACTCTACCGAGCCACGCTATAGTTGGCCGGTTACGACACCTATTGTGCAACCACTGATCAGTTGTGTTTTACCGAGCTCCACGTGGCCGGGTACGATTCTACCGAGCCTTATGATGGCCGGGTACGTTTTTTTACCGAGCCTATTATGGCCGGGTACGATATGATGATGATGATGCCCACAGAGGCGAATGTTTTAAAGGTTTATGTATTTATACATATGTATCATGCATTTCATGTCAGTAGCCCTCAGAGGTACTAAGATGTTACAGGTTGTATATTCTCTATCCTTGCTTACATTACTGATCGTATTTATGGTTCCATGCCTTACATACTCAGTACTTTATTCGTACTGACGTCCTTTTATTTGTGGACGCTGCATGTCATGCTACAGGTCCTGATAGACAGGCAGGTGCAGCTCCCCCACCACAGTAGGCTGTCCAGTTCAGCGGTGATTGGCGAGATCCCTTCTCCGGACTTGGTGGAGGGCATGGATATTTCCCGTATTCAAGCTTATGCCCAGACCCTAGAGGATCGTAAGCGCCAGCAGAGGGCAGTTAGGGAGCAGGATAGGGGCCATCATAAGAGGGCGAGATTTGCAGGGTATTCTGATGACTTCAGAGGCAGCATCATGCCACAGTTTTCGAGGAGTTCAGCGCCACCTGTAGCTAGTGCTCCTCCATAGTTTCAAAGGCCTCGATATGATCGATCCTATTCTGGTCCAGTTCAGAGTTCGCGGGCATCTGGCTCGCAACATCACAGGGATACTAGTCAGATCAGACCCCCAACACCACATTGTGATCAGTGCGACAAGGCCCACTTTGGACTGTGTCGTCGAGGTTCTGATGCATGCTATTCGTGCAGACAGCCTGGCCATATGATGCGGGATTGTCCTAATAGAGGAGGTGATGGTATGGCTCAGCCGATTGGATCTGTGTCTGGTTCTTCCTCATCAGTTCGACCTCCAGCACGGGGTTTTCAGCAGTCGACAGGTCGTGGTAGGGGTAGAGGTGCAATGCCGAGTTTGAGTGGTGCTCAAAATCGAACCTATGCTCTAGTAGGTCGACAGGATCTCGAGTCGTCTCCAGATGTTGTTATAGGTATTATATCTGTGTTTTCTTATGATTTATATGCGCTGATTGATCCGTGATCTACATTATCATATGTTACACCCTTTGTGGCTAATAAGTTTGGCATTGAACCTGAATTGATAAGTAAACCCTTGCGGTATCTACTCCGATAGGAGATTCTGTGATTGCTAGAAGGGTATATAAAGGTTGCACTGTGATGATTTGTAGTCGTCAAACCTCGGCAAATTTATTTGAGTTAGAAATGGTTGATTTTGATGTGATAATGGGAATGGACTGGTTGGCCTCATGCTATGCAAATGTTGACTGTCGTACGAAGATGGTTAGGTTCCAATTTCCGGGTGAACCCGTCATTGAATGGAAAGGGAACATTGCTACACCGAAAGGTAGGTTTATTTCCTATCTTAAGGCAAGGAAAATGATCTCAAAAGATTACATTTATCATCTCGTTTGCGTTAGGGATGCAGAGGCGAAACCGCCTACTTTACAATCAATCCCTGTGGTCAACAAATTCCCAGATGTTTTCCCAGATGAACTCCCAAGCCTTCCTCCTGAAAGGGAGATTGAGTTTAGTATTGATGTGTTGCCTGACACTCAACCGATCTCTATTCCTCCATACAGAATAGCCCCGGCAGAGTTGCGAGAGTTGAAGGTGCAGTTGAAGGACTTGCTGGATAAGGGTTTTATTAGGCCTAGCACTTCACCTTGGGGTGCACCAGTCCTATTCGTGCGGAAGAAAGACGGGTCGTTACGGATGTGTATCGACTATCGACAGTTGAATAAGTCTACTATAAATAACAAGTATCCACTTCCAAGAATTGATGACCTATTTGACCAACTCTAGGGTGCCAAGTATTTCTCCAAGATTGATTTACGTTCAGGGTATCATCAGGTGAGGGTTAGGGAGAAGGATATTCCAAAGACGGCCTTCCGGACAAGATATGGGCACTTTAAGTTCTTGGTGATGTCGTTTGGGCTAACAAATGCTCCAGCAGCTTTTATGGATCTCATGAATACTATATTCAGGCCCTATCTTGATGTGTTCGTGATTGTATTCATTGATGACATTCTAGTGTATTCTTGTTCGGAGGCGGAACATGCGGGCCACTTGCGGATAGTATTACAAATGCTTCAGGATCGTAAGTTATATGCTAAGCTCTCCAAATGTGAATTCTGGCTGAACTCAATAGCATTCCTTGGCCATGTGATATCTGATGAGGGTATTAGTGTCGACACTCAGAAGATCGATGCAGTGAAGAATTGGCTGAGACCTACAACACCATCAGAAGTCCGCAGCTTCCTACGGCTAGCAGGATATTATAGGCAGTTTGTAGAAGGGTTTTCCTCTATATCATCACCATTGACTAAGTTAACACAGAAAGCTACCAAATTCCAGTGGTCTGACACTTGTGAACATAGTTTTCAGGAGCTGAAGAATCGATTGACATCCGCACCAGTGCTCACTCTTCCTGAAGGAACAGAAGGTTATGTGGTATATTGTGATGCCTCAGGTATAGGTTTGGGGTGCGTATTGATGCAGCGTGGGAATGTGATTGCTTATGCATCAAGACAATTGAAGAAGCATGAAAAGAATTATCCAACCCATGATTTGGAATTGGCTGCAGTAATATATGCTTTGAAGATATGGCGGCACTACTTATACGGCGTCCATGTTGACATCTACACAGATCACAAGAGTTTACAATACATCTTCAAGCAGAAAGAGTTGAATTTGAGGCAGCGTAGGTGGCTTGAATTATTGAAAGACTACGACGTCGAGATATTGTATCATCCCGGTAAAACCAATGTTGTGGCAGACGCTCTCAGCCGTAAATCAATGGGAAGCTTAATACATATTGAGGCAGGTAGATGGGGGTTGATTAAAGAGCTTCATCAGCTAGCCAATATGAGAATCAGATTGTTAGACTCTGATGACAGAGGTGTTACTGTACAGAATACATCAGAATCATCTTCGGTAGCCGAGGTAAAAGCACGACAATATGAAGATCCTATCTTAGTACGATTAAGAGAAAGCATTCAACAATGTAAAAGTATGGCTTTTGGGATCGGAAAAGACGGGGCACCGAGATATCATTGCCGATTATGTGTGCCTAATGTGGCAGGGTTGCGAGAGAAGATTATGAATGAGATTCATCAATCCCGATATTCCATCCATCCCAGCTCGACAAAGATGTATCATGATGTCAAGGAGCAGTATTGGTGGGATAATATGAAGAAGTCTATTGCAGAATTTGTAGCCCAGTGTCCCAATTGTCAACAAGTAAAGATAGAACATCAGAAACCTGGTGGATTGCTTCAAAATATAGAGATTCCGACCTGGAAGTGGGAGGTGATTAATATGGACTTCATTATTGGATTACCTCGCTCTTATCATAAGTTTGACTCCATCTGGGTGATAATTGATCGACTTACAAAATGTGCCCATTTTCTGCCAGTGAAGACAACTTACACGGCTGAAGATTATGCGAAGTTGTATATCAAGGAGATTGTTAGGCTTCATGGTGTGCCCGTATCTATTATATCAGACCGAGGAGCTCAATTTACGGCTAACTTTTGGAGGTCTTTCCAGAAGGGTTTAGGCACACAAGTAAATCTCAGCACTGCATTTCATTCACAGACTGACGGACAGGCTGAACGTATCATTCAGACATTGGAAGATATGCTACGAGCATATGTTCTAGATTTTAAGGGGAATTGGGATGATCATCTTCCACTCATAGAATTCGCCTACAATAATAGCTATCATTCCAGTATTAAAATGGCCCCATACGAGGCACTATATGAGAGGAGATGTAGATCATCAATTGGATGGTTCAAAGTCGGTGAAACAGAATTATATGGGCTAGATTTGATTCACCAAGCTATTGAGAAGGTGAAAGTGATACAGGAGCGATTGAGGACGGCACAAAGCAGGCAAAAATCTTATTCTGATGTCCGACGTCGTGATCTAGAGTTTGAGGTTGGTGATTGGGTTTTCCTGAGGATCTCACCAATGAAGGGTATTATTCGTTTTGGGAAGAAAGGTAAGCTGAGTCCAAGGTATATCGGGCCGTATAAAATTCTTCGACGAATTGGACAGGTTGCTTATGAGTTAGAATTTCCATCCGAATTAGAATTTGTCCACCCGGTATTCCATGTATCTATGTTGAGAAAATGTATTGGAGACCCTTCTCGAGTCGTCCCTATCAAAGATGTACAAGTTACAGAGGACCTATCATATGAAGAAGTGCTAGTGGCGATATTAGATCGGCAAGTCCGCAAGCTGAGAACAAAAGATGTAGCTTCCGTCAAAGTATTGTGGAGGAACACAAATATGGAAGAAATGACATGGGAAGTAGAAGAGGATATGAAGTCTAAATACCCTTACTTATTCCAGAATGAAGATAACAAGGATACTGGTGGAAGACAGGATACATTGGAAGGTGAAACGGCTCTATGAGGTAAGCAATAATTTGAGAATACTCCTCCGTAATACAAAATGGTGATATGTAGATAATGTAAATACGCATAATGCTTTGTGTAGCCTTGTGAAGCCATATGTTGGGCTTAATTACTTGCAAGTTTTACTAGTGACCATTTTATAGGGGAAAATTGATTGGAAATTTCCATTGGAATCCACGATGATTTAAACTCCCCATGAACCATTACATTCGAGGACGAATGTTCCTAAGAGGGGAGGGTGTTACAACCCATATCCACATGTGTTAGTTCATGCCATATATTAGTTAACATAAATCCAAGAAGGAATTATCTTTGAGATGATAAGAAGTCAATCCTATTGGTCTTAAGTGATACAAGAGTGTATAAGGGTGATTAACAAGTATTAGAAGTTAAACGAATCAAGGATGTTGTAACTCATATTTTCAAGTAATCTAACGGTGCTTAATACACTCAAGAGGTCATTTATTAAGGTATTTTAATCATATAATATCAGTATCATAAGTCTTGAATTCAAACGAGTTATGAAACAAAAGTCGACAAAAGTTGTCGCAACTTAGGTTCATAATTTTACTTAAACATTAGGTCAAATGTTTCTAATCTTGTCTCATAATTTACAAGGAATTATGGGGTGATCTAACAACAAAATTAAAGATCTATAAGTCTAGTTTCCAATGCATTAAACCGTTCATCGATACGATCTCGGAGTAGAGATATATTCGCGTTTTCGCGAGACTACGCCAAGCACCTCTCTATGGGGCCCACTAAGGCGGTTTAAGATATTTGGACCTATATAGGATGTCTCCAACCCGTTTTAAGTCATTTCTTCTCACTATTTTCGGACCTTATAATCCTATGAACATCCTCTCAAGGTTCTCTCAAGATTCAAGACCCAAAAAGGGCAAACAACACAAATCAAGTGTCGGGAATTCCGTGGCGCTAGTAAGTCTCTTGTTCTTCTTGTTGTTGCTCATTTTTGTGTCGTTCCAGCTCGTGTGGGAGGTTGTTTTAAAGGTTTTATGTTCTGTAAATACTCCCTCATGTTCTTAATATCAATCCTAGGTGAATTTAAGCCTTCTAAAGTGATTCTAGTGCCGAAAAACACTAATTGATCGCTAGTTTCGCTTTTTTATTGTTGTGGCAGCATTGGAGGGATATTTCATGGAAATTTAAGGTCAAATTGGAGTTATTATTTCTGTATAAAGGTAAGGAACCTCTTACTCTATATGTATTTAAGATTATCCAAGTTGCGGCTAAGCCATTGAAGCTAGAACTTGTGAAATATATATCGAAAGGCTTGGTAGTAATGTTATTGTTTTGTGGACTGTTTTGCGTTGCTGTTGGACTGCGTATTTTACTACTATCTTGTGGAGTTTTGGAGGAGGAAGGGTGTGGAGAAACACCATATATATGTAGGGTTATGGGCTGATAGTTATTCGTAACATTTCCAGGTTGTTTGACACGACTACGGTGGTCGTCGTATGTATGGAGTGATTAGGCTGTCTGTAATATTTTGGGAGGCTCAATATGTTTATTATTGATGTTGTTTGGGCTGTTTGGTGACTGTTTTGAATGATGTGAGGTCATATATATAAGGAAGGTGCTATCCGTTTCATCGTAAAATAGGTTGTGGTCGATACATAATAGTTATGACGCTTAAATGATAACGATAGTATCGTTCTCTTATTGTAGACTAAGGAGTTTTGACAATTGCATAGCTTGAGATTGGGGCAGTATATACAAGGTATGTGAGGTTATCCTTTTCCTTCTTTTGCACGACTCCGATTGTACATAATGTAATGAACGAGCTTCCAAGATACTCTACTCTTAGAAGCTAGCAGTACTTACATTGTTTTCCCTCTTATGGAACGATTGATGTTAATGTTGCTTCTCTTATTCTTATGTTATCAATGTTGTTGGTACTTTCTGATTCTTATAAGGTTCATAGTGAAGAGTTAGTCCTAATAACGTGTACAGAGGATACCGACCTTACGTCACTCCGAAAGGTTTAGAATGTGATTCCATGAGTCGAGCATGCATTATATATATGTATCTATTTTACTCTACCGAGCCACGCTATAGTTGGCCGGGTACGGCACCTATTGTGCAACCACTGATCAGTTAGGTTTTACCGAGCTCCACATGGTCGGGTACGATTCTACCGAGCCTTATGATGGCCGGGTACATTTTTTACCGAGCCTATTATGGTCGGGTACGATATGATAATGATGATGCCCACAGAGGCGAATGTTTTAAAGGTTTATGTATTTATACATATGTATCATGCATTTCATGTCAGCAGCCCTCAGAGGTACTAAGATGTTACAGGTTGTATATTCTCTATCCTTGCTTACATTACTGATCGTATTTATGGTTCCCTGCCTTACATACTCAGTACTTTATTCGTACTGACGTCCTTTTATTTGTGGACGCTGCATGTCGTGCTGCAGGTCCTGATAGACAGGCAGGTGCAGCTTCCCCACCACAGTAGGCTGTCCAGTTCAGCGGTGATTGGCGAGATCCCTTCTCCGGACTTGCCTTGGTCTTGGTATGCATTTTTGTTATAGACATTATGGGTATGTCGGGGCCCTGTTCCGGCTATGTTGCAGCACTTATGTTTCTTTAGAGGCTCATAGACAGGTGTCGACTCATGTATAGTTTGATATGCTTTGTCGGCTAGTTTTTGTTGTATAGTCTTTCATAGTAGCGTGGTAGCTTATACCTTATATGTAGTTTCTTGATTGTCTGGTCATCCCCTGTTATGTATGTTCATGCCGTTATATTTTATTGTTGGTTGTCCATGATCCAGGTCTACCATTTATATTGATCTCATTAGCCCTAAAAGATAATAATGAAGGTTAGATGAAATGTATGTTGGTGCTCGGCAAGTGTGGTCGGGTGCTAGTCATGGCCCTCCAGTTTGGGTCGTGACAAACTTGGTATCAGAGCAAGTCTGTCCTAGGGGTTATCTATGAGTCGTGTCTAGTAGAGTCTTGATTATGGATGTGTAGCGCGCCACTTTTATAATCAGGAGGCT
The DNA here is from genome assembly GCF_000715075.1 of Nicotiana tabacum. Taxonomy (NCBI): domain Eukaryota; kingdom Viridiplantae; phylum Streptophyta; class Magnoliopsida; order Solanales; family Solanaceae; genus Nicotiana; species Nicotiana tabacum. The sequence continues at coordinate 140,692,991 of NC_134089.1, forward strand.
ACATGAAATCTAGGGTTGTTACCTTCTTCCTGAATCTAGATCGTGCGTAGAGTTGAGTCGTAAGTGTTCGTCTCTAATATTCACCTTGTTTTTTTCAGTGATGCCTTCGACTAGGAAGCAAAAGATTAGTAGACAGCTTGATACAGCAGCGGGAGAGGGTACCAGTCAGGTGCCCCAAGTCAGAGCAGGACAAAGTGAGGCTCAGAGTGAGATGCCCTCTCATACCTCATCTACTCCATCTCCTCCAGAGGCTATTAGAATGTACCCAGCGCCTCCAGTTCCTCCGTCTGGCACTCCAGACCAGGATATGCAGAGTGCTTTGCAGTTATTGACTAGCTTGGTAGCTGCTCAGGCTCAAAGGCAGAATACAGGTGCTGCTGAGAAACCAGTTAGTACAAGAGTTTGTGATTTTATTAATTTAGACCCTCCAGTGTTTACCGGATCAGACCCCAAGGAGGACCCACAGATTTTTATTGACCAGGTTCATCGTACACTTCGGGTTATGCATGTTAGTGATATAGAGGCAGTAGAGTTGGCTTCTTATCGGCTACGGGATTTAGCAGTTCTCTGGTATGATAGTTGGGAGAGATCTAGGGGTCCGAACCCTCCTCCAGCTGTGTGGAAGGAATTTTCTGAGGCCTTTCTTCGTCACTACTTGCCAGTTGAGATACGACGAGCTAGAGCTGATAAGTTCTTGAACCTTAGACAAGGTAATATGAGTGTGCGAGAGTACAATATGCAGTTTGATTCTTTGGCAAGGTATGCTCCCCATATGGTGGCCGAGATGAGTGATAAGGTGCACATGTTCGTGAATGGGTTGGGACCACATCTGATAAATGAGTGTACGACAGCCTCCTTGGTGGAGGGCATGGATATTTCCCGTATTCAAGCTTATGCCCAGACCCTAGAGGATCGTAAGTGCCAGCAGAGGGCAGTTAGGGAGCAGGATAGGGGCCATCATAAGAGGGCGAGATTTGCAGGGTATTCTGATGACTTCAGAGGCAGAATCAGGCCACAGTTTTCGAGGAGTTCGGCGCCACCTGTAGCTAGTGCTCCTCCATAGTTTCAGAGGCCTCGATATGATTGATCCTATTCTGGTCCAGTTCAGAGTTCGCGGGCATCTGGCTCGCAACATCACAGGGATACTAGTCAGATCAGACCCCCAACACCACATTGTGATCAGTGCGGCAAGGCCCACTTTGGACTGTGTCGTCGAGGTTCTGATGCATGCTATTCGTGCGGACAGCCTGGCCATATGATGCGGGATTGTCCTAATAGAGGAGGTGATGATATGGCTCAGCCGATTGGATCTGTGTCTGGTTCTTCCTTATCAGTTCGACCTCCAGCATGGGGTTTTCAGCAGTCGACAGTTCGTGGTAGGGGTAGAGGTGCAGTGCCGAGTTCGAGTGGTGCTCAAAATCGAACCTATGCTCTAGTAGGTCGACAGGATCTCGAGTCATCTCCAGATGTTGTTATAGGTATTATATCTGTGTTTTCTTATGATGTATATGCGCTGATTGATCCGGGATCTACATTATCATATGTTACACCCTTTGTGGCTAATAAGTTTGGCATTGAACCTGAATTGATAAGTAAACCCTTGCGGTATCTACTCCGATAGGAGATTCTGTGATTGCTAGAAGGGTATATAAAGGTTGCACTGTGATGATTTGTAGTCGTCAAACCTCGGCAAATTTATTTGAGTTAGAAATGGTTAATTTTGATGTGATAATGGGAATGGACTGGTTGGCCTCATGCTATGCAAATGTTGACTGTCGTACGAAGATGGTTAGGTTCCAATTTCCGGGTGAACCCGTCATTGAATGGAAAGGGAACATTGCTACACCGAAAGGTAGGTTTATTTCCTATCTTAAGGCAAGGAAAATGATCTCAAAAGATTACATTTATCATCTCGTTTGCGTTAGGGATGCAGAGGCGAAACCGCCTACTTTACAATCAATCCCTGTGGTCAACAAATTCCCAGATGTTTTCCCAGATGAACTCCCAAGCCTTCCTCCTGAAAGGGAGATTGAGTTTAGTATTGATGTGTTGCCTGACACTCAACCGATCTCTATTCCTCCATACAGAATAGCCCCGGCAGAGTTGCGAGAGTTGAAGGTGCAGTTGAAGGACTTGCTGGATAAGGGTTTTATTAGGCCTAGCACTTCACCTTGGGGTGCACCAGTCCTATTCGTGCGGAAGAAAGACGGGTCGTTACGGATGTGTATCGACTATCGACAGTTGAATAAGTCTACTATAAAGAACAAGTATCCACTTCCAAGAATTGATGACCTGTTTGACCAACTCTAGGGTACCAAGTATTTCTCCAAGATTGATTTACGTTCAGGGTATCATCAGGTGAGGGTTAGGGAGAAGGATATTCCAAAGACGGCCTTCCGGACAAGATATGGGCACTTTAAGTTCTTGGTGATGTTGTTCGGGCTAACAAATGCCCCAACAGCTTTTATGGATCTCATGAATACTATATTCAGGCCCTATCTTGATGTGTTCGTGATTGTATTCATTGATGACATTCTAGTGTATTCTCGTTCGGAGGCGGAACATGCGGGCCACTTACGGATAGTATTACAATGCTTCAGGATCGTAAGTTATATGCTAAGCTCTCCAAATGTGAATTCTGGCTGAACTCAGTAGGATTCCTTGGCCATGTGATATCTGATGAGGGTATTAGTGTCGACACTCAGAAGATCGATGCAGTAAAGAATTGGCCGAGACCTACAACACCATCAGAAGTCCGCAGCTTCCTACGGCTAGCAGGATATTATAGGCAGTTTGTAGAAGGGTTTTCCTCTATATCATTACCATTGACTAAGTTAACACAGAAAGCTACCAAATTCCAGTGGTCTGACACTTGTGAACATAGTTTTCAGGAGCTGAAGAATCGATTGACATCCGCACCAGTGCTCACTCTTCCTGAAGGAACAAAAGGTTATGTGGTATATTGTGATGCCTCAGGTATAGGTTTGGGGTGCGTATTGATGCAGCGTGGGAATGTGATTGCTTATGCATCAAGACAATTGAAGAAGCATGAAAAGAATTATCCAACCCATGATTTGGAATTGGCTGCAGTAATATATGCTTTGAAGATATGGAGACACTACTTATACGGCGTCCATGTTGATATCTACACAGATCACAAGAGTTTACAATACATCTTCAAGCATAAAGAGTTGAATTTGAGGCAGCGTAGGTGGCTTGAATTATTGAAAGACTACGACGTCGAGATATTGTATCATCCCGGTAAAACCAATGTTGTGGCAAACGCTCTCAGCCGTAAATCAATGGGAAGCTTAATACATATGGAGGCAGGTAGATGGGGGTTGATTAAAGAGCTTCATCAGCTAGCCAATATGAGAATCAGATTGTTAGACTCTGATGATGGAGGTGTTACTGTACAGAATACATCAGAATCATCTTCGGTAGCCGAGGTAAAAGCACGACAATATGAAGATCCTATCTTAGTACGATTAAGAGAAAGCATTCAACAATGTAAAAGTATGGCTTTTGGGATCGGAAAAGACGGGGCACCGAGATATCATAGCCGATTATGTGTGCCTAATGTGGCAGGGTTGCGAGAGAAGATTATGAATGAGATTCATCAATCCCGATATTCCATCCATCCCGGCTCGACAAAGATGTATCATGATGTCAAGGAGCAGTATTGGTGGGATAATATGAAGAAGTCTATTGCAGAATTTGTAGCCCAGTGTCCCAATTGTCAACAAGTAAAGATAGAACATCAGAAACCTGGTGGATTGCTTCAAAATATAGAGATTCCGACCTGGAAGTGGGAGGTGATTAATATGGACTTCATTATTGGATTACCTCGCTCTTATCATAAGTTTGACTCCATCTGGGTGATAATTGATCGACTTACAAAATGTGCCCATTTTCTGCTAGTGAAGACAACTTACACGGCTGAAGATTATGCGAAGTTGTATATCAAGGAGATTGTTAGGCTTCATGGTGTGCCCGTATCTATTATATCAGACCGAGGAGCTCAATTTACGGCTAACTTTTGGAGGTCTTTCCAGAAGGGTTTAGGCACACAAGTAAATCTCAGCACTGCATTTCATTCACAGACTGACGGACAGGCTGAACGTATCATTCAGACATTGGAAGATATGCTACGAGCATATGTTCTAGATTTTAAGGGGAATTGGGATGATCATCTTCCACTCATAGAATTCGCCTACAATAATAGCTATCATTCCAGTATTAAAATGGCCCCATACGAGGCACTATACAGGAGGAGATGTAGATCATCAATTGGATGGTTCAAAGTCGGTGAAACAGAATTATATGGGCCAGATTTGATTCACCAAGCTATTGAGAAGGTGAAAGTGATACAGGAGCGATTGAGGACGGCACAAAGCAGGCAAAAATCTTATTCTGATGTCCGACGTCGTGATCTAGAGTTTGAGGTTGGTGATTGGGTTTTCCTGAGGATCTCACCAATGAAGGGTATTATTCGTTTTGGGAAGAAAGGTAAGCTGAGTCCAAGGTATATCGGGCCGTATAAAATTCTTCGACGAATTGGACAGGTTGCTTATGAGTTAGAATTTCCATCCGAATTGGAATTTGTCCACCCGGTATTCCATGTATCTATGTTGAGAAAATGTATTGGAGACCCTTCTCGAGTCATCCCTATCAAAGATGTACAAGTTACAGAGGACCTATCATATGAAGAAGTGCCAGTGGCGATATTAGATCGGCAAGTCCGCAAGCTGAGAACAAAAGATGTAGCTTCCGTCAAAGTATTGTGGAGGAACAAAAATATGGAAGAAATGACATGGGAAGTAGAAGAGGAGATGAAGTCTAAATACCCTTACTTATTCCAGAATGAAGATAACAAGGATGCTGGTGGAAGACAGGATACATTGGAAGGTGAAACGGCTCTATGAGGTAAGCAATAATTTGAGAATACTCCTCCTTAATACAAAATGGTGATATGTAGATAATGTAAATACGCATAATGCTTTGTGTAGCCTTGTGAAGCCATATGTTGGGCTTAATTACTTGCAAATTTTACTAGTGACCATTTTATAGGGGAAAATTGATTGGAAATTTCCATTGGAATCTACGATGATTTAAACTCTCCATAAACCCTTACATTCGAGGACGAATATTCCTAAGGGGGAAGGGTGTTACAACCCATATACACATGTGTTAGTTCATGCTATATATTAGTTAAAATAAATCCAAGAAGGAATTATCTTTGAGATGATAAGAAGTCAATCCTATTGGTCTTAAGTGATACAAGAGTGTATAAGGGTGATTAACAAGTATTAGAAGTTAAACGAATCAAGGATGTTGTAACTCATATTTTCAGGTAATCTAGCGGTGCTTAATACACTCAAGAGGTCATTTATTAAGTTATTTTAATCATATAATATCCGTATCATAAGTTTTGAATTCAAACGAGTTATGAAACAAAAGTCGACAAAAGTTGTCGCAACTTAGGTTCATAATTTTACTTAAACATTAGGTCAAATGTTTCTAATCTTTTCTCATAATTTACAAGGAATTATGGGGTGATCTAACAACAAAATTAAATATCTATAAGTCTAGTTTCCAACGCATTAAACCGTTCATCGATACGATCTCGGAGTAGAGAGATATTCGCGTTTTCGCGAGACTGCGCCAAGCACCTCTCTATGGGGCCCACTAAGGCGGTTTAAGATATTTGGACCTATATAGGATGCCTCCAACCCGTTTTAAGTCATTTCTTCTCACTATTTTCAGACCTTAGAACCCTAGGAACATCCTCTCAAGGTTCTCTCAAGATTCAAGACCCAAAAAAAGGGCAAACAACACAAATCAAGTGTCGGGAATTCCGTGGCGCTAGTAAGTCTCTTGTTCTTCTTGTTGTTGCTCATTTTTGTGTCATTCCAGCTCGTGTGGGAGGTTGTTTTAAAGGGTTTATGTTCTGTAAATACTCCCTCATGTTCTTAATATCAATCCTAGGTGATTTCAAGCCTTCTAAAGTGATTCTAGTGCCGAAAAACACTAATTGATCGCTAGTTTCGCTTTTTTGTTGTTGTGGCAGCATTGGAGGGATATTTCATGGAAATTTAAGGTCAAATTGGAGTTGTTCTTTCTGTATAAAGGTAAGGAACCTCTTACTCTATATGTATTTAAGATTATCCAAGTTGCGGCTAAGCCATTGAAGCTAGAACTTGTGAAATATATATCGAAAGGCTTGGTAGTAATGTTATTGTTTTGTGGACTGTTTTGCGTTGCTGTTGGGCTGCGTATTTTACTACTATCTTGTGGAGTTTTGGAGGAGGAAGGGTGTGGAGAAACACCATATATATGTAGGGTTATGGGCTGATAGTTATTCGTAACATTTCCAGGTTGTTTGACACGACTACGGTGGTCGTCGTATGTATGGAGTGATTAGGCTGTCTGTAATATTTTGGGAGGCACAATATGTTTATTACTAATGTTGTTTGGGCTATTTGGTGACTGTTTTGAATGGTGTGAGGTCATATATATAAGGGAGGTGCTATCCGTTTCATCGTAAAATAGGTTGTGGTCGATACATAATAGTGATGACGCTTAAATGATAACGATAGTATCGTTCTCTTATTGTAGACTAAGGAGTTTTGACAATTGCATAGCTTGAGATTGGGGCAGTATATACAAGGTATGTGAGGCTATCCTTTTCCTTCTTTTGCACGACTCCGATTGTACATAATGTAATGAACGAGCTTCCAAGATACTCTACTCTTAGAAGCTAGCAGTACTTACATTGTTTTCCCTCTTCTGGAACGATTGATGTTAATGTTGCTTCTCTTATTCTTATGTTATCAATGTTGTTGGTACTTCCTAATTCTTATAAGGTTCATAGTAAAGAGTTAGTCCTAATAACGTGTACAGAGGATACCGACCTTACGTCACTCCGAAAGGTTTAGAATGTGATTCCATGAGTCGAGCATGCATTATATATATTTATCTATTTTACTCTACCGAGCCACGCTATAGTTGGCCGGGTACGACACCTATTGTGCAACCACTGATCAGTTAGGTTTTACCGAGCTCCACGTGGTCGGGTACGATTCTACCGAGCCTTATGATGGCCGGGTACGTTTTTTACCGAGCCTATTATGGCCGGGTACGATATGATGATGATGATGCCCACAGAGGCGAATGTTTTAAAGGTTTATGTATTTATACATATGTATCATGCATTTCATGTCAGTAGCCCTCAGAGGTACTAAGATGTTACAGGTTGTATATTCTCTATCCTTGCTTACATTACTGATCGTATTTATGGTTCCCTGCCTTACATACTCAGTACTTTATTCGTACTGACGTCCTTTTATTTGTGGACGCTGCATGTCGTGCTGCAGGTCCTGATAGACAGGCAGGTGCAGCTCCCCCACCACAGTAGGCTGTCCAGTTCAGCGGTGATTGGCGAGATCCCTTCTCCGGACTTGCCTTGGTCTTGGTATGCATTTTTGTTATAGACATTATGGGTATGTCGGGGCCCTGTTCCGGCTATGTTGCAGCACTTATGTTCCTTTAGAGGCTCATAGACAGGTGTCGACTCATGTATAGTTTGGTATGCCTTGTCGGCTAGTTTTTGTTGTATAGTCTTTCATAGTAGCGTGGTAGCTCATACCTTATATGTAGTTTCTTGATTGTCTGGTCATCCCCTGCTATGTATGTTCATGTCGTCATATTTTATTGCTGGTTGTCCATGATCCAGGTCTACCATTTATATTGATCTCGTCAGCCCTAAAAGATAATAATGAAGGTTAGATGAAATGTACGTTGGTGCTCGGCAAGTGTGATCGGGTGCTAGTCATGGCCTTCCAATTTGGGTCGTGACATTTAAATCCTTTATACATTCTTAATTAATATGGAATTTATGATCAAGCATCATATGCTATAGTTATACATATATAACATATACTCTCATGGTTTAATTTTCGTGCCAATGTTTGTTAAGCACCGAGTTTAATTATATAAGAAAGAGATTTTTTTAAACTTATGAACTTAAATACGTCATGAGATTTCTTATGATATAAAAGCATATCAATCAGATAAAATAAAAAATTTAAAATTATAAGTTTTTCTCTAATAAAAAGGTGTCGTTTTTAACCTAACACTCTTTTTTTTTATTTCCCCTCTTTATAATTTGATGCTTTTGGTTAGGGGTGTACATGGACCGGTTTGGTTCGACTTTTATTAAAACCGAACCAAACCAATTATATCGATTCGGATTAGTTCGATTTTTTCGGGTTTTTCGGGTTTTCGGATTTTTTTTTTGTTATATGAATGTTATTTCAATCTTATTTTGTTAAATTTTTTTATAAGTAAATATATGTTTAGTAAAAATTTTAAAAATTAAAAAAACATATAATACATTAAATAATTTTATAAGAAAATTTTGTTAATAACACATGATAGCTACTTTTTTTAGTCGTCTGACGATATATTTTCGTTGGATGTATATTTTTATGGTTAAAGAATTTACTAATTAAACATAAAATCAATATGATACATATTTAATGATATGTTCTATTTAATTTTAGATTGTCGAAATACCACTTCAAATTCGAAAAAAAGATATAAGAATTTAATAAATCTTGACATATGAACATTGAAGAACAAAGAAATTGACGCATTTCAGTAACACTTGATAAGAAAATGAGCAAATAATCTACTACTTAAGGTTAATAAAAATGGAGTGCTTCATATTCTATTAAATATTACATCCCCTAAAAGAATCCCTAATATTTCTAGAATTTTTGTAAAGAAAATTTTATGTAAAGCCTCAAAAGTATATATGAAAATTATATATTTATATATTGGTTTGGTTCAGATTTTTTTTACTTAATATCAAACCAAATCAAACTAAACTTAATCAGATTTTTTAATCGATTTAGTTTGACTTTTCTATTTGGTGCGATTTTTCGATTCGGTTTATATTCATGAAAATAATGATTGTATTTTTTTACAAGTGCTTCTAGATTCCCTATATTTCATTGAGGTGTTGGATCTGCATGTGATCCACGTCATCATGGCGTTATGGTAGGTTTTAACCCAAAACGTGGATCCAAAAAGAGTTCAATGACGAGGGCAAATTCTAGCACGTGGAGGAAGGACCAGTTAGCTACATATGTTTCATCTTACCATATACTCTCTCATTTTTAGTCTATGTTAAAAAATAACAATTTTATATTAAGAATTTATTTTAATTTTTAATTTTTAGTTCTACTCTTCATTACATGCTCTTATAGTAAAACTGTCATGAGATCTTACAAGTTATGGGAATATCTTCCACATGCGTGAATAGCACAATTTGATTAAAGCAAGTGAGAACCTAGATAAGGGGTAAACAATTATATATAAGATAAACAAAAGTATATACTAAGATAAACAGTTATTTTATATTCAAAATAATAAATTATAAGCTACGATATGTCATTTAGCATATGCATTTCCTCGTTGTTCCTTCAAAAACTGGAACTCTTTTGAGTATCAAAACCTTCTTAAAGGTTGCTGAGATATAAAAGAATATTAAAAGAAAGGTTGTGTCCAGAAATTGTCGTATGGTTCGGACCAAAAATGATCAAAGGGTTTTTATGTCTGAAAATGGTCAATGGGTGTACGAGGTTTAAATCAGAGAAGGTCGATTTTAAGGTTTTCATGGCATCTTCGAGCCCGGCCTCGATAGGATCGAAGCACAACCCAAAGCTCGTTCTCGAAGCACTCGCCTCGGTAGAGCATGTCGAAGACTCGTTATGACTCACCTCGAGGCAGCATGAAAATCGACAACCGTTAAGAAAAGGCGGAAGATCCCCGAGGGCATGTGATGAAGACTGACAGAGTCCGCAAAGAATAGTACAGATCCACATTGAACCGTTATACAACTGTACCAATAGTATTTCCCCACCATGATTAGATATGTACTATGTAAGGATCCCCCCTCCTATATAAAGGGGACCCTTACCATCTTGTAAAGAGGGTGGGATAATCATTGAATACACTCACATTGAATACAATACAACATTCTCCGTTCTTTGCTAACACAATTATTTTTTATATTTATTGCTTATTTATCCATTGTTCATTTATTGTTCTTCATTTATCGCTCATTATTAATCGCTAAAGGCCATCTTTGGGGCCCTCATCATCGTTAATTCTTCATCAATTATTCATTGCTATTAGCCCCATCTAGACCTCGAGGCCCTGCTCCAGCCAGCTCGAGGCCCAATCTTGTGCACATATTGGTTTGCATTTCTTATTTTCTTTACTTACACTTAGCATCTACTGCATAACAACTAGTATTAAGATAGATCACGCATTTTTAGAACTACATAATCAAATATAATTGTAGTTACCAATTTCAAGGTAAATAGTTTGGCGCCCACCGTGGGGATAAAAATAATAGTGATTGTTTTGGTGCTAGTTTTCTGATAACGCACGTTACTCTTCACGATTTTTCTTATCCAAAGATCTGTGATTTCAGATAAAAAAATGTCTAACTCAGCAAATGCACATGAAAACAACTGTATTGGGCTTCGTGGAAAGAACGGACCAGAAGAACCTCAACACATTATTCACATGATCGTTGGAGGAACCGACATCCCACAAAGACCCATGTTCAAACGGGCCAGAGTGTCCATCGCGGCAGAAAGGCCAACTTGGAGCTATATATCCGAGGACGCCCTTATATTTAGAGAAGAAGACATCGAGTCCTTGTACCGACCACATGATGATGCGCTGGTAATTTTTATTATTTGGAATAAATTAAACATGTGCTCGTGAATCTAGGAAGCTCGACCAACGTAATTAGGTCGAAAGTGGTGGAGCAGCTCGGACTGCTCAACCAGATCGTACCCACCTCTCGAATCCTCCATGGATTCAACATGACAAGCAAGACAACGAAGGGAGAAGTCATCCTCCCAATCAGCGTGTCCGGTACGGTTCAGGACATTAAGTTTCATGCTATCAAAGGTGACATGGGGTACAATGCCTTACTTGGGAGACCGTGGATACACAACATGACGGCGGTACCATTAACTCTTCACTAGATGATGAAATTCCCAACAAAAGACGGTATAAAAATGGTGTACGGAGAACAACATGTAGCAAAGGAGATGTTCGCGGTAAATGACGTGTCACCAAAACCGACTCCCCCCGTCTAGGACGGGTCAGGAAACGGGCCGACCCCTAAGGAACAGGTGGTCTGTGAACATTCAAACAAAGATGATAAAGAAGACTTCCTAACTCCTCGGACCTTCATTGCCCCCGAGGAATCGGATGCAACGAAATCAACGGTTGAAGAACTAGAATAGGCCGTCTTGATCAAACATCTTTCAGATGGAAAAGTATACCTGGGAACGGGATTAACCCCCGAAATCAAGAAAAAACTCATCCAAGTTCCTGTTAACAACATTGATTTCTTTGCTTGGTCGCATTTAGACATGATAGGGATCCCACCGGAAATATCCATCCATCGACTAAGCATGGATCCCATGTTCAAACCAGTGAAGCAAAAAAAGAGGCCTCAATCCGAGGTAAAACACGCGTTCATCAAAGGCGAGGTAACAAAACTCCTCAAAATAGGATCGATCAGGGAGGTAAAATACCCCGAATGGTTGGCTAATGTAGTAGTGGTCCCCAAAAAAGGAAATAAATTAAGAATGCCCGTAGATTATAAAGACTTGAATAAAGCATGCCCTAAAGACTCATTCCCATTGCCCAACATCGATCGCTTGATCGATGCCACGGCCGACCATGAGATCCTCACTTTTCTCGATGCCTATTTCAGGTATAATCAAATTCAAATAAACCCAGAAGATAGGGAAAAGACTTCATTCATGACGAAGTATGGTACATACTGCTATAATGTAATGCCTTTCGGACTAAAAAACGCAGGATCTCCGTACCAACGCCTAGTTAATAAGATGTCTGAACATCAAATAGGCCAATCTATGAAAGTTTACATTGATGACATGCTAGTTAAGTCCCTGCGCGCAGAGGACCATCTGACTCATTTGCAGGAAACATTCGACATCCTTACAAGTTACAATATGAAGCTCAACCCCGAGAAATGTGCCTTCGGGGTAGGATCGAGCAAATTTTTAGGCTTCATGGTGTCGGATAGGGGGATTGAGATTAACCCTGACAAAATCAAAGCCATTGAAAAAATCACAGTGGTGAACAATGTGAAGGCCGTACAACGACTGACCAGGCAGATAGCAGCCTTAGGCCGATTCATCTCAAGGTCATCAGATCGGAGTCATCATTTTTTCTCCTTGCTCAACAAGAAAAACAGCTTTGAATGGACTCCGAAATGCCAGCGCGCTTTAGAGGAGCTAAAGAGTTATCTCTCAAGCCTGCCTTTGCTCCACACCTTGAAAGAAGACAAAACATTGTACTTATATCTGGCCGTATCTGAAGTAGCGGTAAGTGGTGTGTTGGTTCGGGAAGAACAAGGTACACAATTCTCTGTTCATTACGTAAGTCGGGCTCTAGGAGATGCTGAAACTCGGTATCCCAACTTAGAAAAATTAGCTCTTGCATTAATAAGTGCACCTCGAAAATTAAAACCTTATTTTCAATGTCATCGTATATGTGTTTTAACAACATACCCTCTTCGAAACATATTGCACAAGGCTGAACTATCGACCAGATTGGCCAAATGGGCCATCGAGCTCGGAGGGTATGATATCGAGTATCAACCCCGAACGACTATCAAGTCCCAAATTTTGGCGAACTTTGTGGCTGATTTTACGCTCACCCTCGTGCCTGAGGTAGAGAAGGAACTCTTTCTAGAAACGGGCACATCATCGGGGGTATGGACCCTATTCACCGACGATGCCTCGAGCGTAAAAGGGTCTAAGTTTGGCATCGTTCTGAAACTTCCTACGGGCAGCATGATTAGAAAATCTATAAAAACTCTGAAATTCACTAACAACGAAGTTGAGTATGAGGCTACGATTGCAGGTCTCGAGCTGGCCAAGAGCCTAGGAGCAGAAGTCATCAAAGCAAAATGCGACTCTCTCCTGGTAGTTAACCAAGTTAATGGGAGCTTCGAGGTTCAAGAAGACAATATGCAAAGATACTTAGACAAACTTCAGGTCATATTGCATCGTTTCAAAGAATGGACTCTGGTCCATATTCTCCGAGATCATAATAGTGAGGCCGATGCACTCGCGAACCTAGGGTCGCCCGTCGAAGAAGATGACATACTCCCAGGTGCTGTTGTAAAGTTGTCCAAATCGGTGATCGAAGAAGGCCATGTCGATATCAACTCGACAAGTCTAACATGGGATTGGAGGAATAAATATATCGACTATTTGAAAAGTTGGAAGTTTCCCACAGATCCAAAAGAGTCGAGGGCCCTCCGAGCCAAAGCAGCTCGATTTTCACTCGACGAGAATAGAACACTATATAGAAGGACCTTCGACGGACCTCTAGCAGTATGCTTGGAGTCACCAATTATGTGCTTCAAGAAATCCACAAGGGCACTTGTGGAAATCATTCCGGCACCGATTCTTTAGTTCAAAAGGTAATCAGGGCAGGCTACTATTGGGACTTCAAGGAGAAGGATACCAAGGAATTCGTTCGAAGATGTGACAAATGCCAAAGTTTTGCGCTGATGATTCACCACCCTGGGGAACAGCTACATTCAGTCTGATCACCATGGCCATTCATGAAATGGGGGATGGACATCGTCTGCCCCTTACCAACAGCACCAGATAAAGCCATATTTATTCTATTTATGATTGACTATTTCTCGAAATGGATAGAAGCATAGGCCTTCGAGAAGATAAGAGAGAAAGAAGTCATCGACTTCATCTGAGATCACATCATATGCCAATTCGGGATCCCTTCCGAGATTGCATGCGATAATGGGAAGCATTTCATAGGCAGCAAGGTGACGAAATTCCTCAAAGATCATAAGATCAAGAGGATCCTATCAATGCCCTATCACCCATGTGCGAATGGACATGCCGAGTCCACAAATAAGACCATCGATGCTCAAACACTATTATTACTAAAGGTATAACCTTTTCCCTTTTTCGCTTTATGACTCACATCAATTTCTTAGAGGTGTTCACCGAAAGACGCCGAAGCACCCTTCAACTCGAAACCCTTGGGTTTTAAAGCATGCGTTGCGCTCTTTTTTCCTTAGACCGCATTTTATCCCGAACAAGTTTTACCAGCGAGGTTTTTGATGAGGCAACATCCATATGCTATCCAAGGAGAACTTATCAAGTATTCAAGGCTTCCCTTCGATCAACCTCAAATACTGGGGGGCATCACCCCAAGAGGAGGTTACCTCTTCAAAGAACTCAAACTATGCCTAGGAGGACCCCGATAAGAGAATGATGTATTGGACCAAACGGTCGAATGAACCGTGTCCATGTAGAATAATTGGGCCTCCGAAGGCAAAAAACATGTACACATACATCAAATAATTGAGGAAGACTCTTGGCTCATCAAAACACTTTTTGCCTCAAAGAAGTCCACCGCTTTCTCATAAGGCAACTCGAGGGCCAAAAGTGAACTCTCGAACACTCGGGGACTATCGCTGACAGTCAGCTCATCGAAACCATCGAAAACTCGAATTTGTAAGACCTCGATCAGGAAACTTCGAGCTTGTAAGCCCTCAGTGAGGCAACTCCAAATCTATAAGACCTCAACTAGGCATGCCAAAACGTATAAGACTTTAAAAAGGCATAACCCCGACATTAGGACCAAGGCTATATATCAAACTTGTAAGACCCCTGATAAGACATACCCTCGATATAGATGCCGAGATCATCTCACCTGGGGACTATCGACTACGGTCGTACCAAAAGGCTCCGTCCAAACTAATGCGGCTCGAAGACGTCCGATCGCCACCATAAAAATTAAAAGCCTCCAAATACTTCGAAAATACTTGGAAAAGAACCAGTTAATCAGGCTACCCTCGGCATAAGCAAAGAAACTTCGATAATATCAGCTTCAAACAATAAAAAGGCTTCGAAAATAATCAACCTTCGATGAAAAGGTTTCGAAAACTCAACCTTTGAGCGAGCCTCTCGAGGTACTCAATTACCGTCACATATCGACTCATAATCGAGGTTCTCGTTTGAGGCATCGAAGAGTCGGACGAACATAAAACATGCCAAGCTATAATCAAAACTTCAAAAGTCTTTAGCCAAAATGAGGGAACACTATAGCCATATTAGAGGCCGCATCGACCCAATCTAAAAAACACCTAAGGGCCAACACGTAAGAGCCTAAAGGCCAGCCTAAAGAGCCTAAGGGCCAATGCGTAAGAGCCTAAGGGCCAGTCTAAAAAAGCCTAAGGGTCGATATGTTGAAAACCAAAGGGTCAATAAACCCGAGTCAAAATTTGACTCGAGGCTCCGAGAAAATTCTCACTTGGGGACTGTGTATAAAGCCCTAGGGCTATCTTTATTTCAAATTCAAACAAATCTTCACTCAAGGGCTACCTGATTTCGAGCAAACCCTCGCTCGAATACTATTTGTAAAAGCCTAAAGGCTATCATTATTTTCAGATAATCCAGCAAACACCCCCGGTAGCTAAGTCCAGAGGTTAGTTCGAGAAAACTCTCAATCGAGGACCATCAACGAGACCCAGCTCTCACCCACTTCGGGCTTAGAAGTTTCGATGACCTTAGCTCGCATCAAATCAATCCAATATTAGTTAGAAAGGTAACAAAGGACTTTAAGAAACATTGTATCAAACAATTAATAATCTAAGGGTTTGTGATGTTCCGGATCCAGTATTTGGACTAATCATTAGAGTCGTACACTTGAATTCTTCGCAAACAAAGGCAGAATGGTGCTAAACACAAATCGAAGGTGCAATAAAGAAATTCTTATATAGGTCAAAGATGTTTACAAAGCCCACGAGGGGCCTTTACACAGAAACAAAAGAAAGCCTAAATCTCGGCTGGAGTCACTTGGTTAGATGGAGTTCCCTTAAGATCTGTGCCCTCGACAGCTTGACCCTTAGCACCCTGGTCATCAACGTCCCCTTCCCCTCGGGGACTTCTTCTTCATCTCCACCGCTCTCTGAGCCACTATTTGAATCCTCATCATAAGTAAGCGATTCCACCGACTCTTCCTCTAAGGCCTTCACCTTCTCGATCTTAGCAGACAAATCAATGGCCTTGCATATACATCCTCGAGAGCCTATCTACGAGATCCTAACCGGGCATGATCCAGGGCTCGGGCCAGTTCAAACTCGGCATCCTCAAAGACCTTCCTAGCCCGAGCATTTGTAGCAGCGACATCTTTTCGGTATGAGGACATGAGCGCATCGGCCTCGGACTTGGCTACGGATAGCGCGGCAACCGATTCAACATGGAGATCCTTATATTTACCACTATCCTCTATCGCCTCCTGAAGGCAACGCTCAACCTAAGTCAACTTCCCTTGGAGGGTATCTCTCTCGGAGGCCATCTCGTCCACACGCTGCTTATGCCCAAGAATCTCAATTTCCCTGGCTCTGAGCCCCTCCCTCATCAGGACCTCTTTCTTCTCAAGTTGCAAAGATCAACTCAAAGTTGTTAAATACTAAGGTCAAACAAGCATGGAAATAAAAACATGCGAAGACCGTATTACCTACTTGGCAAGATCGGTCCGCTCTCGAGAGAACGTCTCCAAACGAGCCTGAAGGTCACAAAGTTCTTCCTCCTTGGTATAAAGAGCTCTGAACCCGTCAGCCTGTGATGAGAGCCTCCTACACTCTTCCTCAGATTGGGCCAACTCGGCTTGGAACTTAGCAAAGGCCTGATTGTAAAGCACTATAATCTGAAAGCATAAAAGGACAAAATTAGGAAGATGAGGATCAGAGCTCAAAGCATAGGTGACGAATGATTACCTATTTTTGGAGCCTCTCGGCTTCCTAAAAAATGAGCGAGGCGTTAAGATCGGGGATTTCTCTGACCCTAGTGAGGAGCCCTTCAAACAAGTCATTCCCTCCGAGGGATGCCCCTGCATCGGAAATCTCCTTATTATTGGCATATCATATCCCCCTCGGAGGAAGTGTCGAACCTGGCGAAGAGTCACCTATATCAATAACTCTGGCTGGATCGATCGAGGCTTCACATTGCCTCCGGGGAACTTCAGAACCGGGCTCCCCTAACTCATCTATCAAACGCCCTAGGCTCGAGAAATGTTTTCGCTGTCAAACGGCTCAAAAACATCATCTGACCCATCCTCAAGAGCCTCCTCTGCTCGAGATGGGACAACATGTACAACTTCTGGTTTATTTATCGTCGGCTCAACAACCATCAGCTCAACAAGATCCGAAGCGCTCATGCTTCCTTCTTCCCCGGACGCTAGCGGGGTGTCATCTTTCTCTCCGACCCCAGCTCGGGGGCCCTCTGTTGCTCCCGAAGTTAGGGCCACTAAATTCACCTCAGGCTTTTGAACTTTTGCCTTCTTCAGTTTTGAGGATTTATTCAACAATTTTCTTTTTCTGTTCTTCTCCTTGGCAAGACTTGAAGTATCCGCCTCCCTAGAGGAATCTTCCCTCATAAAAGAGGCATCTCCTAGGCCTGCACAAATGCAAAAGGCAGTTTCAAAAGTTAAGAATACAGTTAAGGGGTACGTCCTATAGCGAGCTCAAGTACGGCAGGAGAAAAACCTCATCGTGGTTTTTAGCTTCCCATCAGGCCTTGGCCAGATCACGCCATACACGCTTATCATACGTGTAGATTGAATCGAGCTGGTAAACCCAGCCTGCAAGATCTTTAACCGCACTAGGGTACCACACAAGGGTTGCACCAATAAAAGAAGTTAGTTCAAGAGGGACAATGGTCAGAAGAAATGAAAAAATAGTTAATCAACATATTCACTTACGATTCATGTTCCATTCCTCGAGGAATGACATCCTCTCAGTAGGAATTAAATCTGAGGTCCTAACCCAGATAAAGAGACTCATCCACCCCATGTCCGTGCCTTCATCGGTACAGGCAAAGAAGGCCTTTGGAGCCCGACGCTAAAGCTTAACCAAGCCGCCTCAATACAGTCGGGGTTGTACATCCTAATCAGATGATCAAGGGTAAAAGGTACCCCTCAGCCATGTTTGCAAAATGCCTAATCATGTAGACAACATGCCAAAATGATGGATGAATTGACCGAGTGTCACCCGATATTGTCCACATAAATCAAGGATTACAAGGTCTATCGATGACGAGGATGGCTCTACCGGACCCAAGGTAAAAGGATACGTATTTGCACTAAGGAAAAAGGGTTTGTGTGTCGTTATATCTTCCTCCTGAGAAGGAACCTCCATTTGCACCGCCTCTCCCCAGTGGCAATCAGTTTTTACCTTCCCAATATCGGTGATCAGACTAATGTATGGGGACATGGGTTCGCACTGCCTCGATTCGAAGAAGGCTTGTCAACTGAAAAATCGGAGGATGTCTCACAGGTTCTGGGAATGCATTCTTTAAGACTAGGAGGTGTTATGGTTTTTCCATTAGATGAGCATGAAGACGAAGAATCTTTACCACCTTGAGGGACGGTTCTAGAGGTCTTCGCCATTTCTACTAAAAGATTTCAGAGGAAAAGAGAAAAATTGGGCGAGAAACAAGCATAGGAAAGAAGTGAGAAAAGCTGTTGAAAGTTCGGAGATATGATGGAGAATAAAGAGCGAAGGATTGAGGTATTTATTGAGATCAGTAGTGTGCACTGAGGAAACCCAAAGGATGGCCAATCGTTGTGATCAGTTCGAGGCTTTCCCAGAACTGTGTGAACGTGACTTTTGAAACGTCCCTTTTTTGTCACATCAACCGATCACGTAGTGTAACTAACATAATGATGGATGTATTGAAGAGTTGAGGAATTCAAATTATTCCTTGTTATTTCATTTCAAGAAACACGAGGACTATCTTTATGAGGTTAAAATCAGGGAAGGCTGATTTTAAGGTTTCCATGGCATCTTCGAGCCTGACCTTGATAGGATCGAAGCACAACCCAAGGCTCGTTCTCGAAGCACTCGCCTTGGTAGGGCATGTCGAAGACTCATTATGACTCACTTCGAGGTAGTATGAAAATTGACGACCGTTATGAAAAGGCGGAAGACCCCCGAGGGCACGTGATGGGGACTGACAGAGTCTGCAGAGAATAGTACAGATCCACATTGAACCGTTATACAGCTATACCAATAGCATTTCCCCATCATGATTAGACATGTACTATGTAAGGATCCCCCTCCGATATAAAGAGGGCCCTTACCATCTTGTAAAGAGGCTGGGATAATCATTGAATACACTCACATTAAATACAATACAACATTCTCTGCTTTTTGGTAACACAATTGTTTTTCATATTTATTGCTTATTTATCCATTCTTCATTTATTGTTCTTCATTTATCGCTCATTATTAACCGGTAAAGGTCATCTTCGGGGCCCTCATCATCGTTAATTCTTCATCAATTGTTCATTGCTATTAGCACCATCTAGACCTCGAGGCCCTGCTCCAGCCAGCTCGAGGCCCAATCTTGTGGCCCTATTGGTTTGCATTTCTTATTTTCTTTTCTTACACTTAGCATCTATTGCTGAACAACTAGTATTAAGATAGATCACGTATTTTTAGAACCATAGAATCAAATATAATTGTGGTTATCATTTTCAAGGTAAACAATGGGTTTTGTCCAGTAAAAGTTGAAGAAATATGGACGTGGTTCTGCTGAGTTGAGGCTTGAAAGTTGATCCATTGACCTGATATGATCTTCTTCTGTCCACTCCATTCCATTTGATGAGAACTCTGAGGACATTGGCCGCAAAGTTACTGCAGAATATTCTATCAATTGGATCTGTACTAGCAGACGACAACTCTTTCATATCATTGTCAGCTTCATGTTCTGAAACTTTATAATTAGAAGAGTGATCATTTTGTGATTCTACAGATAGAGAAGATTCAGTAAATTGCTCTGTTGATATTGATGAATTGGTATTTGTATTCACACGTTTCTTAAGATGAGCATGCCACTGGTTTTTTATATCGTTGTCCGATCTTCCTGGAAATTTTGCTGCAATGGCTGTCCGGAGTCACATGATTAGATATGTTATATTAGTACTCCAAAAGGGATTACAACTTAGTTTAATTAATAATTCAATGTTGTTGTTGTAATATATATATATATATATATATATATACACACACACACACCCTTGTTTACCCTCAAAATCGGATAACAATTGAATTTGTAAGTGGTTTTAAGGATACGTAGATTAACTCGACACAAAGCGATAACTTAAGTTGCAATTGAAATAAACAATGATAAAACAAATTTAAACCACACGACTTGAACAGTTTTAGTCTTGGAAAGTGAGCCACACTTGAACTGGATGCAATTTGGTCGATATCAAGATATAGAAGAACACGAGCTTAAAGCAAGAAAATAATAATATACTGCTTTGGATTGCGTGTTACAATGTCTTTTACAAGTAATTAGACCCCCTTTGTATAGTAGGGGTGCCCTATATTAGGTACAACTCTATAAAAGGTAAATATCCCCTAATTAACTAATTGTTGATCTCATGTCGGTATATGCTGAGATCTCCGCCGTGATATTAATATCACGATCTTCTATTGGCCGAGCTTGACAATGTTCTTCGAAGTTGAACAAGGCTAGGACCGATCCCTAATCACGACCCCAATATCCTTGAGGGTAGGCGTTATGATTCGGACTCAGAATTGATAAAATCCCTACTCTTGATCTAGGCCCCTTGTTACCGTATCTCAAGCTTGGCTTATCATGTCAGAGACCGGGATGTAATTCAAGACCGGGTTTACCCGTATACAGATAGTCCCCTCATTTTTGGAGAGTACATGATGAAAAATGACATGAGCTCCCGATTCTTACTTCGATACTCCACCCCAAAAATGACAAAATGAATAAAACGTCTCGTCAGTCAAGTCTTAATGGCATTAAATGCTTGTTAGTTGTCGGTCAGCCACTCCTGGATGCGAATCGTCGCTTGAGAACTATAAATACCCCCTAATTTATTCATTTTAACTTTACCTCAAAACCTTCTACCCTCGTATCTTTGAAATTTAATACTCCATAGCAATTATACTCTGGTTTATTTGGGATATTTTGCAAGAACTTACATACATCTCCATCCAAATCCTTCAACCTCCTCTTTTCTTCTATTTCTCCTTCATTTTTCAAAGAAATGGCAAAGACCTCAAAAAATGTTCCCTTAAAAGAAACACATTCTGCTTCGCGCCTGGCTTCTAAGGCTGAAGAAACTGTTTTGTGTGCTACCATCGATGAACCAACACAAGAACCCCCTTTGAAAATGTTCATCCCCGGAGAATGCTCAGTAAATAATAATTTTATGTTTAAAAACCTTCTTCCATACCGGACTGGTAGGAAGACTTCTCGAGATACATCTATTCTATAACCAAAGAGGTCCTCCCCATGATTCGGGTTGATTGCAACTGGGCTAGTAAAACCGTAGTGGTCTTTAATCCTGAGGAGGACATTACCACCCATGTCGAGGGATACCTGAGTGGTTACACTTACCTCATCACATTGGGATCGGTGAACTCGGTCATCTTAGACTTTTGCAGAGATATGAGGTGTGCCTTGGTCGAATCCATCCTTCGATCTGGAGGATGTGTTCCTCCTCTGGTTCTTCATGAGCAGAATTGATGGTTGCCGGTTCACCGTGGATCACTTGCTTTGCTTGTATAGTCCCCGACTATTTCGAGGGGGTTTGATAAAGCTTGTGCGCCAGGCCAGCAAAGCCCCGTTCACTAGTATCGATGAGGACCGCGATCGAGGCTGGTAAGGCCATTTTGTCCGGGTGAGGACCTCAGACCTAATCCCGGTGGAATGCATGCCGTTCCCCGAGAAGTGGAACACAAAATGTAAGTGGACATTCCCTTCAAATGTTGATTTTTATGTTTACTTTCCTTATTATTATTGGTGCTTGTGATGGTGCAACCGTTGCTCGGCTTCCAAATGCTATTCCTCGACTCGAGAGGTGGGTCAAGGGCATCATTTCTCAGATGCTCTGCTCCGAGTGTTCGTGGCGCAAACTCTCGAAGAGTCGTTGGAAGGCCTGTTCCCATGGTAAAATCCCCTTTGCGATCAGGCTTTGTTAGGCCTCTCCTTTTACTATCATGTCCTAATTATCTTTACTTTCTATCTCAGGTTTTCTAAGGATGTCGAGCTCAGGCCTCCTATTGGCGACGAGGACTTGCCTCTCGAGTCCCCTACTTCGAGACAAGCCGATGAGAAAATAACAAAGAGGGCTTTGATTTCTCTGATCTAAAAGAAGAAGAAAACAAAAAGAAGGCTGGTACACAAGCACAAAGAAAATACCAGTGCTCGAGCTCCACCCTCAGATTCACTCAACTAACTGAGGGACGAATCTGAAGAAGAATAAACCTCTGAACTAGTAGCCCATGTGCAGTCGCAGTTCGAGGGACAAGAGGCCTCCGAACCAGAGAGAGGCGAGGCCGATCTGCCTTACATCAGCGAGGTCGACGAGGAGGCAATGGTCGAGGCCAACAAGGAGGCGGTGGCCAAGGCCTCCCAGGATGTGGGTAATGCCCTCAAAGGATGTACTCGGTATGATAGATATCACCAAATCGCCTTTGTTCACTAAGTATATGTTCAATGATGCTCAGACAGTGAAAGAACATCCCAACGAGGGGTCCCACGAAGCGGACTACCCTTTCCGTTACTTTTTTTGATTGTGTCGATTCTACTGCCACAGAGGACATCATCGGATTAGGTGACTTAGAGGTTCCGAGGAAGAGTGCATCTTTAAGAACAAGTGGGCCTTCCTCAAGGCCGAAACTAATAAATCGGTTCCCAGCTCCGAGTGTTGATCCTAACCGAAAATGATCGATCTTCATCTCTATTCTGGAGGATGCCCGGGTCCTCTTTTCCCCTATAGGGGTGGCCAGTTACCTTCAGTGTATGGTGACCGAGGAAAACCAAGCCAAGATGAACGAGGTGGATGCGCCCTACCTATGAAATTAAGCACAATAGGCACTAAATCGGGTAACTTTACATACCTCTCGATGACTTTTAATTTTTACTTAGACTAATTTATAGATAGTCATAACATTTATCTTTGTTTTTGTAGGACTAGATGCTTCATCATGATACTTTTCTACGATACCGGGACGAGCTGAACTAGCTTGAGGTTGAGGTATGAGGGCTCACTGAAAAGAGAGATACTTACATACTACTCAGCGAGCAACGTAAAGGGGAGGCTAAGAGCCTCCGAGCTAAGCTAGAGGTGGCTCGGAAGGAGAATGCCGACCTGGTCGAGCTGGTAAGAAGAATTTTTTAGGGTAGTAATGATGTGTGAGACATGGTGACTAATGGTTCGAACTCACAGGTCCAATAAAATCTTGATTGGATTGACCAGCTCCAGGCTGAGGTGGATGTGATAAAGACCGAAGCCGAGGAGTGGAAAAGCAAAATGGACCACTTGGTCTTGGAAAAGGAAATTGCCCAAGCACAATTGGCCTCTGTGGAGGCTCAACTTCGAATAATGAGGGAGAAGGCCGAGGAACAGTCCCAGAAAGCCAAAGAACTCCAATCCGAACTAGGCTCGGTTGTTGCCAATCGGGAAGCCCTTGTCAAGGAGCTTAAAGTGGCCAAGTCGGTGGCTGAAATAACCAAGGCCGATGCTGATGAGATGGTAGCCCGGTATAGGGGTGATGTCGAGGTATCCTAGGACATCTTGAAAGACATCATCTAATACAAGAAGCGGTAGTCCTGAAGGGAGTCCTTCGAGGAGGTTCATGCTCGGGTATTTGATCTGTCGGCCGAGATCAAGATTGCTCAGAGGCTCGAGACCGAGGCCAATAAATTGGCTTACCCAGAGGATGAAGAAGAGGAAGATTCTGATCCGAAAGATCCGGAGGTAGAGAGGACTCCGATGGTCTTGGTGATGAGGCGGCCCTCAGTAAAGTCCAGGCCGTTTAAGTGCATTGTACATTTTATTTTGTTTTTTGTATTTTTGTAGTCATGTACTTTTGTACTTTTTTGGCAATGCCGTTTGGCCTTTGTAAAGACATTATGTATAATACAAGGCTTCTTTTTCCCTTCGACAATCTTTGAGTCTTGTTTTCCTTTGCTTTATTATTTAAATTCGCAAAGATCGAAATGCCATAACATAAAATAGTTAGGTCATGTTCGGTGGTTTGAATAGGCCTTGCCTTCGACGTTATCTTGTTTAGGTCATGGTGGGGGTTCAGTATGACCGAAAACGTTTTCCCCAAAGTACTTGTAATTTTTTAGATTATAATTTGTTGAGGGTAGCCTTTAGAACTGATTAAGAAATTTCGAAAGCCTTGTTTTTGTTATCGATCTCGGACGTCTCCGAGTCGTTTTAATATGGCTGTAGCCTTTTTAGTTCGAGTGCTACCTAATGGGCTTGTCATCCTGAGCTATCCCAGCTTTCCTAAGATAACAGTCCCAAATGGGGATTGTCATAGCCTTTAAAATTCGGGCGTTGCCTCATAGATCTTGTGCCCCCGAGCTCTGATAGCCCGGATCGTCTGAGTTTGTCTTTGCACGGCAGTCCCTGAGTAAGAGTTATCGTTCGAACTCGGATTAAGGCCCTTCGGATCGATATCTTTAGGGGACCGGATGTAGAAAATTTCTTAAGAAATGCAAAAAGAAAAATTTTAAGGGACAAGATATTTATCTGCAAGGTAGAGACTTCTTTTTATTCTTATGCATAATAGTTACACATGTGTACAAGCTTTGTGCTGGAACTCGATCGGTCTATGCGGGCATGACTCATTTGACCATTTGGCCAATACAATAAATCCTAACGATCGAGCCGAGACCGTTCGATCACAAAGTCTCTTTCATTGCTAGAGTCGTTGTCCGAGGGTAATGCCCCCAATGTTCGAAGTTGATCATTGAGAAGCCTTGGACACTGTTGATGTGATCTTTGACACCGATTCATGATCGACCTTCAATTCTAAGTTAGCACAATCCATTGTTGCCTCGTTAAAAACCTTGTCGAAAACCCATTTGGGACTAAACCGGTTCAAGGAAAAAAGAGTACAACGCGTGCTTTTAGGCCTAAGTATTGCACTGTTTCTTGTTGGTTACCTACAAGTGTTAGCTTAAAAGTAAGTAAAAGGAATGAATGGGGTCGTACCTTAACAGTAATATCGCTTCAAGTGAGTTATGCTCTAGTTATTCGGTAGCCGTTCACCATTCATTACTCCGAGTTTGTACGATCCTTTTCCGGTGACCTCGATAATTTGATATGGCCCTTCCTAGTTCGGCCCAGGCTTCCCCTCGTTAGGATTCTGGGTGCTTAGTGTGACCCTTCTTAACTTTAAGTCCTCGACATTGAAGTATCGAAGGTTGGCCTTCGATTGTAGTATCTCTCGATCCTTTGTTTTTGGGCAGCCAACGGAGCATGGGCGGCTTTGCGCCATTCATTTAATAGATCTAGGCTCGTACTCATGGTCTGGTCATTCAGTTCCCTGGTTGCGTATCGGAACATGAGACTCGGTTCTCCGACTTTTATCGATATTAGAGCTTCGGTGCCATGAACTAGCAAGAACGGGGTGGCCCTGATGCTGGACTTCGAGGTCGTACGGTATGCCCATAGAACTTCAGGCATGATTTCCTTCCATTTTCCTTTGGCATCGGCTAACCTCTTTTTAGGGTTTTAGAGTATGGTTTTGTTGGTCAATTCTGCTTGTCCGTTCCTACTAGGGTGGTAGGGTGTTGATAGGATCCTTTTGATTTTATGGTCTTCAAGAAAATTGCTTACTTTGCTACCAATGAATTGTTTCTCATTGTCGCACATGATTTTGGCCGGCATTTCAAAACTACATATGATGTGGTCCCAAATGAAATCGATGACTTCCTTCTCCCTAAACTTTTGATATGCCTGGGTTTCCACCTGGTTAGAAAAATAGTCAGTTATAAGCAATATAAATTGAGCCTTACTGGGTGCCCATAGAAGGGGTCCAACGATGTCCATTCCCCACTTTATGAATGACCATGGTGACAAAACCGAATGCAGCAACTCCCCGGTTTGATAAATCATCAGAGCATGCCTTTGACACTCATCACATTTTCATACGAACTCCTTCGCATCCTTTTACATATCGATCCAGTAGTAGCCGACATTGATTATTTTCGAACCAATGATTCGGTGCCTGAATGAATTCCGCAGGTGCCTTTGTGGATTTCCCTCAGGATGTACTTGGTATCTACTGGCCCTAGACATATTACGAGGGGGCCATCGAATATTCTGCTGAACAGGGTTCTGTCCTCGTATAAACTAAATCGGGATGCCTTCATACGCAGGACCCTTGATATTTTTGGATCCGAGGGTAGTTTTCCAGTCTTCAGATATTCTACATATTTATTTATCCTGTCCCAAGTCAGGCTTGTAGAGTTTATCTTGGCGTGACCCTCTTCCACTACCGACCCTCTTCCATTACCGATCTTATGAGTTGTACAACTGTCCCCGAGTTGAGCTCGTCATCCTCGACAGACGACCCTAAGTTAGCAAGGGCATCGACCTTACTGTTTTGATCCCGAGGTATGTGTTGCAAAGTACACTCCTTGAATCGATGTAATGTCACCTACAACTTTTCCAGGTACCTTTGCATTCATTCTTCTCTGACATTGAATATCCCATTAACTTCTGGTTCACCATGAGGAGGGAGTCGCACTTAGCTT
Source organism: Nicotiana tabacum (assembly GCF_000715075.1). Classification (NCBI taxonomy): domain Eukaryota; kingdom Viridiplantae; phylum Streptophyta; class Magnoliopsida; order Solanales; family Solanaceae; genus Nicotiana; species Nicotiana tabacum. Next base: position 140,719,702 of record NC_134089.1, read on the forward strand.
TGATTACCTCCGCCCCCAAGCTTTTGGCTAGTTCAAGACCTGCAATCATAGCCTCATATTCGGCCTCATTATTAGTCAATTTTACACTCCTTATAGATTGTTTAACTACATTGCATGTTGGTAGCTTCAATACGATGCCAAGTCCGGACCCTTTTGCGTTCGAGGTACTGTCCGTAAAGAGGGTCTAGATCCCCGAAGAGGTCCCCGAGTTTACCAACAATTCTCTTTCTTCCTCAGGTATTAAGGCTAGCGTAAACTTGGCCATAAAATCTACAAATATTTGAGATTTAATAGCTGTCCGTGGCCGATATTCAATATCGTACCCGCTGATTTCTACGACACATTGGCCAAATGTACCAAGAGCTAGGGTTTATGGATTATATTTCGCAATGGGTAAGTAGTCACAACACATTTAGGATGACACTGAAAATATGATTTCAGCTTCCTAAAGGCACTTAGCAAAGCGAGCGCCAATTTTTCTAGGTGAGGGTACCTAGTTTCAGCATTACCTAGAGTCCTACTAACATAAGTAAATTGAAAATTGTATACCTCGCTCTTCCCGGACAAGAACTCCATTTACTGCTTCTCCGATACTGCCAAATACAGGTATAGTTGCTCGTCTATCTTCAGCGTGTGAAGTTGCGGAGGGCTCGATAGATACCATTTGAGCTCCTTTAAGGCCCATTGGCATTCCGGGATCATGAAAAGTTAAGTCTTCTTTTTCAGTAATAAGAAGAATCGATGGGTCTTTGGGATATGCCTTATTCAAGTCCTTATAGTCTACAGATATTCTTAGTTTGTTCCCCTTTTTAAGGAGTACCATTACGTTTGCTAACCAATAGGGGTAGTTAACCTCCCAAATAGATCCTATTTTAAGGAGTTTAGGTACCTCGTCCTTGATGAAAACATGTTTTATCTCGTATTGGGGTCTCCTCTTCTGCTTTATCGGGTGGAATTTTGGTCCAAGCTTAGCTTGTGAGTAGTTATCTCCAGTGGGATCCCTGTCATACCAAGGTGGGACTAAGCAAAACAATCTATGTTAGCTATAAGAAATTGAATGAGTTTTTTTTCCTGAGCTCAGGATTTAATCCCGTTCCTAAGTATACTTTCGAACCGGTAGATGCTCGATCAATATGACCAGTTTCAGCTCTTCGACCGTTGATTTAGTGGCGTCGGAATCATATGAGGCTGTAAAGGACCTGGAACCCCATAGTCATCGTCTTCATCAATCCTCTGCTTCTTCGGTTGGATCGAAGCTGGTGTCGGTAATTTCTATTTTCCTTCTTGCTTTGTGGTCGAACTTGGACCCTTTGTCGTTTTAGGCACGTATATCGAAATCGCCTCTTCGACCGCAAAAATTTCCTTTGCTGCTGACTACTCTCCGTAGATTGTTTTAATCCCTCCTTGTGTTGGGAATTTTAACACTTGGTGCTAAGTTGAGGGCACCGCCCTCATGTTGTGGATCCATGGCCTCCGAACAGGGCGTAGTACCTCATGTCTCCTTCGATCTTCCTGGTAATTTTGCTGCAATGCCTGACCATCTGTGCATGACTAGATGCGTTATATTAGTACTCCAAAAGGGATTACAACTTAGTTTAATAATTGCTGCAATGTATTGTTGCAATATGTATCATAATTAATAATGCAATAAATATATATATATATATATATATATATATATATATATATATATATATATATATATATATGTGTGTGTGTGTGTGTGTGTGTGTGTGTGTGTGTGTGTGTGTGTGTGTGTGTGTGTGTGTGTGTGTGTGTGTGTGTGTGTGTGTGTGTGTGTGTAAGTGGTTTTAAGGATACGTGGATTAACTTGACACAAAAGGATAAATTAAGTTGTAATTGAAATAAATAATGATAAAACAAGTTCAAATCACACGACTTGAACAATTACATTCTTTGAAAGTCAGTCACACTTGAACTGGCTGCAATTTGATCGATATCAAGATACAGAAGATCAAGAGCTTAAAGAAAAAAAAATATACAGCTCTGGAATGCGTGTTACAATGTCTTTTACAAGTAATCAGACTCCTTTTATATAGTAGGGGAGCCCTATATTAGGTACAACTCTATAAAAGGTAAAAATCTCTTAATTAACTGATTGTTGATCTCACATCGGTATATGTCGAGATCACCGCCGTGATATTCGGTCTATTACGAATATCACGACCTTCTGTTGGCCGAGCTTGACAACGTTCTTCGAAGTTGAACAAGGCGAGGACCTATCCCTAATCACGACCCTGATAACCTTGAGGCGGGTGTTATGATCCGGTCTAAAAATTGATAAGATCCCTACCTCAGTCTAGGGCCCCTGTTACTGTATCTCGAGCTTGACTTATTATGTCGGAGACCAGAATGTACTTCGAGACCGGTTTTAGCCGTATACATACCTGTTTCCGAGTTCATTGTGTAATTTTATAATGAGTTCCTCTTCTTCAAGGCTATAATTCCCCTTCTTTAAACCAGGCCTCAAATAATTCATCCATCTCAGTCTGCAGCTCTTTCCACATCTCATTAGTCCTGAAAAATATCCAAAAACAAATAATAAGAACTTTCTCTTCCTAAAAGATACTTAAGTAATAAGAAATGACAACAATCAGAAAGAGTTTGGGGGTTGCATATACACTAACCAGCATATTTAGGCAATTGCCGCCAATTCGGATGGCCATGTTTTTCAAGAAAAGCTCTTAGTTTGTTGTATTCTTCTTCACTCCGTGCACCCCTCTTTCTTCCATTTTTTTCAATAGATGGGGTTCTTACCATTTTCTGTGGATCGAATAAGTACTACGTAGAAGTATTCTATTTAATTTGATTTCTTTACCTTAAACTCTATCTGGCCAACTTGCAGTGTAATGCTTCCAGTCTTATGTATGGGGTAGCAGACAACGATTGAAGCCGTGTTTCTGATTAATTTATCCTTCAACTAAACTGAATAAGAATTTTTTTGTATTTTAATAAATAATGTACGTAACTCCCAATAACAACTAGGCGTCAAGGTCAAAGGTCTCAAGATATACATCCAATAAAGAGATTAAGCAACTGTTTTAGTGTCTTGACTCCGGTTATTATACACCAACTGTTTGAGGTACATATAGTATCCATGTTATGTGTAACTTAATATTCCTATTAATTTTATATACATTTTATGCATGTGACTGGACACAAAGTATAAAATAGTAAAAAGAATCTTGTTCTCTTAAAAATGTCATATATTTCCTATACGAAAGTGTATGTAAAAATAAAATGAAAATGTTAAAATGAAAACTTTAATGATAAATATAACTTTCTTTTCTTAAATAAACAAAAATATACGACTAAGACATAGGAGTAAAAATTAAAACAAAAGAATATATAAGGAGGCATAGAAGAAGCTTAAGTTAAAGATCGTACGGTGGCTCAATCATTCACTATGCGCCTTATCGGTATGATGTGGAGAATCAATTTAATGTATCATCATAATATTTTTTCTATTTTTAGGGTCTTTCGCTTTCCCATTTGTCTGCCTCATCTTCTCTTCACATTTCAGTCTAATATCCCAACCTGCCCAACACCTCGGCAAACTGACATCTCCAACAAGAACTTATTTTGGCATGTTAGTTCTTAATGAGACCATGGAGTTTATGTGTGCAGGAAACCCTTAAAATATAAACCAACGAAATGTTGTATGACCAAGTCTTTGCATTCTTTCTCTTTTTATTTTTTTCTTTTCATTATTCCAAAAATTACCATATTTCTTAATTCATGTGTCTCACCTTCCTTTTTAGTCTATTTTAGAAATACTGTCTCTTTCTATATCTAGTAAACTTTAAGTTGTAACATTTTACTTTTTATATGAATGACATGCATATTTTAGACGGCAAGATTTCAAAGGTAATTTTGGTATATTATATATGTTATACACTCCTTTAGTTAAGTTTACATGATCTACAATTATTCTTTATATACTTAAATTTACGTGCCCAAACAAACTAAGGCGTATATAAATGAAACCAAAGGGTTGTACATTTGTAACTTCACATCGGGAGCTAACTTTTGAAAATAAGTTACTTTTAATATTTATTTTTTAAAGTGTGAGTGTGAGTGAGGGTGTCATGGTTCCAAGAAGACCTACAAATACCACTAATCCTTTTCTTGTAACTTGTAAGCATACATGTGAAAAAGGAAAATTTTGAAATAAACATCTTCTTTTCGAAGTCAAGACCAAGTCAATGGAATTATTATCGGTGTTAAGATCAAGTATCATATGCTAGTTGTAAAATATGATAATGGACCTGTGCCTGCAGAGCGTAAAAGACTTGCATATTTTCCCTTTTTCGTTTTTTTCTCTTTATACTTTTGGTGCTTTTGTACGACACCTCTGTAGTTTATAGCAGATCCATGGTTGAGATATTTATCTTGATTGAACCAAATAATGGAGTGTCGCTAATGGTTTAACAAATACCGAGATCCAATTATACATTATCTGGAGCAATTAATGACTAAATAATTACAAGTTGTGGGGTAACCCTGTGTCCGGGCAAAATCGGGATCAAAGTTTTCCCCGATTCCCCGAGGAGGAAACAAAAGGGAAGCACGGATCGACGCGGTTATAATCGAGGCCAGGAATCCTTCATATCAAGACCCAGGAAGAATGTACGATCTATCTAAGATCGGACGCGGTAAAGCGACTCATCCCGGATCAAGTATAGCTTCTGGACATCGAAGATGCGGTGAACGGTTATGCACGATGGATAGAGGCCCGTAATATTCGCCCTCAATCGGACATTGCAACGCGAATCCCGTTCAATATCAGTTAAAGATCAACAATTACCGGAAGAAGAAGAAGATTTTTACCTTTTTTTATACTTGTACTAGCACTAAAGTTCTCCTACTATATAAAAGGGAAGCTTTTCTTTAGTCTAACACATTGTAACACACAATTCAAAGCAATAAAAAATTTACTTTTGTCTTCTAGACTGTTCAAGGCATCTTGTTTGCTCTTTTCTTAACTCACGACCGAATTTGCACTGAGGGTCCGATTGAAGACGAATTCCACTGTTCAATCTAAGATCAGGCTTGGTCATCGTATTGCAATTGGTTTGATCATTTATTTTGTCTTTAATTCATCTATCTGTTATTCTTAATTTTTCTTATTGAATTAAATCATGTATCTTTTAAACCATGTACAAATTTAATTGTTACTCATTTTTGGGGTAAATAGTTTGGCGCCCACCGTGGGGCTAAGGATAATAGTGGTGATTTGGTACGAATCTCCATAATACACCCTATTTTACGCTTGTTCTTTAAAATCATAATTTAGATCAGCATAAAAATGTCAAACTCTCAGTCTGCTCACTTGAACGTTAACGTTGAGTCATGCCATCACGGAGAAAATAATAATGTAGTGCCCAATAATGATGTGCTTCCTGCCGATCCTAACAGTGTCCCAGCCGCCAACCCGGTCGATGCTAACTCGCAGGTGGCCATCAATATCAGTTTGCCAACTGATCCCGAAGCACTGTTCATGGGAGACCCCGACCAACAGCTTGAGAAGCGCCTGAAGGTGTAGGTGATGGGGTGAGCTTACGACTGATTTTCGAAATGTTGTAGGCTCAACAAGCGGCAATAGCACAACTACAGAATTAAAGCCACGCCCCCAATAGGGTCAAGCCTGAAAAATCCCGAAAAAGCACCCAAAGAGACAAACAAATTACCGAGAGACTGGGTGTGGTCGAGCCCGGGGTAACTTCAGAGGTAATGAAGGTGCTCGAAGCATTGACAAAACGGGTGGAGTCAGACGAGAAAAAGATTGAGGCCAAACGACAAAAAGGTGAAAACATACAACTTCAGGGTCAATCAGATCCTGGGAGCACCCCTGATATTGAAGGGTCCGGACTCCAAACAAATTATCCAGAAGCCTTTTCCTCCATGCGCGACACCGAAGCTTATCCCAAAGAGGTTTCGTTTACCCAACATTCCCAAATATAATGGGACCACGGATCCAAATGAGCATGTAACCTCTTATACATGTGCAATCAAAGGGAATGATTTGGAAGATGACAAAATCGAGTCGATGTTGCTGAATAGGGAAACTTTGTCCAAGGGAAAAATGATATGGTACCACAACTTTCCTCCAAATTCCATTGACTCGTTTGCTATGCTTGCAGATGCTTTCATAAAGGCCCATGCCGGAGCCATCAAGGTCGAGACCAGAAAGTCAAATCTTTTCAAGATCAAACAAAGGGATAATGAGATGCTTAGGGAGTTCATATCAAGATTCCAGATGGAGCGGATGGACCTGCCACCAGTTGTAGATGATTGGTCCATTCAGACATTCACTCAAAGGCTCAACACTCGAAGTTCCGTGGCCTCTTAATAGCTAAAATAAAATTTGATGGAGTACCGATGGTAACCTGGGCCGATGTCCACAATAGGTACCAGTCGAAGATCAAGGTTGAGGATGACCAACTCAGGGCCCATTCTGGATCTGTTTACCGTAGCAAGACCGATGATAGATATAAGAGAGCCATTGATCAGGATCAAAGACAGGTTCGAGATCGATATCAACCATACATCGGGATCAAAAGGGAAACAGATTTTGGCGTCACCTAGTAAGGAATGAGAAAAAGAAATGATCGAGGGCCTAGTGGCTGGGGGTTGATGAGAAAGAACGGGTTCGGCAGGTCACTCAGGAGTAGGGAGGCACCAAGATAGGGCACATCAAAGAGACCAAGTGGCCCCAACAATTGCTGTTCGACCCAACGTAGAGAGATCCTAACTTGATGTGTAAGTATCACGACACTTACGGTCATAGGACCAAAGATTTCCGACAGCTAAGAGTAGAAGTTGCTTGACTGTTAAATAATGGACACCTCCGAGAATTCCTAAGTGAGCGAGCCAAAAACCACTTCAAAAATAGGGACGCCAACAAACAGGTCGAACAAGAGGAGCCTCAACACGTGATCATCATTGTCATTGGGGGAATTGATGTTCCCCAAGGGCTAATGATAAAATGCACTAAAGTATCTATTACGAGGAAAAAGCGCACCTGGGATTACGTTCCAGAGGGAGATATTTCATGCGGCGACAAAGATGCCAAGGGCATCGTACAACCTCAAAATGATGCACTAGTAATATCTATACTTATCAATAAATCTCGGGTTAAATGTGTGCTGATTGATCCAGGTAGCTCGACCAACATCATTAGATCAAGGATCGTAGAGCAATTGGGGTTACCGGATCAAATCTTACCGATATTCTAGGCATTGAATGGATTCAACATGGCATGTGAGACCACGAAAGGAGAGATAACTTTGCTGGTAAACACTGCTGGGACAATCCAAAAAATGAAGTTCTACGTGATTGAATGTGATATGAGGTACAACATTTTATTCGAAAGGCCATGGGTCCACAACATGAGGGCGGTACCTTTGACCTTACACCAGGTCCTGAAATTTCCCACACCGGGGAAGTCAAAATGGTCTAGGGAGAATAACCAACCGCAAGGAAAATGCTTTTTATCGATGAAGTGCTCCTGCTGCCTGCGGTTTCAACATCGAGGAGAGTGGAACCAACCAAAAAAAGAAGAGATTAAATAGCAATCACTGATACCAGCCTCAGCCAAACCAGAGACATAGGAAGAACAAGGAGCGAACGATAAGGACAATTACAATGTCCTGAGATCATTCATAGCTCCTAATGACACCGAAGCCACCAAATCGATGGTCAAAGAGTTGGAACAAGTTATATTAATCGAGCATATACTAGATCGAAAGGTATACCAAGGCACGATGTTAACCCCCGAGCTTAGAAAAAAACTTATTGATTTTTTTAAAGCTAACGTCGACTGTTTTGTTTGGTCCCATCTTGACATGACAGGGATCCCACCGAAGGTATCCACTCACAAGATGAGTTTAGACCCGAAGTTCCATCTAGTTAAGTAGAAAAGAAGGCCAAAATCCGAGATCAAATATGCATTTATCAAGGATGAGGTAGCGAAACTTCTAAAAATAGGATCTATCAAGAAAGTTAAATACCCGGATTGGTTAGCTAACGTAGTGGTAGTACCAAAAAAGTAAATAAACTAAGGAAGTGTGTGGATTATAAAGATCTAAACGAAGCATGCCCAAAAGATTCCTTTCTTTGGCCTAACACTGATTGAACAATCGACACGACTGCCGGGCACGAGATACTCAGTTTTCTCGACGCTGATGGTAGGCTAGGAACACGTGTTTTAGCCACATTTTGCACTCTAATTACTGCAGTTTGAACATGGTTGAGCTTAAATGATAGTGATTTGTACTTATTATGTATTATATATTTTATTGGACATGATTCCGAGTTAAGAAGATGTTCTAGAGCTAAATTGACTAATTAGAGCTTTGAAGACCGAGTAAAAGCCAAAGAATTAAATCGAGATTACGTCTGGGGCTTGTAGACCGGCTTTTCATACGAAAGTTACAATAAAGCGCAAGGGTTATGACATTTGTACCAATGATTTGCACAGTGCGACGGATCAGTGCAAATATGCGTCAGACTTTAAGAAGTTTAGAGACTTGTAGTTATTGGGCATGATAGAAAAATACACTAATGCGTGGCATAATGCGTGGCATCAGTAAAAATTTTGTCAGACAAGCTAAGTTTAAAGATTTTATAACTGACCAAAATGCACTAGTGCGAATCACCCTGCATAGTGATGACGTCCACAACACACCTCAATAAAAGATATGATGTGGTTATATGCAACAATAATTACCCAACTATGAGTCGGGGTCAAATCCACTGGGAGTTATGAGGGTGTTAGGAGTATATATTCTAAGCAAGTGAATGGGTTATCTAAGATTTCACTTCCACAATAGAGTTTTGTTTTCTACGTCTACTGTTACTCCAATGAATGTAAGCTAAAGAAAATAGATTATAGATAAATGTTTTTGAGATTTTTCCAAATGGGTTAAAGGCCTAGGATTGTGACCATTACCTAGGTGTTTTCCTAATGGGATAAAGATGTTATTGCTTGTTTTGTTGATTGGGGCGTATTATAGCTCTCAACTCTACATTACCCACTCAATACCTCTCGGTCAGAGAGTGATTTTGTACAATTTGGCTTTCTCAAGTCCAAATAGGTATCAAACAAAATAGTTGATATGAGCTCAAGTCGGGTTCTTAGTATCTCTAGTTTGAAACCTTTAATTAGGCTAATCAATCTCTCAATTAACCTAATTTCTTGTTAGCTAAGTTATCCTAGACTAGGCCCCTCTGTCTCAAGTAGAGACTAAATCAAATATGCATGAATCAATATTTGCAACCAATAATTCGAAATTTGAAGCATGAACTAATGTCATGGCCCTGGTTTACCCTCCATGAACCATCGTGATGACACCTAGTCTCTACGACTAGGTAAACCTAAAATGCGGAAGATAAACCAAATTTACGGGAAAAAAATAATTTAAAACAGGAATAGAGTAATAAAACAACGTTTAAAAGTGCCACTCATCATACACAATATTAACTCTTAAAACCAATACATTTTTCCCAAAACCCGAAAACCCATGAATGCCCAAGCCTTGGAATGTCTACCAGTGTCTAACTCCAGAATATCTAACAAGGAAAGGAAATACATAAGGGCTAATACGATAGGGAGAGTAGAAAGGGACTCCTTGGTCTACGGGCGCGACAGATATACCTCAAAGTCTCTAGAACAGTCGCCTCGCCTCAAGGGTTATAGGACTAGTCAAAGTACCTGGATCTGCACATGAAAAACATGCACAGAAAGGGCATGAGTACACCACAGTGGTACTCAATAAGTGCCAAGCCTAACCTCGGTCGGGTAGTGACAAGGAAGGTCAGAGCCCCACCGAGGTTAAATAAAATATAAAGTTCAATAGTGTAGAACAAAATAGTATAAATAAGTACAATAGTAAATGTAACACAAGATATAAAGGGCAACAACAACTATTACAGAGACAAGGTAAACACAGAAAGAAATACGGTTCAACACCAAAATAACAATCGGAGATCTCCCAGGATACTGTCTTGTAGTCCCAAATATACATATCCAATGGATCTCCGGGGATCCCGTCATGTAGTCCAACTCATAGTGCGCAGGGATCTACAGGAATCCGTTCCATAGTCCCAAATGTAAATACCCAGTACTGGGGGAATCTATATAAATGCACAGTAGTCCCAAATGTAAATACCCAGTATTGGGGGAATCCATATAAATACCCAGTCCCATAGTTCCATATAACTATGCAGGGGGATCTACCGGAATCCCACATCCGTAGTACCAAATCTAAATACACAGCAGTAACAGGAAACTATTCAGCAAATGCAAATTTCATATTAAGGCAAATAAGTAATTTTAGCCTAGCATGCTGCATAGGATTTAGGTAAAGCAGTTTGAGTAATCAAAGCAATTAAATCACTTACATGTGCCTTCCTAAGCTAACAACAGGCTTAAAGTGCAAGTAATATAAACATGAAAGGAAAACATACTAGTAATTACTTAATGAAAATCGGATTTTCAATAATTAGCACAAGTATGCACTCGTCACCTTACATACAAGGCATTTCAATTAACAATAATACCAAATACTAAGGGGAAGGTCCCCCCACAAGGTTAGGCAAGCCACTTACCTCGAACCAGCTCAAAATCAACTCGAAACCACATTTTTGCCATGAGTACTTGACTCCAAATGGCCCAAATCTATTAAATTCAATTGCATAATGTAAATAACACTTCAAGTAATTGATTCTACAATTAAATTATAAGCTATACGCGAAATTAGGTAAAATGACCAAAATGCCCCTTGGTCCCACATCTCGAAATCAGGAAAAATTTATATTTCCAGAATTCTCACACTCTTACGAGTTCAGTCATACTGAAAGTACCAAAATCGGACCTCAAATGGCCCCTTAAATCATTACTCAAAGGTCTCTAATTAGTCAAGCCCTAACCCCCAATTACCACTGATTTTCCTTAAATTTTCATGTTTATAATGATAAAAATCACCCCAATAATGAGTTTAGGTTCCAAGAATTTTACCTCTTCGAAGTTCCCTTGAATTCTCTCTCAAAAGTCTCCCCAAAAGCTCACTTTCCGGATGAAAATGGTGAAAGAATAGTTCAAATTCGCGAAGGTAACTATTTATATGTTATGCCCAGCAATACCGCATCTGCGGTCCACCCATCGCATCTGCAATACCATTTCTGCGGTTCTCACTTAAAACCTCTCTGCCGCACTTGCGACCCAGAATCCGCATCTGTGGTCTCGCAGGTGCGGTACATATGCCGCTTCCGCGGTTCCTGGCCCCTTACTCATCTACTGCTTCTGCGGCTGCATTCCGCATTTGCGGGAGTCGCACCTGTAGCCTATCAACCGCAGATGCGGTTATGACAGCAGTCATAGCTTCAGATGCAACACCAAACTCAAAATCCTTCCGTCAACCATCCGAAATCATCCCGAGGTCCCCGGGACCTCAACCAAAGGCACCAACAAGTCCAATACCCCTGTCCAAACTTATACCAATCCTTAAAAAAAACATCCTAACGACGAATTAACCACGAATTCAAGCCTAAGAACTCCAAAATCTAAAAATACGCTTTCGATCAAAAAGTCTACCAACCCTCGTTCGAATGAACTAAAATTTTGTACACACATCACATTCAACACTACGGAGCTACTCCAACTTCTGGAATTCCATTCCGACCCTCGAATCAAAATCTCACTTTTGAACCGGAAACTTCAAAATTTGACTTTCGACATTTCAAGCCTAAATTAGCTACGGACCTCCAAAACACAATCCGAACACGCCCCTATGCCCGTAATCACCCAACGGAGCTAACGAAACCATCAAAATTCCATTCTGAGGCCGTCTTCATACTATTTCGACTACGGTCAAATTTCCAACACTTAAGCTCTCATTTAGGGACTAAGTGTCCCAAAACTCTCAGAAACTCAAAACCGAACGTCCCGGCAAATCAAAGTAGCAGAAATAAACACGGGGAAAATAGTTAATAGAGGATCGGGGCATTAATTCTTAAGACGACCGGTCAGGTCGTCACATCCTCCTACACTTAAATATTCGTTCATCCTTAAACGAGAATAAAGACATACCTGAAGTAGTGAAAAGATGAGGGTAATAGCTGCACATATCCTGCTCGGTCTCCCAAGTCACCTCCTCGACCGGCTGACCCCGCCACTGAACCTTTACTGATGCAATATTCTTTGACTTTAGCTTTCTAACCTGCCTGTCCAATATTGTCACCAACTCATCAACATAAGATAGATCCTTGCCCAACTGGACTGAACTGAAATCCAACACGTGCGATGGATCACCGTGATACCTCTGGAGCATCGAAACATGAAATACCGGATGAACTCCTGCCAAGCTGGGAGGTAAGGCAAGCTCATAAGCAACCTCCCTAACACGCCGCAATATCTCAAAAGGACCAATAAACCTCGGACTCAACTTTCCTTTCTTCCCGAATCTCATAACGGCCTTCATAGGAGAAACCCAAAGTAGAACCCGTTCCCCAAACATATAGGAAACATCACGAACCTTCTGATCCGCATAACTCTTCTGTCGGGACTGGGTTGTACGGAGTCTATCCTGAATCACCTTGACCTTCTCCAAAGCATCCTGAACCAAGTCTGAGCCCAACAATCTAGCCTCGCCTGGCTCGAACCAACCCACGGGGGATCTACACCGCCTACCATATAAAGCCTCATACGGTGCCATGTGAATGCTGGACTGATAGCTGTTGTTGTAGGGAAACTCCGCCAATAGTAAGAACTGATCCCAAGACCCTCCAAACTCGATCACACACACATGGAGCACATCCTCAAGAATCTGAATAGTGTTCTTCGACTGTCCGTCCGTCTGAAGGTGAAATGCTGTACTAACTCCTCCCGAGTACCCAACTCATGCTGAATGGCCCTCCAGAACCGCGATGTGAACTAAGTACCTCTATCTAAAATGATGGACACTAGAATACCATGAAGAGGAACAATCTCCCGGATATAAATCTTTACTAGGCACTCCGAAGAATAGGTAGTACACACAAGAATGAAGTGCGTAGACTTAGTCAGCCGATCCACAATCACCCAAATAGCATCAAAGTTTCTCAAAGTCTGTGGGAGCCCAACTACAAAGTCCATGGTGATCCGCTCCCACTTCCACTCCGGAATCTCTATCTGCTGAAGCAACCCACCCGATCTCTAGTGTTCATACTTCACCTGCTGACAGTTGAGGCACCGAGCTACAAATCCAACTTTATCCTTCTTCATCCGCCTCCACCAATAGTGCTGCCTCAAATCCTAATACATCTTCGCAGCACCTGGATGAATGGAATACCGCGAACTGTAGGTCTCCCATAGAATCAACTCCCGAAGCCTATTAACATTGGGTACACAAATCTGACCCTGCATCTTCAATACACCGTCATCACCAACAGTCATATCTCTGGCATCACCGTGCTGGACCTTGTCCTTGAGGACAAGCAAATGAGGGTCATCATACTGACGCTCCCTGATACGATCAAATAAGGATGACCAAGAAACCACGCAATCTAGAACCCGACTAGGCTCCAAAAGATCCAATCTCACAAACTGGCTGGCTAAGGCCTGAACATCCATCGCCATAGGTCTCTCCAATGTTAGTAAATTAGCCAAACTCCCCAACTCTCTGCCCGTCAACTCAAGGCATCGGCCACCACATTGGACTTGCCCAGGTGATACAAAATAGTGATATCATAGTCCTTCAACAACTCTAACCATCTCCTCTAGCGCAAATTTAGGTCCTTTTGCTTGAACATGTGCTGCAAGCTCTGATGATCGGTATAAATCTCACAAGGAACCCTGTACAAATAATGACGCCAGATCTTCAGGGCGTGAACAATGGTAGCTAACTCAAGGTCGTGGACCAGATAATTCTTCTCGTGAACTTTCAACTATCTGGACGCGTAGGCAATCACCCTACTGTCCTGCATCAAAACTTCTCCAAGGCCAATACTCGAGGCATCGCAATAAACAGTGTAAGACCCCGAGCTTGTAGGCAATATCAAAACTGGGGCTGTAGTCAAATCTATCTTGAGCTTCTGAAAGCTCACCTCACACTTTTCTGTCCATTGGAATGGAGCACCCTTCTGGGTCAGTCTGGTCATAGGGGCTGCAATCGATGAAAACCCCTCTACAAAATGATGGTATTAACTTGTCAATCAAAGGAAATTGCGAATCTCTATAGCTGAGGATGGTCTGGGCCAATCCTACATGACCTTTACTTTCTTCGGATCCACCTGAATACCCTCACTTAGCACCACGTGGCCTAAGAATGCCACGGAATCCAACCAAAACTCACATTTCGAGAACTTAGCATATAACTTCTTTTCTATCAAGGTCTGAAACACTTTCCTCAGGTGTTGCTCATAATCTTCTCGACTCTGGGAATACACCAAAATATCATCAATAAAGACAATGATGAACGAGTCAAGATATGGCCGGAACACACTGTGCATCAAATGCATAAAGGCTGCTAGGGCATTGGTCAGCGCAAATGACATGACAAGGAACTCGTAATGACCATACCGAGTCCTGAAAGCAGTCTTCGGGATATCTGGCTCCCGAATCATCAACTAATGGTAACCTGAGCACAAGTCAATCATAGAAAAAACCCGTGCGCCCTGAAGCTGGTCAAAGAGATCATCAATATGAGGCAAAGGATAATAGTTCTTAACTGTAACCTTATTCAACTAGCAATAATCAATACACATACGCATAGAAACATCCTTTTTCTTCACAAACATGACAGGAGTACCCCAAGGTGATACATTGGGCTGAATAAAACCCTTATCAAGTAATTCCTGTAACTGATCCTTCAACTCCTTCAACTAAGGAGGAGCCATATGATACAGAGGAATAGAAATGGGCTGAGTGCCCGACAATAGATCAATGCCAAAATCAATATATCTATCAGGTGGCATGTGGCATGCCCAGAAGATCAGCTGGAAACATACCGGGAAAATCCTGTACTATTGGGATTGAATCAACTGAAGGGGTATAAATACTAATATCTCATAAGCTAAATACGCGTCACACCCCTTCTCAACCATATACTGAGCTTTAAGAAAAGAAATAACTCTAATGGGAGTGTGATCTAAAGTACCCCTCCACTCAACACGCGGTACACCTGGCATAGCCAACGTCACGGTTTTGGCGTGACAGTCAAGAATAGCATAATGGGGAGACAACCAGTCCATGCCCAATATAATATCAAAATCTATCATGCTGAGAAACAATAAATCGGCTCTGGTCTCAAAACCACTAAGAGCAACCAAACACGACCGATAAATGCGGTCCACAACAAGAGAATCTCATATAGGAGTAGAAACATAAACAGGAAAACTCAAAGAATCCCAAGGTATACCCAAATGCAGAGCAAAATAAGAAGACATATAAGAGTAAGTGGAGCCTGGATCGAATAGAACCGATGCATCTCTATGACAAACCAGTATAAAACCTGTGATGACAGAATCAGAGGCAACAACCTCGGTAAGGGCAGGAAAGGCATAGTATCGGGCCTAGCCTCCGCCTCTAGGGTGACCTCTACCTCCCCGACCTCCACCTCTAGCTGGATGAGCAGGTGGGGTAGCAACTGGAGTTGTAACCATAGCCTGAGAACTCTGCGTGGCACGCTGTGGCTAAGAAGTTTGTGGAGGTGCACCCCTCCTAAGCCTGGGGAAATACCTCACCACATGGCGTTTGTCACCACACTCAAAACAACCTCGCGACTGACGTGGCAGTGGGAACTATACGGTACGGGTACTCTAAGACCCCTGAACACCTAAAACACTATGTGAAGTCTGAGACGCAAACTAAGCTGGCTAACCCACAAAACCTTTACCATGCCGTACTCTTCCTCCAATATAAGGACCAGTGGGCCTCTCCAGTCTACGAGGTCTCCTAGATTCCCTATACTCCCTCTCCTAACCTTGTCTACCCTCTCTCTCCTAGACCCACCTATCCTCTACTCGGCGAGAGATCCTCACCACCCTCTGAACTGGGACCACAGGTTATGT
Source organism: Nicotiana tabacum (assembly GCF_000715075.1). Classification (NCBI taxonomy): domain Eukaryota; kingdom Viridiplantae; phylum Streptophyta; class Magnoliopsida; order Solanales; family Solanaceae; genus Nicotiana; species Nicotiana tabacum. The sequence continues at coordinate 140,735,773 of NC_134089.1, forward strand.
CTCCATAACACCTGGAACCTGAACAATGAGAACTCGCTACTCTGGAGTGGGGGTGGTGGAAGTCTGGGTCCCTTCCCCGATATGTGAAGTAGTTGGTAAAACCTGAATCAATCCCGCCTGAACCAATGTAACAAGCATGCTCAGGAACGGGTGCCTAGACTCCGGCTGGAACTGCTAGTGGCACCTCGATGGTAGCTCGCACGGGTGCCTGGTCATCTCCGGTAGTACATGACCTCACCATCTGTGAGAGAATGGAAGACATAGGTTTAGGATCGTGATGTCAAAAATCTTGCATGACAGGAAAATCAAATGAAGTGGAAATTTCCTAACGGTTACATAGCCTCTCATAGATAAGTACAGACGTCTCCGTACTGATCAGCGAGATTCTAATAAATCGGCTTGTAGAGACTAAGTGTCACGAGCCCGGTTCACCCTCCATGAACCATCATGACGACACCTAGTCTCTACGACTAGGTAAGCCTAATGTACGGAAGATAAAATAAATTTGCAAAAAAAAACAATTTAAAACAGGAATAGAGTAATAAATCAACATTTAAAAGTGCCACTCGGCATACACAATATTAACTCTTAAAACCAATACATTTTTCCCAAAGCCCGGAAAACCATGAATCCACAAGCCTTGGAATGTCTACCAGTGTATAACTCCAGAATATCTAACAAGGAAAGGAAATACAGAAGGGCTAATACAATAGGGAGAGTAGAAAGGGACTCCTCGATCTGCGGACGCGGCAGATATACCTCGGAGTCTCTACAAGCGCCTCGTCTCAAGCGTGATAAGTCTAAGTGGAAGTACCTGGATTTGCACATGAAAAACATGCGCAGAAAGGGCATGAGTACACCACATCGGTACTCAGTAAGTGCCAAGCCTAACCTCGGTCGGGTAGTGACGAGGAAGGTCAGGGTCCTACTAAGATTAAATGAAACATAAGATATAATAATATAGAACAGAGCAGTATAAATGAAGTACAACAGTTAATGTAACACAAGATATATAGGGCAACAACAACTATTACAGAGACAAGGTAAACACAGAAAGAAATACGATTCAGCACCAAAATAACAATCGGGGATCTCTTATAATACCGTCCTGTAGTCCCAAATATACATATCCAATGGATCTCCCGGTATCCCGTCCCGTAGTCTAACTCATAGTGTGCGGGGATCTACCGGAATCCCGTTCCATAGTCCTAAATGTAAATACCCAGTACTGGGGGAATCTACCGGGTGCAGTCCTGTAGTTCCATATAACTATGCACGAGGGGTCTATCGGAATCCCACATCCGTAGTCCCAAATAAACAAACAAAGGGGATCTACCGGAATCCCACATCCGCAATCCCAAATGTAAATACACAGCAGTAACAAGAAAATATTCAGCAAATGTCAAATTTCATATTAAGGCAAACAAGTAATTTTAGCCTAGCATGCTGCACAGAATTTAGGTAAAGCAGTTTGATCAATTAAAGAAATTAAATCACTTAGATACGCCTTCCTAAGCTAACAACATGCTTAAAGTGCAAGTAATATAAACAGGAAAGGAAAACATACCAGTAATTACTTAATGAAAATCGAATTTTCACCAACTAGCACAAGTACCACTCTTCACCTTACGTATAAGGCATTTCAATTTACAATAATACCAAATCCTAAGGGGAAGGTCCCCCCACAAGGTTAGGTAAGCCACTTACCTCGAACCGGCTCAAAATCAACTTGAAACCACGTTCTTGCCACGAGTACTCGACTCCAAATGGCCCAAATCTATTTAATCCAATTGCATTATGTAAATAACACTTCAAGTAACTGATTCTATAATTACATTCTAAGCTAATACGTGAAATTAGGTAAAATGACCAAAATGCCTCTGGGGCCAACGTCACAGAATCGGGTAAAATTTACATTTGCAGAATCCTCACACTCTTACGAGTTCAGTCATATCAAAAGTACCAAAATCAGACCTCAAATGACCCCTCAAATCATCACTCAAAAGTCTCTAATTAGTCAAGCCCTAACCTCTAATTATCACTGATTTTACTTAAATTTTCATGTTTATAATGATAAAAATCACCTCAATAACGAGTTTAGGTTCCAAGAATCTTACCTCCTCGAAGTTCCCTTGAATTCCCTCTCAAAAACCTCCCCAAAAGCTCACTTCCCGGATGAAAATGGTGAAAGAATAGCTCAAATTCGCGAAGGCAACTATTTATTTGTTCTGTCTAGCAATCCTGCATCTGCGGTCCACCCATCGCATCTGTGATACCATTTCTGCGGTTGGGGAACCGCCTTTGCGGTTCTCACTTAAAACCTCTCAGCCGTACCTGCTGCCCAGAATCCGCATCTGCGATCTCAGAGGTGCGGTACATACCGCTTTTGCGGTTCCTGGCCCCTTCCTCATTGGCCGCTTCTGCGGCTGCATTCCGCATCTGCGAGAGTCGCACATGCGGCCTCTCAACCGTAGATGTAGTTATGACAAAAATCATAGCTTCAACTGCAACTCCAAACTCAAAATCCTTCCGTCAACCATCCAAAATCATCCTGAGGCCCCCGGGACCTCAACCAAAGGCACCTACAAGTCCAATACCGCTGTCCAAACTTATACCAATCCTTAAAACACCTAAAACAACATCAAAACGACGAATCAACCACGAATTCAAGCCTAAGAACTCCAAAACTCTAAAAATATGCTTTCGATCAAAAAGTCTACCAACCCTCGTCCGAATGACCTGAAATTTTGCACACATGTCACATTCAACACTACGGAGCTACTCCAACTTCCGGAATTCCATTCCGACCCTCAGATATCACTATCGAATCGGAAATTTCGAAATTTGACTTTCGACATTTCAAGCCTAAATTAGCTACGGACCTCCAAAACACAATCCGAACATGCCCCTAAGCCTGAAATAACCCAAAGGAGCTAACAGAACAATCGGAATTCCATTTCGAGGCTGTCTTCACACTGTTCGAACTACGGTAAAATTTCCAACACTTAAGCTCTCATTTAGGGACTAAGTGTCCCAAAACTCTTTGAAACTCAAAAACGAACATCCCGGCAAATAAAAGTAGCAGAAATAAACATGGGAAAAGTAGTTAATAGAGGATTGGGACGTTAATTCTTAAGACGACCGGCCGGGTCGTCACCACTAAGCTATATAATCAACACCTAATCATAAAAAAACACTAAATTAGATACCCATAAGGTTTACACACTAGAGTTGGGTCACAAACCCTAGTAAAAATCTAGCTACTCATAATAGAAATTGCAGAAAATAAAGAAGAAAATCTAATTAAAATTCATAATGGAAGATTAAAATGTTGAAATCTAATGTTAAAATACTCAAATAAACTAAAACCTCCTAAAATAGTAAAAAGAAACAGCTACAATAGCTTTGGATTTTCAAACTTGACCTAAATTTGTGGAACTCGTCTATTTATACTGGGCTAAACATTGCAAACAAAAATGCCCCTCGAAAGGTTTTTCGGCCGCACAATTCCATGTGCGTTCCGCAGATTTCTTCAGCAAGTAGGAAGATGAGTTCTACGGCTTAATATTTCTGGATTATGGCCGCGAGGCAACTTCTGCGGCCGCACAATTCTTGTGCGGTCCGCAGTTCACATATGCTTCAAGATTTGGACTTATACACATTCTCTAAACTTGAAAATAACCAGTTATGCGACCGCATAATTCATGTGCGGTCCACACATTGCTGAAACTCCTGATGGGCTCTTTAGCTTGGGTTGCGGCCTCAGATGAAATTTTTGTGGTTCGCAATTTCTTTTGCAGCTTTAGGATTTCTTCTATGGACCGCACATCTTTGCTTCTGCGCCCTTTATTGCCTTGTGTTCCAGAACACTCCTTTTTCGAGTTGGATTTCATCATGGGACACCAAACTTCCAGCATTCCTGTAATTTGCACAATTTCATTAGTTTCAGGAATACAATTCAATACTTTCGGACTAAAACAAAAGAAAAAGTTGTTAATAAGCAGACAAAATTCCCACTTATCAACTTCCCCAAACTTACGTCTTTGCTTGTCCTCAAGCAAATAAATTAGTTCATACCTCCTAAAGTTAAAGATCATTTCAGCGAGTCAAAGGTGAGTCATTCACACATCAGTTGTGACCAACAATTACCCACACTACTCATGCATTATCAACAAGGTGACAAGTCAAACATTCATATACATATAGTTCTATTGTGACATTTGAGCTTTAAGAATTGACTTTACTCATCAAAGACTCTTGTTTTGTCATGCAAGCCATGGTGGGCTCCAAACTCTTCCTCCTCTACATTACATTTTCCAAGCTTACTTAAGAAATTTAGCACTCAATCCAAATATTTCTGAAAGGTTCACTCATCTTTCTCAAGAAAATGTCACAAGTACGGTTTCAAGTACCATAGGCTTGCCCCTCATGTAGATGCCCACTAATGTAAGCTCACTCGGTTTAAAATCCAGTAGGACTTCTTTCGGGATGTAATTAAGTCTTTTGGGTTAGGGTAGGATACTGTATGAGTAAGTGGTTACACCTTTCCTTAAGCATTCCATCTTTCATATCTCGGCTCACACTTTGCCAATTCTTAGAGGTACTTTCTTTTCATTGGGGACTAGAGAGACTTAGCGTCACTCTTTCTGGATCATTACATTCTTTTTCTCCCTTTTCGATTTCTCCATGTTTGGGATCATTACCTCTTTTTGAATCCGTTCAACCTTTCCACTTATTCATTTTTTGCATTTTTTTGTTCTTTTCTTTTCTTGCCTTCTCTTCTCATAAAGATCATTTTTTTGTGCCTTGATACCCTTTTCAACTTCCTCATCTCTTCCCCAAACTTATATTTTAACTCATTTGTATCATAAAAATATTAAGGAAAGCTCAGGTGCCAAGAGAGGGTCACGACAAAATGTGTAAAGGCTTGTAACATTGTTATCAAATGAGAAAGGCTAGAGGCTCAAAGAGGTTGACTAGGGATAGCGACATTGGTTGGAAATAGAAAAACTCAAACGGGCCAAGGAGATCCTACATTCACTTTTCAAACCCAGCAAAACTTAGGATTTCGCTTTGAGACACATTCGGGGTAAGTTCTGGATCCTTCGTATGAATACTTGGACTAACTACAATTTATCTCACCCCTCACGCAACTATATTGTAAAAGAGGATAGAGTCAAGGGACCACAACGACCACATTAAAATTTAAATATCACTATGGTCCACTTAAATCACTCGATATTTACTAAAGTCAATACAAGAGTCACAAAGTCACCAACTAGAACTATTTCTTTTGGAAACCTTATCTCTAACCATAAGCACGTAGTTAAGTGTGTAAGTGCCAATTGAAGCATGGTTGACACTTCGAGCATAACTTATTTAGGTCTTTTTATTCATTATTACTACTATTATTACTAAACACAAAACATACTCATTCCCATAAGAAGGTTGTTGATGCCGCCCAATCTCACACCACAAATATAGGTAGTGAGGCGGTCGAAGCAATAATAAGACCAACGCGAGTCGAGGTCTATCCTTTAGGGAGTTAGAATTGGGATTAGGTATATATTTAGTGCAGTTGTATGATTTGCCTCAAATTACACTTCCACATTCTTGTTTGTTGATTTTACTTCTACTTTAAGCTATTAATTGCAAATATTAAACTAGGAGACAATATTTCTAGTTTTGGTTGTTTTTCAAATAATAAGAGATCTAGGGTCACGACTTTCACCTAGGTGGTTAACGGGTTGTAAACTCTAGGGCAAGTTTGATTAGTCGGGGTCATAATATAGAAATCACATGCAATTACCCACTCTATACCTCTCGGTAGTTTGAGTGATTTTTTCCAATTTGACTTTTTCAAGTCCAAATGGGTATTGCACAAAATAAGTGATATATGCTCAAGTCGGGTTTTACTATCTCTAGATTAGACCCTTTAATTGGGGCTATTAATATCTTGAATTCACCTAAATTTCTTGCTAGCCAAGTTTTTATAGACTTAGTCTCTCTTACTTAAGTAGAGACTAAGTGAAATAGGGATGAATCAATATTTGCAACCATTAATTCTTGAATTCAAGCATGAACATGGCTAAATATCACTAACCCAATCTCAAACAAGCCCTAAATCAAACACCCATTAATTACCCATACTAGGGTTGGCCACAACCCTAGCTAGAAATTTAGCTATTCATTAAAAATGAAGAAATTAAGATAGAATGCATAATAATTGATTAGAGAAAGAAAATCTAAAATTTAGAAGTTAATCTAGTAAAAAATTATTCAAAACAGTAAAGAAAACGACTCATGTGATCTTCCCAAAACTAAACTTAACCTAAAAATGACAAAAAGTTCTATTTATATTAAGATGAAAATATCTGACAAAAATGCCCCTGCAGAGATTGTGCGAACCATACATTTCTGAGTGCGGCCGCACTCTTGCTTCTGCGGCGGCACAATTATAGTGTGGTCCATACTCCTTGAACTCGAGCTCTAGATTTGCAGGACTTCTGTGGACCATACAATTCTGAGTGCGGCCGTGCTCTTGATTATGCGGCCGCACAAAAATGATGTCGTCCGCACTCCTTGACTTGGGACTTGAACCCAGCTCCCTGATTCTTCTCTTCTATGGACCGCATAATTGTGAGTGCGGCCGCACTTGACATCCTGTGACCGCACAATTTTGTGCGGTCTGCATATCTTCAGTTTGCCTAAAACCACTCTCTGAAACTATTCTTCTGCGGCCGTACAATATTTTTGCGGCCTGCACTGTGGGCCTTTTCTGCCTTGTTTTTGTCCTTGTCCAATTTTGACTCCTTTATGAGTTGATTTTGATTTCATTGGCTCATATTGCAACACTCCTGCAAGCAAGCACATTTTATTAATTTTCGAGAATACCTTTAAGCATTTTTGAGCTAAAACGCAAGTAAAAGAGAGCAAATAAGCGGTCCAAATCCCTACTTATCAGTTGTGACGACATCTAGCATTGGGACGAGTCACCCGGTTTACAGAACGATTGCTTTTGGAAAGAACCGTGGTATTAAGAAAACTAAAGTCTTATATCTACTAAAACATAAAAAGAAGCTACTAAACAAAATAAGAGCTAATACACTACTAAAACATAAAAAGAAGCTAATGCGCAAAACAAAGATAAAGAAGCTAATGAACAAAACTACTAAAGATAGAATGAATATACATAATGAGAGAGAGAATATATATACATACTAGGTGGGAATAGGCCGTCCCAATATTGTGAAAGTTGAAATTATTGTTATAAACCTTTTTATTATGAATTTGCAGAGATTTAAATTTCATCAAATTAGATTTAGACAAAATCACAACATAACAGCATACATCGTCAAAGATAAATAATGTTCATATGATTTTGAACTAAAACAGAATAATCTAATTTAATAACATCAATTGTGGCTTCAGACATGTGTAGATCTCTCTCTTTCCGTAAGATCCACAAAATACTATTAAATGGTATGACTATCCAAATCTTCTTTCAATTCTTGTACTGGAGCTTCCATGATGCTTCCTGCCCATAAATATTTAGAAAAAATAAAAGATAAGATACTTCAAATGTCGTAGCGTTCAACCTTGATTGCAAATTTTTATTGCAAAATGGTGCTTGTCATTTGACAATGTAAAATTGAATTCATGTCTCTAATTAAGAACCGTATTCAAACATCTCTTAAATTATATGTTCTCCAAAATTCATAGATTTGCATACCATTCATACTTCACCAATAAATTACCCAATAGTAAAAATCTTTATAATTATTTTTTCAAGAGAAAGAAGATATCAAATCAACAAAATCAAATTGTCAATTCACCCTCCACAGTGAATGATCACGCAAAAGACTCCACAAATTTAAATATGTGGCCTTCATGGATACCTGAAGATTGCATATTGTAGCTCACAAAATCTCCCATCAGAGTGTCCTATGTAATACGAGAATCATCACTTGAATTTCCCGATTTCTTGTCCGGAATAGTAAATATTGAAGCATAGCCACCTTGGCTATACTTGGTTCCAATAAACTTGACTGGTACACAAATATAGTTGTCATTATCAGAGGAAAAATACTTGCCAAGCTGCAATTGATAGACCAGACCTTACCTGCAAATAAGAAATCTTACTTTTTTTTGCATTTAGTAGGCCTTGCCTCTGTCTTCTACGCATTTTCATGACCTTTTCTTTCGCACAAAATGACGCAACAATTCTTATGCTCCCAGCAACATCATTCAAAACAAAACCTGCTTCCTCAAACATAACCTATGAAAAATAACATTAATCAATAACATTAACGTCGAAATAATAATGATTTAACGATCTGAGATACTATTAGCAAGATTTCTATCTTGGGTAATCTATTTATTTAGTTGGTATTCGAGAGAAACTTACATTCTTGATTACCCCTATGTTTTAATTTTACCAGCAACTCAAACAAACTCATGTATTTGATTGAACTTTCATGAATTTGACTTGAACATACCCATTTATTCAACTACCGGTATTATAGCAAGCATCATAAGTGTCAACTTCTAACTCACTTCAAAAGCAATAAGTAAACCTGCATGTTGATGCAGTATCTAGAACCAATTGAGTAAATGTATTTTTTACTAAAACACGAACTGGGGTTGCATCAATAGAGATCCTAGCAACAATTAGTCCAGCGACCATTAATTCATCAAACCATCCCACCTTCATGAGTGGGACACCTCCTCAAAGCAGATAGAAGTCATACTTCTTATTATCTTACAACAACCACATATAATGAAAAGGCATGTCCTTGCGTTGGAGATATAACTTCTCGTATCAAACTTCTATATCCATTATATAAAGACTAAACATAAAAATTTTTTGAGGATGTTTAGATCTGAAAATAACTCCATTCAGTATCCGTAAATTGAATTAATGAACAAAAGCTTCAATTTTTCTTGACAAAAAAACAAAAACAAAAAGCAACTCTAAAGTGTAACGATCCGGTCGGTCGTTTCATTAGTTACCATTCTGTTTCCCCCATTTCTGCTTCTTTATATGTTGTTCAGTTGTATTATGTGGTATCGGATTGTTTGGTTCGGGTTCAGAGTGGTTGTGTAGAGGAATGAGACACTTAGTCTCTTTTAGTAAGCTTAAGTTGAAAAAGTCAAGCGGATGTTGACTTATGGGCAGAAGGTCTCGGATGTGAATTCTAATGGTTCGGATAGCTTCGTCGGGTGATTTGGGACTTAGGAGAGTGATCGGAATTTATTTTGGAGGTCTGTGGTAGATTAGGCTTGAATTGAAGAAATTGGAATTTGGGCGTTTTCCGGTTGGTAGTGAAAATATTGATATCGGGGTCGGAATGGAATTCCGAAAAATTGAGTAGGTCCACTATATATTTGTGATGTGTGTGCAAAATTTCAAGTCATTCGGGTGAGGTTTGATAGACTTTTTGATCGTTTACGGAATTCAGAAGTTTTGGAATCCTTAGGCTTGTATCCGAGGGTGATATGGTGTTTCGATGTTGTTTTGAGCGTTCCGAAGGTTGCAATAAGTTTGAATAGTGGTATGTCACCTGTTCATATTTTTGGATGAGGTCCCGGGGGCCTCGGGATGATTTAGGATGGTTATCGGAATGTTTGGAAGTTGGAGAATGCAGCTAAAATTGCTTGTTCTATCATAACTGCACCTGCGGTTAGGGGACCGCAGGAGCAAAGACCGCAGAACCAAGGAAAGACCATAGATGCGGTTGGGCAGCGCAGAAGCGGGAGTTGAGGCGAACCTACGAGCCCGCAGGTGCGGTGGATTGACCGCAGGTGCGGATGAGGTGTTTTAAGTGAAAATCTGTAGAAGCGGAGATTTGTCCGCAGGTGCTGACCGTAGATGCATAATTTGTCCGCAGGTGCAAAAATGCCTAAGCAGAAACTATATAAACCTGTCTTCGCGAATTTCAGCTTTGTTCCACCATTTTTGAGATGCGTTGAGAGCTTTTTGAGAGAATTTGAAGAGGGATTCAAGGGATAACGATTGGAGGTAAAATTTTTGAACCCATTACTCGATTCTATGGCATTATCTTACCGATTAGTCTTGAAATTATTAGAAATTAAGGGTTTAAAATTGGAGAATTAGGGCTTGGTTTGGATAGTTATCATTGGGGATTTGAGGGGTCATTTGGGGTCTGATTTTGATGTTCTTGGTATGTATGGACTCATAGGAAGATAAGGATTCTATTGATGTGATTTTTATCGGATTCCGAGACATGGGCCCAGGGGTCGGGTTTGTCCAATTTTGGGATTTTTGACGTAATTTGATTATTTTTGCGTGGGCTTTGTTCCCTTAGCGTTTATTAATGCTATGTTTTTGATTTTTAATAGATTCGAGGCGAGTTGAGGCCAAGTGAGAGGCAAGTGCATCGTGGAGTAGGATTTCATCCGGTTTGAGGTAAGTAACGATTGTAAATCTAGACCTAAGAGTATGAAACCCCTGAATTTCGTACTGTTTTGATAAATGAGGTGACACATAAGCTAGGTGATGGGGGTCTGAGTGTGCATCCGTAGGGATTATGACTTGGTCCGTCCTGTGGCAACTGTAGAGTTGCATATTCTGATAAACTTTATATGATATCCATGTGTTTTAGAAATGAATCTGCTAACTTGGGCGGAATGCCATGTTTGGGGCCTTGTGCCGAACTGTTTGGGCCCTTAGGTGTATTTTACTACTTTCCTTTGACTGTTTTAATTTGAAAGCATATCCTCAGTAATGATTTTACCTGTTTATTATTGATTCAGTTTCTTTACTCTACTTTCAAATATAAGAAAACTGATTGGGCTGAGTTCCCTGATTTTCACTGAAATGCCCGAGTGGCTATGAGGTTAATGACTGAGAGAGAGGTCGAGGATCTGATGGTGAGGATTATATATATTTATGGATCGAGTTGCATGCCGCAATGATATTTATATGTATATATGGATTGAGCTGCATGCCGCATCGATATATATATATATATATATATGGATCGATATGACCTACCTGATCCATTTCAAATCCAGCCGGAGGTCTTCGAGCCTTGTTACGGACTAAAGTCCTAAAGAAAATTGACCCCAATCCCTCCCCAGCACAGGTCAAAGGTCTTCCCGCTCTTTTTTTAGGGGCAGAGTCAAGAAGATCGAACCATTCACCTATACTCTTTGTTGTGAAGCTCATTCCCCGATCCCTACATCAAATGAGTATGTTCTACGCTTTTAGGGTCGAAACACTAAACCAAGACAAGTGAGATAATGATGTCTCCTTCATCTTCAGATGAAAGCAGAATCTGAAATACATTGAGATCGCTGAAAAAGACACACAAAACTAGGAGAAGGAAGCAACACCCAGCTCGATAAATTTGAAGCAGTAGATCTGCAAGACTCGATCCTTCTTTCTTCTTTCTCAGTTTAAAGAGAGGAGAGGAAGGGAGAACTGAACGGTTTTTGATCATCTTATTGACGAGGTTTTCAATGAAAGTTGAGATGAGGTAAGTGTGAAGAGTCAACTATTGCCCTACTTTTCTTTTTTCTTAGAAGTATGGCCCCGGTATACTCTTAAAAGGGGGATTCTCACTCTACTAAATTGAAAGAATGACTCTCGCGTTTGGAACAGATAAGTTCGATACAAATAACAAAGAATAGAAATTGGAGAGCAGGTGCCCTTCCCTAGTGGAAGCCCTCCTAGCCCAGAGGAAAATGCCCAGATCATTTGAAAAAAAGATGCGTCAGTCACGCATCCTAATTGGTGAGCTTATGGTCGCCCTCCCCCTTATGTTATGGAAGAATTGAGCTTATTATTGGGTTGGTTATTCAGAACCAGCAATTGGCTGTCAGATTTCATCCTGCAACTAGAAGAAGATCGCTTCGGGGTCACTGTGGCATGGCTGAATGCAAAGTACTTTGCGCCACAACCATCTCCTTTTTATAGGTTCTACGGACCGATGCCTGCTGCTTCATCTGGGAGAAAAGAATCATAGATATGTCGGTCATTAGAAGGAAGAACCGCCATAAAAATATTCCTCGTGTATCATCTGTAGCAAAACTATGAACGGGAGCTAGCAATCCGGACCGTATTGAAAAGGTTCCTGAGACATAGCATGGAAAAGTAATAATATTAAGAAACGAGGTCCAAGAATGAAGAAGAGGTAGAATTACTGAATGAATACGAGCTGTGGCTAATACCCGAGGCATAAAAGAAGCATTTTCCACGGGATCCCGAAACCACCAGCCACCCCAACCTAATTCATGATAAGCCCACCAACTTCTTGGCAAAATGCCTATGGTTAAAAACTACCGACATGGCAAGATCCAAATTCGAATTGGTTCTTGGTCCTGGTCAGAGACCACTGTGTTCGCGCCGGCGGTCCAACAAAGAGGTGAAGTAGTGGTATCTTTCTTTCCATTACAAACGACACGCTTCACCTGCTCCCTCCCCGTGTCCACTAGCGCTCCTTTCCAGAGCGAAGAGAAGGCAAAAAAGCACCGCCGAAGCAGCATAAGCAGGCTTCTATTGCTATGTAATAATAAAGCAGGATAACATTTTGCACCCACATGTTTGAATTTGAGTTTAAAGAGCTCGCTTGTTATACGGGATGCGACGCATCCAATAGAGCAAAATAGTGTTCCATTCTTTTCGACAGCATCCTTCCACATTGGCGGCGAGTGGAGTGCCATAATCCCATTCATCATTTTTGATCTACATAAGCCAAAGCCCATAGAACTGGCGACGTCTCCTACATAAATGAAAGGAGGATGTATAGCTGATATAGGACATTGTGGAACAGGATTTGATTCTGCAAGCGGTTCAGTACAAACGAAGAAATTTCAAACAAAAGGGTTAGAACTCGCTGATAGGAAAGGAGAGAAAAACAAAGCAATGCCATGAGCTTCGTCAATCCGCTGTTCATCGATAGACGAAGCTCTATCCTTATCATCTCGTGCCAGATGCAACATACTTTTTCCTTCTCGCGAACCACGGGAGCTCCTAGCACCCAGAGGAGCAAAGCTCATTTTCCTTTTAGGGTAAAGCGGCACATAAAAAAGGGTTGGCCCTAAGTCCGGTTCCTTCATGAACAAAGTTCAGAATCAACAAGGGTTCGTAGAACGAAGGGAGTGTATAACTGGGGTGCAACCCCAATTTTTGGTTCGTAACGAGGGAGAGATAGAATGGAGTTCTTTACGAAGTTCGAAACAAAGGAATAAAAAAAGGTTTCTCTATGGCCTCCTCGTTTTGAGACATTATGGCTTAGGGGTCGACCCTGGTAACAAAGAAGGAATCCATAAAAACTTAGGATCTGACACCATGATAAAATACTACCCTCAAAATACTACCTCTCTATTTTCAAAAGTATATAGAAATGGTAGGCACTGGGAGTGAGTGAACTACCCGACCATTTAATAGCCCTGTTCCTGAATATACACAGAATAGGGCTTCGATGAGCCCTAGATGTAAAAGGGGTTCTTGAACCTTTCTAAGAAATTAGAAGAGCGCTGAATTGGACCTCCCTCAAATAGATGGATCTGGGATTGATTGTGGAATCGAGCATAGAGAACCGGGGGTGGGCAGGAAGATAGTCTAGGCGAAGTAGTCGCTCTAGAGAAGGTTCTTCGACTGGATCAATGCATGTATGAACCCTAAAAAAATCCCGAAGGTCTAGTCTAGAAAAAACCCGGATTTTGTTAGGTTAGCTTTTTGGTAGGAAAGGCGGTCACAGGAAGAAATGCCCTACCAATGAATAGATTAGTATACTAACATCAACAATCTCTTTCTTCATATACGAGACCGTTTGCTTTTATATCCTAAACTATAGATATGAAAGAAAAAAAAGATAGATATTCCCATAGTAGGAATAAGGCAGTTTCACTAAGGAAGAGAGCTAGGGATTTGATAAAGTTGATAGGACAGGGTTCCAAACCTGCCTTAGTCTCAAATAGGGTGCATGCTAGAGACATTACTATATGAATGAGACTTCATCCTTATTACATTACAAGCGATACCACAAATTCCAAAAATGCTCCTCTAGTCCCGAGCTTGGTAAATAAGGCCGTGGGAAATTTTTTTCTTCCGACTTTTAAGTGATAGGGGGGAGTCACTCTTGCGTTCTCTCTCTTGGGTAGGTCAGTCTCGCTCTCTCTTGTCAGTAAGTATATCTGTTATGGTATTGCTATCATGCCATTCCAGTAGTAGATGTGCCCACCTGATAGATGACTTAAGAAGAACTTTTACGCCCAAAAAATCCCATGTCTTTCCGGACCAACCATCGGCGATTTCCGACAAGTCTTTTCCCGGGGGAGCGGAAAAAGAAAAAAAATGAATCAAAGCAATGAACTTGCTAATTTCAGAATATATAACATCTCTAGGGTTAACCCTGTCTATCACCCTTCTTGTGGCTTTTAGGGCTAGACAAGCCGGAAATATAAATTCCATTAATATGGGAATAAGCTCAATCAATTAACTATAGATACGCTAAAAGAAAGAATCATATCCAAAGTAGAAATGCTTGTACGGGTTTATAAAGAAACTACTCTAGGTTTGGACTTTGAGCTGCCTCCTATAGAACCTATTGCTCAGCAGATCCTTTTTATAGAGGAAAGTATTCCCTATCTTAATTCCCTATGTACGAGTCTCATTGAGAACGGGACCCAAGGGGAATACTTTATCCAAGTTATACAATTTATTCTAGGATAGTCTTTCTTTTTCGGATGGTTCCTGACGTACTGGAGTTATAACATTTGAATTTCTCTTACATTCTACGTTCACTTTCACACTGAAGCTTGAAAGGAAAAGTCAATTAAGAGAAATTCATAGCTATCTCCCGAAGGCTATTCTTTAGATCGTTCCACTCGTTTAAGAATACTCATATAGTCTAATAAAATAAAATAAAAACACAAAGAAAAGAAGCGAGGCTCGCTGAACTATTGATTAACGTCCTTCAAAGAAAAGAGCGTATTCTATTCCTTGCATGAAGATTTTGATCCAGGCTCAGGATGAAAGCTGGCGGCATGCTTCACACATCCAATTCAGATTATGTTTTCGATCAATCTCATTCGCTCTCTCAAATTTCTTATAATAAGAAATGAAATGTCTGATTTGCTCTTTCACCTAGTTAAAGAAAGGTACACCCAACAGAGCTTAGCCATGAATAGGCCGAAATAGCCTCGCGAAGCCGATCCCCAGAATCCCAGCAACAAAGTCAAACTTAGACTGGCCTGCTTAAAGCTAGCGTTCTAACTCTTTGATTGATAAATAGAACTAACTCTCGACCTGGCTTTCTCATACTAAGAGGAAATGCAGACTTTCTGGCTTGAAGACTAACATGGAAACCAGGCTTTGGCCCTCTAACCCAGCTTTCAAAGAAAATTGTCTGGAACAGCTGCTTTCAAGCATCAAGAATTGATGATGCCCCCTTAGGATAGCAACTGGAAAGAAACAACAATAGCAACTCCTTCTAAAACCCCAAGGAAAGGGGAGATAGAAAGACTATTCAATACAATGAAGAGAGTCTATTTGATGGTAAGAGCTATAGGAGCCCTACTTAAGGCTTTTATAGTATAGTAAAAATATATGATATTCGAGAAGAACGGGGAAGCAAGGGAAGGAGAAGCTGTTGTGAATGAATCCGGTCTTGGGAGTAAAGGTGTGCCTTAAGGCAGCGAGGGACGAAAGGATAGAATGATTCTTTGTATGCGCGAGCTAAAATACAGTTAGTTTCATTAGAGCCATTTTCTCACTTAGTTACCAACTTCCAATTCAAGTGCCACCGAGTAAACGGTAGCTTCAGATGAGATAAACCCCTGAGTCCAACGACAGATCGTAAAGTAATGGTATCCAATGACCCAAGGTTTTTTTACATGCTGATAATCATTCTTATTCCCTTTCTTCGAGTTGAGGACATTCATTGGCTACGATGACAATTACACGATTGAACACTAGGCAGTCACTTCATTAACAACTAGAATGATAGCAGAATGGCTTAATAAACTACCAAGATTAGAGGGATTGGAATGATTGCAAAACCCTAACTTCCAAGACTTTACAGTTAACTTAACACAATAGGACGAGAGGGATATGGCTCAGACTAAGAAGAAAGGGCGAAGGAAATGGTCCTAAAAGAAAGGAAAGCTAGGACATGAAGTACATTCCCCAATCAAAAGGGTGGAGCTAGTTAGACCATTAGCGAAAGATTCCATTCCAATCCTTAAAAAAAGAAAGAGAATGGAAAAAGCTCGTGACAAAAGAAGGGTAGGAACCTTAATACCTGAGGAAAGATATAGAAATGGATTACTTGCTTCTCCAAAGGCCCCACGCAGTTAAGAAGCTGAAAGAAAAGCTACTGGGACTGGGCATGGGCATCCTCACTAATGCTATTTAGTTATTCAGGATCAGAATTCCTACTAGAGAAGACGAGAATTGAGTTATGATTGATGAAAGTCTGCTATATATTAAGTAGTAAAAAGAGTCTCAATTGACTGGCATCGCCCTTCACTCAAAAATTCCTCAAAGAAAGCAAGCAACAAGTTAGTTTGCGCATAGCACACTATCTCAGTTATTCTCTTTTCCTTTTACGACCGATCGAAGGGGAATAGAAAATTTTAGTCAAGGAGTGAAAGCCACTTGACTGTAAGGAGAGGAGCTCACTACCAGGACGAATGAGTATAAGCAATTAGCGATAAGCTATAGTTTTCCTTTTGCCTCGAATGACTTCTTTAAAGTCAATTGTGATAGAGCTCTTTGAAAGGAGGTTAAGACATCTGGATTAGGTTTCGGACTAAGGGACTGAATTGTCACCATCTTTTCAGCTATGTCAAAGAGTCATTTCCACGCCACTGATGCTGGAGTTGTCGAAGCTTAGGCTGTCTACTATGGAATGAGGCTAGCATTGGAAGCTTTCTTTTACCGAATAGATGTGGAGACAGGCAGTGCAATGTGGGAGCCGTGTCCAACAAGACCTGAGCCTATCAATGGACACATTGTTGATGATATTAAAGCACTAATTTCTTCTTTTGAAGTTTCTAATTGAATGCTGATACTCAATGGTAAGAGGGTGGCACGTCAATT
Organism: Nicotiana tabacum; assembly: GCF_000715075.1. Lineage (NCBI taxonomy): Eukaryota > Viridiplantae > Streptophyta > Magnoliopsida > Solanales > Solanaceae > Nicotiana > Nicotiana tabacum. The sequence continues at coordinate 140,752,844 of NC_134089.1, forward strand.
AGCTAAACCATCCATTTCATCATCAGGGATGGGGAAAATATGGTTATAGGAGGTTCCTGAATAAAATTCCTCTAATAAACCATGGAGTTCATATGTGTAAAGTTAGCTAGTGTGGATTAGCGTAAAGCTGTCAAACAACTTACATTTGCGGAAAACCCTACTGGTAATAGCAACATATAATACAAACAAACCTTACAAATTCCTATGCTTCTAGCCAGCATGCCGTTACTAGTGGATTTAGTGATCAACCCAGTCTATGACTATCTAATTCATATTATTCTTGCCAGAAGGACTACCACCATTGGTAAATTAATAGTGGATTAAGTGGCAAACCTATACTATGCCCAAGTGCCGAGATACTTAAGTAATGTTACCCTATTGCTAAACATCCGGCTAGCCATATAATGAAGGGAAGAAACCCATGTCTGGAGCTATGCCACTGTAAAATCATTAATATTCGCGGAAACTACTAAAATTCTCGGATCTCTACCAGAGACCAGGACAGGCACGAGAACTTAAAATATTATCAAAAGCTCTTATCAAAGGATTTTACCTCTGTTGGACCTAAAGCCTTAAAATCGGAACCTTAAAGGTAAAGGTCAGGTGCTACTTCCTTGGTGAAGTATCTCATTCAGCAAAATTGGAACAAATCTCTCGTGCTTAAGATATGAGAATTGGAAGGCGTATCCCTTACGTACTTTTTCTTAGCCGGTGTGTTGATGATCCATAAGCCCTATTCACTCCTTTTTTCTTTTGAAAGCTGTCAACAGTAATGTTCTTATATTTATTTACTATTCCGCACTAAATTCCTTTGTTCAACAATCAACTGAAGAACCAATTAGTTGTAGCAGCACCTGCGACTGAAAAAGTAGCTCCGAAAAACATTCAAAAGAAGAGGTCTAGGGCTGGTTCCAGAAAGGAATCGAAGAGAATGTAGTTCATTCAAGGCTCAGACAGAATTAGTTAGAAGCACCTCTTTCTATTGATATTGACTTGATGTGATTCTCTCTTCTCTCGCCCGTAAACTATAGGAAACATCCGCAGCAGACATCTTCAAAAATGTTGGTTGGAGTTGCTCATTCCCATTTTCCGTTTGGGTAGTTGGTCAGAAAGTACCTAGTTCAGTGACGCCTATATATATATATGGATCGGTTTGCATGCCGCAGTGATATGTTGGATCGGGCTGCGTGCCGCAGCGATATAGTGCTTGGGCTGTAGGAGCCCCTCCGGAGTTTGTACATCCCTAGTGAGTGTAGTCAACTATATATTATGGATCGGGATGCACGTTGAAGCGGTTATTATTATGAGATATCTATTGAGAGGGAGTGCTGAGTGTGAGTACTGAATGATGAGAATTAAGTCACGAGTGATTGAGAGGCTTGCCCGAGGGCCTATACTTATGAGTGATACTTTGCCCGAGGGGCTTGTTTATGGGATGCTATTTTTTCACTCTTCTTTCATAGCCTCTATTGAAAAATGTTGAATAAATGCTTTAAAGGATTTTCATTGAAACTGGAGTTTTTACGAGACATTTGGTTATCGAACTACACATTTGACTTTGATATTTCTGTTGAGAATCTTGATATAGTATGCATATGATTTTAAATGCTTATCACTGCACTCAGACTTTATTTACTTTGGTTACTTACTGAGTTGGCGTACTCACGTTACTCCATGCACCTTGTGTACAGATCTAGGTTCTAGACCATCAGAGTGAGACCGTTCAGCAACTTTTGTATATTTTCGGAGTTAGCAAGGTAGCTACACGACGTTCGCAACCCTGCCTTTCTCCTTCCTATCCTAGTCTTTATATTTCATACTTGTTTTGTATTAAGAATAAAGTGTTGAGTTGTACTTAGTGGCTCATGACTAGTGAGAATAGATTCGGGCTGCGTTGATGTATTTACGTATTTGTTTAAGCGGATTTTTATATAGATTATAAATGAGAGATTTGAGACTTATCTAATTAGAAAAATGAATTTATAAAAGAACTCGATGTTGTAAATATTGAATCGGCTTGCCTAATACTATGATAGGCTCCATCACGACCGGGGTGGTTTGGGCATCGTGACAAGTTGGTATCAGAGCCTAGGTTAATTGGTTTCACGGTCATGAGCCGGTTTAGTAGAGTCTCGCAGATCGGTACGGAGAAGTCTGTACTTATCGTCAGGAGGCTGCAGAACCTTAAGGAAAAACTTCACATTTTTTAAATTCCTGTCGTGCGAACCTATTAATTCTGGTACTAAACTTATATTATTCTATTCTCTCACAAATGGTGAGGACACATGCTATCGGTCAAGTTGGATGACTACTAGTACCACCCGTTGGGGCCACTAGAGGCCGAGGACATGGTCGAGGCTGTGGTAGGGGCAGGGGTGTAACCCCCACAACAGCTAGGGAAGCACCTGCAGATCCACCAGCTACCCCAGTTCATGATCAGGTCCTAGTTACGGACGCTCCAGCAGGAACATCTCTGGCACCGACTGTGCGGATTGTTATTCCAGACCTTTAGGAGGCCCTAACCCAGATTCTATCAGTATGCACTGGCCTGGCTTAGGTGGTCTTAGTTACTAGGGCTGCAACTACTTCTCAGGCCAGGGGAGACACTCAGACTCCCGCTGCTCGCACACCTGAGCAGTTTGTGCAGGGACTTCAGACACTAGGGGCACCTCCAGCCCAACCGGTTGCACCAGTTGAAAAGAGCTGGCAGCATGCTTCACACATCCAATTCATATTATGTTTTCGATCAATCTCATTCGCTCTCTCAAATTTCTTATAATAAGAAATGAAATGTCTGATTTGCTCTTTCACCTAGTTAAAGAAAGGTACTCCCAACAGAGCTTAGCCATGAATAGGCCGAAATGGCCTCGCGAAGCCGATCCCCAGAATCCTAGCGACGAAGTCAAACTTAGACTGGCCTGCTTAAAGCTAGCTTTCTAACTCTTTGATTGATAAATAGAACTAGCTCTCGACCTGGCTTTCTCATACTAAGAGGAAATGCAGACTTTCTGGCTTGAAGGCTAACTTGGAAACTAGGCTTTGGCCCTCTAACCCAGCTTTCAAAGAAAACTATCTGGAACAGCTGCTTTCAAGCATCAAGAATTGATGATGCCCCCCTTAGGATAGCAACTGGAAAGAAACAACAATAGCAACTCCTTCTAAAACCCCAAGAAAAGGGGAGATAGAAAGACTATTCAATACAATGAAGAGAGTCTATTTGATGGTAAGAGCTATAGGAGCCCTACTTAAGGCTTTTATACTATAGTAAAAATATATGATATTCGAGAAGAACGGGGAAGCAAGGGAAGGAGAAGCTGTTGTGAATGAATCCGGTCTTAGGAGTAAAGGTATGCCTTAAGGCAGCGAGGGACGAAAGGATAGAATGATTCTTTGTATGCACGAGCTGAAATACAGTTAGTTTCATTAGAGCCATTTTCTCACTTAGTACCAACTTCCAATTCAAGTGCCACCGAGTAAATGGTAGCTTCAGATGAGATAAACCCCTGAGTCCAACGACAGATCGTAAAGTAATGGTATCCAATGACCCAAGGTTTTTTTACATGCTGATAATCATTCTTATTCCCTTTCTTTGAGTTGAGGACATTCATTGGCTATGATGCCAATTACACGATTGAACACCAGGCAGTCACTTCATTAACAACTATAATGATAGCAGAATGGCTTAATAAACTGCCAAGATTAGAGGGATTGGAATGATTGCAAAACCCTAACTTCCAAGACTTTACAGTTAACTTAACACAATAGGACGAGAGGGATATGGCTCAGACTAAGAAGAAAGGGCGAAGGAAATGGCCCTAAAAGAAAGGAAAGCTAGGACATGAAGTACATTCCCCCATCAAAAGGGTGGAGCTAGTTAGACCATTAGCGAAAGATTCCATTCCAATCCTTAAAAAAAGAAAGAGAATGGAAAAAGCTCGTGACAAAAGAAGGGTAGGAACCTTAATACCTGAGGAAAGATATAGAAATGGATTACTTGCTTCTCCAAAGGCCCCACGCAGTTAAGAAGCTGAAAGAAAAGCTACTGGGACTGGGCATGGGCATCCTCACTAACGCTATTTAGTTATTCAGGATCAGAACTCCCACTAGAGAAGATGAGAATTGAGTTATGATTGATGAAAGTCTGTTATGTATTAAGTAGTAAAAAGAGTCTCAATTGACTGGCATCGCCCTTCACTCAAAAATTCCTCAAAGAAAGCAAGCAGCAAGTTAGTCTGCGCATAGCACACTATCTCAGTTATTCTCTTTTCCTTTTACGGCCGATCGAAAGGGAATAGAAAATTTTAGTCAAGGTGTGAAAGCCACTTGTCTGTAAGGAGAGGAGCTCACTACCAGGACAAGCGGGTATAAGCAATTAGCGATAAGCTATAGTTTCCCTTTTGCCTCGAATGACTTCTTTAAAGTCAATTGTGATAGAGCTCTTTGAAAGGAGGTTAAGACATCTGGATTAGGTTTCGGACTAAGGGACTGAATTGGCACCATCTTTTTCAGCTATGTCAAAGAGTCATTTCCACGCCACTGATGCTGGAGTTGTCGAAGCTTAGGCTGTCTACTATGGAATGAGGCTAGCATTGGAAGCTTTCTTTTACCGAATAGATGTGGAGACAGGCAGTGCAATGTGGGAGCCGTGCTCCAACAAGACCTGAGCCTATCAATGGACACATTGTTGATGATATTATAGCACTAATTTCTTCTTTTGAAGTTTCTAATTGAATGCTGATACTCAATGGTAAGAGGGTGGCACGTCAATTAGCTAAACCATCCATTTCATCATCAGAGATGGGGAAAATATGGTTATAGGAGGTTCCTGAATAAAATTCCTCTAATAAACCATGGAGTTCATATGTGTAAAGTTAGCTAGTGTGGATTAGCGTAAAGCTGTCAAACAACTTACATTCGTGGAAAACCCTACTGGTAATAGCAACATATAATACAAACAAACCTTACAAATTCCTATGCTTCTAGCCAGCATGCCATTACTAGTGGATTTAGTGGTCAACCCAGTCTATGACTATCCAATTCATATTATTCTTACCAGAAGGACTACCACCATTGGTACATTAATAGTGGATTAAGTGGCAAACCTATACTATGCCCAAGTGCCGAGATACTTAAGTAATGGTACCCTATTGCTAAACATCCGGCTAGCCATATAATGAAGGGAAGAAGCCCATGTCTGGAGCTATGCCACTATAAAATCATTAATATTCGCGGAAACTACTAAAATTCTCTGATCTTTACCAGAGACCAGGACAGGCACGAGAACTCAAAATATTATCAAAAGCTCTTATCAAAGGATTTTACCTCTGTTGGACCTAAAGCCTTAATATCGGAACCTTAAAGGTAAAGGTCAGGTGCTACTTCCTTGGTGAAGTATCTCATTCAACAAAATTGGAACAAATCTCTCGTGCTTAAGACATGAGAATTGGAAGGCGTATCCCTTACGTACTTTTTCTTAGCCGGTGTGTTGATGATCCATAAGCCCTATTCACTCTTTTTTTCTTTTGAAAGTTGTCAACAGTCATTATCTTATATTTCTTTACTATTCCGCACTAAATTCCTTTGTTCACCAATCAAATGAAGAACCAATTAGTTGTAGCAGCACCTGCAACTGAAAAAGTAGCTCCGAAAACATTCAAAAGAAGAGGTCTAGGGCTGGTTCAGGAAAGGAATCGAAGAGAATGTAGTTCATTCAAGGCTCAGACATAATTAGTTAGAAGCACCTCTTTCTATTGATATTGACTTGATGTGATTCTCTCTTCTCTTGCCCGTAAACCATAGGAAACATCCGCAGCAGACATCTTCAAAAAAGTTGGTTGGAGTTGCTCATTCCCATTTTCCGTTTGGGTAGTTGGTCAGAAAGTACCTAGTTCAGTGATGCCTATATATATATATATATATATATATATATATATGAATCGGGTTGCATGCCGCAGCGATATGTTGGATCGGGCTGTGTGCCGCGGCCTTATAGTGCTTGCGCTGTAGGAGCCCCTCCGGAGTTTGTACATCCCTAGTGAGTGTAGTCAACTATATATTATGGATCGGGATGCACGTTGCAGCGGGTATTATTATGAGATATCTATTGAGAGGGAGTGCTGAGTGTGAGTACTGAATGATGAGAATTAAGTCACGAGTGATTGAGAGGCTTGCTCGAAGGGCTATACTTATGAGTGATACTTTGTCCGAGGGGCTTGTTTATGGGATGCTCTTTTTTCACTCTTCTTTCATACTGAGCCTCTATTGAAAAATGTTGAATAAATGCTTTAAAGGATTTTCATTGAAACTGGAGTTTTTACGAGACATTTGGTTATCGAACTACACATTTGACTTTGATATTTCTGTTGAGATTCTTGATATATTATGCATATAATTTTAAATGCTTATCACTGCACTCAGACTTTATTTACTTTGGTTACTTACTGAGTTGGCATACTCACGTTGCTCCATGCACCTTGTGTACAGATCTAGGTTCTAGAGCATCAGAGTGAGACCTTTCAGCAACTTTTGTATATTTTCGGAGTTAGCAAGGTAGCTACACGGCGTTCGCAACCCTGCCTTTCTCCTTCCTATCCTAGTCTTTATATTTCATACTTGTTTTGTATTAAAAATACAGTGTTGAGTTGTACTTAGTGGCTCATGACTAGTGATACTAGATTCGGGATGCGTTGATGTATTTACGTATTTGTTTCAGCGGATTTTTATATAGATTATAAATGAGAGATTTGAGACTTATCTAATTAGAAAAATGAATTTATAAAAGAACTCGATGTTGTAAATATTGAATCGGCTTGCCTAATACTATGATAGGCTCCATCACGACCGGGGTGGTTTGGGCATCGTGACAAGTTGGTATCAGAGCCTAGGTTAATTGGTTTCACGGTCATGAGCCGGTTTAGTAGAGTCTCGCAGATCGGTACGGAGAAGTCTGTACTTATCGTCAGGAGGCTGCAGAACCTTAAGGAAAAACTTCACATTTTTTAAATTCCTGTCGTGCGAACCTATTAATTCTGGTACTAAACTTATATTATTCTATTCTCTCACAAATGGTGAGGACACATGCTATCGGTCATGTTGGATGACTACTAGTACCACCCGTTGGGGCCACTAGAGGCCGAGGACGCGGTCGAGGCTGTGGTAGGGGCAGGGGTGTAGCCCCCACAACAGCTAGGGAAGCACCTGCAGATCCACCAGCTACCCCAGTTCATGATCAGGTCTTAGTTACGGTCGCTCCAGCAGGAACATCTCAGGCACCGACTGTGCGGATTGTTATTCCAGACCTTTAGGAGGCCCTAACCCAGATTCTATCAGTGTGCACTGGCCTGGCTCAGGTGGTCTTAGTTACTAGGGCTGCAACTACTTCTCAGGCCAGGGGAGACACTCAGACTCCCGCTGCTCACACACCTGAGCAGTTTATGCAGGGACTTTAGACACTAGGGGCACCTCCAGCCCAACCGGTTGCACCAACCTAGGATTATGGGGTACCAGTTATGTATAACGATGAACAACGTCGATTGGAGAGTTTTGGTAGACTTCAGCCTCCAACCTTCAGTGGTGCAGAGGGCGAGGATGCCTAGGGTTTCTTAAATAAGTGTCAAAGGATGCTTCAGACCGCAGGTATTTTGGAGACCAGTGGGGTCTCGTTCACTACCTTCCTGTGTTTAGGAGTTGGCTTTACTTGGTGGGAGGCTTATGAGAGGCATAGGCATGTTGATGTATCACCCCTTACATGGCAGCAGTTCTCCGCTCTCTTTTTTAAGAAGTATGTGCCATAGTCTCGCAAAGAGTAGATGCGCAGGTAGTTCGAGCAGTTGCGTCAGGAGGATATAACTGTGACGCAGTATTAGATGAGATTTTCAGAGCTAGCTTGTCATGTTGTACGGTTGGTTCCTACGGATAAAGAGAGAATCAGGAGGTTCGTGGATGGCCTCAAGTATCAGCTTCAGATTCTTATGACAAGAGAGATGGTGTTAGGTACTACCTTTGAGCAGGTTGTTGATATTGCCTGCAAGACTGAGTTAGTTCGTTACCAGGAGCGAGATGAGAGGGAGGACAAAAGGTCTCGATGATCTGGTAGTTTTGGTGGCAGTCTTTCGAGAGTCCAGTTTCAGTACGGTAGAGGCCGTCCATTCAGACATGCTCAGTCGGCTCGCCTAGTTCATCGTGGGGCATCATCGGACCATAGTTCTCACAGATCTCATCAGGGCCATTCATCACTTAGTGGTCTTCCAGTCTAGAGTTCGTCCCGTGCTCCATCAGTTTAGGGCTATTTCATGTCAGGTTCTTCTGCTAGTCAACCTGGTACTAGAGGTTCCCTTCAGTCCCTATCTCCAATTCCAGGGAGTTGTTGTGAGTGTGGAAAGTTCGAACATATGAGGAGGCAGTGTCCTCATCTTTTTAGGGGTCCAGCTTATCAGAGGAGTCAGCCCTCGACTTCAACTCCAGTTACTTCACCACCCGCTTAGGCAGCCAAGGGTATGGGTCAGTCAGCTAGGGGTCGCCCCAGAGGCGGAGGTCAATCCGGCGGTGGTCAGGCTCGTTTCTATGCACTCCCAGATAGACTAGATGTTATTGCTTTAAATGTCGTGATTATAGGTATTGTCTCAGTTTGCCACAGAGATGTATCTGTGTTATTTCATATGTGTCATCATATTTTGTTCATTATTTTGATTCGCCCCATGAGTCTCTTGTTTCATCTATTCGTGTATCTACTCCGGTGGGCAATACTATTATTGTGGACCGTGTATACCGGTTGTGTGTGGTGACTAGTGGGGGTCTGGAGACCCGAGTGGACCTTTTGTTGCTTTTTATGGTAGACTTTGAGGTGATCTTCGGGAAAAGAGGGGCAGCTGTAAGCACGTGATTTTTGCTTCACGGACAAACGCTCCAAAAAGAAAACAAAAATAGTGACCAGTGACCTCGCTGTACAAATTTCCAATTTTTTCGTGACATGTGCTGTTAGTCATTTGTGGGTCTGTCCATTTTGCATTTAATCTTACCGATAAAAATACAAAGTATGTATGTCATGGTAATTAAACCATAATTCGGTCATTAAAAAAAAGAAAATTCACAAAAAATATGTGTGCATCTTTTATTTCAGGTTGTGATTTAACCATTTAGAATTTTTTAGTATGTGTGTAAATAATTGTGTTAAGTATTGATTAGTTGGATGTGGCAAGTTCATTTTAATTTAGTTGTATTTTTAAAATTGGAAAACAAAAGAAAAAGAATGCAAATGGTGCAGTAAATCGGACTTGGGCCTATTTTTGAATTGAGGCCCAAGTTCAGCCCACATCAGCCACGTCCAAGGACCCGGTCCAGACCAGGCCTGCCCAGGCACCTCCCGAAACGACGCCGCATAGGGCGTCTGATCAGAGCCGTTCAACCACACCCATCCAACGGTCCACATCCGCACCCGTAACCCGACCTGTTTAGCCGGTCCAACCCAACCCCTCACTTAAATCCAAACGACCCCGTTTTAATGCCAAACGACCTCGTCTCACCCCTCACCAACAGATCCAAGCCGTTGAGATCATCTGATCTAACGGCCCGGATCCAATCCTCTACTTCGTATATAAACCTTCCCTCACACCCCACGCCCCCTATCCGAACCCCCCTTCACTCATCTCCTTCACCAAGCCCTGAACCCCCGAAACCCTAGCAGCCGCCCTAGTTTCCCTTTCACCAGAACCCGGCGGCATGAACGCCGGTGACCACCTCCTGAACACCCTAGGACCACCTCACTCTCCTGAACATGGATCTGTTACCCCCTAGCCTCGAATCACCTTCCTTCGTCTCGAATCTTCATTTAAAGATTCGAGTCGAACTCTGACTTATACCAAACCTCACCATCTTCATACCAGACACTCCCCTGACCTCCCTCGTGACCAAACCAGGCTTGGTTTGGTCCGAATCTACCCACAACTCCTAAAAAACCAGATCTAAAGATCCAAAACCTAGAACACGAATAGCGTTGGAATCCGGCCAGTCTTAACAGGGGTTTGCGGTCTAATAGACCTTAATCAAGGTGTTCTCGTGTGAGAACACCCTGATTAAAGTTTGTTCGGCCTCAAATGGTCGAAGCTAAGACGGATTTGGGTCAGTTTGGTTTAAACTTTTTCGGTAAGTTTTCCCTTCTCTTTGTTTTAGTTTTGATTGAGTTGTTAGCATGCTTTGTTGTGACTGTTTGTTATTGTCTGATAATTTTCTTAATTTCTTCCGTCTCTGTCAAAGACATTTTATTTGGTTGGTTGATTTTCTATGTGTGTTATGAATGTACTCTGTGATATACATGCTCGTCAATTAGATTAATCGTCAAATAAGTTAACTCATATAGGTTCCCAGTAATTGAACAAAAAATATTTGAAGTCATTCGGGACCCTATACATGTTGTTTATATGAGCGACTGATTATTACCTGT